>NC_073725.1:95326624-95932180 GCF_023634155.1 Falco peregrinus | reverse complement strand
CCAATATTTAAGTAAGGCAAATGATCATTGTGATACTGCTCTGAATTAAAGCTTCCTAACCAGTTTTAAATTCCTTAAGGGGTAAGGGAGATCAATACTTAAGAGTAGAATGTGCCACTGGAAAAAGCTGAACCGTTAGAAACAGGCAAAGCCTCCAGCCTTTCAAGCCAGGCACAGTGTGGTTTGAGGGTTTCATGGGTGCCAAGTAAACTGAGCAGTTTCCAAAACGACTAGCTTTTGTGTTCTCCTTGGAACCCACCTCTAGGACAATAAATGCAGGGAATCTGCCAGGGAAATTGCGCGGTAAGTGGTAGAGAGGAATTGTTGTGGTGCCAGGAAAGCTGAACCTGCGTACCAAAATGCACAGGAATGCATCTCCCAGATGTAAGGTCAGCCCTCCACCGCATCTGCCTGGGGAGAGCATGCCCTTGGCTGGTGTTTTTTTCTTTGAAGAATCGCTGTTGTTTAGCACCTGAATAGGCTCTTCAGTTTGCTCTGCTCACATAGACACATCTAAGATTTAAACAGCATTTACAGCAACAGCTTTGTATCACAAAACAGCAAGTAAAACCCAGCAGCAGGAAGATCACCAAAGAAACCCAGAACTGACATAACACTCTCTTCGCAGCCATCAGCGGGCAGCTGAAAACTACTCATTTATTCTGTTAACAAGTAACATTTTCGAAGAGATCCCTGAAAAGTGAGTGTTTTCACAACTGGCATCACTACAGCAGGTCGCAAGGCTGCTGGAGGTCTTTGCTTTCACAATTGAGCATCGTAGGCAATTTTGAGCACGGATGGCTCAGGTGAGCACGCTGGCTGCCCACAGTGAAATTCAAGTGAGTAATCCTCTGTTTCTAGCAAGTTAGACCTTATTAAGAGAGGCCCAGAAGAAACCAGAAAAAAACCCTTGCCCAAGAACACAACTGTTAACGAGAGCCTACCAAACCCCAGGCCTCCTCTCGCTTCACTGAAAAGAAAAAGCAAGTTTTCAGAACAGCTTTTGCTCCGTAATGGATCACTCCTGTGAAAATCAGGACTACAGAGTCGACAGCCACAAAAATTCCTTAGCTCTTGGAGACAATTTCATTTTAAACAGCTTATTTCCATAAGCAGGGCATGAAGCAATTTCACTCAACCTGACAAATAAGTAAGGCCAAGGATGTTGCATTTAAAATTCAGAGATAACTAAATAGAATAAAAATTATATTTAGACATGATAGGACCTGGAAACAGGTTCCCTTCTACTCTTCCGCTGAAGCTAAACAGCCATGATATGATCAAACAAGTTTTCACTTTTGCCTTGTAAATAAAATCAAAGGGCAACAGTCCTTTTTCTCTGACGTCTGTAGTTAATAAAGAAAGAATAAACATTACCTACTCTTACATGAGGAGGGAGGAGGAGAGAACATTTCTTAATCTCCTTCCAAAGAAGATTAATTTACAGCATATTTCCATCCCAAATACTAATGACACTAAATGTTTTTCCTGCAGTTTTCTGGAGGGGGTGTTCTAACATATCAAAGCCTCTTGGGCGAGTGAAGTTCACCCGAGTGTGTTACGGAGCCCACAGCCTTCAGGTGCAATGCCACGCTGCAACGCGGCTGAAGCGCTGGCTGCACAGGGGGAAGGAGAGCTTCTACCCTGCAGGTGGAAAACAAAAGCTCACCATTTCTTAGGACCCACATATCTGAGGGATATCAAGTGCCTCACGACCACGACTTAATTATGGCTTACAACAGCTCTATGATGAAGTAGATAAGCTGCTGCTACTGGAGCTCGTAGGGTGCAGGGAGGCCAAAGCCCCTGTTCATCAGAGAGTTTAACACATGGATGGGTGTGATGGGGCCAAGCGTGTACTGAAGCATTTACCGGTTCCAAGCGGCCTAGCTAACATAACTGGGGAAGTCAAGGGGGGAGCTGGGATAAGGCACCCACATCCCTTGCCATGCCCCAGAACCACTCGCCCACCCACGGAAAAGGAAGGGGAGGAGGAAGCTATTTTCAGCCCAGGTATCTGCAGCTTATGAACACCAGAAAGGAAGAAGATGGCTACAGTGAAAGGCCAAGGAACAAGAGAAGTGCCTGGGCAAGACCCAGCGAGGGGAAGTGAGGATGAGCAGAGCCTGCAGAAGGGTTTACGTTGCCTTTGAAGAGAAATATTCAAGCTGTCAGGTAAAACCAAGAATCTAACCCGTGGGAGGACAGAAGATGCTACCTTGAAGAATCTGACTATTACAGGATTAACAGCTAACAATCCCTCCCTCTGAGGACATCGAATGCCAAAACCTGGCCTGAGGGTTTTAGGTGGTGAGGTTTGTCCAGGCGTGTCAGTAGGAACTCTACAACATACAGAGGAGAATACTGTCCAAACCTGTATTATCTAAACATAGGTGTCATTAAAATATTAAATATTTCTTTTTTGGGGGGGAAAAACTAGAGAGAAATGTGAAGCCAAAATACACACATTTCTTTTGGGAGTAAAACGTGCCCCTCAAACACTTCAGTTCTACTGTACAATGTATTTATACCATGTTTAAAAAACATTTGTCAAGCATATAAAAAAACCCAGAAGTTCACTGTCACACAGCTTAATTCCCTATATTCTGCCTACACGCATATATAGGGCCAGTTTGTTAGGGGGTGGAGGTGTGTAGCAAAGCACAATCTAGCGAGACATGACACCATAACGGTGAACAATAAAAGCAAGTGTAGCATATGTGCTGGACATTTGGTGAAAATAACCCAGCTACAGCTCCGACTTTGGTAAATTTTCCTGTGCAGAAGTTGGTAATTCAGTTTCTGCTGTGATTCTGCTCAGCCAACAATTATTTATTTGGGAATTCAGAGATTCTAGGAAATGTACCTTTATTTTTTTACTCTCTTTTTCTATAGAGCCCAACAAGCTGAAATCTAGGGGTTTTCTTCTTTTCTTCTCTTAATGTTAAGGCTTTTTCTCTGTCAAGCTGCTAAGATTCTCCCTGGCTATAAGATCTGAAATGGTAGCAATAATTATATTTCCTGTTTTATTACTCGTAATTGCCCCTTTGATCAGAATCCTATGCCGTTTAACCACATTTATATGGTCATCCTGCACATGGGTTCTAAATACAGAACAAGTCATTTTCCAAGGCAAAACTACAGGAGCCGGCTTTCCCTTTACTGCACGCACATGGAGTCCCATACATTTGGCACCAATTTAGCTTATTATCATTTCATTCCTCCTTTTTATATTTGTTTCATTGTAAAAGCAATGTAAAGGTCCTCGTGCACTGGGAAAGACTGTTCATTCCTTCGTATTGGCTTCCTTCATCCAGCCTGCAGCACAACCACTCAGATTCAATCTTGCCTTTGCAAAAGGAGACATCAACGAGCACAAGAAATATCCCACAGCTGGAAGAGCTGAACTATGGGTCTCTAAGCTTTGCTAAACACACACTGCAAGCCTTACCTCAGCGTCAAGCCTAGGAAACTTTTCATACATAGCCTTCTTGTTCCTCCCAAAGCCCAAGGGTAAATTCTGTTTGCAATGAAACAGGCAAGTCTTCCCAGCTGGCAGGCTGCCTCCAGGTCGGTCTCTCTCGCGCAAGCATCCGTGCCAGGCGGACAAGACTGGTTGCCCCATCTCTGAGAGCTCTGTCCTTGGCCACCATGCATGCACCGGCTGAAGCCACATCAAGAATCCCTCCCTGCTTGCGGCTGGCCTTTGCACACTGTATCCCTGAAGAGCCCAGAAGAGCACAGGGCCAGCAGACGCTGCCCTTCCCCCGTGCAAAACAGAAGACCATTGCCTGGGACCATATGGTTGTTAATAATGGTAAAGCCCTGACGAACTTCAGAGAACTCAAACAGAGCTGCTTTTGATTTAGGCCATGCACCTGAAAGCAGCATTTGTTTCAGTCAGCTTCCTCAAAGTGATGGTCTCAGGAAACTACATAAGCAGCCCAGCTCAAGAATTTGCAGTTCTTTGGAAAAAAGAACATGGTCTTTTGAAAGGCCATCCTTAGGGTAAGTGTTTTATTTGGAGGAGAAGCCAATGTGAAGCCAAATTCAACACGACCAGAGCTGAAGACTCGCACCTGAAGCCGGCGTATGTCGCAGGGAAGAGCCAGTGACGGTGCAGCCCGTGCGTACCTACACCACTGCTCCATACAGTTCCCAGGTCGGTACAGGGGTAACAGGAGCAAAGGAAGGGGCCGAGCACAGGGTCTATCCCAAGTGCTTTTACTGATGGCTCTGTTCGATCAACTTCACTCTTCTGCTTGAAGCACGTCTGTTCAACACGATTTCATCATGTTGCTTTGTCCACTCGGCTAGTTTAGGCAGACATTCATATTCTCTAGTCACAGGAAAAACTGCTGGAAGAGGGTAGGTGCAGCCAAAAGAACTAAAGGCTCATAGATTAAAGAACGCCTAACAGCTACTCGACTCGTACTGTTTTATTTTGTGTACACTCAGGACCAGTAGCAACAGGCAGACTCACCTGGACTTCCAAAACATCACCCACTTCAGGATGCTCTCCAGGAGAACCAGCCGTCTGCCACTGGCAACTGCTAGAAGCGTCTCATGCTGGAAAGGCAAAGCATCTGTGGGTACATCCCAAGGTTTCTCATCACAGATAACCTGTCCACCCATCTACTGCCACAAAAAGGTATGCTTACAAATAGGAACAAACTGACAACCATGGGAAACCAGAATCTCCCCACTCCGAAACTTGCTTCAGTCAGACTCGGAAGGGCAACAGCTTGGCACTTCAGTGACAGACATCTGTTCATCTTAGCTATTGGTAAATACAGTCACGAATTCCTAGAGCTTTTTCTCTGGATACCAGTGAGAGATTGTGCTGAAAAGCATTACAGAGATAGAGATCAGAGGTCTATTTTTGTTTCTACATCTTGACGCCCATGACTTTGATGGGGTAAGTATATTAGCATATGATAAATTACTCTTTAATCTGTTGTAGTTATAATTCTAGAGAGAGATTCAGTGGCTTTGCTCTCAACCGTAAGTATTTCTGTGAAGAAACACTTGTTTTGCTAGAAAGGGTAAGAACAAAGCTGTTTGTAAACAAACCTGTAAAAGGAGAAATCCATCTCCCATGAAGCTCAGAACTCCCCAAAATGACTTTCTGCAGAGAGCTACCATTGCCCAATGTGAAAAACTTCTTTGAACTCTGCAATCTTGAATTACAGCAGGGCTGCACAGTACATAGTCTGAACTGGTATCACTTTTAATTTCCCACTTGATTGGGTGGAAGAAGTTCTTATGTTGGAAAGTGTGGAAGGAGAAACTTACTGAGAACTGCAAACCAGGATCAGATTACAGAGGAAGGAAGATAGGGAAAATCTTCACAAACAAGTGTTGTTATCCAGAATAAACTCAAAAGGTCCTGTGAGGGGAGGAAGAATGTATGTTTCATTAGGATAAAGACAGTAGGAAAAACTATGCCTGGAACCTCCTTTTTGAAGACAACTCGTACCACACAGCTTCTTCAAGGGCAAGCTATTGAAATCACTTTGGAAAAAATATTATCTCCCAAGAAGATTAACACCAAAGTTCTGCACAGCACACTGTATCACCGTTACAACCACGAAACACTAAAAAGCACCAAGAAATTCTGTCACCCCACCTCTCAGTCCACCCTACTGTCATCTGTCTGCTTGGGCCAGCAATCTCTTCATCAGCCGACAGAGATGCCCAGCACGCTCATTCCTACAGGAGCTGACGACACACCACCTCCTTTGCAGCCTATGACATCCTAAAGCAACACATATATTACCTTTAGAAGAAAGAGACAGGGCTGAACCATAGGCATGCTGCTAAAAGAAATGAAGTCAAGAACTTGTTTTTCACAAGCTTTAAAGTTTGAAATTTTCCAACATTATACTAGAGTATTTCTGACCTTCCAGACTTGCTGGGGAGAGCTCGATCTGCATTGCCCTGTGCTGTGAGAAACCTGGCTCTCCCTGTGCCCTTGGGTGGAGTCAGCTTCATCAGCATCCTGAGTAGCTCCAGGCTCTGAGCACAAAGGGCAAGGGAATGGCTGCTGGGTTTCATCTCCCATGTGTGCTCATGTACGAACCCCATGTCTAGGTTGACAGCCTCAGAAAAGGAACTAGGGGAAGCCTTTCCTTTGCTGGGCGTCTTTTGTTTCAGAGGTGGACCCCAAGATTTGACATCGCACACCGATGTAGTGCACCCTGAAGAACTGGCTGGCATATGTCACCGTCTCAGCTCTGGTGTTATGGACAAAAAGCAAGAGCTCCATGAAAGCCAAGAACCATGCCACATTCCATGCTTCTACTCGTCTCCACAGACACTCTTCCTTGCAATTGCCATGCATAGAAGAGGCATACAAGCAGAACCGAAATCCCACATGCCAGCATAGTTGGTGGCCAGAGCAGTAGGCTCTGTTGGGAATAATTACTGTGGTTTTGACCCAGAAATGGTGGGTACAAATTCAGCAGAGCAGTTAAGATCACCATTAGGCAGTGCTTCACTGCAGCACGGTCACAGCCAGCATGTGTGCATGGTCAGGCTACCATAGAACGGCTGCTGGAAAACAAAATGGCATGTGAGAAATGCAGAACCGAGACCAAGTGTAGGCGAGAACCATAAAAACTGAAGTGTCATTAAATGCTGGACAGTTGGTAAACAGCGGACCCTCCCATTTGTTTGCTGCGTACCATAAAGGGGTGGAGGCAGGGGCTACGTGCGCGCTTTGGAAATCAGCAGTTTTTACACTATTCACCCAGGAAGTTATTAACTTGCATGTTTGTGGGCAACTGCACAAGCTATTTTTGGTCATGGGACCCTGTGTAAGGAAAGGATTGCAAGGTTTTAATAATGGTCTTTAGTTAACTTGGTTACCCACACAACAATGGCTTTCTGAGAGGCCAACTGCTGCTAAAAACTTGAGACGGGCTTTACTTCCAGAGGTATTAAACTATGAAAATATCTAACCATAATAGTAAGCAGCTATAAAAAGAGCCCTGTTTATTTCACATGATTTCTTTGTATGCCTCAGTGTTATGAGAATACTTCAGCTCAGTGACAACATGGTAAATTGGAAAAGATTAACCATTTAAGTCAGCACTTAAGCAGTTCATTTTTGCTTGGTGTTGGTGGCTTTTATTCTTTTGAAACCCAGCTTTTCACTAGTATCAGCAGGCGTAACAATGTACGAATACCATTTTTTAAAATTTAAATTCAAAATTAACCTGATGTTAAGTTCAACTCACGTTGGGGCCATGAAAGGAGAAAATGGCAATTAAATAGCATGAAAAAGAACAATAATGCAGACTTCAATTCTGCATCGCCATACGTCACGTAGGTAGATTTGGAGCCTGCATACCCAATCTGAGAAATAATCTGTTTTCTCCCATCTCTATAATATTGTAAATTGTATCCAGTAACTTTTCCGCAACAGTGGAGCATCATAGAACATCCTGCAGAGAAGGTCAAACCCTCCGTGTCGTACTATAGGGCTATGATGATGTTTTGGCTTACTCCTGAGAAACACCGTCAGGCTTTACTGAATCCCTTCCACTATCAGGATACGCCGAGAAAAAGGGGGGGAAAAACAGACTGCATTTGTTTCTGGGAAGACCCGCACCGCTCCATGGAGAGGACACTTCCACCCTTGTTAATCCCAGCTTCCTAAAGCAACACTCAGTAAGATAATGAATCCTTTAAATGTTACATCTTGTGTCTTGCATTATTGTGGTGCAGCAACTCTCCACATCAAACAGTCATCAGCACTATTACAAAGTGGGCTTATAAGAGACTGGCTGAAAAGGCGCTGTGTGAAAAGAAGTGGAAAATTAAAGCTGAAGCAGTCGAAGAAAGGGCTTAATTTACTGGCATGTACAGTATGCAAATGAGATTACTCTCAGCTTAACTGCATCATTTATGTCCATAATAACGGCATCATCATTACAGGGCTCAAATTAAATTACACCATAATTAGCATATCAAAGTGATTGGTTAAAGTTTAAAACAAATACCCAATTTTGTTAATGAACAGCTGTAATTGTCATGTACACTTCAATGAAAACTCCCTAAACAAATATATGTTTTAGAACAGGGAAAGATTTTGAAGCAGACAGGTCTGCAGCAGAGGTAAATTGCCTAAAAAAGAATGACACAGACTATTCTATTAATGTTAATATATGCTCATCGTTTTCAGGTAATAAAACATTCTATCAAAACAAGCCTTCGCCTCGTATTTTTTGCCTCTCAACTCCGCCGCCACATCGGCAAGTGTCAGAGGGGAGAGATGGTGGCCGTGCCCAGGCTGCCCCACGCATGGGACACGCACAGCACCACAGCCCCCAGCCTCCCAGCCACCCCCACGCGTGGAGGGGCCGAGAGGGGAGGCAGAAGAACAAGAAGAAGTCTTGCTAACTCTACCCTGTAGACCAGGGCTGGAGTAAGCTGATGACATGATAACACATTAGGCAGCCTACAATTCAATTTACTCTAATCTAATCACATCTACGAAGCAGTTTCAGAGGTGGAACTGCACCAGAGAAGTTTTTGCTGTTCTCATCTCATTAAAATAAATAGGGAGGTGGGACCCGCGGGTTTGTCACTGTCAGCCTGACAGCCAGCAACACATTTCCATAGATCCATCACTGCAAATGTACACAGTAAATACACAGTTAAAACACTCCTCGGGCAGAATGAGCTTTAACAGAGGAGCAAGCCCGCTCCGTGACATTTCAAGAGTACAGGTGAGCTCCAGCATGCTTGGGGCTGGTAGGAACCGTGAGGGTGCCCAGGCCAGAGGAGCCTGGTGCCACCTTGCACACGCAGAGTAAAATCATCCCTCTACATCCCCCAAAATGTTTACACTGATATATTTGATTATATATTACCCAATATTATAGGAAGCGACACGGGGAAGTATATTTTCTGCTAAAACTGGGAATGCACTTTCAAATATACTTAACAAGGAAATTGAATGTCTTATTAAATCCGTATTATCAAAACACTGTTCAAAAATTTAAAGAAAGTAGCTTTTCATTTTATTCATCGAGGAATCCATTAAAGCCTAAGCTCTGAAGTAGTATGTAAATTATGTGCCTTTCAAGGTAGAGCTAGGGCAAATTCACTCCATCAACTAATGATGAACCTCATTATGTGCAGGGAGTATTCATAATGAGGAAACAAGCCACCCGCCATTCCATGTTCTAACATAAATCCCTGTAAAATGTGAATATCTCCACGTCTAATTAAAGGCTACTAATTCCTATCATCCCCTACATGGCCCAAAAAAAGCAAAAACTAGAAATGTGTTTAAAAGGCTGCCTTTGATTTTATAAAACACGATTATTTATGTTTACTGCTAGTGAGTTGCAATGTTGGTTTTTTTTCAAGAAAAATCAAACCCAGTTTTATAGGATAAAAGTTCAGGGACACAAAAGTTTATTTACTTTATCTGACTTGGTCTTACATTTTAAAAAGAGTTTCTGATTAGCACAGGTCAGGCTGCATAGCTCAACAGAAAAATAAATAAAAAGGCTGAGAAAAGAAACCTCCAGGAGTATGTAAGAAATAGTATTTTAAAGGAAAAAAGAAAAAAGGAAAGAAAAAAAAAAAAAGGAAAGCACAACTTAGCTATCCAGGTTTGCTCTGGAACTAAGACTTCCTACAAAAAATAAAATAAAAATCTAGAGATCCCATAATAACTGGGGAAGGCAGGCAGCAGTGTCAGGATGAGAGCAAGCCAATTAAGCAACCAAGTACACAACAGGTATTTAAAAGATTTTTTGAATGATACTCAATTTAGGAAGAAGCTACTTCCCTTCCAAAATCCTGTAAGAATTAGGGATTGAAGACAATGCTGCGTAATACAGGCTGGAAGAAAAGTGCTCTTCCACAGACTTACCTAGATTTGATATTTATACCTAGAGACGAGCAGTGTCCACTCCTACTATCAAAATGTATTTCTTATTAAGTTACATAATACCTATCGTATGTATCACTGTGAATTCATTTGCTCTTGCACTGAATTATGGATTTGCTCTCTGTACTTCCCAGTATAAAAGTGGACAGGTTTGCCAGCTCCCCTGAATGGAAGATGCACCGCTGTTTCCTTTTTACTGCTCTGTATTAATATTTTCCTACGTTTTCAAAACAAACCGAGAAGCACAGCAAACCCTAAGAGCTTTGCCGTTTGCAGGAAAAGAATAGCATCCACTGAAGCTGAATAACATATAGGCTTAAAAAAAACAACAAACCAACCAAAAAAAAACAAAACCCCACAGCATAAAGGGATGGTTTAACAAACGTGATAACTCCTCGCAGGGCACGGAAGCACTTGGACAGTCACAGAAAAGGCTGCGGTACCTTCAGATTATGTCAACTGAAAAGTTGAAATCCTCGTGTAAAAATACCCCTCACGTTTCATCCCTAGAAAAGCTTATTTAGAATTCATAGAAATTCATAGCCGCTAAGAGGAATATGTGCACATAAAATCACAAATGCAAAAAAAAAAAATCAATATTTAAAAGAATAAAATAGAGCACACAGATTAAAGTATTTTAGCAACGCAAATTTTCTGGAAATAGCAGGGCATTTTATGGGGGGGAGGGAGGGGGGGAGGGGGATCCGGCTTCTTTAAGTTGCATAAAAATAAAACTACGCTCCATAAAGCTGCTCCCCTGCACGCCCGCTCATTCCTGACTCCACCGAGGGGTTTGGTGGTGGGGTGCTGTGGGCTTCGCTGGGGGGGGGGGGGGGGGTGGGGGGGGTGTATTATTATTTTTTTCCTTTCCCTTCTCCTTTTAGGTCACCCAGTCACGCACTGGGAAGCCAGCCCTCCAAAAATAACTTGTCCCTCCCCCGGAGCGCGGAGTTGAACAACCTACCTTTGTTCTGGCGCTGCAGATAACAACCGGCACCGCCGCGGGAGCCGCCGCCGCCGCGCAGCGGGGCGGCCGGGGGGCTCGGCCGGGCGGCACCTGGCAGCGCTGCGCGGGTGCGCACCGGCCCGCGGGGGGGCCCCGCCGCGCCGCCCCCCGCCCCGGCCCGCCGCCCCGGCCCCGCCGGCGGGACGATCCGCGGGCAGAGGCGGGGACCCGCGCCCCGCCGCCCCCCGCCCGCCGCGCCCCGCGCAGGTTACATACGGGGCCGGGCGCCGGGCAGGAAGAGTTCGGCGGGATGGATTTGACACTTACGTTCCGGGCAGCCCTTTTGTGGAGTTGCGCCGTTTGTTTCTTATTGTCTGAGCAGCAGTTGGAAGCGTCTCCCCGAGGGGGCCCCTCAGCCCGGCTCGGCCGCTTTGACAGGGAGGTAACCATATTAGGATGTGTATGGCAAAGTAAACAATAACATAGTTGCAATGAAATGGAAATTTTTTTTTCCAGTTAATAGTGTTGGTGTCAGTCCTGTTTTTAGCCTTTTCCCACCAGTTTTGTTTGCTGGCTTGCACAGGCCAGCTTTTTTTAAAAATGAAGAAAAAAGAAAAAAAAAAAAAAAAAGAAGGGGGGGGAGAGAGGCAAGTGGTTACCAGCTTCCCAATTGCTGACTGCCAGACTGCTGAAAATGTTTGGGGTCACAGTGGGGAAAGGAGGGGGAGTGCTTTTAACATCCAAATAAAGACATGTCAGTTCAATCACTGGAAAAAAAATAAGAAAATAAAAAAAATCATACAATAACACCCACCTGCATTTCTGAGACCCGCAGCAGAACGAGGGGGTGAGCAGGGATGGGGAGGGCAGGCATTAAAATTGCCATTTTGAAAGCAGGGGGCAAACATATTAGAGAAGTCCAGTCGCGTTTTACACAACCGCGGCGAACTGGTGGGATGAGCTAAGTTGTGCAAACCCCTGCAAGTCTGCTGGCTTTAAGGCTTTGAAATCGCTGGTTTTACAGGATAAAGCACTTTAAGCAAATTGTAAAATGCAGGTGTCAAGTTATTCAGTTTAATCAGAAACAGAGCTCAGAGCAGTCGCCATGCAAAGGTTGCCCTACCAGCACGGTCAAGAGAAAAGTTCCGCTGTAGCAAAACACTAAGTCGAACAATATGATTTTGATACCTCGATTCCACGTCCTAAACAAATTACCAAGAACAAGTGTAGCATCTCCTTGCACCGAGGGCTGAGGCAGCCGCTGGCGAGCACTGCGTGCTGAGGCTCAGCACTAGCAGCCAGCCTGCGAGGGAATTACAGCTCTAAGATGAAACAAGTTTGCGCGTCTTGGTGACAGCGGATGGGGGCAGCTCTCTGGTGCAACAGTCCAGCGTAAGCTGTTGAGCTGTTTGCACCACCAGTTCGCATCCTGCGCTGCCCAACGGCCAGCAAAATGGAGTGCTCCTCTGGAAAGGGCTGACAAAAGAGATCGCTGATGCTCCCTGCCTGTACCAGGCACCGGCGTGATAAGACACACGGCGAGGAGAGGTCTAAGGCAGATAGGCAAACAAAGTTGCTGTGAGATGACGTGCTTGATTTAGAACAATGGCAACATTTCTCTGACAAATATGATGCACGCTTACCCTGCCAAATTCGCTCATACCCAGCTAATCCACAGCAATCAGAACATCAGTGTTGACATCTAATGGTACCTACAAGCATCTCTCCCTGCGTTTCTGCATGGCGTACGCCTGCTCCGTTAACACACTTGAAATTTTTCAACCATCTTGTTTAACCAAAACATCTATAAAATTACACAGTGCGTTACTCATCTAGGCTGCATGTACAACCCCCACAACAAAAATAAAAAGTTAACTTAACATGCTGATATCAAAATCAATAAATCACGCGACCAAGTAGCAGTTCAAAAGTTCAAAGACATGATGGCCAGTTCACTACGTCGTAGCACTCAACCAATAATAACTTGACTCCATCACTCCTCATAGTATAGACAATTTCATAGCATCATTTTCATTAGCCTGTCTCACTGAAAATCGCTAGCTATTTATGTATACGCTAAAATAAATTAGCCATTTCATCGAGCACTGTGATTCTTATAAAATACATTAACACAATACTCAATTTTCCAGTTGGAGTAAATAAATAAATCAATAAATTCAATACAGAGTAATTTTTTTTTTTTTTTATTGTGGCGCTTCAGCTCTCAGCATAAGTGTTTTTATTGGGTTTATTTGTTTCAATAAAAATTGAAATGGGCCAGTGATCTTAGCAGTAAGATCTGGGGGGAAAAAGCAACCCAGCCCTATCTAATATCGAGAAAGTATACTGTGCAGTTCAGCCAACTGGTAATACATAATTTTTGGTCAAAAATCATTTTCATTACAGTTATTGAACAGCCACATGATTCTGAAGGGTTCTCCTCTCCCCGCATGAACCGTCACGAGGAGGGGCAGTGCTCTGCAGCCCAGCGAGAAGCCCCCAGGCTCCCCAGGGAGGGGGCTCAGGTCCTGCCGAGCTCATTCTGCTGGGCTGGGGGCAACCCCGTACCGCCCCAGTGCTTCCACCACAGAGAAACCGGGTGTGGAAAAGCAACCGGCACTCACACACGCTATTTTTAAGGCGCTCGCTGAATATTATATTTAGCTTGGCTGCGGGCAGGGGCATTTCATATCAGAGAGAAAATGGCAGGAGGGGAAGATGGGGGAATGTGGGAGGAGAGTTCATGGACACCCCAAGAACTTGATCCTTGAAGAGGGCCTGTTGTCTCTGGCTCTTTAGGTCTGTGTTGCCCTATAAGACATGGCCAGTAGGTTTTACGGCTCAGTGGATCACAGGTGATGACATCCTATAGTACAGCTTAGTGCATCCTTTGGGGACCTCATACGTGGCTTATGGTGGTTCCTACTCTATGGAGAAACACCTTACTGCATCAGCAGTCCCCCTGCCTTGGGTAAAACTAGCATCACATTAGGGGCTGGACAACAGGATGATTCTGAATTTGGCCCAGCAAAATGCTGACATGTGGACAAGAACCCGGACCACCTCGGTCCTCCTGCTACCGCAACCTCAGACCGACAGCAGCGACCCACCAACCCCTCCAAAACCCTCCCGGTCCTGGTAACACAGCACTTCTCTGCACATCTAACACTTCCAGCACAAACCACAGGCTCTACCTGCTCCGTGACAAGGACAAGAGCCTATAAGGAACGAGAAAGAAATAAAATAAAGCCCCTGTGACAGGAATTGGTGTGGAATCCAGTCTTAGCAGTGAAAAAAGAAATGTTTTAACACATACCACTTAAGCCCATAATGATTTAACATAATTCCTTTAAAAAGGCTGCACGTGAATAGCACAGTTTGTAAACTGCCTGGTGGTAACAGGAGGATACTTTCCTTGTTCATATTCACTCTTTAACCTAATCAGAGGAAAAGTAAATATCAGGTCTCAATTTTAATGACTGACTATAAATAAAAGCTTTTACACAAAATGCACAGTTTGCACAGATAACGATTTTAAGTATGATGTCACTAGTGACCTACTGAACTACATGGCACATGTCAGACAGACGTCTGTTCCTTAAATTGCAGTAATAAATTAGTAGCCACAGAATCTGTTCTGTGAAGAAAACGTGAAGCTTTCCTCTTCAGATAAAAGTTTAATGACTGTTTCAGTTCAGGTGCATGAGTTAAGATTACTATTGATGGCGGGGGGATCGACAGCAGGGCTGGCTGCTCCATGCTGTAAATATTGCACGCTGTCAAATGGAGCCTCCTCGGCCATGGCCATGCAGAAGCCACCACGCTAGCACGAAAACACCAGCTGAAAAATCAACATGTGCAGCTGCACATTTCCACAGCAGCTTTTGCTAGTGTCCACAAAATTCTCTCTCCTCTACCACTGACAATCCACCTTCTGACCTGACAATGCAATGAAACCAGCGGGAGCAGGAGACATTTCTTCCATACCTTGAAGACATCGTGGAGCCAAATCAAAGGACTTCATGCTTGCTTGGCAGCGAGAAGCAAGGCACATTCCATGTGAGCACAAAAGAAGAGCTTCTCCTTCATCCTCCTTCAAACCCTGTGCAATCTCAACAGGATCCAAGCCTCTGACACACATGGAAGGCTTTCCTCTAACTTTACGCTAATTAAAAAACTAGTATTTTAAAATATGATACATATGTACACAGCCTCCCAGCACTACGCATGTGCATGCACACGCACAGTATCCTATAGGCATGAACACTAACAACATGCAACCTACCACAAACCATCTCAATTACCTTGTTTCCAGTTACTAGTAAATTTGCCAAATTTTACACATTTGCACTGAATTCTTCCTTGCTGAACATTCTGCCACAGGCCAAGTTCTCGCAAAAAGCTTAATCCAAAAGTCCCGAGATACTCCCAAAACAGAGACGGGGAACATCACCGATCTACCGTGGTGAGCAGCCCTGATCGCCATTTCTTTGAGAAGCCACCGAGCTCCCACACACTGGAGCACAGACATGAGAAGAAGCAGGTAAAAAGACTTCAGCGGGAGGTACGTGGGTGGCACCATTCCCCAACTACTGCTGCCTCCTCCTCCTCCTCCCTGACCCCAGGCCAGCAGGCAGGGGTAGATGAAGGCATCTGATTTGATCAGAATGGAGACACTGCCAGCTCAGGAAGCAGGAAAAGGAGCAGACAGGGGACAAGGAGGCCAGAAAGAAATGAACCATGACTGCCTGCGCATGTCACCCACCTCATGGTGGGAGTTCATAATTTTTTTTGTCCATTAAAGAGGAACTAGAGGGTTTAGTCGAGTTTGGGCCATTTTTTGGACACCGGTAGCTTGGTCAACCTGAGATCAAATTGTGCAGCTACACAAAGCTGTCCAAAGCAAAATCCCCAACTTCAGTGTCACCTCCCTCCCCATTTCCACATTTTAGTCCCAAACCAGGGAAAATCCTAAGGCAGCTTGGCTAACTGGTCTTAAGTGTGTTCTCACACAGCCAGGCAGCATCTATTTCTCTAATCCTTTTCTGAGAAACAGCTGCAAGATCTTAGTGAAAAGTTCTGGACATAGAAAACTTCAGCCCAACTGGGTTGGCGTTTAATCATATTGGGAACAACAGGGCTTTTCAACAGGAGGTGTGGGCCACTCTGAAGTCTTTTTGTGTTGTTTTTTATTTGTTGTTTCTTTTAATAGGAACATCATCAGCCTCTTTCTTTGTGTCAGTAAAGAAAGCAGAAATTACTTTTTTTTTTTTTTTAATGCTATTTTTCCAGTTTCCCATGAAACATCAACTTTGTTTTCTTATATATTATCCTATGCACAGAACTGGTAAAAAGCTTTACACGAAAAAACCCCACCCCAATATGCAATAAAGCTATGGAAGGAGCCCCAAACAGGAGGGAGTAATTTATCGCTAAGGCTTTCCACGTCTGACTAATGGGTCCATGCCCTTCAACAAACAAAGGCATATTGCCTCTTCCTCCTTTCAGCCCCTCTAAAAAACAAAACCCAAAAGCGAGACCCCTGCCCCTGTTGCCTCAGCTGACCTGCCTGCTCCCCACAAGGATGCAGGCAACAGCTTGAGCGCAGCAGAACATTCTTTCCAAATCCAGCGTGTCCCACCCGGGAAGGGACGGGCAGAGCCCCGTGCTGGTGCCAGGCCATGTGGCAGCTCTCTGCTCCAATGCTCACAAAGGTTTCTTGCTGGGTAAAGCTCCAAAAGAGCTTGGTCTTATGATAAGCAACGGCATACTTAACAGTTACATATTACTGTTCATGATAATGCAATATTTCATTTGGGTGATTTAGAAGTCCCTCTTGACCAACTTACAGTGAGACACCAAACGCTTCATCAATCACAACCATTTTTATTCACAATCCAGCGCAAAAACTACAGGGAGAGTTGAATTTTCAGCAACTCATTGGGGAGGGTATTGCTACTAGCACTGAAAATCCTCCTATCTCACCAATTTTTATGTTAGATTCAAATATATTTTCTTCCTAAGCAGCATTCCATTTTCCTGCCTCTCTCTGCTGCGTTTCTTATCATGGCAGGGTGAAAGAGTATCCAATTTAATATCTGTTTTGCAGGACAGGAGATTTTTTCATATCTTATGCACTAAGGAAAGCTGCAGGGGATGGCTTAGCAGGCTGAGCATCAGGTTTTAAATACCTAGACTCCCTGGAACCACAGATCCCATCAGGTCGACTGAGCCCTTCATGTTTCTGGGGTAGATAAATTAAGTGTCATGCTGTTTACTTTGTCAGGATCTTTCCAATGAGACCTCTGCATTAAAGGTCCTGTCTGTTCTACACGGAGTTGAAGGTTAAAGTCCCGCAGTTAAGACGCAGCACCGGGTGCCACCTTGATCTCCCTAATGCTAATGGCAATTCTGCCATTTCTGTTAAGAGAGGCATTCCAGGGATCTTCTCCCAGAATTTGCTGCAATGTTACTGGATGACTGAAAATTATTCAATGGCTTATCTGACTCAGTTTTGGTGACTGTTAAAGGGAAAAAATACGTATACACCTCCCAGATGTTTAATTCATAAGTTATACTAAACTGTCAGATCCATGGATGACAGAAGAGATACTCATCATTTTTACAGCCTGATTTCTGTGGTTGGAGGTAACCCTATGTTTCTGCAAAGTCATAGCCTCTCTTCCTACTCCTCTGCACTTCATGGTAGCAGTGGCTGAGCCCACCGACATTAATGGTTCACAACAGAAGCGTTTTAAAAAGAAAGAAGTTGCTGGAGACAAGTAGTGCAAAATAACCACAAAAGACAAAATGTTAGTAACAATCACAGAAGTCACATGTGCAGAGACATACACCTGTATTCACACACACACACCCCTTCTCAGCCTTGGATATTTCAGGGAGGTTCCTCCATCGACAAAAGGCCTGATTCAAGGAGAACAGACTCAGTGTTGAAGAAAACAGGATGCTTTGAGGAGGGCAGCTGTAAATATGTACCTGGAACCTACTCCTGGCCTTACTCCTTCCTTGCCAGCTACCATCATTTTAATGGATTTAGAGACACAGAAGATCCTGGGAAAGGAGGATGAAGGGAAATAAAATGTAACAATAGAAAAAATGCGAGTTCTTCAAAATCTTCTCCCTTCTAAATAGAAAACAAGCAGAACACATATTTCCTTTTACACTGATTAAGGAAAGGACTGTCTTTTGGTTTGTTTCCACAACAGCTGACAGTACACATTCCCTGCTTAGGGCACCAGAAATAATAATTAACACTCCTAAAACATCGTGTGTTATGATGACATACCAAAGGTTAAGTGTGGCTGATAGCTGTACTGGCTGTAATTCCTTTTCCTAGGTGGTTTAGTGCAGCTCCCACATTTTCCTCCCAAACTACCCAAGGACCTGCTGGAGCTCCAGCACAGCGTTATGTCAGCCTATGGAGCTTACTGGGACAGGATAGGAAAAGAGATGAGAAAGACTCATTCACCTAAATTTACACATCGTTACATTCAGTTTGCTTTTTAGTCTTTTTTGGCTAACCAGTGGATATGGTATCAAACTATTTTTTGAAAACATCACGTATTCAAGCTAAGATAGTGTTACAAACATATTATTTGCATTCAGAGGGCGAAACGCCACCAGGGAAAGAAACCAGACAAATAATCCTGGGTAGGACCTGTTTTTACTGCAGCGTTTGGTACATTTGCCTTTTAGGGGCAGGAAAAAATCCTTAGAAAAGGAGATCAAGATAGTCCATGTCAAAAAACCTTTGCAAACCCAACCAGCAGAATCTGCTAGAAAGAATAAGGACTTTTCCCAAAATCCATCTACTGGTCCTGGAATCTCAGTGTCTGTAAGTTAGGCACTCCAGAACTGCTCATCAGTTTCAAACTCAGTTAAGGACACAAAGGTCTGCCTTACCTACTCCAGCTGTGGCGGGGGACAAAACTAAGGTAGAAAAAACATGGCAGGTCAAGGGGTGGCTGTGCAGCAAAACTCAAACCATTACAAGAGTGCTTCTCTTCCAAAACTGCTTTGAAACAATTATTATAGCACTTTGTTAGCTCGCTCTTTAAAGTTGGACAAGAAAGAATAAACAAATTCCTGACAAGACTCCCGTCCACCATGAAGCCCTTGTAAGGCTGCTGGCTTGCAGGTGTGTCTCCAAACTCACAAAACCCTTAAGAAAAATGGGGTTGGAGCAAGAAGATGGAGCTGCACCGCTCTCACACACCCATGTGTCTTGGGCCCGGGGACACAGAATCAGGATTGTGGCTCAGCCCTTCCACCTTTCTTGGCTCAGTCTAACGAGACACCCTCCACATTCGCATTTGCCCCCTTTTTGCTCTTTGCTGAGGAAAACATGACTGGCCCAAAGCGTTGCTGGCTGCTGCAGGCACTGGCAGCTCTTTTAGCAAATAGGCAAATCCTTCACGTCCAGCATGTCCCCGAATGCACTGAACCACATCCAGAGAGCTGGCTACAGGTCCCAGCTCAGGCAGAGGTGAAGCAGAAAAGAAAATCATCGGCCTTGACTCTAAGATCCTGTTTCAGTGCTTCAAGTCACTAGTGGTCAGCAAGGAGGCTTTTGGAGGTACTGGTGTGTTCAGAGGGAAAACGCAGGAATAAAAAGCGGGAGTCAGGGTTGTGCCTGCTGCTACCCTGAGGGTGAGGTGAGCTAGGATGCTCTGAGCGGCAGTGGGCTCCCAACAAGGCTCTGACTACTGGTCACACCCGCTACTTCAAATCAAGCAAACCAAAGTGAAAAATGGAAAGGATAAGGTGGATTTTCGACAAAAGCAAAATATCCCTCCTCTCTGTCAGGTCTGAGGGATGAAAGATGAAACAGGATGGAACTGGTTTTGGTTTAAAGCTGCAAAGGAATCACAGGGAGAGAGCACTTACAGATAAATGTATTTTCATGTAAACTTTTATGCTCCTATCCCTTGTAACTGGACATCAGGGAAGATGTTAATAAACATCATCAGGGTGAGAAAAACACAGTAAAAATACATCAGACTACAAACCCATCTCTTCCAAGATCTTAGAAATAGCTCTGCAGCTATATACTGCAGGGAGCCAAGCAACTCAAGTACAAGTTTGCATCTTAAGCGTAAGCACACATACATACAAACAAGGTTTTGCAGGTATTTGTTAGCTGTACTACAGCGTTTTCCAGGGTTGGAGCTGCAGCTTATGTTACAGTGCTTGTAGCATAGCTGCAGATCAGCGCCCCAAGAAGGGGCCTTGGAAAGAAGCTGGAATAGCGACAGTTTGTGTTGCTGGGGATATTTCTGAGACACAGTTGCTGTTTACTGTGTTTCTATTTCCAATCAAGCTGCAAAGTCCACCCATAAAACATGAGGAGGCATTTCTTTGGGTGTGGGACAGTGCAGCACGCACACAAGAAGGACCAGCTCTTCAGCTGCTACGCCTGGGCAGAGCTTCACCAAAATATTTCGAGCCTGAACCACAGCACAGTATTCGGCCCACAAAGAAGAAAACTATATTCAAAATCCCCAGTTATGAGGTTTCTCTCGGTATATATTTATGCACAAAGCTCAAATAATTTAATACCACGCCTCACTAATCATGTGAGTGCACAATTTTTGCAGGGGCAAATGGTTCTTGTGCATTTACACTGAACACCTCTTGCTCCTGGCTTAGAAAAGTGCATCAGAAACTTACTGGCGCTTTTAAAGGTGGCATCTATCTATCTATGCCATATACAATCCAACGTGATTAACTGTAGGCTCCCTAGGAGAGATTAACCTACTCTACAAGGAGTCAAAAACTACTCGTAACGATGGCAAATCACAGCATATGGCCAATTGGACAACTTCATTCCACTTCAAAGGGAAATTAAGTAATACACTCTGGGGTATGTTCTCCTCTTGTTACACTCGCAAATCCCCATTAATGCTAATGATTGCACAAAGTGTAAAAAAATGCTACAAATGCATAAAACAAAGCAAGATCGGTCAAGAATATGCAAAAGCATACGCAAAGGGATCTGAAGAGCATTTAAACGTAACGCAGCTTCCTTCTTTCCTCCTTTCTTTCCTTAAAAGCAAGCAGCATGCAGGATTGCAAAAACATACGATTTGCCAACAAATGTACAAACTACAGCTCATGAAAAATAGAGAAACAGGGACCCAAAATTCCAAGGCCAGTACAAGGTCATCTTAACTGGAGATCAAAAAACTGGCTCCTAAATTGAAAAAGAACATCAACTCCCTTTTTTCCTAAGAAAACCATTTCCTACCAACTCTGAAAACAAGAATGCCTAGAGTGATCTGACTGGACTCTGTGATGGTTTTGGCTTGGCTCCCTCACCCCTCCTCAGCTGGGTGGCTAAATGTGAGTCTAACCACGAGGTTCAGAGGGTTCTCCACTTATTAACCTTCCACTTCATGCTTCCAATTTTAGACAGGAGTAAAACCACCTTTCAGAAATTTCACTTATTCTTAGTCACTTCTAAGGTGAGAGTTCACATTTCTGTTCACATCTGTGATGCCTGACTACTGTGGAGGGACAATACTGAGTTAATACTGGATGACACAGAGTTAATATATTGGGCTTTAGCCTTTTTCTACTTCCCTTGGATATTTTTTTTTAATTTATTTTTTTAGAAGCATCACAAAACCAGGTCAATGGCTCCAAAAATGCCATAAACTCTTGCCCAGATTTTGAAGCCAAGATACAACATGATACACAGAGATGCTGTCTTAGATGCAAGATTTGTGATGGTAACCTGCAACCATCCGTTGTGGTAGGGCAGCATCATGACTAATTAGTACCTTTGTTAAATACCCAGTGCCAAGACCATGCTGTCACCACGTGTGTGCAGGTATGAAGTAAGACAGGGTGCAAACTGAAAGTGCCCTAAGTGCTCCTGAAAAACTGTCCTCCTTCCAACCAGCTGCTCTTCCCAGCCACAGGACATTTTCCAGCATGGTTATGAGCACCACCTCAGTCGGGGCTGTTCAAGACGAATCTTGGTTTTGAATAAGCAAGAAAAATTTGCAAAGGAAAAAATCAAGATTTGGAAACTAACCATTTTGTAATCTGCCATGCAATTTGGCTTTCAGGCAAACTTTCAACCCTTTCAATAGCAAAACCCCAGACAAATGCACTGCCTTCTACCATCTCCCAGTGTATTAAGACCAGAGTGTGATACAATACCACACACATTTCAAAAGCTGTACAAGCAGAAGAGAGTGACGCACCCATGCATGGTGGTGGAGGAGACAGAAAACATACCACACAAAATAAAACAGAGCTAAAATAACCACTTCTGTTTCTACAAATTTATCTTCTTGTGTTCCCCTACCAAATTCAGCACCACTTTCCTGGCACAAGGAGCACCTGGGTGATCTGCGGTGCTGCTGCTAACCAAAACTACTCTCTACAGCAGGAGAGCCTGGTGCATCCAGCCTTTGGCCTTGGAAAGGGCATGAGACAAGGAGAGAAGAAACACTGGCAAAGCTGGCCAGCAGTGCTGAACCCTGTGACATGATCTGAAATACAACTGGGCTATTGCCCTGCTCTTATCAGCAGATACAAGTTCAAGGTCAGCCTTGATGCACTTACTGAAAACTGACACTGCCTGCGTCCTGCAGTCAGCACGACTTCAAATCAAGGCTCCCAATTATTAGTAGTAATTTTGTTTATTATTGCAGGGCCTCAGGACAAACAAAGAGGAGCGCCACTGTGCTCAGCTCAGCACTGAACAAAAATGCTTACTTACCCTCTTCATAGGTTGTTCCCTTGAGCTTCCCTTAAACAAGATATTTTTAAAATAAATTTAAATTTCAGAATTCCAGAAATCAAGTGTCCTGACATTTGTTTCCCTAAACAATTAACACATTAGCCTTTTCAAATTTCAGCTGTACACCAAATACTTAACTCTTTTGTTTACTTCCAGAAAACTCTGTATTGTAAAATGTTGGTCCTTAGGATGTAAATACATTTTTGACATTCATTTAAAGTCAAGATTTGAACCCAAATTTTCTCTGAACTACGCAAAAGTTGCAAAATAATTGTTGCTCTGTTGCTTCTCTCCTTCAACTACAGTATTTATGTACCAACAATATACATCACAGATGTACAGGAATATTCACAAATGGGAAAAACCAAGTAAGAGTTACATTTTAACTCAACACAATACAAACTGGTCTATGAAATTTGAAGCCACGCTAAGATCTCCTGAGTCCAGAAGCATAATGAAAGCAGTGCGTAGCTAGATTAAGAGGAATACAGACTGTTACAGCAGCAAATGCAGGAAAACATGAACAAAAATTCTGGATGGAAAGTAAAACCTCAGGATTTTCCCACTTTCTCTGGAGGTATCTGGTCATGTACATCATTCAGATGCCGAAAGAGTTGTACCACTGGTCCAACCGCTCATACCAGCACCTGTACGCTGTTCTTAACACTTGCTAAATTTGAAAGGTGAAAGGAAAAAGTAGCACATGGGGCAAAAGGAAGGCAGCCCACCCTTCCGAGTCATTCACCCACAGTATCAAATCTCCTCAACTTGTCAGCAGATGGATCTTGAGGACCAAACCATCACTTGAAAGCATTTCATGACCATTTTCAACAGCAACCGTTTTCCGCTGAGTTTCCACCTCACTCAGATTTGTACCAATGACTTAGAGGTCACCAGCTATTACAGCCTATTACCTAACCCTCCAGACTCCACTTTATTTTTTTTTTTACTGTTACTGTTCACTGATGTTTCCATTCTCCTTTGAAGATGCCTGTTTAGTTTAGGTGGATTTTTAGACCACATTTCAGATTACGTTTCCCCCAAGCTTATTCTAGCAACTTCTTGGCAATAAATGATATTTGGATACCCCACAGAAACCCCACATCAAATATTGATTAGTGTTATTTCCATTACCGTAGGCTAAACCAGTTAAGTCTTAAGAGCAAATTAAAGAGCTTGCTTCCACATTCTGGTCCTTCAGAAGGACACAACTATTCTCCGTAACAAGGAATACGCTGACACAGAACCAAATAAATGCCCCAAAAATGTTTATTTCTCTGGCATGCTTAAATAAAGAAAATATAGTAAACTACTTTGTATGCTTAGGATAAAATCGATAGTTTCCATTCAGGCAAAAAAAATTATAGCATATCACTTTACATACTTATATACTCTTCATTTAAGGTGGAGTTTCCACAATTCCCCTCTGAATACCCAGCCCTGCAGCATGCACCTCTCTATAGCACTCAGCAATCTCTGCTTGACATTAGTACTAAACAATATTCATTAAGAGCATAACACTAAAGTGCAACATGTAAGTAAATCAAACTCTCAATGCTCTATTTTACAAATTTCATGAGCCACTGGGGATAATTAAAAGGGTAATTATATAAAGTTGGTGCAGTTTTGAGACTCAAATGACATTTTCTGTTTTAAAGCACTTGATAATCTGGTATTTTTCTACTAAGACAGTCTTTTTGTACTTTTATGGTCAAGCAGCATAAACAAACAAGAGCTGTTTTTTAAGGTATTTCAATTCTTTTTTTTCCTCTCTCCCCCCACACTGTTTTTCTTGATAAATACCACTCACTAGTCATTCCTGAAAGTCTTATATTAAAATATCAAGAAAAACGAGGCCTTAAAAAAAAAAAAAAAGTCACTGATCACCATAAAATGATACTGAGCCTCAAGCCTGATTTAAACTGTAGCCCTGAACAAAAATGGTATTGCTTTGGGTGTTTACAGCACTGGAGTGCTGTTTGGTTTGTCACTGTGTTTAACCACTGCTCTAAAGCTAGCAAAGTACATTACTGGTAGTAACAGCTCATGAAAAATACAGCGAAGAAACTGCTAGTGGCAGAAGCATTTAACTTTCTTGTTAGCAGCCTCCCCCATGTGGCACTTTAGCACCAGCAAGTTGTTTATTATGTTCTGTGCCAGGCAAAACTGATTAAATGGGGCTCTTAAGAATCAAAGCGTTATAAATTCATGGAAATACAGCAAGCAATAAATTCCATGGAATTAAAAGCTTACTAGTGCTATTAGCATTTCAGGGTGTTTGCATTGTTAATAGTGATGTGCAAAAATAATGTTCGTGTAAGACAAGGCAAACCAACAGAACGTATGCTTTAGCTGTTACATCTTTATGTAATGTCATCATTATGTGTAAATTTTTCCCCCAAACCCTATAACACTCATTAATGTTTTAAAGAAAAATCTGAACCAAAGATCTATAGACTGAAGATTTATATCCCTAGTAAAAGAAAGGTATTATACACAAAGCATAATGCTGTTATGACTCTGTGAAAGAGCTGGAGATGGATACCCCAAAGCAGAGGTCCGGCCCGGCTCCAGGGAGGAGAGGGGTAAGGCAGGGTGACTTTGCTGACATTATGGGGACACACCACACCACAAAAACTTGCTAACAATTTAATAAGTAAACTCAATGTATAGTAATTCTTAATACCAAAAAAAAAAGGCAATCTAGTCTGACCCAGTGGTCAGTAAATCTGTCAACAGCTCTCCAAAGAGACATCTTTACTCCAGGTCGCTTCTATCATCATTCCACGGGAATGACTCTGGTGGCAGGTGACTAACTTCTCCATCATTACTGCAGAGCTCCACGTGAAACACTAATGTCAAGCTGGTATTAGGCCTTCCCTTATGCCCATCTGTTTGCAGGTAGCTGATAACTTTGTAAATGGAATTCCTTTCAAGCGGAAACTTGGTAAAGAAGCTGCTTTAGGTATGTGGCTGGGCAGGAGAGGAATGGGACACACTTTCCAAAACCACAGAAAAATTAGACCTGGGAGAGTTTGCTTGGTTTGTTGTTGTTGTGGTTGGTTTCGTTGTTTGTTTTCCTTTGGGTTTGTTACTTTTTGTCTTTTTAAAGGAACAATTTTGTACCTTTCTGAGCTGCCTGAACACACAGCAGCCCAACAACCTAACCCGCAATGTCCCTCTGGGGTGCAAGGGGCAAATCTGGCTCCAGCTGCAGATGGGAAAATCCCATCACAGTCTTGTTGCCACAGTTAACGTTTGACATAGGATAAAGAGCATATTCTGGTTGGTACACCACACACAGCTGGCACTGTACAAAGTCAAGAAAAAAACAAGAAAGCTTTGTCCAGAACAAACAGTACCCATGCCACGGAGTGAGTCAGCTGCAGAGGTAGAAAATGAACCCCAAATCCTGACTCGCGAGCTCAGGCTTTGCACAAAGCACACGTTAACAGCAAAAACCCTCTCCCAAGATTGAGGGGGTTGACATTTTGTTTGCCTCAAGCAAAACAAAACAAAGCAGTAGGTTTTAAACTGCTCAGAGGCACGTTGTCTTTTTGATGTATGCATGTCCTGGCAGTCATACATCTGCATCAGGAGAGAAATAGCCCAGGTTTTTTGGCAGTTATTTAGTCCTTTTCATCTGAAAGTTGAAAATACACCACCATTGAACCTTTGCAGCTCCGAGTTCTGCATATAAAAAGCAGCTGCTGAATACATGCAGGGAGCGAGGATTTTTTCTTAATGTTTGAACAGTTCCAAGTTCAAACCCATTAAAGTCCAGGTCACACCAGGATCATGTCACTATTAATGCATCCAGTTACATGCTGAGGGAAAACCCAATATAAAACTATGATAAACTCTAGTTCTTCTGCACAGATACACCAAGGTCTTACCCAGATGATGCCACAGATCACTCTTCACGGGCAGTGACCACATGGGATGTCAGTGTCACAGGACAAAATCTGGGCAAGTCTCTTTACAGATGTTGGGGTTTTTTAAAGAGAAGGTTTCAAATGTCCAGAAAGCTTGTTTGGACTTTTCTCTCCCTCTCCTCTTGGGGGAAGACCTTCTTGTCCCACCGGTGCTACCTCCAGCACGTCACAGGCTCCCACACAACCTCCTCCCACATCACCAGTAGCCTGCTCTCCATTGTGCTTCATGAAGACACTGGGGCCGAGCATGATGAAGACCCCTAACTCCATGCTCCTTCACCTTTTCGGGGCAGATCCCCTCTGCCAGATGGGCAAGGTCCCACTTGTTCTTGGGGCACTTCATGCCTGGCCAACTGCATGCTGCCCCAGGAATGACCACAGCAGGGAAGCAGAAGACTTGAGCCAGGCCAGCTATGGCCCCAGCCACACGTGGAGGTACTCTGGGGTCCACCCCCTGCAGATACCTGCTATCTCATAACAGAGTTGATAACAGCCCTACTCTTGCTAAGAGGGAAGACAGAGACACAGGAGAGGAGACAAGTGGGGAACTGAGGGCATGTGGCCTTATGATGGTGAAGTATGCAGGGAGTGCTCAGGGCTTCCCCTTGCTGCATGCAACCAACTGGTATGGTGGTACCTGAAGGCGGCCACTGCCACCTCAGAGAGGACAGCAGGGAACAGGGAAGGAGCTGGGAAAGCACAGATTTACTTTAAGGGACAAATGGTTTTTCCTAAAATTCCATAAAAACCCAACATCTCAACAAAAACCTACCAGTTGCTAATATTCCCAAGCAACATACCAATCAGGAAGTTTGCTCCCCTGCAACAGTCTGTCAGCTGTCCAGGTTGCACAGAGCTGCGCACATGTATCTACCCCTTTGATGTAAGGAGTGCGTAAGATCAGGTGGGCTGGGACAGAGGAGATGTCATACCTCGTGGCCCACACTAAACGCCTGTAGGACTGGAGACAACCCGAATCTGCACGGCAGCAGAGATGTGTGCTGACACAGCAACGCACAAGACACCCCCGCAGATGGTCCCTGCCTCGTTTGCCGATCGCTGTCCATGACAAACCCCCTGCAGCACAGGAACCTTTCATTCCATACCAGCAATCCTCGGGGATCCTCAAGTGTCTAGCACTGATGCCTCAACACCTGTGCTCTAGATACAAGAGCGAGAATGGAATTTCTTCTCAGCGGTGGCTTCAGACTCACTGAGGGTGCTCAGACCCCTTGTAACTAAAAGCCTTCCTCTCCAGTAGCTTCTGGCAGGGCAATTTCAAAGACAGGTTCCTCAAGTGGTGGCGTGTAAGTGACACTGGGATGCAGGTGATGTAGCATGGCACCACAACGCTGCCTCATCTTGCCCAGCTGGGAACCACTGTAGGAGTTTAGCATGAGTTTCAAACAGCAGGGTCTAGTAAAACCGATTTACCCAGCTCCTCTCTGAGCCTCCCATTCTATCTGCACTGGGAAAGGAGGAAAAGGACTTTTCTGGACTTCTTGGCCTTATCAAGTATCTAGAAAACACTATGGCTGATCTGGATGTATTTCAAACCAAGTTAACCATGGCAGCTTACGAAGCGGTAATGCTCCAGCTGGCCTGCATATCATGAACATATGAAACGCTAACTACACAAAAAGAGAACCAGTGAGCACATACTATACATGTGGGATTTACACTACACAGACGTTGGATTTGAACTATTCACACAATTTTTAGAAACTTACTACAGGGTTAATAAAGTCTGAAAAAAATGAATGCTCTCAAAGATTCAAGATGTATACTTTTTTAAAAATAATAACTGCATTTTTAAAATTCAAATTATCTAAGAAAAAATATTGCCTCATGCACTTGAGTCTCACTCAAGAGGAGAAATTTTAAAAAGCCAGAGTCTCCATTTTTAAACTATATTCTTTCAATTATTCAACCTTCAAAAGGAGGACAGGCCAGACTCCTTTTAAATACATGAATACATATCCAGATAATTCTTTCAGTTTTAAATAATATTTTGTCTAATTAATATATTTTTCCCCCTCCAAAACATGTATTTATCTGTTGTGAAATCAAAGGCAGAAATTAATTGTTTTACAGATAGCAGAGAGTAAATAACGAGTTTGGAACCTTGCAGTCTTACCCTGGCAATTTGTCTCATGTAATTGACTCAGCAGACATGCTTACAATTTCTTACAACTTCTACAAGACCTCCTGTGAGCTTATTTTAATGTTCTCCACAACTGAGCTCAGAGCTTTGGACACTGTAAGCAAGTAGTACCAAAAGCAATCATCTCTCCCTCCTTAAAACAAAAGGCAACAAACAACAAAAGCACACATTTTTTTCTCATTGGACATCAGATCTTAAAGGAGGATAAACACGTGAAAGAATTTGCACTTTTTCCAAAGTATTTTTTCTATTGTTTTCCAATAATAACATTTTTAACAGCATCCAATTTGCATTCAATAAAGTTTTAAAAACAAAATTTTCCAAATAAAAATTATCTTTCCAGTTATTGGAATAAAATTTAAATGGGGGATGACAGCAATAAAGCAACCACAATCTGTAAAAATACCTGCATCATGACATTTTTCCAATTTAAAAGGATTTAGAATATCCCCTCCCCCCCCCCCAAAAAAAAAAAGGAAACTGTCTCATTGCCTATATTATTGATTTATGCTGTTGTTGGCTTTCAAATGTAGCACTTTTTATTTCTAAGATCTTTACAGACAATTACTAATGTCACAACTGCACACCACTGTTCCATTGGTGGAAGTGCCCCAACAGCAGGAAATGCTGTGCCCTTCCACAGACATTTCCTTCCATCAGTGGGACCCACTAACCCTTAACATGTCAGAAGATTAAATTAAACACTTGTATTACAACTAATATGGACAAACAGGGCCTATCAAAAATAACAAAAAAGGTACGACAGGGGAAGAAAGCAGACCTTGTACCCACAAAATGCTTTTTTTAAAAAAAATAAAAAAATAAAAATTCTACTTAAAAAATAGAAAGAGATCATCACATTTCAACAAAAACCTATTTTGAAAAGCTGTATGATAAACTACGGATATTAATGGTTTGCAATGGAAATGACGTCAGAGTCTTAGTTACAAATATCCAAATGTTTGTGCTACCATACTGAAAAAAATAAACAGTGAGCTCAGAGTCAGAAATTACCCTTTTGAGCAATTAAGCAGTATTACACAAAACACACTGAAAAGTATATAGCCAGCAGAGGTGGGAGAGCCCCAAATTAAAATTCACAGATTGCACTGAGAGAAACACTTAGCAATTAAACATCTCAGAGGTGGCGTCTGAAGTTCCTGCCATTAGCAGCAGTGAAAAATGCTTTCATATGTTGCAATGAGAAATACAGGCAGGCAATCAGGGCCAAAAACTTACTTTTTTTTTTTTTTTAATGCCTTGGCTTTAGTATGAGCTACCAAATAAAAAAGGTGGCCTCCCGTAATGCCCACTGACATCACTGGTCTTGTAACAGTCACTGTAAAATATGGTTGCTACTGCTGTAGGACAACAACTTAAGTATGCTGGAAGACATACTTCTGGTGTGGTTGAAGGCAACAGGCATGACCTTAGAGATGACCAAATAAAATACAAAATAGGCAGTAAGAATCTATTTCTGGTATCATTTTCTCACATTTCTGGATTTTATAACATAGGAACATGCACTGTCTTTGAGACAGGAGTTTTCTAAAGGCAGGTTTCAAGCCTGCACATCTACAAGCGGTTCTGGCCCTTTTGCTGAGAGCCAGGCATAGCTACAAGATGCTAACAGACAGCTGTGATGTGCAGTAAAGCCCATCAGCCTATGTGCACCAGCAAGCGGCAGCTGCCGCTGCATCCACTGGCCCAGCAGCACAACTTGCACAACGGCAAGTTTCAGCACAGCTCTTAATTCAGAGTTATTTGCCTGCTTCAGAATGAAACCTTGAAACTGGATCTTTCCATCCTATTTGTTTTTTTGGTTGAGACTGAGCATGAGTTCATGAGCTGTCCGACCTGTAGCCTGTGCCTGCGTTCTGGAGTAACGAGGACTGATGCCGTTCCTACCTATGGTATTCTCAATTCTTTCCTTGCTCAAGCTATGATAAAATGCAGCACATCCTCCTGACACATTATCCAGCTTGGTCTTGAAGAACCAGGCTGGAAATCACATAGTCTGCATTGCATGGTGTATTATGAGCCACTTCCTTGATGCATCTGTAGTTAGGCCAAGTTAAAGGAAGAACATAGCAATTTACCTGTTGAGCCACAGTCTGCAGCAAAGCTGCAATCAGGATGAGAGAGGAGAGGTTGTTCATGGACCAGTGATGGCACAAGAACAGGCTCCAATATTCCCAACACAGCTTTTACAGCACCCTTTCCCAAATGGCTCGGGTTGATGAGTCCAACCAGCTTCAACAGCACTACTCATCACTGCAACAACAACAAAAATCCCTCACAGGTGCCTAGCATGGGATGTCGTGCCTCCCACTTAGGACGCACACAGCTTACATTTCCTCATACACAGAGGCTAGTGGGAGAAATTCAAACACCTGCCCATGGCAGGGATGCTGCAGCCCTGAGCTCCGTGATGGCACTTGCCAATACAGCCATGTTTGCAAGAAACTCATTAGATGAGGATGGTTGGGCCTCCTCTGATGATAGCTTAGTTTAACAGAACTCACAGCACTTTTTAGCAACTGGCAAACACCAGTGCAGCCTTTATGGCTATTTACTCCACAGTTACAATCTTCACATGTTGGGCCACTTTCAGTATACCCCAGTGTGTTTGATTTGTGGGTACAGAGTAGGCTAGTGGTTTCCAAATCCAGAGGTATGAATGAACCACTCAGCCTGATGCTTCATGTTCTTCACCGATTTGAAATGGATGATGGTACTCTGAATGCATGCTAAGTAATACAAATCAGCACTTGCATTTTATTGAACATCATATTGAGCATCTACCTAAACTAGGATTATGCAAAATATTGGCCAAATCTTGCTCACTTTAGCTGTCTTCATGAAGACCAGAAGGATTTGGTCCAAAAGCATCAGGTAAGAGCATCAAAATCTGCTAGTATCTTAAAACCAAGAAACATACTCTTCTACCAACCCACTTGAAGATTTATAATACATTAAGGAACATTAAGAAGAAGAAAAAGAAGCAAAGCTAAATGGGCCAAAAGCAAACAAAAGAAACATGTTCTCTTGAGATTGCTAATGCTGGCAGACAATAGCGCAGAAAGAACTCCTCTGACAGATCTTTGAAGTCTTCAATACAGCATGCTAGTGGTCCATATTAATGAGATTTGCTCAAATACTTTTTAAATTATTCCAAAATGTCTTAATCTATTTTCTACATCTTCTTGACCCAATTGCTTCAGAAAACTCACAGCTTCACTCATCTCTGGGCTAAACTTTTCATTCAAACAAGCATGGTCCTCAAGCAGTTTATGTTTCCAAAGGCCCATGCGCAACCTTTTTAGGGTTTACCCCAAAACATGCAGGTAATATTGTAATTACTAGAGATTACGGAAACACTGTAACACTGCACTGTACCTTTCAGTTTGAGTAACTCAAAAGTCTTACCAAGTAGGGTATTACAACGTCTCCCAACAACCCAAAAGTAAATAAATCCAGTCTTAGATGTGGCCTGACAGACAGTAACTACTCCAGCTGCATGACTACCATGCCACCAGCAAGTGAGCAGCAGGCATCAATGGAGGTCTCCCAGATCCCCATTTCCTGCTGGGAGTGATACAAGTACTCATGCAAAATGCTTCCAGTACAGCTCTTACGTGATTTGGGCCTGTTGCAGAGAGAACATTAGAAAAATGTCCAAGAACCAGGCTGGCTGCTCTATTACAGGCTTTCTTACAAATGCACCCAAGTCACAGAAACCATGTCCAGAAGTAGTCGCGCACCACATCTTCTAGGAATGATGGCTATTTCTGCTTGGCGATATGTTTCCACACCAGTCAGTCAAAAGCAAGAAAAGTCAAGGTGCCAAACTCAGTAAGGCAAATGTCACCCTACTAGCTTCCCACCGCCTGACTTGCAAGCATCACTGCCACCCAGCTGGTACAGAAAACAGGGGTAAGGACATTGCCAGCACTTCTGGAAAGTCACTAGCAAGGAAGAGTGCTGGGGAGAAACTGCATGCACTGTTCAGCCCTTCGTAAACAGAAACTTCTCTGAAAAAGTTTGTTTCAGGGCTTTCAACTTTTGCCTGGAGCTCCTCCCGCTACAGTCAGCAAACAAGTGGCCCAGCAACATGCCAACACGGTTTCAGAGTGATGTCCCTTCCTCATGAAACAAAGTGGTGGGACTACTGGGGAAAAAAATGGGGGGTTTTGGTCCCAGAACCATTTTGTTTTCCACATAGACAAACTGCTCAATCCATTTTTTGTATTGAGCTTAGGGGGGGGGGGGAAAAAGTCCTTCTGACCTTGCTCCTGGCTTGAAAGAAAGAGAGGAGAGAATATACACATATAAAAAAAGTTAAAGCTCAAACCCACAGATTTCTCTGTTGATCACCTCATTCAGTTCCGAGTTATAGCAGGCAGCTTCTGTTTTATTATCAATATTTAATCAGCATTTAACTCTGACAAGCATTAGGATTTGAAATTTTAAACTAAGTGCAACTTCGCTAAATCCTTTGTGTTTTTTTTTTCTCCGTTAAAGGTTTTCTAAAGGATTCTATCTTGCTATCTTAAAAGTCTGCATGTGTCTTTTGTTATCAATAATGTACAACTTTAGCAGCATGTTTTGTACTTTTCAATTTTTCAGCATGCAAGCTATCCCTGATTTACAATGCTCACTGAATGGTGTTTGATTATTGAAAATGCTTTTACATACATTTAAACAAATGACTGCTCCTGGAAAACTAACACTATTGTCCATCATTCCGTAAAAATACATTTCCCCTCCCTTCTTCCCAAATCAAACATTTCAATTCAGATTCTTACTTTGAGGAAAAACTGGCATATAATTAGGCAGTGCTAAATAAAGGAGAATGTAAACATCTTAACTCTGAAGGTTTAACCATCAAAGCCCCTTGCTGTATCTATTCTGTTATTCGCGCCTCCATTCAGAGCTCTTTGGAGCTCAGAAAAAAAGAAAGCAAACAAAACACGCGGTATAAAAATCTATTTTACCAGCTCTGTGCTGTATCCCACTCCAGATGCCCGAGGCCAGGCTCACACGCAGTGCTGGGACGCCTGGGGCCATGCGGCCGCTCCTCAAGGAGTACAGAGTCCTGCTCTGTAACTGCACTGAGCGGCTTAACTGCTAACTCAGAAGATGGGATTTCACCTGAAATTAAGCTATCAAGCAATTGAGCTCAAACTCAATCAACCAAACCCTTAACCTTCCCTGTTTCAGTGGCACTGCTCTAATTAGGACTCTATCACTATTTCCATTACTATCTCCTATTCTCATGGTTTATTATCTCAGCAGTTTCAATTCTCACCCAGTTGAAATTTGACATCCAGTTTCTTGGACCACATATCATTCATTATGGTTTATTTTATGAAATATGTCGCAAGATCATGGACCAATCCTGCAGCAAATAGGTTTCCGTGGAAAACTGGACCCCTTACTGCAGTGCAAGCAGGACAGAGCCAAACCTTCTCAGAGAAACAAGTCCTAATGTTAAAGGACACATTGAACAACTTATTTTTTCAAGTCAAAAATTTGTGGTGCAGTTTGAAAACATGTGCTTGAACACATGTCCTGCTTGCACGCACTGTAGCTGACCCCCAGTTCTCTGGTGCTCAGGATCTTCCCAATGAGCCTGGATCAGCTTCTAGAAGAGAGAGTTTGGCTAAACCCTACTTACCACCTCTGCCCAGGGGTAAGGGGTAAGACTCAATAAACCATACTCGGAATATCAGACTGAAAAATCTAATGGTCTTTTCCAGTGATATAATCTATGAATCACCCAAACTGCTTACTGCTGAAGGATACACTCCAGAGGGTGTGTCTGGCATTCATGGCGTCCTGATGGCAGCAATACAAAATATTGTCTGCTTTTGGAGACAGCCTACAAGCTTCAGGTGAGTCTAAAGGTTGTGTTCTGCTTTTACCACAACCAGAATTCCTAATTTTCCTGGGCCATGTAGCATCATGGCCACGCAGGAACCATGGCTGCACAAGAACCCCATTAATTCTGAGGCCCTCTGATGCACCTGGGACAACATTTTTCTGTTCCTCACAGCAGCTCAAAGGGGGAACACCGCTGCTAGGCAAGGACCACCATCTCCTTCAACGGCAGGATCTGCTTCTCCTTCAATAGCTGAACTGCATCTAATACCTCTTGGGCTCCACCATAAAAAAATAAGAATAATGTTCAAATCTTGAAGACAGGCATGTATCATGCAGCTGACATACACCATTGGCATGGCCAAGGATTGCAATGTTCACTTGAACTTCAGGAATTTCATCCTCACTAAATAGATATTTTTGGCAACAAAGAACTGAAAAAAAACCCCACATCATCCTCAAATCTATTTTAATTTAAAACAGAAGAGAACAGGAACATTTTTTTCCCCTTGAAGTACATTTTAATAAAATTTAAAATAAAAATAGCTCCAATTCACTCCAATGCATTTAGTCATTCTGTAAAATTCTAAGTTTAAAATGAAATCACCATTTTATATTCAAACAAGGTCAAGAGAACAGCACTAACGAGCACTGACATCACAGCGAACAGCAGCCACTGCTCAACGCTTACATCAGTGTTGCTTGTTGCTATGGTGCTTAACCGACTATTAATTTCTGAAAGAAGGTGATTATAAAGCAGCCATATGAACCTCAGTCAGATGACACCCTTCAGTACCAAACACTGATCTGCCGTTACTCTTCTCTTCTGCAAGTTAATTTTGTGAATCACCACTTTTGTGATGTTAATATTCCTTTCCAACTTGAAACTTTGGACCAGAAGAGAGGCAAGGAGTTAATTTAGAAGCAAGGGACTTTCACATTGCTTTAAATAAAAATCATTTTGCAGAAAGTGATATTTCTTTCCTTTTCGCTACGCTCTGAAAGACTAAAAAGCATGTGTTTTAATTTTTGCAGTGATAATAAGCAATCAAATTAACAGCTAAATTCTGCTCTCCTGCTCTGCTCGACATGCTGCTGTAAATCCAGAAGTGTCTCAGCCTGGGATGAAGCAGTGCTGAAGCAGACTTGACCACTCCCCAAGGATTTGCGCCAGTAACGGGACCTGGCTGCGGGAATATGCCGCTGCAGCTCCCAGTCCAGTGCCCATGGATGCTGTGCCACAGACTTGGCCAAGTGGCCACCAAGACCTGCCAGAGCAGAGTCTTGCCATTCACACAGAGGCTCTGTCTGGTTACCAAACAGCCTTCTCGGAACATGGCTGAAAGCCAGAAAGTGCATCTTTGTGGCCTTGCTCCTGAAATGCAACAGGATTCCTAAACCACTGGCTTCCCAGGCAAAACACAGGTTTAAGGCACAGCGGTGGCTCCAAAAGCTTAGCTGCAAAAGCTTAGCTCCAAGCCCAGCGCTGCAATCTTTACCCACACTGCCAAAAGAGCTTTTACTTGTGCAACTAAAGCACGCTCCTGGGGTTTGCAGGATCAGATCCTTCCTTCAGACATGCTTCAGAAGTTGTGTGCAAAACAGTATTTGTATTTACCTTCTTCAGTTGCTCCTGTAAAGCAATCTTCAGTTACAGCCACCCAAAAAGGCCACTCTTGTTACCCTGCAGAGAAAGAAGGTAACACAACGTGACTGCTGGGTCAGTGTCAGCAACAACACCCGAAGCATTTTCACTGGCACCACGTTCACAAGTACAAACATAAATAAAGCAACAAAATGAATCTAATCGTGTTTAATGGTGAATGACTTTCAGAGAGAGTTAATAAAAACAATCAAGTCACAGGACTGCTGCTTATCAGTACCAGCCAGTGCGAGGCTCTTCAGTTCAGCACGAACAACTTGGTCTTTGGGAGAAAAAAAAAAGAAGAAAAAAACCCCATGGAGATGAGACATCTTTGTTCTCTAGCATAAACTTTCTTAATCTTGATGTCTATCAATCTATTTTCAGTTTGAATAATAAATGAGTTCAGTTCTTTGTTTCAGAAATCTCACTATTGTCTGAATGGGTTCTCCTTACTTAAGGCATTTTAAGACCATTTGTAACCACTGCTATTTTAGCTTCTGAATCCTTTCTTTTTTCTCATCCTTTTCCATAGAGACACAGTCCTAGATGAGATTTTAAAACTAGCTGCATCTTCCTAATTCAAAAAGTTGTTTACTATCTTGGGATAGCTCCTCGTTAAGCATTACCGAGAGCACACCAAGTATGCCAAGGTGGTAAGAGCAATGGGTATTAAAAAGAAAAATAATTAAAGTGTATCTTTATAAAAAGTAGGAGGGAGAAAACAGGGAGAAAACAGCACGTGTAGGGTTTTTTTTACCCTGTATATTACTGCATCTTGTGTACTCTCTCTTATGCAAAAGAGTATGTAATCTCTTAAGAAACATGACAATCTGCCACTTTCTGTTCATGTAATTGGGATCAACATATGGTACAAGAGAAAAGAAAAACATTTGTTTATTAATTTAGATCAAGTTACTAACTCAAACCACTAACAGCATTCAGAATTAATTCCACATCAATTGACCAAATACCTTAATAGAGTAAAATTACAACAATTTCAGTGAAATGTTGATCTTCTGCTGCAGGGGTGCAGAACAATATGTAATACAGACAGAAAGAAATATGCAATAATCTGGTGACACAGATGACATCATATGAAACGGAAAGTCAGTGACATGTGTATGTGTAAGAGCTACGTGAAACTCCATTTCATAAAATTCACACAGCGAAGTGGAGTTTTGGGGGTGTTTGTGAAACTCAGCAAATGGTAAGTTATGCTATTTACATCAGTAGGTAAAGGTTTTTACTGAAACAGTAAAATACCAACCTCTGGGAAAAATCAGAATCTTCATTAAGTTCTTTCAAAAGAAGATGTACTCGTTTGCCATTTATTTTGGAAAAAAAAAAAATTCACAATGAGAATGAACCACTACTTTACTATTGAAACCCGGTTATTTTTAGCCAGAAAAAAAAATAGATATATACATATATTACCTTGAGACAAAATGAATATTGGTTTTAGCTGTGCTCACTGGCATTTTATTTTATTTTATTTTTAATTTTCATGTTTTGAGTGAGAAGCTTTTCACAATTCTTGTAATGCAGTACTGGAAGATCAGGCACCAAAATTTGTATGTTTGCTGTATTGGAAGCGCTGTGTACTTGGGTGTACATGAGTGAGACACTCCTGATGCTGCACGGTAAAGGACATAACACTACTCCACCATAACAGGTCAGGTCTCACCTTCCTGAGAGTATGTAAAACAATACATCTTTTATGTAAAATACATGACCTTTGACATACGATGTGCTCTTAGATTAGCAACAATAAAGGCTTTTATCCTGCTTTGCTGCAGGGGTTATCTTGGATTTGACACTTTAAACCTCTTTTCATATTTATCTGGTTTATAAATTTTCTGGGTATTTGGCAGCGAGTTCCTTATTTTGGCAGTATTTTGCAAGCAGACTTCATTTCTACCCTGAGTCTTCATGATAGTAAATGAACCATCTTAAAATGTACTTTTTAAGGAAACTGCTGAAAATTACACGTTTGCATAAACTGTGCTACAACATCTCTTTTGGCAGTGCTGTAAAAGGCAGGTAAGGTTTTCTAAACACATTTGTCATCTGTGAACTGAACAGGCTCCATGGAAACCCAGTAACACTGGCCCACCGTTAGCTGGTGGGAGACCAAAGGGGTCTACCGAGGGCAACACATGCGGAGGGCTGAGGAGGACTGCAGCTCCTTTCACAAATCACTCCTTGACTGACAGTTGGACTGCTTTCGTTTCTGGTTATCTGGTTGTCAGTCTTGCTATATGCTACCTGGCTTTCAAAAATTTGGGTGATATACCACTGAAGTTAAAATGATCAGCAGAGACAGCTGTTCCCACCTGTGAAAATTTCTCATTAATAGTCCAAAAGTTGAGTATCTCAAAACATAGAAACACAAATACAGACTTTCCTCCTGAAAATGTTTATATGGGTGAGCGAATTGATGTAGCCAACACACATTCCTTCCATCATGCTGTCTTTAAGATAAACACAAAGTACCATCAACACCGTAAGTGTGTGCGTGGAGCAAACAAAGAAAAAATCCCATCCTACCAAAGCAAGACACTTCACTATACTCACATTTTCCCCCCAAGGAGATGATTAAAATAGAAAACCAAACCACAAACAAAAAATCCACTTTGCGAGCACCACTGGTTCTGCTGTCTCACAAGCAGAAGGAAGGTCTCCAAGCGCCCCGCAACACCAGCCCCTCAGCTCAGCTGGCATCCCACACAGGGGGCAGTCTGCAAAACTACAGGCCCTGCTCAGATTTTACTAGATATTCCCGAAAACATGATATTTTTTTCACCAGTGCCTCAGTTTACCCACCAGCGAGAGAGGTAAACACTTTTGTAACACATTTTAAAAACCCGGGATACAAGATGCTTTAAAAAAAAGATGCTCTCAGCAGGATTTTGGAAAGACAACTGGTAATACTCTTAAAAAGACCATGAGACCTGAGCTAGTGCCATAACCTTTCCTGCTGACTTTAACAGAAAGCCCCCCTATTGCTGTGGATCAAGTCCTACCTATTTACCTGGTACCAAGGGACCAGACAAAAAGATCAGAGGCTTTGCCATTATACCTGCTGTCGGGCTGGACCTTGCCACTCCTTTGATCCCACAACGCTTTTTTGATTTAGTGGTCTCCTCCTCCACGGCAGGGAGGTCATTCCAGGGAGGCTGCAGGATGGAGCCCTAGCTCCAAGTGATTACTGCAAAGCCAAATTTAACCAATAATATAAAGAACATGCAGAAATAGTGAGCATTGCAGAATGGAAGTCTACTTAAAACAGTAACGTTTTTACTAATATCTAAATGAGAAGAGCCTTGAGTATAACCAAGAATAGATTAACAAAGACCTTGATCCCACACAAACTGGCTGTGAGTAATTTTACACAGGAAAGTAGAACACCAGTTGAGCTGCTCCCCTGCTTAGAATTACACATGTACATTTTTTGCCACTGTCCCAGCCTTGAGAAGCCTACAATTCATTATTGGAAACCTAGAGTCGCAGAAGAATCTCTCCTTCGCTACCTAGGAAGCAGACTTCTTTTTTTTTAAAAAAAAGAGAGAGAGAATACACACACATCCCTGACAGCACAACAAAAAAATGTTTCTGAAATTCGATTTTGATTCATTTTTCTTGTATAAGACCAGAGACCAGCTAAAACGTATTTAATGTGTCTGATAAAAATATTTACTACAAGACTTCCTGAAAGCTTTAAAATATCAAAACTTGATCACCAAAATAAGCACTTCTGTGCAGCAATTTCTTCTAAATGAAGTGTACCATAACCATCTAATACAGCTGCTTCTTTCCCTTCAGAACTCCCTGAGTCACACATTCAGCTGCGCACAGGCTGAAATACAAAATATGTTCTACTGTTCTCGTAATTATTATTTTCTTGTCCTGTGCAGGAAAAGACGTAGTCAGTGATCTTGTCAACTGTACATTTGTAAGAGGACACACACACACACAAAAAGTTTTTCATTTGGTGTTTTGCTAATGCTGAAAATACAGGATGTACACTGAGCATGAAGAGCAACATCTGGTACCATGCAGGCTTGCGGGCCCGATCCTGCACACAGGTTACTCTTCCCACCCCATGCGCTCAGTCTGGTTACTTGCACTAACACATTCAAATCATATGTAGGATCGCTTTGAGAACAGCCGGTAGTTGTCTCTTCAGTTTTGCTGTACCTATTTTATTTTCAAAGGGGTATCTAGCAACCTAAACAATATATATTAAACTATATCTTTTAAATAATCTGAGGGAGAAGTATTTTTTATGACCATTGTCAAGGTGGCTACTGTTTATCGGGCAGCACCCAGTAAATCTCCGAAGGGACGGTACAGGAGATTTTCTGTACTGGGAATATTATCACCTCCTCGGAAAGTGAAAGGCAGGTGAACGGTGAAAGTGTGAGGGACCAAGTGCACTTCTTCCACCTCGCTCCGAGGAGGGGGAAATGGATTTGGTACAGGCCAAAAGACAGGGATGTTAACGCTCGCTACCTTGCTGCTTCTCGGTGGAAGGAGGGAGCAAATAGGACTCTATTCTCCTTCTCAGGCATTAGCAGGCTGTCCAGAATCTCTGGCTGGTGCTTATTATTTATTCTAAACAGAAATAAAATAAAAATAAATAACAGCACGAGGACAAAGCTACGCACGGCACATTTTTCGAAACAGTACTACCTCTCCAGTCCACTGTAACCTTGGAAAAGCGTAACTCAAGGTAAGCCAACGCTAGGGAACTGATCGCGAGCCATTCTTCCCCCGCTTTTTAACAGCTCCCGCAGGAAACCCGGGCGCAGCTCAGTTTACAGAGAACTTGGGCGCAGCTCGCTCCCGCCGAGCCGAGCCGAGCCGCGGCGGCCGGGCTCATCCGCTCACGACGGCGCGGCTGCCGCCGAGCGCAACGCGGCGGGGGCCTCCCGCGGCCACCGGCGGCCCAGCCCGCACCGGGACCCCGGGAGGCGCCGGGCGTGCCGAGCGCCCCGGCCGCCGGCGGGAGGCCGCCTCGCCTCCCTCAGCCCAGCGCCAAGGAGATCAAACGCTGCCGCCCGCTCCGCGCTCGCCACATCTTCCCCGCTTCTTAACATCACCCTCCGTGCCTCAGGGCCAGCCTCGGCGTTCCCTGCCGCCCTACACCCGCCCCTGGGCGCCCGGCCTGCCCCAGCGACCGCGACAGCGCGGCGGGGAGCGGCCCTTCCCCGCGCCCCGTCAGGCGGCGGCCCGGCCGCGCGCGCCACGCCGAGCCCGCCACTTCGGGGGCTCCGCCGCGCGCCGGCCGCGGGCTCCCCACGCGCACCCGCCCCGCGCCGCCACCCGCGGCCCCCCGGGCGGCAGCTGCCCGCGCCCCCCGCCCCGCCGGCCGCCCTCGGCGGGGCCCGGCCGCCTCCCGCTTACCTGACAGGCGAGCGATACTCTTGGTCATGGTCATGTGAAAATATTTTCGAGGTATCCTTTAACAGGCTTTAAATATTGAAGCCTAAAAACAATATTTGCTGTTTTACCTTTGAAGCTTTAACAAAAGCTTTGTTTTAGCATTTACCTCGGTGTGCAATAAGAGTTAATAATCAAATCCGTCCCAACCCCCACAAATGTTAAACAAAAAGATAAAAGAAATGCAAATAGCTATTGTCATGGAAAGTTAAAGTACCTGTCTGTATTTTTAAGTGAAAACTATTATCTCTATCAATCAAAATTTAAGAATACAATAGCACTAATCACACAAGGTGCTTTGACTGAGGTACTTTTCCTCATAAAAAGTTTTTTTTTTTTTTTAACTGGTGCATAAAAGTAATACACTTACAATTAGATATGGTATTTGTAATTTTGTTATTAAAAACCCTCAGCAGTCTTATTGTTAATAAATGCCTCCGAGTCTGTAGGCTGATTTGTACCCAAGAAGACCAAAGTCCCTACATATTTTAATAAGGTTGATGAAATTTTATTCAGATTCTCACACTTTCCAACATGTGGTGGAACAGCACACTCTTCTGTTTGAGAGGAGTTACTCAAACGAAGGAAATAGTTAATTGGTAACCAAAACTACTACTACTGGCCTCACTGCACATTTTCCACATTTCTCCCAATGCTGTCTGTACTACAACCGCCTGCTTTGAAGACGTGCCCTTTGTCATCTTTTCTTTAATTTTTGATGCCAATTCCCTCTCGTCGGACTCTGACGTTCTCCTAATACAGCATATATTACGTATACAGCATATACATTGTGCAGGCACACCACGCGGATTTTCTCCAAAGTCATTTTTAAAACTAATTTGTCCAGGCTGAAGCAGAAACCGAGCTGCGCAGTTAATAAGTGCAGGAGCGAGCACTAGTAATTACACCTATACTAAAAGAAAGAGCCCAAGATTAAAATATCTATAAGTAAACAGTTAAGCCAGGATGCCATTATGCAAACTCTGCTCTCAGGGAGGGATGTCTCCCACACTGAGGAGCAATAGGACTGTCATTTTTTCCCCCTGCAATATCAGGTTTCCTACTCCACAGTTCTGGTACTCTGCATCATGGCTAACATCTCTAGTGTGCTATTAATATCAATGAAGAGACGATTCAATTTCCACATAAGAAAAACCTTCCTATTACAGCGCAGACATTCTAGTGAGGACCCTTGCGAAGGAAACAATAAAGACCAGAGCACTGGGTGTTCCCCCCCCCCCTTTTTTTTTTCTTTTTTCCTTTTTTTTTTTTTCTTTTTTCCTTTTTTTTTTTTTTCCTGCTGCTGCTTTTGCAGTTCTGCGTTGCACACTGTTTGAAAGCTTTTAGCTAACAATGGAAGCATTATCTTCAGGATAGTTACAAAACAGGATTTGTTAGTACAAAGAATAATAACACTGAACTCCCCCACCCCCCTACCCCCACCCCCCCCAAAAATACCTGCCTATTGCAATACGGCATTTAGTACTTTATTCAGAAGTATATTCCAGAAACACCTGTATTCTTGATGCAATTCCCTCCAACAAACTCCCCTCAGCGGACCACGTTTGCTTACGGAGCTTTGGACAATCAAAAAACAACTAACAAACAAACAAACATTTTGTGCATTTATAAAATGGAACAGAAACAAAAGTATCTTATTCTACCGGAGTGCAAACTTACCCATTAATGAGGAAGAAAAAGGCTTAGAGCTGTACAGTAATTGCCAACCAACTGCAGAAAGTTGAGAGTTTGAAAACACTAAAGCACTTTTGACTATCCAGCCTTTCTGTGCTTCAACACTGGCTGCAGCGTAAGGAAGGACTGAAGGTATGTGGTCTAAACACAACAAAAGCCACTGCCTTACTCTAGATTAAATATGCAGGAAGAGGCCCCTTTGCATAAACACAAACACTCAGCAAATGAGTAACTGGCTCAAATCAGACGCCTGCTGTGCATTCTACCTGTCCTGATCTCTGACAAGCTACACAGCTTGTTTAAGGGGATAGGAGCTACAAAACCAAATCAAATCATAGCGCTAAACGCTTTGCTCGTATAATAGTAAATAACAACAGCACCAACAACTCAACGCCAAACGTTCATTTCTAATCTAAGCATTGCTCTGGCAAAGAGCTGAATCGTGTGCGATGCCCGCTTTGGCTCAGCCACCCATTTCGCCAGAGCAGAAGAAACACAACCAAACACCACCTGTAAAATTAATTTTCATTAACTGTATTGAAATCCAATACATTCCTGGCCTGGTGTTTTCTTAATGAGGATGTACAATTAATACAGAGGCTTCTGGTTAAGTTAACAGAGTGAATCTGAATTTGCTTGTACTGTCCCTGTTTTGTTTACTATATAAAAGACATTTCACACACAGACCTTTTTTAGCTGTTATGAATCACTGCATAATGCACACATATTTACTGGTTTATTTGGGGAAAAGGAAGAAATTTCTGAAGTTTCCCTTAAAAAGATAATTTTCAAAATACTACTCTCATAAAATGACCCCTCCAAACTATATTTACGTCAAAAAACCCACAAACAACTAGAGACTGTGATAACCACCAAGCATGTCTAAGCAATTATTATTATAATCAAATATACTTAATTATATACTGTGATATACTCTCGCTTCTAGAGAAATAAATTATTTTTCAGTCTCGTTTATCCTTCCATTCCAGAAATAGAATGAAGCAGCACAATTTTAAAGCAATTGGAATTCACCAGTGTCCCTTCCTAACTTAAGGAGTCAAATCACATTGACCTCTTATTGTAAGTCCTAGCTACATGTTGGTTTTGGTAATTTAATTATTTTTTAATAACTTGCAGTATTAAATGATTGCCATTGAAACACAAATAAGATTATACTCCTTTGCCTTACTCTCTTGTGCTCCAGACTACAGCGTAACATGGATAACACGACTGCATCCAGCACCGAAATTTCATTCTGAAAGAGCACTTACACACAGGCAGACACAGGAAGATTTGGCCTTTGAAAGACGCAACACATTTACTGGATTCTCAAGCATGTGCCACCGATTATTTCAAAGGATACTGGATATAACTCACAGTTTTAATGCTGTTCAAGCATGTGCAGTTCCACTGAGCACTCGCACAGTATGGAGTTTTTACTTTTCCTTGGATAAACTCACCATGTTAGAGCACAATGAAATTGCTAGCATGAGCTAGTCAAGCCTAACAGGATAAAAACGCTCCAACAAAAGAATCCTGCAAGAAATTTTAGAGCCCCTGTATCATTCACCATTTTTGCATTGAAATGACCTTCCAAATAAGGTGTCAGATAATACGGTTCACATAGATGATAGTGATCTAACCTTGATGCAAATAAACCATAGTACAAAATTTAATCAGTATATCACTGTGTAAAAGCCTTTGTCCATCCCAATGGAGCTTCTAATGACTGTTTTGGCAGTTCTGGCTGGTAGTTATGCCTCCCTGCTCATATATATCTCATACTGGTTGAGCAAGCTAATGGAACTGCTGTTAGTGGAATCCAATATTAATACCCTGCATCATGCAAAACTGGATGCAACTGAATATATTATACAATTACAGGTAGCATCTAATTCCATAGGTATTAGATACTGGGCTCTGAATTAATATTTTAATAGAGAAAGTGAAATAAATACTATGTTTCAGGTAAGATATCTATGAACTCTGGATCTCCCAGTCTTCTTGCTGTAAACCTACTCTATACTCACACAGAACAGACATAGGACCCTGACAAAAATTGGCAGGCAAGCTTTAGATGCTGAGTGACACATACTGATGCACAGAGTCAAAGATGTCATCTTCATGCAAGCTCCACTAGTTATAGGCTTGAGAGAAAAATGAAAAAAAAAAAAAAAACAAACCCAAACCAAAAAACCCCACAAAATAAAACAAAAAAAGGGGGGGGTGGGGGGACTGGAGCGAGACCTCCAAAAAATAAACAGGGTGTACAGTTTCAAAGGCTACAGACACAGACATTTCATTGTTCAAGCCAATTATCAGTGGAAAATAATAACAACAGATGGATTCAGAGTCACTGACTTTTCATATGCACTTCATCTCTGCACAACAGATGATGAAATGCGAGAGCTATCTCAGAAAGGCAAAACATCTTTCAGTAAAAGAACTCTATACTCCAGATGGGGACCTTCTAAGGCAGCTGATTATCTTCTTATAATGTTGTAAGATAGACTTACTAAAACATTTCAAGAACTGATCAGATAGGATGAGCACAATGGCATCATTATGAGAAGTAAGTCGCTTCGGCCTCAGACTTGTGACTGAACTAGTTGGAGATTTCAATACGGTCTGAGCTGCCTGTTCCCCATTTTTGCATCAAGTACCGGTTCCTCAAAAAAGGGCCCAAAGCTGCTGCCTGCAGGCTGGACAAAACACGGGGGTCGGCTTTGCCTGGAGAGGGGATGCAGGCGCAGGGCCACGGAGTCAGCAACTGCATGAATTGGTCCCCAATAAAGTCTTGCCGCGTGAGCGAGGCAAGCCCCCTCGCCTTCTGCAAGCACACTATTCCACACGGGGAGAAAGGCAGAGGGCAAAACATATTTACAAGCACGACTGTTTCCACTATAACTGCTAGATGTAGAGGGACCTCGTCATCCAGGGGCCTAGAGAAGCACTATGAAATAGGAGCAACCTCAGCTGAGTCAATGGAGTTACACCCATGAAAACTGGTGTAGGCACAAATAAGACACAAATTCTTTCTTACAAAGCCTTTACAAAAACTCATCTTTTTTTATGGGAAATAAAAATTTGCTTTCAAAGGGAAATAACAATTGCATGTAAATTTCGGTGGTTCCGGTGATAAGCAGTTCCAACAAATGTCACACACACCCAGTGAAGAACCACCTACCTAGCACAACCTTCTCCCACTCAACCTGAATACCACAGACTATGTGTTTTTGGTCACAAGAATCAGGTACACCACAATCTCAAAACTTGTTTTTTTTTAAAAAAAAAAAGTAGTGGAAAAATTAGCTCATTAATCTTTAAGACAACATTTATTTAATGGAAGAATACTACATAAGTATCGCATTAAAACGAACTGGTTGCCATTTCCAGTTTCTTCTCTAAAACACTGCAAGGAAAATTTAAGAAATGACACGCTCTGTAAATCAGTATCACATACCAAGGGGTAACAATACACAACACACACACACTGAACTTGCACCTACTGCTAATTTATTTCACAAGTTACAAAATATTTCTTAAGTAGAGGGCTGTTGGCTTCACAAACGTGAAGGGAAGAGATGAGTTTGCGGGCACAAAGCACAGCGTTTCCCCTCTTTGTGAAGTACTTTGTCAAAAGTAAATTCACAGGGGAACATACGAGCAAAGAGTAAATTTTGCCCAGGGCAAAATTCTGCAACTGCTTTAAGAAGCAAACAAGAACACAAAAGATGTGTAATACAACCATCTGGCTCTACTCATGCTATATCAATAATCCCCAAAATTTATCCCCACCCCCTTAATCAACCCACACTGATGCCACAAAACCAAATGGCATCACTTATGCTTCCTGCCCATCACATTTTGAAATGATATTTAATATGCATACAGTACATATTTGCATGTTAATCAATTTCTTTAAGAAAAAAAAAATATGCTTCTTGAGCTATTAGTTCTGCTTTTTCTACTTATTCACACTGGGATTTCTAAAACCACCAAGAAAGTCCTTGTGGTAAAGATACTCTCATATCGACACGGCGTCTCAGGTATCAGGACAACGTACCGGTCAGAATTTCAATCTCTTCTTCTCTCTAGTTTTTTGTCACAGTGTGAAAATAGCAGAGTGTGAATAATAATGTGCCAGCAAAATTAGCTGTTCAAGAAACACGGGTAAGCGATCAGTTTTGAACTCGAGGTTGGATGCATTTGTAAACGGCACCCTATTTGGGATGCAGGGAAGGAATTACACAGGGGAATCGCGGTATTCTGTATGTCTTTTCCATCTAGGATTTTGAGTATTTGCACCAATTATTTCAGGATACATCCCATCCAGGAGCCAACCTGCTCGTGGAAGAGGAAAATGCAGAGCTCCTGGTCATGGATGGAAGATAAGCCTCCAATGTGTGTTGGCTGCACGGCCTCTCTCCCTTCCCAACCCAAGCCCGAGGTAGAAGACCACCCTGGGATGGACAGGCAGAAAGACAGCCAGGCAAAGTGACTGAAAGGGCGGCCCCATGATTGTTTGGGGTTGGCTTCATTCTGGGGGGAAAATCACCTGCGTAACCATCGTGATTCATACCATGAGCGTGCAACGTGAAACCGGGTACCAAAAACAACACTTCAAAGAAGGTCTCTCACCGGTGCTTTGGCGACTGACGGCCACGGCCCCGGGCGCTGACTCAGAGCTCTTCTTCTTAATCCACTTTTCTACAACAACATACTCCAGCCCAAAACCTGCCTCTCCCCATGGCTGCGGCGGGCTGGCACCCTCCCCGTGCCTGTGAGCTGCCTGGGGGGGTGCACGCTGCAGCGTGGATGGTGCCCCAGCCAGCAGCCCTCTTGCCCCGCTCTAGCACGAACTTATGGTTGTTACATAGGGAAGGAGAAATACAAGCCCTGAGCGCTCATGGCATAGGCAGAAATGTTTTGCAGCTATTTTCTTTGGAAATAAGCGTATGTATAGCGGTTATGTCTGCTTCTACATCCAGACTACCAACCTGAGATCACAAACACTTTGTTAATTTTTTTTTTTTAAAATCCATTTTTGGATTGCTTCTGCTGTTTCTATGGCTTGACTTGTACAGCCTCTTTGTAAGAATTGAAAACAGTCTCCCACAAACACAGGAATGGGCAAATGGTTTAGAGAGCTAATCCACACCTGGGCTACGTAAAAGGGGCTCATATTTTCCAAACAGAAACACAACCCCTTTTATATATGAACCAGATTTGGATCCAAATGCTAAATCCCTTCACCACATCCTACGCAGGGCTCAGCAGCGGTCAAGGGGAGCAGCGGTGGGTGGTGGCTGCACCCACGATTCTGCAGGAGCACCAGCTCCATCCCGATGGCAAGGCATGGACGAGGAGACATCGCGACATTGCACTTGGATGTGAATGGCAGACCCGTCCTTGGTTACACCATGGTTAACGCAGGGTAATCCCCATCCCGCGCACGCCTCTTACAGAAGAATCTGGCCCTGTCTCGTTACTCTTGTTAGAAAAATGAAGGCTGTGACAGAAAATAGCTGAGAACTACATCTTGCCGATGCCAAAATACAATAATAACATGTTCAAAGATTTAATTTAGAAGACTACAAAGTCTAGCTCATACATCATAACACCTTGAAATAACACTTTAAGGTCAAATCCTGTGCATTTTTGGAAACCACCAAAACATAATGAAGTTTTACTTAAACACAGCATTTACATTTATAACGCATTTCAGATTCTTCAAGTAAGCTAGACCACATGCTAGGAAAATGTACTTCCCACAACATACAAATTAAGTCATATACAGCCTTCCCTCCACGGGCTGAACAGCCACCGGCACAAATGGAAGTCCTGTGTACGGATCAAAGGCAGCATGTGGACCTCTGAATATGATTTTTTTTTATTATTTTGTTTTTAATTGGCAAAACATCAAATCCCACTAGTAGTTTATTTTTGTTGCCTTCCTTGCCCCTTTTCTACCTCTCCCACTTATTTCACAACGGAACATTTTTAAACCACTAGAAATCTTTGTGGCAAAGATGATGTCATACTGACACAAGATCAGGTGTGAGGTATGGTATGAATAAATACTTATCCACAACCGCATTTAATTTTCAATGGTTGGGCATCAAGAGACAAAGAAGTTCTTATGCAGACATATTAACCGAGGACTTAATTTTAAATGGTCTGCATTTAAAAGCGCAGGAACAACGCATAGTGCAAGCCTAGAAGAAAAAGAAGCAAAAAAAAACCCACAAAAAAACCCAAAACCTCTTGTACCTTTCTTCATCTTTTTGGGAAAGCAATGCACAGCTCTAAAACTTACTGCTCTTCACAGTAATAAATACATGGTGCTTGATTACTTCATCTTCTAAGTCACCGATACCATGCAGGATAATTGTACTTTATGCACTGGTAATAAAAACTCTCCCTACGAAAATAAATATGTATTTTACAGTAATCAAGCAGGAACTAATTTTGTACTTTTTCACAAGTAGCCATTTACTTTGGCACTGAATGGTAATGTGTAGTAGAGAACGCCGTATACGCTTTAACCCAAGAAAAATTAGACTTGAAAATTAATACACAGTGAAAGACAAATTTAAAGCAGCCTTCTTGTGTTCTGACATAAGAATATAAAAATGACACGAGCAACTAAAGATTAGTTTACATACTTTTCAATCACAGCTGCCGCTCGGTAACCACAATACCTTTAAAATGACATTCTACTGAAACAGATACAGTTCGGCTGCAACAGCGGCTAGATACAGCTAACGTGAAATTAAAAGGGCATTTTTTATTTACGCACATCGTACAACACTGAGCCCCAGCACAATTACAATTGAAAGATTTTTAGCGTGATTAATTTAGAAATAATCTAGTGATAAATAGAGTGCACCGCAAGTGATTCTGCCGAGCAAATTTTTATCACCAGCCTTAGATGTCAAAACACAGTTTCAGGGACAGAGAAAGAACGAGTCACATCTTCTTGGTTAATATTTAATTGGGTGCTAAAGATTCCTCCTAAGGACCTCTGAACCATCACTGACAGCCCCACAAGATGTCCCTATCTGTGAAACAGATACCAACCCTTTCTGTATAAACTAAAATAACATTAAATTTAATCAAACCATTCAATTAATAAATCACTTCAGTGGACATTGAAGCCCAAGCCCTGTTTAATTACATAATTTTAAAAATATTTGCACACTGCAACCACTAAGATTGGCTCTGAGGTTTCATAATACACACTTAACACTTGAGTTGGAGAACAAATTTATTTAATAAATGCAGAGCTAAGTGCAATAATGCCACTCCACTCAAACTGCAAAATCACTTAGCATATCCTGCGAGAAAAAGCAAATAAACTTTTTCCCCGTTTAAACGCACATCACCACTACCGCTGGATCTGGCAGAAGCCACCTCCTTTCTGCCTGCGTTTCTGCAGTCAGTGAATGGGTTGCCTGAGCCTGGGAAGGGGGTAGGAGAGCTGGAGTCCCCCTCCTGCAGCACAGAGCACCCCGCTGCTCAGCCTGCACGCTGAATCCCTGGCCTCCCTCTCCTTGCCCTCTGCCTCCACCCCTCCCTCCTCACTTTTTCCCCTTACTTCTCCCCCTGTGATGCTCTTCTGCTCTCTTTCCCCCTTGCTCTCTGCTGCTTGCTGGGTCTCCCCAGCCTCCGTCAACGTGCTCCAGCTCTTCCCATTCCCACCTGGAGCTCCTAGCCTGAGTCTTCCCCACTTGCTCTCTTTCTCACTGCCATTTGAGATAGCTGCGGTGAAAAAAGCAAGGGGCAGGGGGCCACAGACAAAATAAACAAAACCCCAAACAAACAGGAAAGAGGGAAGAGAGTGGGGAGGGAAGCGAGGGAAAGAAAACAGTTTAATAAGGCCAAGCAGAACTACACAATTTCCAACAACAGCAAGAGACACTCCTGAGCACCAGGATGAAAAAGAAAAGCCACGGACCAAGTGTGTTACTAGAAGCGGGATTCAAGTTCTGGGACGGGTGTAACACACCTGTGCCCGCAGGACAGAAGAAACCCATGCTAACTGCCATACATAACTCAGTGCGACAGCACAGGAGCAGTTGAAATACATATGGGCCAAGCGGTGGCCTTAAACAAAGGGGAAAAAAGCCAAGCAAAGGGTTTGTCACAGCTTAGAGGCACAGCTGCGTGCACTCATACAGACTTTGCATTCATTCATATAGAGCACAGCTTTCAGGTCCTGTGGTTCCAGCATGATTTTTGGATGTAAAGTTGAGCCTCAAAAATAAATAAGTCTATATTTGGCCTGCCCTGGATTTGAGAAGTTCTCAATAGTACTTTGCATAGAAACAATCTGAATTAATACAGGCTAAGTTTTCAAGATTATAATACTCTTTACCAAGCCGATGGATGCACCTCTAAAATTCACTGCCCTGACAAATAGTAGAGCTCTTGAAAGTCTGCTTATATTAGTTTTATGGATCTATTCTACTGCTTAAATCAGGTCTCATTAAAATTACCATCCACACAAGTTCTCCCACTGGGAAATCTACGTGCCAGAGCTACTCCAGTTCCGCAGGCAGTGCTCGGAGGTGGTTACATATTGCAAAATAGCTGTGGACACGGGGGCGGGGGGAGGACGGGGAGAACAAGAGGACTTCAGGACAGCAAACAAGTTACTCCTTACCCGCCTCTGATTTTAATCCGTGCAACTTTTGCTCAGTTGGTGCAAAAGCATCCATGAAAAGAAATGCTACTGCCAAAAATGAACTGGGGGGTGCTGTAAAAAAAGTGTCCCCTGGAAAGCCAGATCTGGTCTCAAACATCCATTTTAGTGTTGGAATGGCAGGCTAAATACGCAAACACTGCACCTGACAACTTACACTAAAGCATATGATCTGCACACTGCCCCTCCAGTTTAATTTTTAATGGCAACAGTACTTAAATTTCAGCATTAATGTATTAATGTTCAAATGAATACAATTAAAAGCATCTCTATTTTCTTCAATGCTAATGACCTGGAAGATCTCTCCCCCCTTGATGTTTGCGGGGATTATTACAAATATATTTCATAGCTGTTGTTTTGGCAAAGAAGCAAAAACCTTTGCTTTTTAAATATAAAGTAACAGGAATAATGAATAATATATCTTCTGATTTTTGTTCTGCCATGATATATATATAATGATATATAAAATGTTCATTTATTATTATCACATATCCTAGGAAGCAGACATGCAAAATTACTTTTTTTTTTTTTTTTTTTTTTGTCTTATAGGGGTCATTTATCATACGGAACATCCTCCAAATAGGTAGTCCTAAAACCTCAATTTACAAAGACATTTTTTAAAGCTGAAATCTTCAAACAGGGCTACTTGCTTGATGGTTAAAATAAAAACTTTATGATAATAAAATAGTTGGATTTAAGGAGGGAGAAACAGTCTGCATTTTCTTTTAGAAGTTCCTGCCCTGACAAATTAATGTCTGGCTATTATTTTTACCTACATCTTGCCGCATTTATTAGTAACGAAAGCACTGCATGACCCTCTTTAGGCCAAGTTCAGCATTAATTTTTATTGTAGTATCTGTGTTCTTTGGGTGGGGAAAGGAAACACCATAAAAAATGAAGTCTGTATATAAAAACTATCAGTCAGATTTTAACACTTATGCAGAATAATGCAAAGCTTTATTTCTTTTTGATGTTAGCAGACTTTTTTTTTTTGCATTCCATTTTTCAATATGTAAAATGACAAAATGCAAAAACAAAAACACGAAAATGTGCTTGTTAGGGCTGGCCTAGTTTTTTGAAACATGCACAAAAATAAAACCCACTCATAAGATCTTATTTTAATATGTAATAGAAGAATCTGGCAAACATTAGCCAGAATAAGTCTAGCCAGCGAACACAGACTAACGTACTAGGCTGCTGCTGCGAAACAAAATGGAAATGTGATCTTGTTCTTCCAACACGCAAGAGGAGCATCTTCCACCTGAAGAGCACTGAAGGAACGTGGTGCAAGCACCTGCGCAGGGCTGCGGCTGCCTGAGCAAACCCTGTGCTCCTGCTCCTTCCTCGGTGCTCACACCAACACCTAACTATCTAACTTGTTGTCAATGTGCAAAGCCCTCTCAGTTGTCTCATCTCCAATCTCTCCTTCGCCAAAAGATGGGGATGCTAAAAATAAGTCAAGAGTAAAGGCATGCCTTTTCTCCAGCGCCACACCCACACTTGCGCTAGCATTGGCCACTGTGCTCTTCGCGAGCAAGACCCAGCAACAGCATGATGCTCTTTTCATGAATTTTCTTTGTGCCCAGAATCTACTCCAAGTCGTGCAGCTTTGAAGCAGTACCCAGAGAAAGAGTCAAATACAGAATTACCTCCAAGGGAAAAGACAAGAAAAGAAACAAGATGATCAAGAAAGAAAAAGGGAATGGGAGACCTGGCGTTAGCATGGCTAAAGACTGTGATGAGGAGGGAGGTGGAGAGGGAGGACAACTACAAAGCGCTTAATTATAAACCCAAAAATGTCAGAAAACCAATCTCACTCTAACAATTTGCGTATTTTGGGATTACCTACGGATGAGGAAGGTTCAGCTTAATCAGCTATCTGTGCGAATGGATCCCCAATGTGCTGGAGCTGAACTCGACGGACAATCCCGTTAGAGTGGAAAGAGCGCATGAAACGCCCTTGAGAGACGTGGCTAATGCCACAAACACTGAGGAAACAACCGTTAACAAAAGTCTTACATTTTCAGGATTAGGGGGCAAATGTTGAAAGAAGCAGAAGATGGGAAGGGCATGGCTGCACTTTATAAAAAAGTCCATTTCAAGTGTCACATATTCCCGAGGCAGATCTCACTCCCCAGATTAAAAACATAATTTTTAACCCGCTAAAATAAGCCTCCCAAGAGGGAAACAACTATAATCACTTCTTTCAGCCACCTGAACTTAAGATGTCTCTCCCTCTTCCAGGATAGGAGACAAGAGAAGAAACTCCTCATTGAGCTTTCTCTTTTTGGTCAACACTGTTCTGCAGGATGAAAGCTGCTCCCGCATCTGACAGTGTCACGCTGGAGATTTATTTGGCCTCTCTCAATCTTATATTTACCCAGGAAACACACTGTGGGCCACCACATATGGGGAAAGTCACTAGCAGAAGTAATTTGGGGGTGGATAAACCTCCAAAACCAGGTTACACACAGAGACAGACATGAGCCTGACAACTGCTGGAAGACCAGATCTCAACCTGCTGCCTTGTAGCCACAGCCCACGCTGGGCACTGTTGGGATGCAGGGTCAGGAGAAAGTCCATGCAGTGGGACGAGACCTGAGGAGCTCAGCACTGCTGCCGTTTATCAGCCACAAGCAGCCACCCAGATTTCAAAGGCCCATCAACAAAACCGCGGGGCCCAATCCTATCAGCATCTTATCCATCCTTACTACTTAAAACACATTTATTGCCACAGGCACAAGGACTCCAGAGCATCCTCACTGTCCCCAAGGACCAAGCCTAGCTTTAGCAGCCGTCCCACAGACCAGCTCCTCTCCTACCTGGGTTTGATCCAAGCACTCGCACAGCACACTCTTGCATTTTATTCTCTCTCTCTCTCTTCCCCCGAAGCTTTGGCAACTGAAATCTATTATGATGTCAAAAGGTAGCTGACAACATAAAATGTATCCCGCTGAGCTGATGCCACACGCTGCTAAATTTACAACAACATAAGTATCATAAAAATTATAAGAACTGCAAATTAACCACTGATTTTTTAGTTCAGTGACATAAATAACAGTAAAGATCTGGAAAACTTCCAAACATCTTTACAACTGTTTAATTTGTCAAAATCTATCAAGTGTATTTCAACCACAAACCTGTCCTCTGCAGTGCATTAGTTTCCACGTACTTATGCTGGCATCAAAGGCAACAAAAATAAAGTTTATATAATTACTGTATTCCGATGCACCTTTCCAGCCAAAATTTATTTCTGCTTTTCTTCCTCTGTACTACTTTGTTGCCACTAACAGTCGGCAATGTTTTAAAACATTCACCTTAAAAAAAAAAAAAAAAAATATCACTATTGCTTTCCATCCCTCCCAGGTTTGCCCCGGACACCCAAGCAGGCACATGGCTTTGTTTGCCAGTTTGACCAGTTTTCCACTCACGTGCTGCGCGTACCTCACGATGCTTGCATCAGCAAACCCTTTTATTTACTCCTTTATTTGTGCACCAAGCTCTGTGAATGCAAAGCCACTTTTCCAGCAGCTGCAAGAAACCAGGCAAAGATTAAAAAAAAAAATAATAAATTTTATAGGCTCTATTGCTTTTCCGGGTGTGGGGGGTGGGGAGGATGGAAGCTTATTTTTATATAGCTATTTATTTGATATGGTTAAATATCAATTGCTGTCTTTTCTAAGACATAGATTTACTAAAAAGAGTACATTTTCACAACCATTGCAAGTTTAACTACATTTCAAGTCCAAATGTGTTGAACTGATGAAGCACAAAGTTAGGGTCTTTCTGAAAAATAACACAGGATGTGTTTTTATTCTTTGACTGCTGCGGGGCTGCGAAGCTTGCCAAGCCCCCAGTGCCCAGCCTACCAGGAGAGCTCTGCCCCCTGCACCAGCACACCAGCAGAGGGGTCACCAGTACGGACCCCAGTACAAACCAACACAGGCAACACCGTTTCGCCTTACGCAGAAAGAACTGGCCAAGAGCTTTTCATGTAACGTTCGTTGCCTTACCCACAGGTTCACACCGAGAAAATTCATACATGACTCCAACTGCTGCAAGGTAGTCATTATACTAAATAATAAAAAAACCCGTTCAGGTAGGCATTGAGAACTGACAAGACTTTTCCATCCTCTTTATTTGCTTTTAAAAAGGCTTTTTGTGGTACAGAGAAGAGCTTCTCCCTTCAAACTGGCTCCATTTTACTCAGGAGCCATTTTGTACTTCTCCTGTACCTAAAATGTGAAATATTACAGGAACCAATTAAACCTTCTTAAATAGGAGAAACTAATAAATCCCCCCTAATAATACTGAAGTGCAGCTTGTGAGCAACTGCACTAAGAAAACACACTCGCTGCAGCTCCACGAGCATAAAAGCCCATCGCAGAGGCCAGCAAGGTGGGGCTCCTCCAAGATGTGGTTACCAAACTACTCCCATCTGCTCATGCCTGTCCCCAAAGCTTCATCTGCTCCCAAGAGCTGACAGCTAACGTGCACATCGACTTGTCCCCATCACCCCAACCAGCCCAGGTTTGGTGGCTCCATGACCTCTGGACCATCATGGCACAGCATGTTTTTTGAAGCAGGGTAACACATGCTGTGATGTGTTACATACCACACTGATTTCGAGACCAAATCTCAACCACACTGGCTACCCATATGGAAGAAGGAAAGGAAGATGAAGGACCAGGTTTGACACGATAGGTCAAACTCAGCCCCCCACTCCCAGTAAACTATACAGTAAACCTTTTTATTCTGTAAGAGCAAAATAGAATTGCTTAACATTTATATTAAAAAACAGAAAACCAACACAGAACATAGCGCAGCTCTAAATATTAAGCATCCAGATAGACAAGGAATTTAAAAATTAATTTTCCCACTGTGTTCTTTGCAAGAGCAGTACGTGTAAATGGCCATAACCCATCCAGCGACACCCAGAGGTACCATGCAAGCACTATGGAATGGCACAAGTAATTCAAAGTTCTTTGATTAAATCTAACATAATTGCACATAACTGGGGAAAAAAAAATCACAGCAACTTGGCTTTGCATATTGCATTGCATAAATCAGAAGTGATTCCCACAAAATCTATCCTTTCCAAACTATTTTATCTAAGCAACATATAGCTGTTACGACAATTTTTGAGTGATTTTGATTCTCGTTGTGGTATAACGAGTAATGAAGAAAGCACGTTTTGTATTCTGGTTTGCACTGATGAGATGTGTTTCTTCTTTGACTAAACCCTTGGTGACTCAGTTCTGCCACTTCACAACAATGAGTTCTCATATTTCCTTCTACACAGAAAGAGGGGGGGGGGGGGGGGGGGGGAAGTCTTCAACTATCCCATTCTCACCTCAAACCAAAGGGGAGACCTTGAGAGCTCCTATAATTCGTGCTGCTCATTGCAGAGTAAGACCCTACACCAAGGTGTCGTGCTAACTTGGAGGAGTCCCGGACACAGCAGACAAACACCAGCGCCAAGAAACACTGCCTGAAGACAAAAACGCCCCAAACCCGAGTTCCCTGCAGGAAAAAGGAGACCTTCAACATGAGCTTAAGGAACATTTCTCACTCCATACAGGGGAAGGTGGGCTTGGCAGGGGTGACTTCCCCCAAAACTCAAAAGCTTAGCAACAGCCTTCTACAACCATCATTCTCCGACGGTCCCAGGAAGGGTGACCACAAAATCTGCTTCTTGCATTGATGAGCAAACATGCCTTTTTCTGTGCTCTGCACCAGATTTTCAGACTTAAGTTTCTCTTTCCAGTAACATGCAAAGCGAAGGCTTTGTCCTACATGGGGTCTAATATCTTCAGGCCCAGAGACTTAATTACAACCTATTTTAATTAGCACGTGATACTAATGTATAAATATTAATAACATTAACCAAAAAAAAACCCTGATTGCGATGGCAAGCTGAAGACCAAATCAATAAATCAACAGTAATCTTTTTTCTTAATCACAGCAGCTACTCAACCCTTTTCATTGATCTTCCCCCCCGCCCCCTTTTTTTTTTTTTAAATTTCTCTATAATCTCCTGAATCTTGACTGAACGAGTTCAAAACAATTGCACACCTAGCCAGGATAAGCCATGCTTTGGTTTTAAAACCCTTCTTGTGGCAGCAGCTGCACAGTGTGCTGTACGGTGGTTTTGAGACCAAGCTTTCGTTTCTCAGCTTCTCCCTTCTCCTGGTGCTCATCCCTGCATCCACAAACTGAACAATCCAGCGGGTTGGTGGGCAGTCAAAAACGGGCTCCATCTAGGACAGAGGTAACACTGCTAGATCTACCTCCTCCCAGCCACGATGATTTATTCCTGCATAGGTTGAAAGGAACTTTCATCTCACTGTCCTACTGTAATCTGAAAGCTAGTAAGAAAACCAAACCATCTGGGCTCTTTAGGCGTATCTGTTGATCAAATATTTTACTCCAATGTTCTCTACAGCATCATTACGGTACTTGCACATGTTCACCCCAAGTATAAATCTCCAGCATGTCCTACCTGCCTCTGCAGCAGCTTTCCTGGAAACTGCTTTATTGTGTTCTAGTAAACTTCACTTGTATTATTTATTCTCCTTTAAAAGGGAAGTTACACTTCACTGTATTCGTTCCTAGTAAAGACAAGTTTCTGCCTATCAAAAGACACATTTATTGCAAGAACCCTTGTAATAATACTGATAATGGGTAGAAATTACACATTTTATAAGGGAAAAGACAAAGCACTTCATGTTTTATAATAGTTGTGCTGATATCATAGTTTCACCAAACTGTGCTTTCACATAAAATTATAGCCTTCCCTCCCGAGTGACCTAACCTGCAACTATTTAGGATAGATACAATGGGGCATACCGTCAAGTGCAAATCAAGAGGTGCACTGGCTTCAATGGAGATTTTGCAATTGGCTTCCGAAGACTTGTAAAGTGATAATCTGACGCCCTATTTTCAGTAAACAGCTGAAATACACTCCTGAAAGAAAATAAATCCGGCTAGAAAAATCACAAAATCAAACTTTAAAAACTGGCGCACACACACACAGACAAAAAAAGCGCCTTCAGGTTGCAAGCTGAAAAGGATCTCATGTTTTAATAAACGCACAGTAATTACAAATATTACTGAACAAAGGAAAAGGAAACAGAAACATGCAGAGAAAGATAATCAAGAAAGAAATGTGCTTATAGGATGCCAGTCTAAACTGATTAAAGATCTTCAGAAAGCAGGATATCCCACCTAGAGCCGTTAATCCTTATCTGGATCCTTACACACCCACACCCCTGTCAACATCAGATCTGAGAATCGAGAAGAGCAGCCCATACTTCTTCCTTATTACTTCTGTCCCTTTCTTTTGTGTATGCCCACTGGTGCTGCTCATCACAGCCTGTTATGCCACACAACCTTCGTTTTGCTTCCGTTACAGCAAGAGGGAAGCTGCAACCAGCAATTTTTTCCCTCCCCATGTAAAACGAAGCAAAGAAAGAGATCCCGAGCCGAATGTTTTTTCGGCAGCAGTATGTCCCTAAACTGGGCAAAATATATAAATGATACGACATGACTCACGAACATCGTCTAGCAGGTAACAGCAAACAAACAGCAGTAGCTAGTTAATGATGATCTGCAATAATGTCAGGGAGACTTGTTACCATGTAAGTAACCTGCCACACCGGGGATACAGATTGTCTCTGATTTGATAGCACCTACTGCCGAGAGGAGCGTTATCAATGTGCTAGCTTGCTCAGATAAATGGAGTACTATTTCCCTGTGCTGCCGCTGTCACTTTCTCCAGTCCGTCAGCCCTTTTCTTAAACCGATTGCTATTTTTATTACACTCCTTAAAATATGAAGCAGGAGACTCCTTTTCCTGAAATACACCGGGCTAGATAGATGACGCCTTTTAAATAATATTCTTTTCTTGCTGGCCCTGATCCTTGCAATGTTGTTGCTTACTTTGGAGGGGGAAACAAAATAAAAATGGCAAGCCATATCTCTCCATTCCAAAGGGAGTGGTTTCCCAAGAAAAGCATAGTTTTGTTCCCTTGCTATTTCCTTTTGGCACTGCAGACAAGCAGGCAGCAGACCCGCTACTAAAACTGACCCCGGCAGCCAGGGAACACTCACATACACAGAAAATACCTGCTGCAGTCTGAGGGCAGCAGGTGGCATTTGGGGGGACACTCTGGATTGTTAACGGCCCTTACTGCCTCTAAATTCTGGATTTGGTAGGAAAAAAAGGAAAATTATTGGGGAAACAGACTTTTTAAAGTCTAAAATTAGGTGAGATGTTACTGAAAAGAAAATAACTTCCAGCTTTATTTTAAGAACTGGAATTGTGCTTCCTGCTTCCATTGCTGCAGTTCTGCTGGAAAGGAAGTTGCCCACAAGTAACCAATAAAATATAGAAAACGTTGTGGATTCAAAAATGTTCTTCCCTACACTTCTGTAAAAATAAAATCCAGAGAGTGGCAGATCACACTGGTTTCACTGTAGAAGATACAATGCCAAAGGCGGGGGGGGGGAAGCACTTGCTAATACAATAGGTCATTGTACTCTGAGATCTACCACATATGTTACTCCAAGGGCTCTCAACCTTAAACTTGGAAAGTCTAAGACACTGGAGCCATGATATATAAAGTAAGACCCAAGTTCCAAATATTTGATTTAGCAAAGTAAATATGGTTGTTTTTATTGGGTGCAACAAGCATTTTTCACAGAGTGAAGAATTATGGTAAACATCTGCTAATCATGCTCACAAAAGAGGTCATTGTGTTTAAATCCAAGGTCATATTAATAGCTATATTTAATTAATAAAACCCAACAGTAATATTACCAAGTTTCCAACAACGTCTGCTTCCTGACACTCAAGGACCTATTCATTAATGGACCACTTATATTGGTTTTTCTTGATATTGCTGCTAAATTCTTACAAAGCTTTTAGGCCATACAACAGAGGCCTGACTTAGAAGTAAACTGCATCATGTTATACTATATGTCTCTGGGGTATTATACCATGTGGACGTAGTTTGTGAACACATGCGCTAACAAAAATACTGGAATAGGTGATATTCCATGAAGGTGGTCTTGCACTTCCAGGTTCCCATGTCTTCTCCCACGCAGTGGCATAGGTAAGAGCATCACAACTGCTTCTGAACTAGGAGACAGTACCCTTCGTTGAGTCATTCATTGCCTCAGTGTGAGTTAGAGCTGCACCTGCATTTCATGAGAGCTTTTTTGCTCAAAAAGAAAGAAATGAAATCCTAGCTTTTCAGAAACATTGGATTTCCTTTGTACTTCCAACCTTCTCCCAGTTAAATCTGGAATGGCAGTTTCTCAATGGGTTTACAAGTTGCACAGCCCTGGTGAATTATTGCCCAAAGTGAACCGAGTGTTTCGATAGTTCTAGTTAATTTTGCCTGTTAAGACACATACTGCTGAAACCTTGTTGATCTCAAACAGGAAAATGAACCTGGTTTTCGCTTACTCAGGTGTTAAACAGCACAGCTTTTTTCAAATCTCAGGAGGTGTCCTGGATGAAACCGATACAAATGAGAAATTAATCAGATCTTAGATCTTCTAATGTTCAATTGTTTAAATCTGAAGAAATGGAGGGCTAGCAAAAAGTAGGTTTTCTTGCACACCCGGACTTCCTCATGTAACTGCAGTCATTGATGTTTATAGATTTTTTTTTTCCTGTGAAAGATAAATCTAGCTTGTTGCATGAAAAATCCTCGAATGCACTGATGTTTATTCACTGAATTTCCATCTCCTTTACACTTGAAGTTATTTTCTCTTTTCCACAATATATGTGAAAACCATGACATTTTATATATTCTACACAAGTTCCTCACACCATACTGCACCATCTCCATGTTATTATATACTGCAGTAATGCCATTTCGAATTCATTACAAAACACTACACACTTATGCACCAGATGTCCTAGCTTTGGTAGGACCGAGTTATTTTCTGCCCAACAAGTCCTGAAGGCAAAAATAGTTGTTCCTGCATCTTTGTATACGGCCAGGCCATTTCACCTGCTCGTGTCAGACTTCCACCCCAGCAGACTTAGGTGCTTTGTCTTATCCTACTTTTTAGACCATTTGCCACTTGAAGACAACGGTGGAAACCTGTGTTAAGTACACAGCCACAGCACTGGCTAGTGAGTCCCAGTACAAACCCATCTGAACACAAGAGGAAGTCCTGATAACCCAGTTCTCAGGTGGCACTCCTATTTTTCAGGGCTTCCTGACAAACCAGGTGGATTCTCTCAGCATCATCTGTCCTTGAATCTACAGCCTAACCATTTTCCAGAAGCCTGGAATTGTTCATACACAATATAACCTTGGCACAGGAGCAGCAAAAGCAGCAAAACCCCACCCTGAAGCCCCCCAAACCCTCTTGTCAAAAGCAGAGAGAGGCAGAAGCTGTTCAGCAAGCTCTGTGCAATGCTCCGCAGCGCCTTCCCCTTATCCAGGGGTCACATGGACACCTCCCAACAAGCAAAAATCAACCACAGGGATTTGGGAAGAGGTCCTTGATGAGGGGAGATGAGAGGAAGAGCGGTTGAATGAGGACAGAGCAGGGGGAGAATAGACTGAGCCATTATCTTTTACCCTCCTCCGCAAACACACGTGGGGACAGCAGCACTGGGCACAGCCAGGGAACCATGAGCCCTCTGGACCAAAGCCCCCAAGTTCCGTTCCAGCCCTGAGAAAGAACTTCTACCAAGTTCAGATTTTAAGGAAGGACCACACCAGGGAGGACTGAATTTAAGGTAGGTACCTCATACAGGCAGCCTCTTGGTAGGACAGAAAGATAAAACAGCAGGTGAGTTTACACATAAATGCATAGCTTTGGGTACTAAGTCTCAAGAGCGCAAGTAGGTAGTGAGTAATAAATCTTAGGCTAAAGTAATTCATTAGCCGTTTTGGCATCACACATGAAATGCATCACTTTGATCTAATGTATCTCAGTGCACTCTGCTATCATCTGCACTGACTGTGCTTTGTTGAGATGAAGGCTTTTTAATCCAAATCAGAAAGTGATGCTTCTGCACTGATGCTCTAATTTAGGAGTTATAATTAACAGACTTACTGCTAATCAGATCTCATCATACCTCCCCTAAGGCCCCAAATGTGGGAAACAACAGAGGAAAGGACCAAGGGTGCCTCAAGACAGCATCTAAATTTGCGTCTCCGGTTTTGTGTGTTCAAACCCATGCATTCATATGTGTGAAATTGGTGGGAAACGTGTTCTTGTGCTTGAAGTAAATGCAGAGAAATCGGGAGACTCAAGCTCTGCTTCCACCCCTCCATCTCTTCAGGCAAATTACACAGGACTTGATTTTTCAAAACCAGGATAGTCAGTAGCCTACAGAAAAAAAGCGTATGTAACACTATCCCATGTAGCTTGACATCAGATTGCCCTTGCCTCTCACACAGATGGCCTCTAGCCTTTGTTCAAAACACTATTCCCGCTGCAGAGATGGGGAAGGTAAGCTCTCGCTGCCAGCACCACTGCATGGCTCCATGTATTCATCTGCAAAGTCAAGGCTCTTGGGTCAAAGCGCACGGGACTACATAACCTTGCTTCTCCACATTCACATGGCACACGACGGCAGAGCGCCGTGCTCACAAACAAGTAGGAGAACAAGGGCAGATTGCTCTGGGGTATGTTAGCATGCTAAGAATGGCAAAGAAAGCTGCAAACATCTTTACCAGGGGGCAAGACAGCCTGCAGCACATACTTCAGCTCCTCCCTGCCAGCCACAATGCCTTTGCCAAGCTCCCGTCCCTTGGTCGGCAGCTGCTGGGGCAGCCGTGTACGAGGGACAGCACGTCCAGCCTGAGGCAGCTGAGCCCACACAATTAACATTTCAACATTCGTGCAATTGCTGCATCGCAAAACCTCAGCATTCATCATTTTGTCATACCAGTTAACCCAAAGTAAGTTAGCCTGAAATTTTTGGTACAAGCTCCCTTGCTGCTGGCTCTCCAAGTCCTGCATGCTCCCTGAAGGATTATTCAGTTGAGACATTCAATTTAGCACAGAGTTTGCTTCTTCGTAATCTCTGTACTCATTCAGTTGAGCCCATCAAAGGTTACACTAACTCTTTGGCTTGGAAAGCGCATCCCTGTGTTAAAATAGGTACAGTCACCCTGGATGTTTTCAAAGCAGATGAAGTCACAAATCATGGGCAGCACGCTCCTGCCCATGGTTATGGAAGGATTACCCAAGTTTTCTCCAGCTGCTGGCTCATCCCCGACCTCCATTTTCTTCATGCCTGTGGTCAGACCAAAACTGGTGGTGAAGGCAGCATGCAAGCTTGCCAGCAGCTGAAGGTCTGCCACCAGCTCTTTGGAAAACACGTAACCATCAGCACGGGGAGCTGGGCAGGGGCTGCACAGCCACCTCTGATCCAGCTCTCCCCCTGGGGACAGCGTGCCGCTTCCCAGTGGCACAAAGTACCCCCTTTGTGTCCACCTGCAGGCTTGCAGCCACCCTACCCAAACACAGCTGGAGAGCATGGGGGAAGAGGGTTCAGTCCAGAACGTGCCCTTCCTTCACCTTACCCTTGAAATAGCACCTGGGTCCTGGCCAGCCCTGATCCCGACCTGCACAAGCTGTGTCGACACCAGCAGAAACAGAGCCTTCTGCACAGGGCTCCGCAGCCCACACCAGCACCAGCATGGAAGCCAGCAAACCTGAAACATGACTGAGTTTTCCTTAACCCTTCCCGTGGATGTTCACACAGAAATAAAGTGTTTTAACTATCCGCTATGTCACTAGCGGGCATGCATGTCGGCACTCTCAAAACTGGATAGAGCATCATCGCCCTCAAAGAGGTTTCTGCCACGTGTACTGCATCTTTAACCTCCCAAAAGCAGAGTTAAAACTGGTGCAAGAAAACCAAAAGGACAGCACAGGAAAACACATACTACTCACACTGCAACATCTCTGAACAAGATACCCTGCTCAGGGATCCTGAGCAGAGACCTTTCCAGGCTTAAGGAGTTTATTCCTTGCACCAGTTTGTATTTTCTATGTAGAGTCATGCAGCTGCCTTGAAAGGAACGGTTTCTGTTAAGCGAAACTTTCTTTGTGAATTAAAAGTAAAATGCACAAACTTGCTGCTTCAGAATTAAATGTATGTATTTTTATTGCAGCATGAACAGGTTTTTTTGTTAGGGGAACAAGAGCTCATAGAGCCAGGGAAGTGTTTATAAATATAACACTTATTCTTGCACAATATATGTATTTTGCTTTAATAAAAACAGAACCTAATCATTCAGTATCAAAAATCACAACACAAAATTTCTATGTTTTTTTCAAGACCAAAATTCTAACTGATTTTCCATGCTGTACCCTAAAGCTCCTGCAACAGGACATTATTTTCTTGGGTTTTCTTTTTAAACAGCACAGAAAGAAAAAATAGTAGAGGGTGTCACTGCAAACACATCAACATGTACTCTAAAAATGAAAACAAACCTGATTAACTCGGTTTAACTAAAGCTTCCAAGTTCCTTATCAGTACCTGGGACGTATCTGGAAGGGAGCTTTCCCACCCCAAAAGGAAGTGCCAGGGGTGTTCCCCACTCCCAAGGGTAGGCAAGGTTGGGTGGTTTGTCCTGTTGTGATTTAAATACGATGTGATCCTTATTCAGTGCTATAAAGTCTGCTCTGAGCATGCCAGTACATGTCAGCTTTTCCTTCACTCTGTAAGACAACAGCCGCCTCCATGCAGAGTTCAAAAATATTTGATGATTTAAGCCAGCTTGCCACACTTAGGTTAGAACACAAAGCAGACTGCAGTGCTCAGTATCAGAATCAGCATTCCCCCCCACCCCCCACTTGTGAATACATGTATTTAGATCAAATAGGCTTTTGGCATCATTTTTACATGCCTACATCCAAGCCTACTGGTACTAGAAATCCTCTCTTCAGTATCATCATCTGAGGATAAAGACATGAGACTTCCCATTCTCCAAGGACTGCCAGTCTCCTTAAACATAAATCTGCTATTGTGCAAAAGGCACAATCTCTAAGGATTTCTATCGCAAAAGAACAAGGAAAATAGCCCAATAACCGAGAAAATGGAGCAGTTTCACAGATTGGTGTGTTAAAGCAATATAAAGCAATTATGTGGTTGGGTGAAGGTAAGGAAGGGAGCAAAGACAGAAGTTGTTAAGGGGGTTTGGAACCGAAGGGAAAGTCTGATGCGGTACTGCAGCAGCAGCAGCCGCAGAAATTGCAGACTGAAGAGGGCTGCTTGGGACATAGTTCAACAGCCCCCGATGTGACGGGCATCACCCCACTGGGCTCCAGATGAGCCTCCAGTTATCAAAAATTTACGGAAACATCCAGCAACGCTTCTCACAAGGTATCAACTGCACTAAGGGGGGGAAAGCAATCACTGAATTTTTTGAGCAGCACTGTAAGTTTGATTCTGACAACGGCCAAAGCTGCCACAAAACCTCCTATGTTTTTCTCAACAATTAAGCAATTCACAGTATATTCAGTTTACACTTTTTTTTCGCAACTGGGTGTGTAATTTTGTCTTGTTAAACAGGCACCAAGTAGCACTGTCCCACAGGTATGATTTCATTATTTCTCTAAATGCCATGTGCAGGGCAGCAGCATACGCAGCATGTGTGAGGTGGTGGGTGGTCTTATTTCCAGCGCTGTAATATGTAAACCACAATAAGGTGGCTGGTTAAACACAAAGTCTCCCAACTTCAACTCCACTTCTAGAACCTCAGAGGTTTAAGTTTTCCAAGGCAATGTCAACCAGAGCCCCCACTACCAGATCTGGGGCAGCCCTACTGATTCAGAGCTGCCGGGCATCTGGTGCAATGCTTTGGGGATATAGCACATTTATTAACTGTTTAGCTATGAGCTACCAGCTCACAGCAGGCACTTTATATTTGAGAAAGCGATGAGAATCGTTAAGGCAGGATTGAACCAGGGATGCAGAATATGCCTTTGGCTAATCATATTAGCAAATATCCTCGCCTTAGCCTCACTGTTTCCTAAGAGGGGTTGGGAAACTGTCCAGAGGGAATGCATTGCTTAGGGCCAGACCTTCAAAGAGAAAGGCAAAATGGCAGGGAAACATTGGGTTTAAAAAAAAAAAAAACAAAACAAAACACACACACACCAAACACCACCCCAAAACCAAAAAGCAAACCACCAAAAAAACCAAGGTGCTGCTGCCCTGCCCGTGCTGCACCGCTGCTGCTTCTGGAGGCCAGGGAATCGGCAAGGCTGGAGGGAGGGCTTTGTGCTAGGAATGGGTCTGCAGGCATGTGGCAACAGGGAATTCAAATTAACAAACTTTAAGGCAACTCTGATGTGTGAAATCATTCTTGCCCCTTTCTTCAGTTGCGCGTAAAAGACTGTAATGAGCACGCTGAATAGTGAAGGGGAGGACACAGCAGAGAGGCCCTGAAACTTCAAAAAAAATTACTGTCACCGTACTATCCCTGATAAAGTTAGCAGATTTAGACGAGTATTACTTAGAACAGGATTTGCCCAACTGCACTGGATATATAATCAACAACAAAAAAAAGTTCTTTCCCAGGATTAACTAAAGAACGCAATTTTCTCTCCTTTTCTCAATATGACTGTGTTCAAGCAAACCTTCTTGCAGAAATTACTTGCATTTTAAACGTTATTGCTAATCTGCAATACAGCGTGTGTTTCCCTAGCAAAGTCATTAAAACATACATGGGTCAGGATGCTGAGGCTGCATTCATGTTTCTTTATAGTTACAATATTAGTAAAGTATTTACTAAATTGACTACCACCTACTTTAAGTTAAATTTGCTGACAGATAAACTGAGCATAACCTCTGGCATTTTCAGTCATTTTCTTATGAACAGATATATTTTGCATGCTTTTGCATGCTAGGCCCTTTCCAAAATGCTGATTTGATCTCTGATATCAAGGCTTACTCACCCCCTTGAAGGTACAAAAGAAAGGTAGCCGAGTAGCTTGCTTGTGGGTGAATGAGACTTTAACACACAGAAGGCACAGAACTTACTCTTTTTGGTTTATTTTAGATTCAGAAACTGTAAAAGAGCACTAAAAATTATGCACTATTTCTGCATTGGTTGGAAAACTCAGCTGAGGAGAGATTTAAAAAGGGGGAAGATATAAAAAGAATATTATTTGCATAGTCATATATCATTATAAAACAATTATTCTGTAGCAAAAAAGCACTCGTTTCACAAGGGCAATCCAGCTTCAAGAGAGTGCACTATCTGTTAGCATCCTATTCTCAAAACAGACATCCCTGGACAGATTTGTTACAGTTTTGAAGATGCTAATGTGTAAACAGATTGTAAAATTATTTTTGGGCCTGTAATAGGATTTAATGTGTTTAAGAGGTAGTCTTATACCTCTTTAACAAAGAGGCTTACAATATGGTAAGAATGTATCACAAAAAATATAATGCTTTTAAACAGATAAATCCTCTTGGCAAAGGCTGTAATCTTTCAAACTTAATTGGTGAACTCATTAACGAACAACTGCCACTACAAGAAGAAAGACTATTGTCAGCGACTTATCGGGCAATGAGATAACAAACTTAATTATATTGTTTTCAGTGGATTTACATTTGCTTCCTTTAGGACACTAGATTTTCTAAACATTATTTCCTCAGCTGTATACAATTTTTTTCCCCTCCCATAAGAGAGAAGCAAACCCATCTACAACAAAAAAGCCAAGAGGGGGAAAAAAAAACCCAAAGGCATCATAGCTTTGAACTAAGCACACCACAGTCCTAAAACTTCCGTCTTTATTATCTACTTGTAAAAAGTTATAAGCCTGTAAACTAGTTAATTTATGAGCCATGTTAATCATTTGTTCCCATTTGATCTGAGGTTTAGCAAACACGGTTTCCTGGGACATGGGAGGATAATTTGCAGGTCCAGCTTGGCTCCGGAGGGGGCACTAACTAATTTGACACCGTAACATGACATTGATGGCAGGCACACACTAATGACCGAACTGCTAGATGCTCCTGTCAGCCTGTCGCTGCAGTGAAAAGCGAGTTTCTTCTTATTGCCAAAAAAAGTGCAGAGTGGCCCTACTAATTATTCAGACGTGCACTATAATGAGAATCTCAGTGCTCCCTTCCAACATACGAACCGCTCACTAAAGCTCCCATTTGTCTGATATGGTGGCTGATTAGAATTTGTTTCTTGAATAGTAAAACCATGGCTTAAAATAAAGCAGAAAGGATAAACAGCCTTTTATTCTGCATAAAACTCAGAAAGTGGCCATTTTGGTTTCAAGCTGGTTGTTTTGTCATTTATTTACACCAGAAGAATAGAAAATTGGATTAATTTTTAATAGTACTTCTCAAACAACATATAGATCTTCATGGAGTTTTACTGTCTGGATCAGTCAGGACATAAATTCTGTGGACAAAGGGTGGCTCAGAAGGTATTTTCTTTTCTTAGAAGAAATGACGTTTTCTAGAATAGAAGCTTGTACCAGACAAATCACAGGTTGGAAAAAAAAAAAAGTCTGCTTTTCCTAGATTATCTTGTTTGAACTGATTCCTCAATATGAACTTTGAAAGTACTGCTGAATGATCTGGATGTAAAAGCGGGGGGGGGGGGGGGGGGGGGAGCATGAGAAAAGGTGAACAGTATTTTCTAAAATTGACATTTACTCCTCTCGTGATGTCCTGATCCAGCACAGACTGTGGAGAGTACTTCAGCTGCATATCTGTACTATATTTACAATTTGCAATTTTCAAAAGCCTCTGCAGCAATGCAGAATTGCAATCCACAAAGAGGCCAACAGATCTACTGGCGTATGTTATATGTTAAATATACAGACTGAGATATGTTGCTACCCCGTAAAAGAGCCTGAATTTCTAAGGATAACACTTAGCTCTTTCTGAAAAGCAAACCCTTCTAAGAGCACTTCAAGTGGGCCACCCAAAGCCTAGCACACACTACTGAGTCATTTAGAAAAATGTTATAAACTCGAAAGTGTTACACACAAAGGTGAAGGAGGCACACGCTCCACTACCACCCCAGGACAGTTTGGAAGCCATTACTGGTTAATAGCTCTCTAGTGGTCTGCAGGAATTCAGTCAGGGGTCTCCCCTCCTGTGGCATATCTGCACTGGAAAAGCCATGGCTGTGGTAGGAACATACTGGCAACCTGCGGGTGGGGGGATCCCACAGCACAGCCCGCAGCAGGCTCAGGGCTGAACCCCAGCCCAGCTGCACGGGGCCAGGGCTTTACCTCCTCCCGCCTGCCCGCTCACCGGCGTGCCTGTGGCTGACTCGCACAGAGAGCTACCTGTGCTTAGGAGGGGTGTCACTTACACGGAGTCCGATGGCTACAGATCTCACGCTGCTGGAGTTCATCATCCCTTTGTCACGGGGGGAAGCTACTGTGCAGCAGCAGGCAGCAGCAGGTTGCACCCATCAGGCTCACAGCCGTGCACCCGAGTGTCCCATCCGCCCGGCACCTGGGTCCCTTTGCAAAGCGCTGCAGATCCCCCAGCAGCATGTGCTGCCTTTAGAAACCATGACACAGCAAAGCCCTGGGCGCTTTGCTCATGGCCCCAGATATTCCAGAAATTAATGTTCAAATAAGTTTTGCGAAGTGCAGCACCACAGATCGATTAGAGTGGCACAACTTCCGAGATGAAAGCGAAAGTGCATGTTTGGAGAGCCAAACCAGTGTAACGTAAATACTGGATACACGCTGTTACATGTCATTTTGCAGCACAACATGCAAAGGGCACAAGAATCATTAGCAAGAGAACAACCCTGGCACCTACCCCAGAAATACCTCAGTCAGCACCCAGCAGGAAAGAAATGATTTTTTTTAAGGAAAAAAAAAAGAAAAAAGAAAAAAGAAAATAAGAGATCCCAGAATCATAAATGGAGGCTCAGCTCCCACAGAAAGATACACTTAACAGCATTCATCTCTTTGGAAAATAGAGATACTGTATCCAAGATACCACACCGCTAACATTTTCCACATGGCTGGGGATGGATTGGTGAGTGGCCTTCTCTTAAACAACAGCATCTCTACGTGCCAGCTGTTGGAAAAATGAAGACACGACGCATTTTGCCCTCTGGTCTCATAAACCCCCAATATTAATTCAGACAGAGGAGGAGAAGAAAGTCATCATGTTATTTCAGACCAGATTATGCCACGTTCAGCCACGCTGTGTGGACACACTGCAGTAGCCTCCTCGCCCAGCATGCCATAGTGTGAAGAATGATCCTTTTATATCCACAGCATGACTTGGCCAACTTTAAAACGCAACAACTAAAAACTCCAACGTCCTTCTGTCAGTTTAACTGCTAATTTGCAATGGATTCGGTTACACTTCCCGTTTAAGGCAAGTTCTCCCTGAGTGCTGGCTAAGAAATCTTGGGCAAGAGGAAGCAGCAACCACCAAAGAAATTAAAAAAAAAAAAAAAAAAAATCATCTCACCCACAACTTCAGAAAAGGAGGCAGGAGCCCTCCTGCTGCCCCCCTGGTCTGCAGCTGGAGAATGGCAGCAGCCCTGCAATCTCCACGGGTCCCGCTGCAGGTGGCAGGGGTCCACCCCAAGGCTAGAAAGAAGCTGCGGTGAGGGGGCCAGGCCAGCCTGGGCGGCCAGGAGCACCGATGGGGAAGTTTCCTCCTTTCCCTGCCATCTCTCTGCTTCTGAGGATGACTCAGAGGAAGGTGAGGCACGAAGGATGTTGATCCCTACGAGAGCACGAACAGAAGAGACTCAGCCTCTGTCAGGATGAGGACTGGCTTTCGGGATGGATTCAGATCATGAACCTCCCCGATCCTGGTGCTCTGGCAAGGTTTCTAAGCTGGATCATGACAAGGTGGCTCCCTGGGCCATGAGCAGGGGCTCTCAGCGACCAGCTCACCCCACCAGCCCACCTTGAAGTCCATCATTAGGTCTCAAAGGAGGCAAAGTGAGGAGGATCTTAAGCCTTACATCTTTAGCCTGGAGGAGGAGAAGGCTGAGAGGGGATCTTACCAATGCATACAAATATCTTAAGGGTGGGCGCCAGGAGGATGGGGCCAGGCTCTTCTCATTGGGGCCCAGCAACAGGACAAGGAGCAATGGGCACAAGCTGCCAACAACTAAATATGGGGAAAAACTTTAAGGGTGACCAAGCACTGGAGCAGACTGCCCAGAGAGGCTGTGGGGTCTCATGGGGAGACATTCAAACCCGCCTGGATGAGATTCCGGAGCCTGCTTCAGCAGGGGGTTGGGCTGGGTGGTCTCCAGAGGTCCCTTCCAGCCCTGGCCATTCTGTGATCTGCCATGAAAGCAGCTTCCTGAACTTCATGAAACACATGGGAACAGACTGGGACTTGTTCAGGTCTTTAAAATTGAAGTAGTGTGGGTTGGTAAAAGCAGTATCAGGACCATAATTAATCAGGAACAAAGTAAACACACGGTTTGGGAATGGTCCTCTCAGTCCCCACTCAGTTCAAACCTGCAATGTCTCTCTACTCACTCACAACTACATTTTAAAGCAGCCTTTCTCCCACCTCCCATTTGTACTATGGCAAGAAAAGATAAGGGCTTGCACCACTCAGCTGCTGGTCCCTGTGGGTACTTCTGTGGCACGTGCCCTGGGCACATGAAAGCACTAAACTAGTTTCAAAAATTTATTGCAGGGTTTTATCAGAAATGCCATTTAGCTATCGGATAAGAAAGAATAACCGAAGTTTACTATTTGTCTTCCTCTGTGTACTACAGTTGGTCACATGGAAGAAGTGCTCCCTCCACCATGGCACAGACTGGGCAAAAACCTATGTATGAATTCACTCAAAAGACTAGCTCCAGGCTAGGCATAAATCGCTACGTAAAATAAAATAAGTAATGGTTCCACTGCGCTGATCCAAGCAATCAGCCATCACTCACAACCCTCTGCTTGTCCTTCCAGGCACTGACTGCCGGATCACAGCCTGGTGAAGGAGACAAAGTACAACTGTGAGATGGCAACTAGATAAAAGAGCAGGAAGGTTTGCTTTATCTGAACAAGCAAGCTATGAAGAAGGGAACTGATGATTACCGGTCCTGTGAAATCCAACAGAGATACCCTGGAGAAAAAGGACTAAAGCGTGTCTGTGTGTGAAGCGTATAAGAGGAAGAGGTATTGGCAAAAGAATCTTCTTGATGTCTCTTCAAGAGGCATCACCTCCATTTGCCACCAATTTTCATCCTTCTTCTGTTGCCACCAGACAAAAAGCACCAAACGCATTTAAAATAAGAGTCAAAATATCAATATACAAGAGGGTCTTCCCCTCCCTGACAAAACCCCTCTGCTTTTTAGTTTTTCCAGAGGTACCTTGTGACCAGCCCCAGGACAAACATGCTGGGGAGGCACATGGAGCCTTTGCTATAACCCAAGCAGATGCTGCCGGAGGTTAGCAGGGCTCCTGCCTTCATATACAAAAGTGTTTTATTTCAGAAGAGAGACAGACAGGTTTGTGGTGATGTTGCCCTTGGGCTTCTGAAATTTTGTTTGGTTTTTTTTAAAAAAGAATTTAGCATGTTATGCCTCCATGTAACATATGAAGGTGATTTGATGTGGTAATTACCTATTACATTTGACAAGGTAATTAATGTAGCAAAATACCACTGTATAATGTGTAAATTTAGTTTGCTATCATTAAAACATGTGTCTGCTTGGCACACTGCTCTGGTCACAAGAAAGGAGGCAAAAAAAAAAAAAAAAAAAAATAAAAATGGTGGAAATGTCCTGACTGCATATTTTGTCACCAAGAAAGTGGTATGGACTGACCTGCAGCTTCAACTACACACCTGCCCAAACAACAGGACCAAAGAAGAAAAGAAAATTAGCAACATCTTCCAGGAGCAGTACAGAAATTTGTAGAGAACTAACACCTCAACTAGAAACACCTGAGACTTTGATGTCAATGTTCACTTACAGCTTGAGAATAAAATACCCTTGAAAACCATTTTCTTTTCACAAATTCCCCTCCAACATGTCAGGTATATCAACCTGGAATAAAGGGTTGCGCTGCTCTCAGAAAATGAAAACCAGCAGCATCATTGAGAAGATGCTAGGAAATTTTCAATCACTTTAAATGCTCTGATGACTTTGTCTCTAGATGAAGCCATCTGAGCATGCAATGATGTAAAGGAGAAGTCAGAGACCCATGTGCAAAGCTAAATACAGACTAACAAGGATAAATTAAATATTGCAAATATTATTAGCATTAAGTAGCAGAAATATTCCTTAGCACAGAATACATTCAGGCTGTGTACTTGGGCCTGTGAAAACTAAGAACACGTTCTTGACTGAAGTGCCCCAAACCAAACCAGAAACCTTCAGTGGTTACACCAAGCCCTTCCCTGAGTTATCAAGCAGCAGGTTTACCACCTGCTTCCAGCTTGGATTACTACCCTTTTCATGTCAGAATGTCCTAAACAGTTTATGGTTTGAAATAATCCTGAACACAATGTAAATCTGTTTGCACAGAGTACAACAAAAGTAATAGAACACCACAAGCATCCACGTACAAACCCCAAGTGATTTAGAAGCAAAGGTATCCAACTTATAATGCCGTATTTAAGAATTTCCAATCCTTATTCTTATGGATCGTACCCTCGGTAACCTTTTAACAAGAAAACCCAGGCAGGATTCTGAAGGCATCTTCATTGCCAAAGGAACCCTTGCAAATGCAGCAAGGTCCTGCTGGCTGAAGATATCTTTAAGTAGCTCTGCCCCCACACTGATTGCCACTGCAATAACTACTACATACACCAGGAAAACTCTTAAATCCTCCCAAACAAAAATGAGGGCTTGCACAACGAGTACCAAGGAGCATCAAAGCTAAACAATCTTCTCCCGTGCTTAATTCACAGAAATACAGTACTTTCAGAGGAAGAAGCCCCCCCAAAAAAACTATTTCTTCTTAACTAGGTAAAACCCGCTTCGTAGTGCTCACTCCTCAGCTGCAGAGGACAAGACTCACATTGGGACACACACTTGTGAGAGGGCAGGCTAAAAATAATCCACAAGGATGTTTTTCTAGCACTTTCCTTACCCTTATCACAAGAGTGTGTTTGTTTAGAGCATCCTTGATGTTGTAGTGGGGCACCAGCAGGGCTCATTACCCAGCTCCCAGGTGCACATATGACACAGACAAACCTCCCCGCCCAACGAACACCACCACAGGTTTCATCAACATGGCCAAGCTGCAGCCAGGACGCACCCACCCCCCCCACCCCCTTACCCTCGCACACCCTCCCCATCCTCGCTGCCCGCACCCAGGATGCCAGTGAGACACCTGCCAGGAGAATCGTGGTCCTGGCTCCTTTCACACCCAAGCACGGGGCGGCAGACAGGAGAAAAACCTCTCCTTTCTACAGGTTCTTCTGTTACTAACAGTTTTGATTTTATTATGTGGAGGTGAGAAGCAAAACCCAACATTTGACTAAACTGGGGAGGGAAAAAAAAAAAAAAGGAAAGAAAGAGTGCTTTCTGTGAGGGATACACATTTGCACGATTCAACAGGCTAGAAAGTCTTGGCTCTTGGTTGAGCAGAGCAGCTGCCAACGTCTTACTTGGACAGGGAAAGCAGCACTGGATATACGAGCACAACAAGGGGCTGGGATCAGATGAGTTGAAAGACCCTTCCAGGTTGATGCTGCTGTTGCAAGAGAAAGAAATACCCGACAACTGCAGGACACCCGTACAAAAACCATGCCAGGGAAAGCGAGCTCCCCACCACTCTGACACCAACGCTCCGGTCGCTGACAGTAATCGCAAGACCAAGTTGCTGGAGACAATGTCACCACCCACCTCCGGTCCAGATGTGCTTGCACTGCTAGTGCAAGAGCCTCAAGAACACAGTGAGCTCGTTGGACGGCAGGTCCAGCATGGCTTGAAGAGACAAGCTGGAAAAGCTCCTATCTTGGCAAGATTTAGAAAAACTTAATTAACACGTTCACGTAAGAGAGTAAGGAAGAAAAGAATGCTTTATCTTTTGTGGCTGCAACTTTATGTAAAGTTTTTATACAATCACATAAACCTAAAAATTAGTACTATTTTCTCATATGAAATACTGAATTTTTTTCACCCTCTCTCTCACAAACTCCGTTTGCATACACAGGGAAGCAGTACTACTACTTGCATTCTCTCTTCTTCTCAAATATTTTTACCCATTGCTTTAGACAAAAAAAACCCTACCCAAAACAAAACACCACCACACTTGAATCTATCACTAACGCTTAAAGGGTCACGTAGGACAACCCCGGGAAGTGACCGAGAAGTTCACGGAGCTCCCCGACACTTTGTATTTTACAGAAAGAGCCTCACTCATAAAGAGCAGAGATGAAAACACGTCATTACTTACATTTTTTTTCATAAGAGCAAAAAATGCTTCACACACATAATGAAGTTATATATGAAGAAATGGTGGGGTTTTTTTCCAGTACTTTAATTATTCATCGGGTATAGCACTGTTTTACTGTAGGAGATGTTTGATATACAGAAAAACTTATTCTTTCAGAAGTATAATTTCAGCCTCCGTTCAATTATATTCTTCCTAGCAGTAGCTGAGGAGAGCATTGCTAAATCATTGCAAATGTTGTTTCCAGGCAGTGAGAAAATTCAGTCTTGCACCTCTCCCCTTTACTCCCCCTCCTGAGCCTTAACTATGTTGTTTTCTTACAATTAATTATTTAGGTGGTTCCAGTAACAATATATTATTACTGCTGTACAGTCACACAGACATGAGCTGCGCAGTGATACAATTCATCGCTGTTTCGTTTCGCCTAGGACTTGTACTGCCTGAGAAAAGAAATTTTCCTTCAGCTTAAAACTTGCTTAAACTTAGCGATTCAGCACTTCAGTGTTATTTTTCTAGGACGTAACTAGCTATAAAAGATTGCTATAAATACGTTCTCCCTATATTCGTGCACTGCGTAAATATACTTTAATGGTGGTAATTGAAATTTGAATAGGATGCCAACACCTCAGGCAGACTGACGCGACATTTAATTTATACAATTAAACACGAGGGTGGGGAAGCGCTACACAAACAATGTTTGTTAGTTGTATGTTTTACAGGAGACCTATTTTCTCAGTTTATCTGTCCGCGCTTGGGTTTGGTGGGGCAACATCTCACAAGGCAGAGTTAGCCCCTGGCACCAGGGAAATGGAGAGATGTCGCCGTGAGCGGGTACCCGCCCCGCTGAGGCACAGGGACTCCGAACGCTCAGAGGGTGCTCAGGAGGAAGGAGCATCCCTCCACGGATTCACAGGATGAACCCAAGAGCAAAAAGCCATTTCAAACTGCAGGAGTTCGATCACCACCTCGCTGAGTGCAGGGCGGTGCTGCAATTCCCTCCCTCCGATGGGCTCTGGATTGGACCCTGCACAACCCGATGTTTCTAAAGACTCCAAAGGTACATTCCTGCCAACACAAATCATGGAATTAAATGCGGAAGAAGCCAGGTATGTAACAAGTCACCTACACATAAAGTATAGCTTAATTGGAGAAGCAATCACAGCACTGTACAAGTATGTTTTTTCTACCGCAATACAAACCAGCAAAATACAAAGTCAGGCCCTCTTTTCTGTACACACCAGGGCAAAGAGGGACACATTGCAACCCAATGTTCTAAAGCAGAACAGATTCAGGTCCTCTCATCCCACCAGGAACATCCCCTCTTCAGATAAACTATTTGTTGTAATCTATTTATTGAAGGAATTGTGTTTCTCTCTGCACACCGATTCAAAGCACACTAAAGTATCTCTCCCCGTACTATAAACGCAGACCACATCTTTTATTGAATAGTGCCCAAGAAGACTGCCTATAAATACCAGAACTACAACTATTGCTAAAGGAAATGTACGAAAAAGCACTAAAGGAGGAAAAGTGTCAATTTTCTACATTGTCACAGGTGGGATTCCACCCTTCATATGTGAGTGCAGAAAACTTAGTCAAAGTATTGCAGAGGGCACATGCACACACACGTGCATGCTAGTGCAAATGCACATATTAGCAATATGGGATATTTTTAATGCATATCAAAATCACTCAGTGAGGGTTTTTTATCTTTCTGAATCTGCACTATATGGCCCATCAGCATTACATCAGCTTTTAATATAACCAGGATTACAAATCAGGTATCTCCCTCGGTAGTACTGTGGCTCTGGAAAAAGCAGGTGCTACTTCCAAGTACGCATATGGGCAACCATTACAGTATGAAATATGAACACAGTGATGGGCAAGGTGGAACGGGAGGTGAATACAATAACTCAGAGACAAAACATGGGCAGAGCTAACGAAACCCAGTTCATAGAACAAATGAGTTGAACAAAATCTCAGTCTGCTTTGTACGGCACCATGGAGCAAAAAAACCACGGAGCCTTTAGACATGAAGAATGAAAACAGGCAGGTTTCACCAACACCAAAAGCAAAACTTGCATGACCTTTCCAGGACGAGGGTTTCAATGCGGGGCTCTTGTAGGACAAGATAAGATCTGCAGGTTTGAAGAGACATTGTGTCCATAGACACTAAGACTGCACTGTCTTCCAGTGTGACTTATTCTGGTTCATGATGACTTTCATGGACATTAACATTCAGCCACCTTACAAACCTGGTGCCACCAAATCACAACGCTCAACAGCAAGCACTCTCACAGCGAGAAGTACCTCTTGCCTCACCAAGAGCTCCACTTCCTGAGGGTACCCATCACCCGGCACTCAGCACCACAGGCTCCGGTGCCCCACTCCCATGGTCACAACAAAGTGTACGGCAGTCTCCATTCATTAGAAGGACTCTTGCTCATTCTCCAGAGCATTTTCCACCTCATTATTGAGAAAGTTAATAATGCAGCTGACCTCACGGATTAGGAATCATCAGTGAGATTTGTCGGCAGGCAATAACAAACTCAAATAAATTAAACAGAATGAAAATGAAATGTATCGACTTTACGCATTATTTTACTACAAAGCACCTTTAATCCACTGTTTTAATTCTACCTCCAGTTGTGCCTCAAATATATATCCACAGCACATTATTTAGTTTCTCAGGATTATTTTTGTCTTTGCATCTTTCCCAGAAAATGAAGTCTCATCTTGCTTAATCCTTATCATATAAATACGTTCAGCTTTATTACCAATAACTATACTTTAATCCTGTTTGGATAATTTATCAATGTTTCTGGGTTTCAAAAACATAAAAAGGTATCAACTTATTTGCCACTACGAGCGCCACATTTAAATCTCATTTTATATTTGATTTTAAAAGCCAACTGACCTGCTTACTTAAAACAAGCTTGAGACATTTTTTACTACTTCTTTCTTTGCCATAAACTACAGTAACCATATCTGCAGGCTACCAATGCTTTATTAGTTTAAACCAAAGATAATTAAAGACAGTGTTTTAACTTCAAGCACACATGCTGCAGGACTGTGCCTGAGCTACAGCAACTTTCTTTGGCTACAACAGAGTTAAAAAGCTCACCTTGAACACTGAACAACCGTGGCCTCTACCAAACTTAAGAGAAGTAGCATTAAGTTTATTAAACTGGAAGGTAACTGTTGACACATACTTGCTTTCAAGGGGTCCTTGGCAAGAAAGTGGCAGCAGTTACAACAAATTAACAGCATACAATAAAAACGCCATAAACATGCAGCATACATAATAAATCCAATCAAGTCTACAAGTCCCACAGATAAAAATGACAAACGGCTACTGTCTCTGAAAATAAGAAATATACATTTCTCAAACACTGCTGTTCATCATTACAACATGTTTTTGCTCCTAAATCTAAAATACAAATTAAGTGATTTTAATATGAACAGCATTGTACATAATATATTTACTTTCTCATTTCCCCCTCTCCTTCCCCCCTCCCCTCTTTACTAGCTTGCAAAACCAGGGAAACTCCTTCAGCAAAGACTCCTTGGGGCTGATTTGCTTTTTAAAGATCTTGCTGTATTCTTGGTGTTTATACAGATGTTAGCTGAGTGATGTTCAGCAAAACACAATGAGTATCCCTGAACTGACAGAACACAAATATCACAGTACTTATGGCGACTGTTGCTCCATAATTTATTGGCCGACTGCATTAATTTCCTGCATCTGATCTGTTTCTAATTCTAGCTGCTGAGTTTGGGATCTGAAACTTGTAGCCAATATGAGGCATTTTAAAGTTTGAGCAGCGCACACTGAATTTCAGCTTGGAAGAAAAAGAGGCCATCCCAAAAGGGAGCAAATGGAGGTGAATCCGGGTCCATTCAGCATCTGGATATCTTTATTGCCAGATTTAAGAGCCCTTCTTGCTAGTGAGTAACAACTTGGCAAGGTGCAGCTTTGAAGCCTGTCTGCTGTACCTGCATCAACATTCCAAAAGGAGCTGCCACAGTGGGAAGACTCACACAGGAGAGGGAAGATTAAAAAGCTCACATGCAAGAATAATGAATATATCTATCTATATATATAGATATATATGTGCTTCAACTGCACAAACTCCTCCTTGTTAATCAAAGTGGGGAAACAAAGGACTTCCTTAAATATCACCTATATGGTAGGTGTAATAACAGAAGTAAATTATAACAATTAAAAGTCATTAAAGAGAGTAATTAAGAATAACTGTTTAGATAACAATGACTTTCTTGAAATACTCTAACAGAGGTTTGACTTTTTAATCACACTTTTGCAGTAACTCGCATAACTTCAAAATAATTGCAGATTTTTAATTTTTATAGATCCAAAAGAGCATAAAAGTGAAAACCATAAATTATATGCTAACTCCAGCTGTTAAATGTTGGCATTTTGTCTTAAAAAAAAAAAGTTCAAAATCTGTTTCCTTAAACCAAGGAAATGTGGAAAAAGGCCATCCTGCCAGTGGAAACATTCAACAGCAGAAAGCTCACGCTGCGGTTTCTTGCCGAGGCAGCAAACTTCTCTAAAAGGGAAGTTACTGCCAACTCAAATACTGTTTGCTTTCACACCCAAGAACAAACTGTGTGCATGGTGAAGGCTTCCTGAGGGCTCAATGCAGCTGGAGCATGCTGAATAAAGGTAACTGATGTCAAAGCTACTGTAAACTTGTTCTCATTTTTCTATCAGCAAGTTATCATCGATGGAAACAAGACTATTATTCTGCCATCCTTCCTCTCAAAAAAAAAAAAAAAAAAAGGGAGAGCATAGAAGAGAGAGAGAACTGAACTTTTATTTTTATTTATCCTCTTTTTAATCCTGTAGTTTATGGTTTAGGTTATTTTCTTGTTGCTGTTTCCAAGCAGACAAGCCGGGGGGGCTTGTTTGCAAAACTTTCCCCTGCCCTTTCAGAGGACAGGTCAAGCTCAGCTTCATAAGCACAATAAAGATGAATTTCCAGGGCTGAACACAATACGCAACAAGGTTCCTCTCCCTGAGCAGGAAATGCAAAGGGAGGGTTTCACTGCAACTTGACAAATTAGAGCCAGAAAGCCATGCCAAAGCAAACATAATTACTGGGAGGGGTCAGCTCTAACGAAGATGACAGTTAAGACGGGTGTCCTACCATGGCCGGTGACAGTCACACCACTGTTAGGTAAGACGGGTGTGCATTTACTCACACAAGTACTTGTGCAGAGCTGGGAAACACTGTTTCTTCAGGGTAAGTGCAGGTAGTGGCATCCCCATCTGGTCTGCCTGCTGCACACAGTATTAGAAGTGCTATCACTTTCAAAAAACATGTATATGAGAGATTTTTCCTCCTCAAGAGCATGCCTGAAAGTTAAAAGCCTGAACTATTGCATTTACAGAAAAGGGATTTTTCCCCTTGCTCATAAAAGAAACCTGAGAAAGTGCGGCTATTGTGACAGTGTAAGATAATAGCAGTTTCATCGACAATTCCACTTTGAAATCAATAGTTATATTATTTTGAAATACAATGAAGGAAGGAATTAAGATTCTTGTAACATCTAAGAAAAAACTAAACATTATCAAATCCTGCCTTCCCTCTTCTAGCCAGCTGGCACACCCAGATTCAAACACAGTTAATCATTTAAAGGAAGAATCCTTTTCAAAGTAGAAAATCACACTGTTTATTCCAGAACTCCTACTCAATACTATTTTTTTCTGTGTACTAGTGCCTAACACAACACACTGAAATGGCATAAGGCATAATGCATCTTTATGAAAGAAACCATGAGCTTGAGCAAACAGACAAGTCTACTCAGGAGTCAACTCTCCTGCTTCAGCTGAGCTCGAAGATGGGGCTGACGTGGAGTTACCCCCACCCTGACCTTCCCCACCTCAATGCACATGCACACAGCTGTGCAGAGTCGCCAGTCACCTGCCATCCTCTAACTTTGTCACAAAAAAGGGTAAAATAAAAAAAGTTACAACACACAACATTCAGCATTAGCCCCCTGCGCATGGCAAGAAAAAGCTAATCTTTCCTTTTGAAAAAGGAAAGATAAAAATTTGTCAGCTCTTCTCTGATAACAGGGCTGCAAAATAAAGATGCTTCTCGCCAGGCCCCTGCGATGATTGATGCTGCACCGTCTCCCTCCTCCATCACTCCCTACCTTGTCTGGTCACTGGTGGAAAACCAGGCAGCCCCGGACACGCAGGCGGATCTTGTACCTTCTCAGGCCACAATCCTCTGGCGCCGGGCTGCTGCCAATGTCCTTGCAACCGACGGTAAACAGGCCACAAGGTTCAAGTTAACTGCAGAGCGTTACTACACTGAACATCTGGTCATGAATGAACGGATTGCCCACTAACTCTCAGCGTTGGGCAGCTGATGAAAAATTCAACATTTTCCTTGTTGGCACAGTTGTTTTGGAGAATTCTCTAGAGCTTCCTGAATTATATTAAGAAAACTTCACTGCAGCAATCTATATCTGTGAGAACAGCTGGTGTTGAAAGGGATCTGCTGCACTCGGTGTGCTGGGGGACCTCCTGTTGGATCATGCTACTCTTACTACATTTGTCCTTGAAAACTTCGCTCTGCCGCGAGGTCCTACAGACAGGACTGTTAAAGTTAAAAACACAGGGAAAAAAAAATAATAATCTTTAATTCAGAAGGGCAGCTGGGTGAGAGGAAAAAGCTCTCCAGGTCAGCCAAAGGCACTCAGCATCTCCACTTGCACCCAAGGCTTGGCTAAGCCAGGACAGGCTCTATTCTGAGACACAATGTTATGATTTCTTGCCACTTTCTTCCCTCTCCCAGTATTGTTTGAGTTCAGTAACTGAAAACTCCATTCTGATAAACCATGGGTCAAACAGCTGAAATGCCTCAATAAACTGTACAACACGGTTTTTGCTCTTGCAAAGGCTCTTGTTGAACCACAGCCCACCAGTTGTGCAGCTAAGACCAGCTCTACACCACACACTCATCTAAAACTAAATCTTGAGAAATCAGCCAAAAAATGAGAGGGAAATAAAATAAATCCAAACTAGAGCTTAAAAAAAAAAAAAAAGAGAGGGAGAGAAAAAAAGAGTGTTCGTTTCAGGACAAAAAAATTTGACTTTTAAATCTTAAAATGTTTTAAAGAAATTAACTTCTTGATAGTGTGATAGTATAATAATAAAACATGTATATCTTTTTTCTTAAGGAAGTGGTAAACTTAAGTCATGCTAAATTTAGGCTATTATCTATGCAGCATAAATTTCACTTCTGTGTATAAATGCTAACTTGCATATTTCTCCATGGTAACTAAACTATGATTAAAACAACAGTGAAACCAGCCTTTAAAGCCACCTGTTTAACTAGGAACAACCTAATTTACAAAAATACTTAAACTTCGAAATTTCATGGGAATCTAGATCACGTTTTTCCCAGTAGAAAACTCACTTTTCCATGATCACATAATTGTAATATACTTGGCTTTGGTTGGTAATCATTCCTTTTTAAAAAAAAAAAAAAAAAAAACCTAGTGTAATTTTTTCATGCATTGTTCAGCCTAACACAAGTGGTATTTAAGATTATAAAGAATAAGTCTCTAATAACCCTTTCCGAAAAGGAAGTTATTTTGCTCCTTTGAAGGGATTAATTTACCTAGAAAGTATCTTCGTGTTTTACAAAAGAACAAATGAAAGAAATGAGAAAATCCCAAACTGAAATTCCCATTAGATATGGTAAGACACCTTCAAAACTCATTTTTCTGTTGCGATATCCTTGTAATTTACTAATGAAGAAATGGACTGTTTTTATGGGTCAAATTAAAGAAATAATTATAATACAACCCAGAATAGTAAAAGTGTAGGTACAAGCAATATTTTCTTATTTAATTATAAAGCATAAAAATAGATTTGCATATGAATCATTTTTAACCATAGAATTAAATTTAGTATTTAAATACTGAAAACCCCTTGAAGTAGAAATATAATCATAATAGGTTTGGTTTGGTGTGAAATACATGACTCATATATTCATGACACATATCTAAAAATGCCTCGTATTAAAACTTTATTATAATAAAAAATTGATCACCATTTTTGTCTACTGGTTTTCACATGATGTAATACCTAAGGCCAAATCTCTGGCTTTTAAGTAATGATGAGTAAAGTAGTTTCACAGTAACAGCTCATAAAACGTTCAGAGTCCATTTCATTTACACTTGCCCATCCAATGTCATATACAAATGTACGATGGATGCTAATTAGATAACAACGGTATTAACATAATCCCTACAAAAATTGACATTAAAACCTATCCCTGCTATTAACAGCCCTGAAAGGATGACAGAGGAGAGCTCTCAAGTCATAACCGACACGGTGAGAGTGTTCCCGAGGAGGAGACCCAAGGTGCCTGAGCAGAGAGAAAATAAAGCTCCAGGTCCACAGAGATTTTTGAGCGGGCTGGGCTTTACACCTGGAGATAATCTCACAGACCTCAACCGGACAAGTACTGCACAAAAGTCAGAGCAAGTACACAGATGAGACTTACTAGTTAGCAGCAAATAAGCTGTAGAAACAGAGTCTAACAGCCAGGTATCGTTTGGACTGACAGTAATTCTCACCCCAGCGAAGCATTTTCTCACATTTACTGTTCTCTCACCAGCTTTGCACCTGTTAATTCAGGTAAGGACTTCTTTTTTAAGGAAAACCTATTTGCTCTAAAGGTTCAATACTCTCTTCTAAAATATATAAATATATATATAAATTCAGAACTCAAAGTAAAGCTCAGCAGATTCTCATTTGTTGCAGATGCCATCCAAGATCGCAAGAACTGAAGCACATTCAACCAAGGCAGGCAAAATTATTTTGTTCTTGCCCCAAGTTTTTTGTTTTCTAGATCTGTCAAAATTCTGTCAAATGAACAGTTTCATTGCCTTTATGTAACCAGTCTGTCTTGTCTTATGGAAAGACCTCTGCAGTGAAGACAACCAGAGAAAGAAACACACTTTTAAAACTAAGAAAGTAAAATCACAAGTACTAAGCGAGTGATTTTAGGTTAAAAGGCAGGAACCACAAATAACTTGAGCATTTTTAAAATGATCCCATTTCAAACTCTTGCCTCTGAAACCATACACTGTCCAAAGGCACATCATTGAACATCAATGGCCACATCTTTCAGGGGGCAATCTCTGTTCCACAGAGCAAGAGAAACATCTTTAAGATGTTTATTTAAGGGATCTTTCATTTAAGGGATACATTGTTGGAGACAGGACAGGAGGACCACAGCAGATGACAAACACCGCACCCAAGGAGAAGCGTCCTCCAACCCCTTTGATCAATGGGAGCTACATAAGCACCCTGAGAAACCAAGACACCCATAAACTTCAGTGTCTTCTTGCACAAAAATCAATATTTGCGGAAGGGGGGGTCAACAGATGGATTAACAGTGCTGGTTACAAATAATGATCCTGGTTGTATTCTTCTCAAGCTGATCAGGAGCCTACGTGAACGCTGGACATTTTTGTGTACTGATCTGCTGCTACAGATCTCTTCCATGCTCAGAAATCAATCATTTGGAAAGCTGATGTAGCCCTGTTACACTAATTAAACTTTGTTTTGCATCAGAGTCCTGCATTTGCAGTGTGTGTACAGTATGTAAATTATACAAATTACAAGAAAAGTTGATTAGCGTAATTCAAATCTCAGCGCAGTTACTAAAATTAACAATGAATACAAATTATACAGAATGACTTCAGTGCAGCTGAGAAGCTCTACACACAAAGCATGTTACCAAATTCACAGAAGTGGACACCAAAACAAGCAAAAACAAGCAGTGAGAATATTACTGATTACCTTTCTCAGGGAAATTTTGCTCAAAAAATTCATTCTTACCCAACCTCATTAATTCTATGCAGCTATTATTTGGGGTTACACAGTTCAGTGGTGTCTGCAGTGCTCCGTTTCTAGCTGTGACAGCCCCGCTCCTCCCATGTGCGGTGCTTTCTTACCATCTCTTCTCACCTCAGGTGAAATAAGAAAGGCAAAATTTCAGTAACACTGGAAGCAGCTCCAACAGTCATAAAACTGCTCTGGGATTTGGTTTTTTTTGGTTGGTTGGGTTTTTTTGTTTGGTTGTTTGGGTGGTTTTGTTTGTTTTCTGCAAGACTACTGGAGTTTTGAGATTTCGGGTTTGCCCAGGAGGTCTGGGCTATCCTACCTGAACCCATCCACCCACCCCAGAGGCACCCACGTGACACTGTAAGAGTGAGCATTTCTGTTCCATCAGGACATTCCTGCTGGAGCCACCAAAGTGACGAGTTCCCTCTGTGCTGCCCAAAGGGAGGCCCACACCTCCTACGGTACCCACCCGTAGCCCTCGGCTCAGAGAAGCATCATGGCCTCCTGGGCTTTTCCAGTAACTCAAGGCAGTCCAACAGCCTTCTCCTCTACACCACTGAGGCAGGAGCTTCCAGCTGCATGTCCTCAAGTGGACTCTCCACCCCCAGCAAGGGGCAATGCCTTGCTGACTACAGGACAGCTATATCCAAAAGAAAACAATCCACTTTTTACAGATAGCTAATTCCCTTTGCTTATTTCAGACCCTCCCAAATACCACTGACTCCTTTCTGCTTTCACGCCAAAAGGACTTCTCTCATTCTACTACTCCATCTGCTCCAAAAGACATTTTCTAGTGAACCTGACTGGGAAGAGGCAGGTTTGTCTGATCCCTGCCCTTTTGAATCCAAGGGCTGAGATGCCTCCAGCTGACTGTGCTAGAAAATACTGCAACACCCAAGACACTCATGGGAATACAAGAAGCCACCAGAGACCTTACACAGTGCTGCCTTGACCTCCACATCTCTGCATCAGCCGTTCTGACTGCCCATTCACCTCAGGGTAACCAAAGGCAATGAGGCAGAAGTCTCACAGGTAACAAAGAAATACTAGTTGTACTCTCTTAGTGTAGACTTTTCCACGCTAACCACTTTGCCTGCCGCTGCAAACACTGCAAGGCAGTCCAGGATTGGTATTTCAGGTTGATTTCTATCACTGCAGTGCCAAGTGTAGAGTTTTGACAATCTGCGCCGCCTGCAGCAATACGATGTATTTCTGTAGGACAGGAAAGCAAGAGGGGCTTAATGTGGGGGGAAGGGCATTTCATTTGGAAAACACCACCACATGATTCTGACTGAGCTGGGAACAGGGAGGGGGAAAAACACCAACACAAAGGACTGAATAAAACAAAAATTCATTTGAAAAATGCTACTTTAAAGTCACTAAATTGAATGTGTCCAAACCGGACTTTTGGTGATCCAGACTCGGAGACAATAGTACTTTCCTAGCCTGCTAGCAATGATAAAGGTCTGGATTAAACAGGAAGACAGGAAATTCAAAGTTAGCTTAAACCCTATTCATAAAAGGGGATGGGCTTACCAGTTCAGATAAAGTAATGATTAAAAGAAAATAATTTCTAAAAATCTTAGGCCAAAAATCTGATGAGAGATTCACAAAAAGGCTGCATTCTATTTTATTCTATTATAATATTCTTTCCAAACTTCCTGGGCTGTACAGAGTCAGTGGAAACCAGCATCACAGTAAGCTGCAAAACCAGGAAAGTGCCTAACCAAGAGCAACTCTGGAGTCTTCAAATAAAACCGATTTCATGAAATTTCAGCAGAATTACCAGACCACAACACGAATCTATAAGCATTTCAGCTGCTTATCAGAAGCTGTTTCTCTGAACATTTCTCTTGTTCCCTCCCCACCACCTATCAACCACCTGCCACGTCTAGCAAGCGAGACACAAGACATGTCTAAGCAAGACAGTAAGTGTAAAGATCCCTAAAATAAATAAGGGCAAAAGAGGTATTGAAACTATCATTCCATCTCCCAGCCTGAATATCTTGGCTTTGGTGAGTTTATATCAGAGTAATAGCTGAGAGCAACAAAAGACAAGGTGTTCTGCCTTCAGAAGTCTCACATCACTATTGATCTCTTCACAATTATTAACGTTAATCGCTATCAGTAAACAACAGTACTTTAACAGACAAATAGATGTATATCACGATTACAGTTGCAAGTAGACCAAAACCAGTCATGTCTCAAAACACATAAGCTGGTACAGACAATTAAGCGGAGGCAGCACTTGGCCCCAAGTCTGAAACAGCGCAAGCAGCCTGCAGCAGCTCCCGCCAGCACCAAGTCCCGAGGAGGACCCGTGTCAGCAGGAGGTCAGCACGCTGCCAACGCGGCAGTGGAAAGCAGTCCCAGCCACAGCCAACTGCACAACAAGACATGAAAACGAAAAAAAGCAAAGAGGCATCGCTGCATAAGGACCGGGAAAAGCACTGTAGCAACGTTCCCGTGGGACAGGGGCCGGCCACAGCTCCCCTGCAAACACAGCGAGTTGCTCAGTGCAAAAGTTCAGAGCTAAAGAACAAATTATTTCCTCCTTAATTGCCCTTTCTTAGGCTTTGCCCCTTACTTCCCCGCAGCCAGCACACAACATTAAGGCCAGGCTCAGCGGCTGCTTTGTGCTCACTCCTCCATCCTTAAGAGCATCCACCCATTCTGGAAGGATGTGCAAAGACCACCCTCTGCGGGGGGACGCAAGGCAACCCTGTCCTCAGCTTGACTTTGACAGTTAGGCTGATTTACACTAGTATTTTGCCTGCATCAAAACAAGCTTATTGATAGTCCACCACACTGGCTTTTGTTTGTTTTGTTGTCAATTGCCTCAGTAACCCCTCTTTCAAAAACCTGAGATTCTTTGCCTTAATACGAACTTGAGCCATTTTCATGGAATTCAAGGTTTTCCAAGTCATCCACTCTGTTTCAACGTAATTATTTCCTTTAAACATCCACTTTAACGGCATAAGCAATTTTAAACTTTTTATGCTGTTTAAATTCAAACATAAATTTGTACACAACAATAAAACATGCCGCTAATTTGTCATGCTCCTATGAGCAACTGTGTCACTCACACCAAGAACCACTCACTGACTGTGGTGTTCGGAGCTTTCGTTCCTATTTCACATCACTCAATTGAGCCTTCTGCAGAAAAGCTTTTAACAGCCACATCTGGTCTTTAATAAATCACTGCACTTTGTCTTCCTGCCAAAACTCCTCCTTTATCTAACTTACATCTTCATGATGAGATAGGAAATCACACATTATGGTGGTGACAAACAATTGCAATTATGTCATTAGTAGCCATTTAGTCTACAACGGTTCTCAAAAAGGAAATATAATGCACAATAAGAAATATAGGATAATACATTGATCACAGTTCTAATCCGCTTTTTACTTCACAAGTGTAAAAAGCTGGCATAATTCATGGGCACAGCAGGCAGCAATAGTATACCACTTTATGAACTATGCAGCTATTTTATTCCCCTATCTACTTAAAAATAAAAAAGCTTTTAATAGCTTGATTTAGACATAAAAGTTATTTATGATGCTTCGCTGATTATATTTATTTATTTAATTTTTCACAAAAGTGATTCTTTCTGAAATGTAAGTACATATTATATCATCAAAGATCTCAGAGAATAACGTTTACATAGGCAATGAAAAAGTAAAGAAGAAACTTTGGTATTGGAAAGAATTTGAGAAACTCACATCTCTACCCTGTATGGCGTGGAAAACAGCATACCGCAAATAGAAAGAGCTCTTCTACCATTTAAGAATTTTCTAAAAGCAATTAAAATATAAACATGGGAAGTTTAAGAGTTCACTCAGAACAAAGGTGTCATTTAAAGCAGCACAGATGCTGGAGTATTCACACGTGAAGAGCCACTGGAGTCCCACGGCAGTGACAGGCTCCGAAGGTGCCTTTCCCATTTCAGTTCAAATCCAGGGAGTGCCTTTGGCACAAAGTGCACTAGGCTTCACTTAAAGCACTTTAATTCACATCACAGAGCAGTCGCAGCAAGAATAAATTGGATTCCCCTCCAATGAAACTAGACCAGGAACATCCCTCCGAGCCCCTGCCCAGAGCCAGGCTCTCAATCCACAGGACCAGATCGAGTCTGGGCCACCATAAAATCCCCGGAAAGCTCACGGGGTGGATGCCAGGTCTATGGCACCAGCTCCTTCCCTCCACAGACCCCCTGCTTTTGCTACGCATTGCTGAGCAATGTAGACATAGCTCAAGAAAGCTGCATACCACCCAAAGGGATGCTCATTTCTATCACCTATCACTTTACATTTGCGTAACCAATCCAATAACGAGATTTATTTAGGCTTCCAAACCAAATCACCCCTGGTTTTGCAACACACACTTTAGGATTATTATCCCCTCCAACACTAAGCGAGGTTGCTCCCCATGGAAGCTAACGTGGGTTTGAGCATTTGTCAGAAAAAAACTTAGATTTGCCATATTTTGGCAACCAGCTCTATGAATCCCTGTGGTGTAAAATAAATGTGAAGCTCCTTAAGCACCCATAACACACAAAAACATCGTTTGAGAAAGCATTATTGTATTATCCAAAAGAGAGGCCCATTTTCCCTTCCGCATTTGTGAAAACCAGTTGCACAAAGGACCCCAAAGAAACACACTGAATGAACATACAGCACCATCACATCAGCCAGAGCTACGGTGCCCCAAATTCGTGCAGGTGCCATTCTGGAAAGTTTATCTCTCAATCTTTGAACCTCCTTCTGGCCGGTGTATTCCCCACCCCCTCATCCCGCCAAAGGAAAACCATCTCTCAAGATATCCAAACACCCACTCTTGCTTTCGTTCTTGGGTTTTTTACAGTCTCCACCATTTCCTGTTAACCGTGACTACAAAACTTCACCTACTTTTAGCCATCATCCTGGTAAGCATCATTCCACCCCTTACCTCAGCGAGGTACCTCCAAGCAGGGCCAAATTCACACTAGAAAGACCAAGTAGCTTGCTGAGAGCATAACCTGGAGGAAGCAAGGTTTCCACCAAAACCATCCCCTTACAGCAGGCCATCAGGCAGCAGAGATGCTATGAACAACTGCAGATGCATCCCAAATTAAATAAATGCCTGCTCTGGAACAGGCTGGATGGGAGAGCCACCAGCAGGCCTGAGAGCGTGCAGCTGAATAAAAGACAACTCAGTTCAATTCCTATACTTCCAAAAAAACCCGCCAAGTTCGTGCTTTAGGTGGTCTCTCACCCATTCTGTGTTTACACCAAATGCTGTTGCAGCAAAAATACATTCAATACTGGAATTCTGCAGAGTCCCAGGGAGAAAAAGAATGCCTCAGTCCAAAGAAAGAGGAGTGTGTGACACTGCATGGTGCTTACCTAGACAAAAATAATTACTTTTACTTGGAAAGAAACTGCAAATCATGCAAGTTTCATGTTGCCGGCCACAGGCCCACAGAACCAAGCAGCAGTGGCTGGGTTCTGCGGGGACACTTGGAACAAGGTCTGTTGACGTAGGGCCAGAACAAAAAGGACTTTCTTCGTGTGAACAACAGAGACGAGCCTTTGAGTGAAAATTATACGCTAACTCCTGGGAAACTCTTCCACACCAAAAACCACAGAATAAGCCCTTGCCCTTGGGCTCACCACCTTGCAGCAGCATGGAGCTTGGAGCCAGTCAACCGGGTCACAAGGCTAAAAGCATTTCTACCTTCCCCAGCCAAGAAAACCACTTCCCGGTGGTACCTTTTATCTCAACCTAGCTGCAGCACTCCCCACCCTTCTTCTACAAACAAACAACTTTAACCCTTCCCTCCTAGGGATCTCACTGTCCCAAGGCTTGGCAATAAGCAATCATGAGGCTAAGATAAAAGGATTGAAGCAAGATGGGAGGCGGGGGATAAAAATAATGGAGATGTTCAGTAGTCTGACATCAGCAGAACTTGCTGCTGTCTACCTGGGAGCAGCACCACGCTGCAGGGGAGCCCTACACTCTTGCAACATGTGCTGCTGATGGGGAGAGCAGGTTGGTAGAACACATCTACCATAGGTCTGCAAGACTGGTGGAAGAAAGGCACTGAGAATTTACTCTTTCAAAGCCTTTCACCTAAACCATGAGGAGAAAATATGCGAAAATGCTCCAACCCCATTTTGTTCTCTTTTTCCTCCTTAAATTCTTTCATTTTTTGCAAACCTGAATAAAATTAACAGCGTATGAAAACTGGGGAGAATCGCTCAAACTGCCTGTTCTGCTCTGAACCACCTACAAATGCCTTGTCTGGAAAAATATGAAGTGAGCAAACAGTCACTACTGGACAAAACAGGAAGATTTCAAGACAAACAGCTTCAGGTTACTAATAAAGTGGTTAGAAACGTGCCTCCACAGGAAAACGCGGGCTGGATTTTTATCCTTAACAAGGGTTACAGGGACCTTTTGCTTACTTTTAGGCACTTTCAAAAAGTGAAAAGACAGACTTTCATTTGACCTGGCGCGACAGTCTGACTGACCTGGAGTGCAAAGCTGTAGATGATTTCCAAAAATGCCACAGCTGTCTATTAAAAACATGCACGTGCAGCTAAGGAAACTCTGCTGAGAACTACCACCAGCCCCCAGAAAAATAAACTGTTTCTAAGTTTCCCAGTATTAACAGTTTAACGTTACCCCTTTGAGGAGCCACTTTCCCCACCCCCCCCTCATTTTTTACTTAGGAACGCAAATATGGACCAGACGTCGAGGGGCTGTGCTGGGAGAAGGTGCAGAGTGAGGCTCCATGGAATGAGCCTCTCATTGGAATGAGCCCCCACCTCAAGCTTCAAACATTTTGTTATACCTTGTGGTCTCTTACAGGAAGAGGAGAACCACAGTGACCCAGCCTGCTCCTCCAGAGCCCTGGAGCTTCTCAAAGACAGCTAAATAAAGAAGTAAGAAGCAAAGGTGTCCTGGGCTTACAGGAGCTCTGGGTATCTTGCATGACAAAACTCTACAGAAGTAGACTCCAGAAGACCCCATCCAAGCTCCTTCTCAACCCAGGCTCCAACCCCCAGGAACCATCTCTTGTTTTCTGCAGAAGCAGCCACGAGAAGCGCTGACAGTCGTAACAATTGCCAGGCTTCGCTGAAGAATTCAAATGAAGGTCTCGTTCTCACAGAAAAATCTGTTTTCTGTTTATCTAGTCCCACCTCAGGACTGAAACTGCCCGGTGAACCTGACTGACAGGTTAGATAAACTACACTGTGCCCAGGACAGTACCTCCCATGCTTCTTTGAATATCTTACCACCGTGGGTTTCCAATTTACTTGCTGAGACAGGTGACTGCTCTGACATTTTTCAGTCTTGCATGTACTGTTTTACCTTCAAAAGGGAACCGAAACCCAAGGTCTTTCAAGACAGCACTTCTTACTTGTTGATTTGCAACACACCTTGAGCTTTTTCAATACAGCTGGACCATCCAATGTTCAACTCCTCGCCTTGAAAACCAGTTTCTGACTTACGGATCAAGTCTCCAGGTATAAAAAATTTTGCTTACCAAATCTTGTTTTCCAGTTCACTGTAAACACAGTTTACTGCACATTAGGAGAAGAGAGCTCACGTTGAAAGGAACTCCACAGGAAGGAAACTGCAATTTTAATTATATAACTCAAATCAAGACATAAAGACAAGACTACTTCAAGGTCTGTCTGTCTAATCCAATGCAATGAATCAAGGACATTGCCTCCTCCAATTAATGCATTTAACAAAAGCCTAAAAGAACCAGTAGTAAAGTGACCATGGGGATAGTCTATACTAAGCAGATAAATCATCCACTACAATGCACACTACAATGCACACACCTACTTAATAACCCTCTATCTCTCATCTTTTGTCTTGAAAATGAGTGAGAGATTCTTGCCCTGATAGCAACACTGAAGTACAGCCCCTCCGGTGGCTTTTTCAGGGAATTTAGTTTGGTAGGGCAGTAGACAGCTAACGCTGATCTCAAGGACATCACAGTGATGTTTAACCAGAGGCAGTGACCACTTCAGCTTACACGTACTTGAGGCAGGCATGTGTCATGCACACCCAAGGATGACTAGGATTGGAGAGAAGAAAAAAAAATTCAAAATAAAATAATCACATAATAGTGGCAAGGCACAGGAAAACACAAGGACCCCATCTGTGCCGGCCTTTCTGGTTTTGTAGCACAATACACAACGCTCCATCATTCAAGGGCCATCCAACTGGTGGCACTTAATTAAAATGTGAAGGCGCCAAGAAAGCAGCATGCCTGCAAAGAGCTCAGGATATTCTTCGTGCATTTGTGGGGAGGGCAGGTGGGGGGACACCACTACCTTTACTGGGATTTACAACAGATTGCTTGCAAGGCTAGCTGCACCACAGCTGGCAATCTTGCTCTCCTCGGAGAGCGGTACCTACCCCATGGGCTGCACCCATGAAGGAGGGAGCCAGCATCACCCACATCGTTCACATAATCCACCAATTCAGCTTCAGCAACCACCCTGCAACAGGCTCTCAACCATGGTGTGGAATCTGCAACTTGCTCCTAATGTCCCCATCAAATCTATCAACACTTTAAACTTAATGTATATAGTCATTGATGCAGTAAAATAACAGTGCTATGAAGTTACACTCCGTGCACTACTTAATGCTTTCTGAAGATCAGTATTAGGGCCACCAACTCAGAGAAAGAATTGGCCAGGTTTCTAAAAATAAAAAGCCATTAAGTACCAAAAGGAAGCATAATTGTTGACTTTAAATATTCAGGCAAAATCCACAGTAAATAACAATAATTTGCTTGAAATATTGTTCCATACAGTGCGTTCACAGAAATCCAGCATACAATTTTCAAGAAACTGCAGGCAAATTAATTGTATACTTTCACCTTTTATGCTCCACTCACACAAGAGAAGAATAACATTTCGCCACACATTGAGTAACTCACACACATTTAAAAGGAATCAATAGTATCCATTTAATTTGAGATTAGATTAAATATAGACAAAGGGATCAGAGAAGCTCGTAAACACCTGGGAGTATTTGTTCCAATTCTGAAGCCACTTTTGCCAGCTGGCTGTCAACAAGGCAGAGAAGTGGGGGGAAAAAAAGCCAAAAAAACCAAAAAACACCCTAGTGACCACATTCACAGCCATGCCAACAAAAAGTAAAGACCCCTCTACTTGTAAATCATGTATCTAAGGCAATGCTTAAGAACTTCAAAAACTGAAAAACATTCACCTTTCCCCAACCCATCATTTTGGGGGTTACTATGGAAGTCAGTGCATGTGGATAGACCAAGAGAATCTTCCTCCCCCCTTTTTCTCCTATAAATAAAATAATAATAGATCTTACTTGTTAAGTTTTTTGAAAGCATATAAGTTCTGCAAGTAGAGCTACAGAGCCAAATTTCACATCATTAACCATACAGTGCTTTTATTTGTGTTGCCATATGCAGCATCAGTCCATGACATTCAGCATGCAGTATACACTTTTTTTCCCCCCTTTCCTGGCCGCAACTTTGATACAGTGACTCATTACTGCTGTCAGATCATAAACACCAGGGAAAGAGTTCCAGAGGAAAAAAAAATACAAGAAAAACCTCCATGTAAGCACTTCCATTGGCTCTGGTGCACCATAGCGGTGGTTAAACCATAGGGAAATGGATCACCGTCACCTGGATTCTCCTGCAAGGATTATCTGTCTCGCTGCACCCTATTTGTTAGATGCTTTCCTCGCTACCTGTGTACATCCCATCCCTCACGCTACCCCATGATTTAAGGGTCTCTTTGGAGAACCTCGGCTCCACTGCTGTCCTTTTTCTGCCTGCCAGCAAAAGGAGCAGCTGGGCAGCAACCTGACATCTTCAACTGTCTCTTCCCCACTGCTGCATTACACAGAGCTGCACCCACTCCTGCAGCCAGCGGCGGAGTCCCCCCTCCACACTGCCCTGTGCACCCACCCCTCAACGCGCCACACTATGCGGAGGAGAACAAGCTGCAACAAGGGTTTCAGCTTCTCCGAGAGCATGACTATGGATTGTGCGGCGCAGAAGTAAATTTGAAATGGGGTCAATAGGTTTATTTGGCATTATAATAATAATACTTACTATTATTCATAAAGCAACACTTGTTGATATTAAAATGTTTTACATGCCACTTCTCTAAAGGTGTCAAGAAAAGTAAGACCGGTAATGAATAGCCTAGCTACTGCATTATGTAAAACATAACAGGAATAAACCACTTCTGGTTACACCAGGCAAAGGAAATTTGGATGCCAGACTCGGCTCTGGCCTTGAGTCCCTGGACCAACACAAGACCCCACACAGCCAGTGCTCTCTGAAGCTCACAGTACCACAGAGCTTCTCAAGGCACCTCCCAGGATGGAGAAACCCTGTTTGCTGAGGCTCTCCCTGCCTCAGGAAGGAGAGTGCAGCTTTATGCCTAAATTCTGTCCTCAGTTTATTTCACACTCAAGCACTTGAGAACATTTGTTTTCTGTATTTCTGTTATGAAAAACGATTTACATGCTCTTCTTTTCCACTTTAGTCTTATCCACATCCTTGGTATTCATACCTTCACAGGAGGAATGAAGTGACTTCATATACAAAAGATGCTTTCTGAGGGGCATAATAAATAAAATATTTAAAGAAAAACAAGGGATCTTTTCCCACTTGAATCCACTGGACCCTGTGGCTCCCCAGAAGAGAAGATGCTGACCTCTTCTCTGATGGAATGGCAGCGACTGAGGATAATGCCTTGGTCTTCCATTGCCAGGCTCTGCCATGGGGTTTGTGCAGAATCCGCTTCATCCATAAAAACACCACTTTACTGGTACAGGGGCTTTAGTCTGCCTTTGGAAACCATATAAAGAGTAGGAATCAACTTTTCTTTACCTTTTGGTAAATTTTCTTTATGCATGTTTGACCCAATGTGCCCAGTGAGCTGCCAGGGTGGACGAGCACCAGTGTGAACGCTCTCAGGACCAGCGAGTTTCCCACCCGTTGCTGCCACACATGCAGTAAGGAACACAACCCACCCAGCCCCTGGGACAGCAACCGTAATAAAGGGAACAGCAGCACAGATGTCAGCACACGGTAGTAACCAAACTCCAGAACATTGGAAACATGAGACTGATGGCTGAGCCAAACCAAAGTGCTCACTTTTGCTAGCCCAGGTTTAAAAGAAAGGCCCTACCTACCTGGGTTACTACAATCCCACCTTTGATTCTCTACAGAGACAGACTATCTCTTCTGCAGCTATTCTGAAGAATGTCTTCTAGATGACTGTCTCCTCCTCAGCTTCTCATGTTGAGCAACCAAAGGAGATACTGTGATTCTTATCGCTTTTCACATATGACTTCACATAGTCTTAGAGAAGATAAACAGACAAGCTGCATGTTCTGTAACATTTGCTTTAGAGGTTTCAGTGGTAGAATGTTTGAAGCAGTTTCAAAACTAGACTGATGTATTGTCTGAACATTTTCCCAAAATAACCAAGACGCCCAAAGATAGCTGCATTTACTGTACATATGTGGCTACGCACCTCTGCCAAAGGATATTGCCCTGGCCACAAAACTTGGAATTTTGTCACCATAACCTTTCTCTTTGAGCCATCGAAAGGCTCTTTAAATGTTAGAGCATACTTATTCCTTTATAGGGGGTGTGCTATTCAGAATACAGTCTCTCAGAGCTTTCAAACACACAAACCCCACAGTCAACTGCAAAGCTCCAGAAGGCATTTCCAGTCCAGCTGCATAGCTGGCTTATGTGTAATACCTAGGAAACTGCTAGAGAAAATAAGCATATTTGAAAAATACAGTGAGCTCATGTTACCAGCTTCATTTACGTTACTAAACCACCTAAAGCCATGTCATACCAATATTGCAATGTGCCCCTGCTGGTGATTACACAGATCAGAAGGTCAAATGGTTTCCCAACTTCACTACTACCCTGTCTGTGCATACAAACAAGCTCAGCTGAAACTGCACTCCAACAAAGTGGAACAAAACGTTTACAGGAGAAAAATAATACGAGTCAAATTGTTCACTTCATCGTTGATCTGCACTTAATGCAGTTGTTCCACTGCAGGTTTTCTTTTCAGACATGTGACAAATAAAATTCAAGAACATTTTTTCTTGCGTAGCTGCTTCTTAAAAAAAAAAATAGATCCATTGATAATTCTTCATCCAAAACCACTTTATGCTCTTACGTCATCCCCAACAAAAGGTTTTTAAAAACCTTCAGTAAACTTTTAAACTCAGTTTTGCAGGGAACCCAGAGTACTGGGTTCCCAGTCCACTGCATTTTTAAGACCACCCTTCTCTCAGTACAGTACCCCCTCAAAGGGCCCATCGCCACAAGCTCAGTAGATCCCTGCTGTGACCAGTGCCTGTGACCAGCTCACCCTAAAGTTTTTGTGCATGATTTTTCCGTTTGCAAACATTATTAGCAATGCAGAAAGACACAGACTGACAGTCACAGACTGGATCTCCAGGTGTCCTGATGCTTGTGGCACCTTCTGGATACCCACCCATCAATAAGCTGCTGCCATTTTCCCCACAACTAAGGATTTCCCACAGCTTTCAAGTCCTTTATTAAGATCACTGACAACAGCATCATCTGATGGTCCCTGTGTTGTGCCAGTCTGTGCAGAACAGGACTCTGACTGAACTGTGAAGGTACCAACCTGGCAATGGCCACGGTTTATCCTCGCTGCTAACGGGGGCTTGGCTGAGCTGCTGCCTTAGGAAGGGACAATTCTGTCCTTCACTGTTCCCCAGAGCCAGCTATTTCCCCGTATTGCTGTCTGTTTTCATATTTGAAGCATCAATAAATACCAAGTTTCAGTTTTTCACATTTGAAACTTGTTTCTATTCTTGTTTAGGCTTTTGGAGAGGTTGGGGGAAAATTAGGGACTGTCCACAAGTGAAAGTAACACTTTGTAGTTTCATTATTTACACATCTGACGACCGCATGGAGTCAGCTAGACTTTTGCTTCTAATACAACTCCTGAAAACACACACTTTACAAGCATTTTTATTTTGTTATTTAAATGGGGCTCACTTTTAGTTAAACCTCTTTATATCAAAGTGGTTCTGAACTATTTACATTTAATTTTCACTTTTCTTCTCAGCTCTACAAATAAGAATACTCTTCTCAGCACTGTTCCCCAAGAGTTACAGAAGTATACTCCAGACTTTCCAAGTCCCTTCCTTCTCTCCCCCTAATTCTCTCTTTTTTTTTTTTTTTTTTTTCCCTCCCACAACAAAAAGCTTCTGGCCTGGAGGAGCATGTGGTTTGATCAAGCCTCTTGCTCCGTATTAGAGATAAAATACACCAGCCAGACTGTTTGCAAAAATTCTCCAAAGCATGCAAAGGCTGTGCAGGAGAAATGCAATCCAGCACACTGTTCTCACTCCTTGCTTTGAGGCAGTTTGAAGTATTTTTTTAATTACTCAAAGTACACTTACACAAAAAAAGGCAACTCTCTTGTCCTTCCCTAATTTTTTACTCATTTTCTATTCGGGTAAACACCTGCAGATTCCCAGGCATGGACATCAGCAAGAATTCTGCCCTACGAATGAGAAAAAAAGGCATTAAAACAAACACACAGGATTTGAATCGGTATACATGAATCATTATGATTAAGACTAAGCTTGCTTAAAGCAAAAACTTCCTCCATGAGCTCTTATTTTGCCACACTGAACATATGTAATACATTTCTTAGATTTGTTTGTCCCTCTTAAGTACGAAATTTAATATTTCTGTATGGTATCAAATGTATATAATTAAATATATAAGATATCCAGTACAGCCAACTTAAGCATTACAAACCACGCCAACTTGCACATTTCCCTTCCCTGTTGCTGTTCCAACCATGTCATGTTAGAGAGAATTTAATTTCCTTTTCCCATTTTAAAACAAACACCACCTCCCCCCCCCCCCCAAAAAAAAAAAAGTGGCATTCTTTAGAGTTTGAAGTCTCCACTGTAGGCAGGTGAGCAGAACGAGGGGCATCGGGGGTGAGGGTGTAACACCCCTCTCTTGCTGCAGCTACTGTTTGGCTAGAGGCAGTCTGCTGTGAGCTGGGGTTCCCAGCACAGAAGCACATCTGTTTCCACTGTAATCACTACACCTCACCAATGAAGAGATAACTTTTTTATTATTATTGTTATTTTGCAGAAGCCCTTGAATTAACAGAATGCAAATATTGTACAGACTCTGAAGCTGGCCGTTTTGAAAAAAGATTTCTCATTTCCCCAATTGTCTTCTTTCACTGGTGGGTTGTTGTGGGGGGTTTTTTTTCAAGTGAAAATGTTCGCTCGGAAAACATCTTAATTTCTTTTCTGCTTTTTATTATGAAAAACTTGCTCTTCCAAAAATAGAAGAGTTAAGCACCTCTAAATACTGCCAAGGTACATTTTTTCAGACTTTCGTTAATATCATTCGGTAAATTGTGTGAGTGCAGTCTTAGGCACAAGCTTCATTGAGAACTATAAACCTGATCCAAACACATAAGTCAAAATACAACTTTTTCTAGGAAATTTAGTGGGCTCTGGGTCAGGTATTTGGCATGTCAAGCATCAAAGCTGACAAATTTCCGATTCTTTTACTAGGAAATTAGCATGGAGAGAAGCTGCTTTCTATATTCAACAACTTAAATAGCTGAATATTTTTTCCTGAAACAACTAAGAAAAAACACAGATAACATGTTTTGCAGAAGACCAACTTTAAAAAAATACCAATCTAAGCCATGAATACTCAGCACAAGCATAACCATGCAAATAAACCAGCTAGAATCAGCAGCAATCACTGTGGGCATGCTGAATGAAAGATAACCTCTTCCAGCTTCTCACCTTTGAAGGATAAACAAAATTTCTGAAACCACTTCAGATGTAAGACCTCTACAACGACAGTGGGTTTGCTCACCTTAAATCCAAATTCTACCACATTCTGTGCCGTTACGGGAACCCTAAGGATGATTCCACATAGCAGTGAGATGAAAACGTACGCACATATTCTCTTAAGCACAAATGGAACACGTAACATGGCAGAGTAAAGGTTAAGTAGCATTTGACTGATTTTTACCTCATGGGAACTATAATTTACACGCCGCATTCATCCAAGGTAAGAGGGTTCAAATGGCACAAATTAAAAGCCTGCAGTTTCCTACTTCTGTTTTTAACATATCGTATTGATACACAGCCAGTTTTAAAGTGATAAAAGGTTTCTATCAAAATATCAAACAAGAAGATGCACTATTTCTACACTGTCAGCATTGCTGTATTTCACTGCATCCTTCCCCACTACTTACCACCACTGTCAACGATTATAAAATAGTAACGGTCCATCTGCAGTCCAAAAGGACAAATTAATCTTCCAGACACCCAGCTCTTACAATCAAATCCTGGACAGAAATTTCCAGGAACAGAAATAATTAAATTAATGTGGGTTAAAAAAAAGAAGCGGGGGGGCAGGAAGGCAGCAAGCTCAAATAGCTACCTGAGGGCTGCACATCGAGGGACTCTGGCACCTGCGACCGTTTCCTGGGCAGGGTCCAGCACCACCCTGGGTGCTCAGCCCAGAGCCCACTACTTTCTCCTGCTTTTGGTGATGCTGCCCACAGAGGCAGCTGGCACCTTTCCAGGTGCCTGGCAACCTACCCAGTCCTCAGTGTTCCCAGTGCAATAAGGCAGGTGCTCATGTCCTGCAACGAGGATGCTAAGGCAACTGCACGGAGATGCGCTCTAAAGTCACCTCTGGTTTCAGGAGAAGGATGGCTCAGAGCACCCAAAGCCCACCTTGCACCAAGGCACACACAGCCAGCTGCCTGCCAGTGCTGGTCCTGAGGAGGAAGGGTATAAAGAAGGGGAAAAAAGGAGATCTGAAAACCGGGGAACTGCACAGGGTCTCTGTTTTGCTGGACTCTTGACCACTTTAGCTCACCCAAGCTCGCGATGCCCTCCTACTGCACGCCGTGCAGCCTTTACTGATGCGCTCCCCTGGGCCAGCAGCTCTCGGCCATGGCCCTCCTGGACATCCAGCAGATTTCCAAAGCGTCATAGACTGAAAAGAGCCCACAGTTAATTAAAACAACCCCAGAGAACAAGTTCTCCATCAAAGATCTTTCTGAATACAGGGCCAGGATGCTCTCGAAAACATTACTGAGCAGCTGTTGAAGTACCCAGCAAGCAATTACTTGGTAAACTCCACAAGTCTTTTATACTTTTTTTTTTTATTTTTTGCAAGCAGTCATCAATGGACTCAGGGCATCACAAAACCAGCTACAGATACTACTGCAACAGTCATTGCCAAAAAGCATGAATGATTTCTACCAGCAAGGCAGAGAGATATTTAGCAGAGCTTTGGCAAAACGCCTGCTTCCCATGGCTACTACTACCCTTAGGACTCTGCACTGGTTCTCCTAACATGCTCATCAACGTGCCTGAAGCGCCTTTGGGATTCCAAGCACTGTGCTACCACAGATCCTGACTCTAGACACCTTTCCTTGACAACCAGAGCGGAGACACTGCAAAAATTGGGAAATATAGCTTTTTCTGGGTCAGTAAGTCAGCATTTTTCCCATGTCTGATTGGCTGGGGCAATTCCACTTCAGCATTAGTGTTGACAGAATATATGTGCTGAGAATTTTAGTGTTCAGGATGTTCTTTAGTCATTTTGGTGATCTGATGTGGCACAGGAAATATTAATGCATATTCTGTATTTTCAGTCACACTCACCTCACCATTCTTATAAAAAAAGACAACAGAGAGTCAGATCACTGAGACTGAAATTATGAGCAATCTGACAAAAGCCAGAGTTGGGGGAGGAAGGTGATAAAGACTCAGCCAAATGTTAAACTATTAGTTCACAGTCTGATATTTTAATTTCCATTTGGCTTTTATTAAACCTGCCTCTAAATTAGGAGGCCTTGCAGTGACGCTACCTGCATTCACCACCCCCTCACCTTACACCATGGCGGGTCCAGCCTAATTTCAGCACTACTGTACCTGGAGACTTCCAATATCATGGCTATAAATTAGATATAGAATTAGATAAAGTTATCTTTCACCTACCTATTAAGATTTGTACCACCAAATATGACAAATTAAGATCTCACTGTTCCTTTCACAGGACTGAGTTTTAGACTTGATCAAAGTGTATTTGTGATTAATTATGTATTGAGACTACTTTATCAGCTGCACCGGACAGTGTTCCCCTCCCCTACTAATCAACAAATCTCGGGCATTCTCTTCCCAATGCAGAATAAAGCTCTTCCTCTGGCAGAAGCCCCAAAGTACAGCTGTTGCTGCTAGCATAAAATTTACACTCCTCTGAACCACCAGAAGGGAACTGAGCGGATCCCAGATGCAGGATCTTCCCCAGTTGATTTCTGCAATGCATATTACTGAAGATGGGCTTCGCTTTTCATTCTGGTGAACTGGCAGAGTTCTCTGCAATCTTAATATTAAGTGCCTATTTTTGCTATGAATGTTATTACAACATGGAAGGCTCTAGATAAAGAAGTTCAGCAGAGTCAACAAAAAAATACCATAAAGTTAAGTGCACATCTTTCATTTAGTACAGTAGTTTCTGTAGAATCCAGTACAGGACAGAACTGCACTGCAGGTTTTTCCCAGCAAGTTGCTTTGAAAGAACACTGCATTTAAAATCCAAGATTTCAGAACAACCTATTAAACGTTTGCACAACTTCCAAAAATAAACAGCACCTCACCCTCTAAACACAGGCCCATCTGCTTATTCAACTTCGGGAAGACAATGACCTAATCATGGCCATAATTAAGAGCAGTAGAAACTCCAAGCTCAGGGTTTAGTTTCAGAAACCACTGGCATCTGCTAGAAGCCTGCAGAGCATCAGCTCTGGATGGGTGCTCCTGGGTGTGCAGCCACACTCCCACCCTAGCACATCCCCTCCCCAGCTCTTTCTTACTTTAATCATGAAACTATGAAACCCAGAAGCCAAACTTACAGTTTTTCCGAGGGAGGCAGGCTGGACAGTGCTTCCTTCCGCACTGCCTTTCTACCCCTTGGTTTTTGTGAGCTCTGCCCTGGGGACAAAGCACTGCTCTTTGCAGGATATCCAGCTCTAGCTCGGTAAAAGAAGTAAGAATAATTGGGACGGAAACCCTGGGACCCACGTATCGAGTCAAGACAGCACATTTTATCCCCCCCCCCCCCCCCCCCCCAGTTTTTGCATCACCGTAGGTTAGCCTAATTGATTTGTGCTCTCACCAAATTAAAGACACAGCACACTGACAGCATGCCAGTGAAAAAATATGGCAACAGCAAAAGTTTACAATTTTAATTTGTAATTGTTTTAGCAAAACAGCTCAGTCCTTCAGTTTTGGAAAGTAATCAGCTCATGCTAGAGGAAGTTACCAGCTCCCAGGCATGAGCATTATAACGCAGGCTTATTTCATAAGACATTAAGACCAGTTTTTCAGTTAAGAAGTGGATTTTGCAAGTGAGGCAATGCTGCAAGTTATAGCACTGTGTGTTCGAGATCCCAGAGGAGGGGAATACTTGGACAAGAAAAGATCACAGGCCAAATTTGCCTTCAAAAGCAATACTGGCACAAGTCCCAGCAAAGCCCCAAAGAGTCGCTTCAGTGCTGAAAGGGACCCCCAAATTTGATCTTTCTCCCAGGCTAAGATCAGAAGGCAAACCTGGAGTTGCCATCGCCTACAACGAAAGGGTTAAGCCAAGATTTCAGTCCCCTGGTTCAAACCGCCCAGTGAGCACTCCCTGCCCAAATTACAGCAGTGCATACATCCAACAGATGCCGTTCAGACAGGGGCTTTCCTTGCCCTGAGGTACAGTTCAGTTTGTCCATTCTACTGTGCAATTACAGAATCAATAAAACATCCCTTTGAAACTCCCTGGACTAGTGCCGACACGCAGACAGTAGTCAAGCTGACATTTTTTGCTGTTTCCGTTATTACTACCGTCAAGCCTTCTGAGAAGCAAGACATCAAAACCCGGGCACCGCAAAGCAAAGGAGGAAAAGCAAATGTAGAGCTGAGGTTTTGTTCATCATATCGCATCGCTCCCCAGGCAATCACACAGTACCAGGCATACCTGTGAACCAAATCTGCTCAAAGTCATCATAATAGGCATCGGGAAAGAGTGCAATTCCAAAAAAACACGTGCCCCACCCTCCTCTGCTTCAAATACATTAATATCCTTGGTTCCCCCCCCCCGCCTTTTTCTTTTGGGGTGGGGGGGTGGGGGGTGGGAATTGCTCATGCTAGAGCACCTGACCTAAGTGGGGAAGCTTCGATTTGGGGGTGAACTTATTAAAAAGCAAACACCAAGCACCCTGTTGCTTGTATGTGCTCATGAATGCAGTGCGATATGTGGACTGTATGTGGAAGTTGGGAGGTGGGGTTGAAATCTAGCCATCCATCTGTTCCTGAGCACTGCCTGAAACACTGAAATAGAAATGGGAAGCTGCAGAGTGCCAGGAGTGGAACCTGGGAAGAAAAAAATGCAGGAGCAGGACAACAAAGAGGAGGATACTGAATTAACATGTTCAGAATGATTCAAAGGAGACTTAGATAACCGAGGACATGCCCAGCAGAGAGGCATTCGCTGCCTATAAAAATGCAAATTTTTTTTCCTCCTATAACAATTAATTAATCTGCTCAAATACATAGAAAATATAAAACTGAAGGTCTTAAAAGCACTTCCTGAAAATTACCGTCTTCACGTGTTTATTTTCCCTCTCACCATGTTAATTACAAATTATTTACCGAGTTAATTACCAATTATTTACTCATTCATTTTGAGCTTTAAAGCCTGGCACGTACGGTCAGTACCCCACACACCTATGTTTCCAGGAGAAAAAAAAAAAAAAAAACCACACACACAAACAACAAACTACAATTCATTCAAAGTACTACTTCTGTACTTGAGAAGTGATAAAACTTGTGACTGAGGCCAGCTTGTTCCCTCCGTTATCCTCCTCACCAGGCAGGGCGTGGGAAGTGGAACAACAGGCTCCCCCAAAACAGACCTGCCACAGCGACCAAGACAAGGAAAGCCCACCCTGGGGATAAGGAGCCTTTCTGATTTCTCACCAGCTAATTCCTGAATCTCCCTGAAACAGATATTATGAGCCATGCAAACTTCACAGGGGTACTGCAACAAAGTTTATCCAGTACTAACCTATTCAGAAGGCTTTCTTGGTTGGAAAAAGGTGGCACAGGCGAGTTATAGGGATGCTCAGCACCATGAGTCCGCAACACATGGCTCTTAAAAAAGCTTCAGTATTTTGTGAAGTTTCTTTAAACTGCTTTAATCCTTGTTTGAATGTCTCTTCTCTCCCTCAAAGTTTATCTGCCGATTCAAATGTTTACAAATTGTTAGAAAATCACTAATAAGAAATAGTTTTATTCTGATGCCTCCGTATGTGCTGATGTCCCAGGCTCCCAAATAGAAGGCAATACGCTTACAAGGCAGTGGTGGGGGTAAGGAGCACCGTACCTATTGCACAGACCTGGAAAAGACAGGCCAGATAACCAGCCCAGTGCCCTACAAAGCAGCCAAATAAAAAACACAATTCAACTCTCTCAAGTTTGAAGGTTAATTTATAAAATTGTATTTCCTCCCAGAGGATGCTCACGTGTCTTCCATACCGACCATAGGCCAAATAATAACTCATTTTGAGAGCAACTTATTTCGAAGAGGTTTCACATTTAGTGATAAGCACAAGGAGGAGAGAGGGAGGATGTCTCACATTCAGACTCCATCTCAGGATATATCATATCTTTTCTCCAAACCAGTTCTCTTTGTGGTAGAAGATCACGGGTGTGTTAACTGTAAAAACTCATTTTAAAGCAACCGAAGCTGAAGATAATAAGGTTGTGTCATCTGTACAAATATTCTGTACTGGAATGAGAATGCTGGTGTACCAGAGGAAGATCTGGCTGAACAGTCAGAGCAACAGAAACAGAGAAGATCCTCAAGCCTGGCTTGTTAGGAGTGACCTAAAATGGCCCCGTTTTGACTCACTCTACCTCCTCCATCAGAGGATTCAAAGGGAAACTGCAACTCAACCTTCACTGCTGTAGCACAACTGCAACATAACTATTCTCTGTCGTGAAAGAAAAAACAAGTTGTGTGTGCCTGAATGCTGATAGATCACTTTTCCTTTAAGAGTACATCATGTCAATCAAACCTAAATTCCTTATGCTCATCACAGGAACTTGCAACCAAGCAATACAAAAATTTCATTCGAGTTCAACCAGTAATGTGTTCAAAGGCTTCCCAATCTGCTCTGTCTCTGGCATCAGCAGCAGACAGAGAAGAGGCAGGAGAGATCAGAGGGTAAAGAAAAAAATAAAAATAAAAAAAATACTTGCTGGGCAAAGTAGAAAGGCCTCTAAACCAAAATAGAAATAAGTATTAAAATGTGTGTGTTGGACTAAAAGGATATACAGCAGGTTGAAATGTGCTATATCTTCCTCACTGGTGAGGAAAGACCTCTATAATTCACCACAAGCTTTGATCACTCATGAGCTATCAGCTATTTCTTTGCTGCTTGAGTAAATATAAGTCATTCACAGCTGAAACATAATTTCTCTCTCTTTCCCCTGCCACTATATGTTGTGTGCGAATATGTCTTGTATATAGGCACACTAACACACTGTGCTGTTCAAATACACATCAGAGTTCACCAGATGGTGGGGATTGCCAGACACTCGTCATTGCCATGAGTTAGGAGCCATGGTGTAACTCATGAATGATGTGTCTAAGCTGTAAGTGGGTTTTGCATAGTTACATTACCCTTACTGACATAAAACTTTTTTTTTATTATTATTATGTTCAACCTGCAACAGTTCATAATTGTGAGACTTAAAGCCTGTTGGGTATCATGGGGTTTTTTTCTCCTCCCAGAGACAGGGCTCTGAAGGAGCTATTTCATCTGGGGGTTATGATTCACACCCGTACACACAGGATTAAACAATTTCATAAAGCTGTGGCCACAGTTGGTGCCCATGTTTGGGCACAATGTAAAAACCCAACCTCAGAAAAACAAAGGTGTTTTACCAAAAATACTCAAGGTTTTAAGAGGCAATCATCTTAATTATGCATAGGAAAAATATATGAGATTGAAGTTAAGGTTCTGTGTACGGGCCTCAGCATGTACTTGGGCATTAAGATATTTGGGCAACAAATTATGTGAGCATAGGCTGGTAAGGATGTAAATGTTGGGCGAATTGGCAATTTCCTAGTCTTTAATTAATGATGGTGTTGAGAAAGAATGTGGCCTTCCTTCTAAATTAACAATGCTTTTTAATCAGCAAGTGAATCTACCTGTTGGAAGCAGAAGGTAGCTCTAGGCTTGCAAAGAAAGGAATGGCATCTCCAGAAAAAAAAGCTGGAAGCCTGGCAATGCACTCATGGTCCTACCAGACCCTCTTTACTGCCTCCAACCTTGCCCAAGGTTTCTAACAGCCACTGGTGATGAAATAAAAATCAAAGGAAAAGGAGAAAGTGAAGAGCTAGGAGGAAGCAGAAAAGAGGGCCACGGGGGAGTTTCCATCTGATTTGAAAGGGAAGGAGATGCTCTGCTCAGCAGACACAAGTTCTCCAAGGAGCAGCTCAAACCAAACACGATGAAAGCTGCTGGGGCATATCTAACCCCAGGGCAGAGGAACTGCACAGGGTCTCCTTGCATGCTTTAGACATTTCCATCTACAACACAACCATCTCTTTCGGAGAGGTCTTGGTGATCTCCAGCCAAGAAGAGGACACAGCATTAAGCTATCTGATAACCCAGTAAAGTATCTTACAAAACAGTCATTTCACTATTGTTTTCCTAACCTATTCCTATAAAACACATTCTGCCCATCCAGTTACTGAATATAATTCACCTTTCTTATTTTTAGCCCCTCACAGACTGAAGTCTATTGAACAAAATCGGTTTCTGTGCCATCAATGCTCAGGAGAGACACTTAATTTTAAAGATCAGGGACATACTCTCACCTAAGTATTAGCTTTTGGAATGGCCTAGCAGTTTAAAACATGGGGGGTGGGGGGGTAGGGGGGTGGAGAGAGTGTGTTACAAGCAGCATTTGTTGTTTTAAGGTTTTACTAAGGATTGGATGCCTCCAAGAGAGTTAGGGCTTCAGCTCCACTTAAGCACACAAGTTTGCTATCCAAAATTTCTTTGAACTCATAAAATCCCTGGAGGTTATCAGATTGGGCTGAATATGGACTAAGGTTTTCAACTCCTCCCCTTTATCTGTAAATACCATGAGAGAAGCTCTCTAGCACCCCAAGTCAAATAGTTTCCTGTCTTGGCTGGGAACCACTTCAGCAAACACTTGAGGCCATGGAAAGCAGTTTGATTCAGGCTCTGGGCAGGAGAAGGCACTGTCAGTCACTGCCGGCTCACCCCAGCCCTGTTTCAAGGAGCGTGTTTCAGCACGATGTGGTTGGTTTACGTACAAGCCCCGCACATTTCTGACTCCCAGACAACTTTCTGAGGCCAGAGGGAATACCATCTCCCCTATCCCCATTCCTCCCAAGGGAGCATCTTCCCCTGGCAGACCCCTAGATTGGATGTGCCCACAGCACTGCATCCCCCGAAATTCAGGGTGCCTGCCAGAGGGATGGGTCAATGCTCCCGCAGACAAACATTTCCCCCCACCCTCACCAAACCATCTTCTCTTCCACAGGTCACAAGAGTATCAGCAAACACTGAAGAGCCTGAGCTCACTGGGTATTTGGTCCTCCGCGCCTGACAACAGACATCTCACCCCCAGCCAGAGCCTATTCAGATGGAGGAAGAAAACAGGGAATCAAAAAGTCCTCTGTCTGGCAAAAACGTGCCTCTTGGGAGCTGAGCACACACTGAACAGCCTGTTCATGGTGTCTGTACTAAAAGTAAGGACCTGGCTTTATTTCTTTGTTGATGTCGATATAACTGAAGGAGCCAAAATAGTTGAACCTGGGAAATCTTGGAAATAGAATACCCGCATGGGGGGCAGAGGCATCCCGTGCACCCCACATCATCCTTACTGTTATTTCTCATTCAAGGAGCGGAGCGGCACTTTATGCTTTTTAACGGACAGAATATATAGTGGTCGAGAAGCACAAGTGTACAAAGCAGTAACAAAAAAACAATGTTGTGCTCCTGACTGAAGAGACTGGCAGTCTCAAAGATACACACACCTGACATTAAAATAAAAATGCATCCAAGTCCTGTATGGATGGGAAGTCCAAGTGTAATTCTGCCTAGTGAGAACCAGTAGCCTCCCACCCCTCCCAGAAAATCAGACCCAATTCAATTGCCTTTTTGCTCTTTTTTTAACGCACATATTTCTGGCTTTTTAGCTACTTTTTAAAGAACTCTCCCCAGCCCCTGAACACTCAAAGGTCCTGTATCTCTTGGCTTAACAGCCTGCTGAAAACAAGCAGCTCTGTCTTTCTTGCTAAGAAATTACTTAGAATTTTTATGCAACTAATAACAAACCACAGCCATCCTATCATCCTATCACCTTGAAAAAGAGATGATGTTTTCTCCTTTCTGAAGCATCTTAGCCTTTTTTATTCAAAAAGACCAGCAGTGAGCAGGATCTTCCACAGTGACATTTTCAGAGCTATTTAAGGTGTTCTGACTGCCCAAATTCAAACAGATGCAAAAAAAAAAAACCCAACTTGTTGGCAATTTCACAAAACTCTTCCTAAACCTTAACATATTTTTGCAACACAAGGCCCTCATTAGCCTCAGAAACGGATGGTTTCTGAAAGCTGTGGATGCATGAGAGCCCTCGATGCCCCATGCCATGTCAGTCATCTCCCACAGCAAGAACCATTTCACACGACTCCACGAGACTGCATCCCACCCCAAGAATGATGCAACTTATCTTGAAGTTCAACTCCAAGCACCACACGATAACTAAGGGAAGGCCAACACTGAAAGGAGGTACAAATCATGCCCCTGTGGTGCAAAAGCCAGGGAGAAGGCTGAGAAAAGCCAGGGCAGAGCCAGGGATGGAGGCAGGCTGGGCAGCACACAGCAGGCAGCTGGCTCCGGCTCAGCTCCCTGGCACAATGGACCTTTGGGGAGCTCTATTCCCGGCTACGAGCCCTAACAACTTCATCACTTAATTAAATGGTACATGCAATGCAATCTGTGCGGGAGGCACAGGCATGCAGCAGCCACGCTCTCGCTCCTCTCCGGCTGCAGCACAGCAGCGCTACACAATGCAGCACATGTACCGGCCATAAAGTTATCCAGGCAGTTGCTTCGCTTGCCTGAATGCCGACTACAACCATGGCCTCTGGATGCAAATTACTGGCTTTTATAGGTTCCTAAAAACATTTCACTGTGTCTGCTGAACAATGTGGGAGTTGTAGAAAGGGCCCGATGATGGCAATGATGTAATTAAAAGCTGTGAGTGGAAAAAAAACCCATTAGATTCCTTCTTCCAGACAGAAAAACTGGTAAAAATGTACTTCTTAAAAATAGTTTAAAAGAAAATGTCAAAGTAAATAAATAAAAACCCCATATTCACTCCTCCCCCCATCCCTCAAGTTTCCAATAGCTTCCCCGCGCAGCGCCCGTGAAGGAAAACATATACGCTAGAGCACATCCCTAAGCCCTATTCTCTATCTAGAAAAAACGAGATAGAGAAACTCTCCCTATCTAATCACCGGCCCCGTCTGGTACTAACAGAAGTTACTATCTCTGCCTGCCTGTCAGGAGCTGTACGAAACCAATCGGTGGCTGGGGCTGATATGGGAGCGAGAGGTGTGAGGGCTGTAAAGCCAGCTGGCAGCTTCGTTAGCTGGTTCCACACAGCCTGGGACGAGCTGTGGCGAGCACCCAACCCAACCCGACAGCCCTGGGGAGCTACCTGCTCCCAGCAAGCTGGGCATCGGGGGCCAGGCATCGTGTGCCTCTTCTCCCGTGCCGGGATGGTGAGAGGACCACAGATAAACCCTGCCCTTGGCGTCCCTGGACCAGCACGGTGTTTGCTATTTACCAGTGAGGAATTCACCCACCCAAGATGGGGATCTTCTGAAGTGTTATTTCGCCTGCTGCAGGGTTAAAGTCTGATAACAGCAGAAAGAGAGCAGGAGGGAACGCCCCCCCCTCCAAATGCTAAACATATCCCAAACCCTAGGAACCTTCTGCAAGCTGAATTCTACCTTAGAACTTACAGAGGGGGATGACTTCTGCTCTCTCTTCCCTCCCTAAAAAAAAATAAATTTACAGCAGCATCAGCTGGCAATAAAGCAGGTAGCCTGTATTAGCCATCACTTGCAGTGCAGGGACCCAGTCCAGCCCACTTCCCTGTTTAAATGCGAAGGGCCAACGCTGGGTTTGAACACATCTGGGCAGGAGTTGGTCCCAAGCTGCCTCTGTGCCCAATACAGGAACTTCCTCAGCCGGCACATTACCACACACTCCAAGTACAGGCACGCTGCACAACGTTTCTCCAAGCATTAGCCGAGGCCTCAAACAATCAAGGAGCTTTTTTTTTTTCTTTGCTTTTTTTTTTTTTTTTTTTTTGGAGAAATGATCAAACCGGGGGTGGGGACAGAACATCCTGCGTGAAACCGCATCCTGAACAAGCATCACCACGATTCACTGTAAATAAATACTCTCTCCTTGCAGCACTTCCGTCAACTGTCACTGCCTTGGCTCCAATCACCTTTCAAGTCCAAACAGGAAAGCAGAGAAAAGCGAGTGAGATGGCAGATATGAGGTTTAATTTGCTTTTCACTGCAGTTTTCATTGGTGGTGTGCTTCCAATTCGTCGGCATTGCCAGCTGCCTGGAATCACTCCTGGACCCAGTTTTTTCCTGTTAACCTTCATAATTGTATTATTATGGGCAAGCCCACAAACTGTGCTACAAAAAGCTGTAAGAAGTGCAGCTTCCACCCTTTATTAGATAAGCAGCCAGATCCAAACTCTGCTGCTGCAGACAGAAAGGCAACTCAGATTCACTAAAGGTGTTTCTTCACTTATGTTTTTACATAATGCAAGATGTGTCTGCTAAAAAAAAAAATAAAGTCTACGTGGGGGGGTGTGGAGGCATGAAGGGATTACAGGATGAAATAAGTTTGACCTCAATTTTCTTGAAAACTTATGAAAATATATATATAAATTTGGAAAGATCAAAGATGTGAGAGGATAGCAATCCCGGGCAGGAAAGCACAAGCAGGAGCTAACCTGGCTCTCGCACATGAGCCCTGTCAAAGGTGGGAGCGTTGTGCACCCCATGGTACTTCAAATGAGCTGACGATGGAGAAGAAGAGGTGCTGCCTCTCGTGCGTGCGCACCCCCTCGTGGGCACGCCACCTGGCACCCGCAGGCACCAAGGCTGGAGGGACCAGCGTACTCTGCAAGGGGTGCACTTGTCCAGGAGCTGAAAAATGGGGTCAAACCCTCACGAGCCTTCACGAGACCAAAGCAGAGCACAGCCCCCTTGCCTTCGGGGAGGGGGGGGTGGGGAGAATAGACCTTGGCAGCCGCAGCCCGCCTGGGTGTGCCAGGAAGCACGGGATCCCCTCCCCACTGCACACGCACGCAAGGAGCTATTTAATTAATAAAAGTAAAAATGAAGTATTACATGTAGCAGCACAGCATTATTAAAAGCCATAATGTCTCAAAGGTTCCTATGAAGTCATGTTCTTACAATTCGCTCCGAAGAATTTAAAGACAAAATTACATGCTTGGTAATACTCTGGGGAGCATGCTTTTCTATGTGGCCCATTGTTTGTGTATGATGCATGGCTTTGAGAAAGTGGCATTGTTAGAGGGATCATAAATCACAAAGGGGAAGTTTGATTTTTTTCTAATTATTTTTTTTAAAAAAAAAGAAATCTTATTCCAGACAGGGCTTTCCTTTGCTGCAGAGTTTTCAGCTTGTTTCAGCAAACAAACTGACATCAGACCTACGTACGCTGTGGGGGTCTCAATCTGCTCAGAAGATCATCACCCTCTTCTCCACAGCCTCTCACAGAGAAAACCATTCTGCAGCCAGTACTGCAGGTTTTGTATCGCTGATTCCAAGAGAACATTTATTTTTCTAAAGATAACTCTTCAAGATAAAATCTTAAATATTAAAAGAGCAGCACTAAAACTTCTGCACTGCTTTTTGCAAAGTTCACCTGGTGTGGTTTGCCACCTTAGTTTTCTCCAAATGATCTCTGGTTTTAGTGTGGTTATTTATTCTTAGGTGTATTATTTCTGAACTTGGAACCGAAGTGGGCTCTGTGCACTTCAAAAGCAAAGAGTGAATGCCAAAAATCACGTACTACCCACACACACCCACCCCATCCTTCACGGTGCACATGAATTAGCTAGTGGTCTGCCTCCCAAAGCAACCACAATAGAGTTATTGCTCTGATGAGACTGATTTATTTCAGACCTCGCTGGTGCTGAAAACTCAAAACTGTCTCCACGACACTGCCCAGCTTCATTTCAAACTTTACAGCAACCAACAACAATAACAAAAACACACCCAAACAAACCTAAAAACCAACAAAAAAAGCCCAAGAGATAACAGATGTCACAATAAGAAGATCCCAACACTCCCAGTTAGCAGGAATACCTTGCTAAGACCAAACCACACAAAGCGATTTGCAAGGGAAGAACCAACACACTCAAGTCTGGATCAATAGATATCAGTCAAGCCATAAAGTCCAAAGAGTCTTCAGGCTCCAAGCGCCCAACCAGGCACCACTGGAGGGTGGTCTTCGAACACGGCCAAGCATGTACCACCACTTGCTTAAAGAATGAGAAACCCACAGCACATCACAACGCGACTGGGCATCATCTTCCCCGAGGGGACACATCCCAAAACACAGATCCTGTGGGTTCACGCCCCGATCAGGTGAGATTGCGCTCTCATGCAAACTCTTCTGCCCTACTCCATGTGTCTATATTTTGTTTGGTATACATATTTGTTTTACATATCTATTCCTACATACAGGAAAACCCCAAGCAGCATTAATTCTTAATGTAAAGAAATCCTAAACTTTTCTGAAATACCAGCTGTGTATACCTTAATGGGTGCACCAATATTTCCAACAGTGCATGATTTCCAGTTACAAATCAAAGCTCCATAAATTACATTTCCCTGGGACTCAGTCCTGTATCTCTGCATCCTACAGTCCATACCGCTTCTGTCCTACACACGCCTGTCCTCCCCATCCCATTTTTGCCTGTTTACCTGGATGCTCTCCTGTTGCAACATATTACAAGTACGAACATATATGGTTATTTTGTTGGTGGTTGGTTGGTGGGGTTTTTTTTTCCAAACTTAGTTACCAGCTAGTACCAGGTTAAGCTAAGTGGCAGACATCTAGGCAGACACACCAACCTCAACTCCTGGCTGGTGTGAATCAGCACAGCTCCACCGACTGCAGAAGAATTAAGGAACTGTGTCAGTTTATACCAGCTAAAAATCTGACCCCGATCATCTGATCTGTCTCAAGATAGTCACTACAATCAGAATGTAAGAAGAATAAATTAGCATGGATTAAGCCTGGGAAAACCTGCTGAGGAAACTTGACTCTGTTAAAATACACTTCATTCACTGATAATTGTGCAGCTTAGGAGGTCCCGGGGTCTAAATACCATTAACTAACAGCATCAATGCACTATTTGTTATTCCTAAATAAAAGCGAAAAAAACCAACCAACACACACCTTTCTGTTTCAGAACCTCCTGTTTTCAAATTTACGATGGTTGACTTGAGAAACACATGGCACGTTCTTCTGCCAAAACATCTGCCACCTTCAGGAGACCTGACTTCATCCAGCACTGGTGTAAGAATAAGGCAGACAGAGACCTTCCAGCATAAGTATCTGGCTGCCAACATTACACGAAGGAACTATTTATGCTCCACAAAAGGCTTGGACATGGTCTGGAGTATAGGCAGAAACAAGAGAGCTAAATAGAGATAATTATTTTGAGAACTTCCAAGTAGAAACATTATTACAATAAATTCCAAGTGTTTCTCTCAACCTTGCATGTTGCGAAGGATTTCCACTCTGTGTGTTCAAAACGCCCATCATATGGAAACAATTACAGCATACAAGCTTAAACTGACTTCTACCAATGCAAGGACCGTTGACCCATCTTTATGGGCATTTTAAATAATTTATGTCCAACTTGAATGCAATCGGCTCTACTTGACATGCCTGACCCAAAGTACATCAAGGTTTATGTCTGGTTTCTTTAACATTCAGACCCTGTCAAGGGAAGATGTGATCTATGCTCTTACAAGACGAGCTCCTCTCCACCAGCCACCAAAGCAGGTCTCTACCATTCCCACCACTGCCCCTGTGCCAAAAAGTTCTGGCCAAAAAGATGCCCATTTTGCTCTTCCTGAGGCTTTTGTATAGCCAGGCTCACTCTCTTCCTACTTCTCCTGCAGGATGCCCAGAAGGGAACCAGAAAAATCTGCCGATAAAGCTGGTGGGAAGGGTGGGGCTTCACCACAGCCCAAACAAGAGCTTGACCATGGCTCCCGTGCAAGACAGTTCATTGCAAGGGATACAGCCCTGCTCCTCCTGGAAGAGAAAGAGGGCTTTTGAGGAAAGGTGGGAAAAAATAAGTCTTAATACTTGCTCTACACCTAGGAGAACTGATTTGCCAAAAAATACCTTGTGGGAGCTCATGCAAATTGGTGACTGTGCCAGGTCCTCAAACAGGCTTGAAGGACACAGGGAGAGCCAAGCCCTTGGGGAAAGCTGAGCACAACTGGAAACAGCGAGTAAATCCCTCCAGGAGCAAGCAGGGAGGCCAGAAAGCAGCAGGGATGCTGTCTGTATGGAGAGGTATGTGATGCACAAGGGGAACGGGTCTGAGCTCCCTTCCTCTTTCAGCTCATCAGTTTCCACAACTGATGAGCTAAAGCCACCCCAGAAGGGGACTCAGCTGCACCTTCCCTGCCACAAGCCCTCAGAGAGATGGATCCTCTCGGAAAGGAGCCAAGGGCATGAGGGGCAGTGACAGGAGTCCTGCCCATTGAATTTAGCATGGATCTCTCCTGGTCTCATGGTCAGGACAAGTGACTGAGGCACTTTGGACTTGCTACCTTAATCTTCAGAAAGATGACATTGGTGACCACAAGCTAATCCACACCGAGTATGAGCTTGATTTAAATCAAAGTGATTTGAATCACCGACTTTAATCACGGCTTATATCAGCAAACAGGAAACATGGTTTAAATCATTGATTTTAATCTTGGTTTACATTTGTACTTTTGTATTTATTTTCTTAAAGAAAGACTGATTCTAATTGGTTAGCAACTGAATAAAATATGACTTTTTCATTAAGCTTCACTTTTCTCCCTGCTAAACTAGAGAGTAGGTTATTTTCACATTCATTTGTATCCCTAAGTTTTAGGTTATGACAATGTTAGAAATTATGACTATTTTTATTAGTTGGTAATTTTGTTATTCGTATCAATCTTCATTTGGCTGAAAAGTGGAACTGCAACAAAATGAAAAAAACATTTGTATTTATTGAATGAAAGTTACTTAAATATGCTGGATACATAATAAGTTTATGCATTTATGCATGTAAAACCTTTACTGAAGACGATCTGTTGTAAGAAAACTGAATATATTGGGATCTCAGCAGTACTAGATCTCATCCTCTCGCACCCTTATTTTATTCCAAGATTGGAGCCGAAAAGAGGAAACCTTGTTCTCCTTTTCCATATGAATTTCTCAGTTTTTACTGAATCACCAAAGGAATTACTGAAACTAACTGTTCAGCCCCATTCTAATGAAAACTGAAACCAAACACTCCATCTACAGAAGAAGTCATTAGTATCTAAACTTAACAATTTTCACATATTCTAACATAACCAGAAGAGCTAACTTCAGTTAGGTCTTTGGGCTAATTTTCTTTAAAATATCAACAGAAAAAAAATGTATTTTATTATTATTTTGTATTTCATCTTTTAAAACATGATACATTTCTCACAGGTTTCAGTATTACCCTTTTAAAATTCTGTTTTTAAAAGGTTTTTAAATTAAACTTTATAGAATTCAAATAGAAGTAATATTTTAAAACTGTCTAAATCTCACCCATTTTGCCCTGCCTTTTTGACCTGCAATTCTAAATAACTTAAAACTGCCTAAGTATTAAGCAGGACATAATTAGTACAGTCAATGAAGTGAAAAAAGGGAACAGGAGGGAAAGATAGCACACTTCTTTCTTAAACTTTAAGAAGCTACTAAAACTCAGGAGATAAGCAAAAGAAAGCTGGTTTAGCATCTTGGTTTCAAAGTTCTTAGTTCTCTGCTGCTGGGTGACCCTGTAAATATTTTGGCTTTGCTGCATGGGGTGATGTGAGCCCCCAGCAGCCCTATCCCCAGCCTGCGCCGGCCAGCAAAGGAGCTGCCATTTGGGTAAAATCAACCAGAAAGCCCACAGTGAAAAAACCTGAACTCGCCTGGCCACATGACTCACACCTCCTTCTGAAGAAACACCAGAGCTTGCCATGAGTTACTTTTAACTAAGGGCCAAGAGCCCTATAAGGACGTTATCTCAGGGGGAGACAGGAGCACTTTGCCGACTTCTGCATCAGCCCTGAAAGGCCCCAGCATCCTCACCCTATCCTCACTGCCAGCGTCCCACCATACCCACACACAGCTGCCCTGCAACCAGCTCCCTGCATTACAGTCTGCTTTGAAACCCTATTTAAAAAAAAAAAAACCAAAAAAAACCCACACAACAAAAAAAGCTCTAGAGGGGGGGAAAGTGAGGGGGAGGAAGAAAAGAAAAGTCGCTCTATTGACTACAGCATCTCTACCACACATAATTCAAGGACTATAGCTGGTATGAATTGGGGGGTGGGAGGGAGAAGGGAGCTTTTTTATCCTTTTCCTTCAAAGAAACTAATCAGAAAAACTCCTACTCCATTAGGTAAATCCTCAGCACGTTTACTTCCAGCAAACCTAAATAATAACAAAATAAACCAAAAACTGTGAAGGAATGATACATAGAACTCACGGTAAATAAAAGTTTAACAAATCCCTGGAGAGTTACCACCAACACTGAACGTGGGATTTCTTTCCTGAAGAATTTACAAACCCAGACTCTCCAAAGAAGATTTAAAAAACAGTAATTAAAATCTGCATAGTAAAAACTATCTGGGTGTTTCCTTCTGGCTTAAAAAAAAAGCAAAGACAGACAGTTACAATACATATAAACACTGCCTAAACAAGTGTGAGCTCCATCAGGATGGACTGAAATGGAAGAATGTGCAGCTCACAGGGAATTAGTTCAGAAAATATAAATATATGCTGTTCTTTAAATACACCTTTAAATACGATTTCGTAAGTTTACATTTTATGGTAATTTGAGATCCCAATTTGACAGTTTTGTATGCACCACACACAACCTCCCCATAAAATACACATATAGAAAGGTATTCGTGTTCTTGGTTAAAACAAGATTAACAGAACAAGCTCTTTTCCAAAAAAATGCAATTTAAAACAGAAAAACGGGCTTGTAATAAGAAGGCCATTTTACTGTTTATATTATAATTCTAAGTGAATGGATGTAGCATAAAGCTATGATTATTTTCCTGCGGTCATAATATATGTGATTTAGAGTAAGTTTAGGGAAAAATGTTAACTGAGGCAGAGGTCTGAAAACGGATAAAGAATCAGGGCACAAAAATGCAGCACACTTCTGCTAACCCACATCCAGTCGTCTGTGCAACTTTATTTACTGTTCATAGTTCACTGCAAACGGGTGAAGCTGTCTCTAATGCCATACAAATTTGGCTATCAGCTGTCCTATGCAAATTTGACTCTAATTACGTATGCATTACTGAGCTATGAAATAAGTCAGTGTGTTGTGGTATGTGAATACACATCCCGCTCTTGTTTTTGAGCATAATAGTTTTCAGTGTCTGCTGAGTGTTCATATCCTGTGGACTTTTCCTTTTTTTTTTTTTCTCCTTTTCCTTTCTATCCTTTTTCCTCTCCCCCCCCCCTTTTTTTTTTAAATGAGACACCTTCTTTTCTAATTTAAAAAAAGATATTAAGACAGAATTAATTTTTTTAAACCTATCCTTAAAAGCAATATAAATTCCTGCCACAGAGATCTGAAGCAAAAATTGAAGAATCCTTTTACATTGTGTAATGAATTAGCTTTAAAAAGGGTGAACAATAAACAAACAACTACCCAAAACATTTTTTGGAGCTAATTATGTACTAAGCAAGAAGTAATTTTATCCTTATACCCACATTTTATGTTTTGGGCACTTCTATTTCATGTCCCTTGACACCTTCTCCAATAATCCATCTACTTTATATTGGAAAGCCTCACATGAATAAAACTTTATGGCACTACAGGCATTTAGCCTTCCACTGACATTCCTGGCCTGTTCAATTCTGCAATTCAATCAAAATCAAATCTCAAAATCCTCTTGTCAGCCAGCGCTGCTTTCATATGCCCAAGCCCTGTGTAAGGATAACTGCATCCAATCTTTCCCCCAAGCAGTGCTTATATTGTTTTATTACAGTTCAATGAGTGGAGTTCAAAATTACATGCAGCTGCCTACTACTGTGGTCTGTCTGTGTTACGCATGGACACAAGTATTGCCCACCAGGCTTGAAATCATTCACTTACTGGTCTGGCAAGAGAGACTGTGAGCACTTCACTGTATGGAGGAACATCCTGCCTGCTACATCTAAAGAGGGTGATGTTAGCAGATCAGTCCCTTTATAAAGGGATTGCGAAAGCCCTATGAAATGCAACTCAAACGTGCTCGATGTTAAGCATGTGGCTACTGCACATAAAAGCAAAGATAAACCTCAACATGCACTACTCATTCTCAGAAAGCTTGTGAGGGAAGATAAAGGACCGGGGAATAAAAGGCTTCTCACAGAGTTTTTATGTGTGTTTTAAATGATGAAGCTTCATTTAGCCAATTTTTATCTTTTTCTTTCCCCCCTCCATAATCTTCACACTGAAACAAAAGGATGAAACACAAAGCTAATTAAATACAATTTAATCAGATGAACAATGCAGCAACTCCAAATGTAATAGCTTAAAAACTCCTGCTAGCACTAGCTCCTGTACAGCTTGGCTGGAGGGAGAGATAGCATCAAAACCAGGCAAGATTTCCATCCCACACTCCCCATGCTTGCTGGGGGCTAGAGGTAAGACACAGCGTCAAGAGGCTCCCTCCTGTGCCACGACCAGGGCTGGGAAGCAGCAACAGCCAGGACCCAATGGGAAGGGGTCCACCCACACACGTGCTGCCCGGCCAGGTACCGGCAAACGCACCCAAACCCCCCACAGCTGGCGGTAGCATCCTTCTCGGCATGTACAGCATTCCACAAGCAGCATGAGTGATATGACGCTCCTACAGGTTAATGTATCACCTATCACATTAGCATTTATTGATCATTTTCACTTGGCTTTCCATCAGCATTTCACGGTATTACAACAGTGACCAAAATCAAACGAAAAAAAAGAAACAGTCTTTTATCAAAGCCTATTCATCAAATATTCTACCGTTACTAATTTCTGTAAGACTAGCAAGTGAGAAAACAGAGGCAACACATAGTTAGACATCCTGCCGAGAAAAAGCTCTCCTCGAGATGAACCCCATTACCTTTCAACATGCAGGTCTGAGAACCAAGCTAACCACACAACAAACCGCCGACCTATGACAGCAGCACTAAACTGCTTGTCCATGAATCAAGGCTTCATTTCTTTTTCAAAAAAAAATGAGAGAGGAAAAAAGTGCACCCAGCTGCTGTGCAACTGCCCACGTGTTGGTTATGTAGAAGGAAACTCAGTCACGAGGCTATCCAGCACTTGGACTTTTAATAGCCTTCATTCAAACGTAGCATGGATTATTGCGTGCGCATCATACATGTGTCTATTAATCTATTTCTACATCTACTTGTATAAAGCCTGGACAGGGAAATCTGGAAATGCAACAGTGGTGACTGATCCCAGAGTCACCAACTGCCACTGGTCCAGTAGAGGCACAGCCCCCAGCTCAGGCACTGGGACACAGCCCATGAGATGCAGCTTCGAGTTCCCATCCCTGCCAAGGGTTTGTGGTGGGCCAGTCACGTCTCCTTTACGTCTATTTATTGTACAATTACAGATTTGGGAAACTTTCTACAAAATCTTAGGGTTCCAGGATCACAGCCATTTCAGTCACCCCCCTTTCCACACAAATCCACCAAAGACTTCTTTCTGCACAAGACTAGCGCTTCTCCACAGGAGGTGGACTGGGTTATAGGAGCACCAAAGCTCAGAGCAGTTCCAGCAGAGGTCCCCACGACAGCCCTGTCCCCAAATGCCTTGTGTAGTTGAAGCAAACCCCTCAGATGAAAATACAACTCCCTCTGTTAAGGCTACTGCCTGTGATGACGGTGAGCGAAGGAGCAACAAAAGCTCCACCAACCTGCAGACCAGGCTTCACTGCTCCACGCACAGCTCTTCTGTAGCAGAGACACAAGGCTTTAAGCCAAAACCTGCGGGTTTGGGGTATCCTGTAGCCAGGATCACAGCTCCCCAGGGAGCTGCATGCACAACAGCACACGCATGCACGCTTCCACCAGCCCCCAAGACAGGGAGGTCCCTGGGCCTCCACCCAAGGGCCAAACTCGCCCAGCAAACTGCAAACAAAACAACAGGCACTCAGCGGAGGGATCCTGCTCAGGAACAGTGCGTATCATCCTTGTCAATATGCAATGACATATCAACATTATAGAATCCAAACTCTGAGGCAAACCACTCGGGCGTGTGCTGGGGCTAGGGGGGGAAAACCGTCTCGCTCCACATGCACACTTGTAGGAAGTGACAAAGTATCACGTCTGCTTGCCATCCGAATTTAGCAGCCTATAGATAGCAAACCAACAAGATGCATCTAGCACAAGCCCCAGCACATGCACCCAGTCATTCATGGTGACTTTGCACCTGTAGCTTCGCTGTAAATCCAAAGGGATGAGAGAGGCAAGCAAGGAGCCGTGGCTCCCAACCACCCCCTTTATCACCACCATCACAGTATTTACTGTAACACATGTGACTTAGTGAAGCCCTAGATTAATTAAATGAACTCCTCCATTAATCAATCAATCAATCCAGCACAGAGCAGTTGAAATATTGAATTACTTAAGAGCAGCATCTTTATATAGGACTTTTAAAGGTCTGCTCTGGAGGACCTTATCCCCGATAATTAAATTTGGCCTCACATGGAGAGGAACATCAGAAACCCAGAGGAGGCCCCGAGGCAGAAGTGTGGGCACGTGGGAAACACCAGCTACCACCATGGGAAACACTGCCCCATCCGAGGGGATCAGTGAGCTTCTGCAGAAGCAAACATCCCCCAAACCACCCTTGCAAACACTTCCCCAGACACTGACAGCGAGGGCTTCTACTTGTTCAATCAGGACCACTAATGAATTAAGAGAACTAAGCTCGGAATTGCCCAGTCCTCAGTAACGGCTCACATCCAGCTGGCACAGCTGGAACAGGGGAAAGGAGGAAAGCAGGGCCATGCACTCGTACTCCAGGAATACCTGAATGCATACATAATAGTTGCAGAACCTGTAAAGTCAGTAAAGGTTATCTAATTTCATATATGGAGAAATTTAAGCAGAGAGAGTTGAAACACGTTGTTCCAAGATGTGAAGAGCCCCAGTAAGAATGTCAGTAATAAGAACACTGATCTCCCATCATCCTGAAAGCCAGGCACACAAACTGCTAATATGATCAATTTTGTCATCTGTGGGTCCACTTGAACCAGTATATTTGGACATCAAAATAGGAGAAATGAATTCTGCACTTCCTTCCATCTTCATTTCAGTTTGGACAAGACTAGTGTAACTATGCTCATCAATAGGAGAAAGGGCAACAGAGAAAAAAAAAAAAGAGCCAAAAAACTATTCTATGCAAAACTATTCTATGCATGTAATTATTCCAATTAGTGAAAAATCCCTATGAGAAACTTTTCATGTAGCATGAGAATTGCTGTTTCCCTTAGACAATAAAAAATAAAGCTTCACAAGGCCCCCCCTCAAAAAACAATCCTATAACATCACGGCAAAAATAACTAATGCTGGTATGTCTTGCCCCACCCCCAGCAAATACTTACATATTAGATATTTTAGCTGCAAGAGTCTGACTTAAGCAGTTACAACCTCTTGTGTGCCTGCTCTTCTTCCTCCAGCCCTTCCCACCACTACTACATACCCTGCCCTGAGCAGGGACCTCAGTGAAGCACATGGACTATCGTGACTGCTTCTCCCAGATACAAAGGGGACAGAGCAGCAGCCTTTAGATCTTGCAACAAGACAGGGCATACAGGACACAGAATCGAGTAAAAATACAGCAATATGAACACACACTTCAACACTCAGAAGCCACTATTATTTTTTTTTTTGGCAAAGACAATTAAAAAAAAAGAAAAAAAAAGAAAAAACTTATTACAAGCCCTAAATGTAGGACGGCACAGCATGTTAACATATTGCTGTACATCCTTTACAGAACTGCATCCAAAGCTATATTAAAATAACATTAAGGTTGCAAAAACTAGGCAACAAAGTTGGCAACATCAACATGTAATCTTGATTTACACCTTTGGAATGAGTATTACAATCAAGTCTTCACTTACACAATCATATTTTTTCTATGGGACTCCCATCTAATGTGCAGTTATTAAGCATTTCTTCTTACCATTACAAAATCTGTACTCCCAGTAGCACACACTACCTACTTAGCACACTATCCAAACCCAAAGCTGAATACAACATTACCAAGCTCTTCTTGATCATGTCTCCACTTCCCTCATCACAGTACTAAGGTTAATGAAAGTCTCCTCACCTCCACGTGCAGAGAAGCTTGATAGCATCACAATCATCTCACTGGTGGGAAACAAAGCAAGAGGGAGGCTATTGATAGCTGCTGGTTTGAGTTACCCAGTAACTCCAGGCATCGATCTGAGCCCACCATGACTCACAGTTTTTATGGAGACTGACAACCCCATGTGCTACAGACAGCCCCAACTGGCCTCAGCTGTGGTTGCAAACCCCAGATCACTTCTGCAAAACTAGCCCCAGGTGTCTCTTGGTGGGCATGCAGAAATGAGGAACAGGGAACCACATGGCAAGCTGGGAGTACATGGGTTTGGATGACATGCCAAGGCCCATACAACACTCTTTGGGAGGAAAAAAGAAATAAAACAAAAAACCCCAAAACTACATGATAATGTCAAGAGAGTTTCATAATGTGTAACAGCTCAGAGGCTTGGTTAAGGTGGCCTATGCCACCTTAACTCTATCATTCCCCAAATCTCATGTGTCAGACTATACCATCTTGAAGATTGTTTTCATAAACACCTGTTTTTGATACATGTCATTTCTTCAGAATTTTTTACTCTATCCTTAAGAAGTGGGAATTGAAACAGCAGCAAGAAGCAACTACAACCAAGAAGACAACATGACAGAGCTCTGGTCGGCAAGAGACGCACACCACAAGCCACCACCTCCAGCACTAACAGCATAACCAGCCGCTGTGCCACGCTGCTGGGTGGCCCTGGGAGCTGCTGATGGCAGGGTGGAGGCATCGACCCCAAATTCTGAAGAGAAGATCACTTCAACAGCTGTTAAGTCTGAGGTTCCCCCACAGTGAGATCACAAGGAGCACTCTAGCATCCTCCAAATGCCTTGACGACTCCAATGACTATAAAGAAACATGTGGCTCAGAGAAAATCCAGGAGCTCCCACTGCTTCTTGGGGTACCCACTGCCACCTGGTACCTGCTGCTAAAGGTGGCCAGCCAGTGGCATCACCATTGCAAAAATTTCAATGCCTGCCAGAAATCTTTCTGCAGGCAAGACTTTTCCCTTTACACCGTAAGGGCTCATACAGGGTGCTACCAAGGCCCCAGCACCCTATGTGACACCACACGAGGAGGATGCTGAGGCACTGTGGGACTTGTCCTCCCCCACTGCACCTCGGCAGGGCCCTCGGCACTGGGCAGAGCATCATATGGCTGCCCTGGCCTCCCCTCACTAGTGACAACTCCTGCACACCGCCTGCACCGAGACACTCAGCTCTGTTAAAAATACATACGCACATACATATGCATTTATACGTTAAAAAAGAAGAATTCTTTATATGGCGATGAGCTGTGCTGTCATTCTTGTCCATTATGTGCCCGTTCAGGTTTGCTGGGGCAACAGAAGAAACCTGGCGAGATCAGTGGGTGCTCTCAGAAGACTTAGCACATGGCAAGGAGCTTAACTTCATGCCCTCTAAATTTTAGAAAAAGTCACAGGTGTTCAAAAGAAGCAGTATATCTCAGTTTTACTAAATACTTACACAGTATTTGTTGTGCTTAGGAAAGGGCTGCACTAGTACACAGACAGTGCCAAGCGTCGCATTTTTACCCTGATCTATGGCATTCTCCATCCTCCCCAGTAATTTGCACTTTCTTCTCTTTCAAAGCATCCCATAAAAGGCATTTACAGTCAACACACAGTCTTATTAGCACCTGGTATATATTCTCTTTTACAAAACATGTGATTCACTTTTACAAAGTATGTGTTTACTTTGACTTCCCCCTTACAGAAACTACATGTGAATGTTGCCATTTTATATCACAGAGTTTCAGTCTTGAGTATGTTTCTGAAACAGGTTATTAAAACAAAAATGCAACTTAAACAAATCAGCAAAAAATCAGTTGAGAAAAGCTTGCACTGCAGTTGTTCTGACTACAGAGAACTGTGAAAGCCAAAAGGAAGGAGTTAACCTTTGTTGAAACAGCATCAAACAGTCGCTGCTGCTTCAGTTATTGCTGTACCGGGACCGCTGCAGCAAGCAGCATCCCTCGGTAACAGAAGAGCATCACCTACATACTCACAATTCCCCAAGGGTCAAACCTAAAGCACTGCCCTTTAAATGTGGGTAACAACCAACATCAGGTACACAAGAAAATCTGGTAGATTGAACAGGAAACTACAGCGAACTATTTCTGAAATGTAAATGAGACTGCTACTTTCATTTCATTATTGCCGTAGCACTGTGCTGAGATGAAGTTTCCATCTGTGATTTTCAGGACAGGATATCAGCCATTTCAGATGGCATCCGTCGGAAACCAGAGAGAAAAGTTACTCACAAATTTTGTTTTATAACATTATTTAAACTCTATTCGGTCTTCCCTCCAAAAGAGCTTATGGGAGCTAATTCAGTGATTCGGGGAACAACCTCACAGCAACCAAGCAGCTTTACCCCCACCCATCCATTTTATTATTAAGAACAACTTGTAGAAAGTTACAATCTGAAGTGGACTAAAGACTTAAAAAGACAGTTTTAACAAGGCCATGCTAAATACCAATCTCCTATTACTCCTTCAAATATTCTCGACTTCAACAAGTTAAACAGTTTGTGGTATCAAGCCTCAAGGTTTTGTACACAGGAGAACACTTTCAAATCTCTCATTGAAATCCAGGGACTCTTGGATTACCTGCAAAATTTTTTTGTCCATATGCAAGAGACAGCACACACACCAGAATTATTTCAAACTCTTGTTGTTTCTTTTTTCACAACATTTTCACCGTCAGTCACGCAAATTTATCAGCAAAAAATGCTGAAGTCAATGATGATGCAATTAAGGCTTTGATTACATGATGACAGCAAATCGATTTTAAAGCAGATTATATCAACAGTTGGGCAAAAGGAGAGGCAGGCATTATGGAAATCAGACCCTTTAATATCTTTAAGATTCCACAACCCCAGAGAGCATCTTTAATTCACCCTCTTTTATTCCAGATGGTTTCACGAAAAAAACCCCAAGTTACACATTCTGGTAGCCCATGCTAACACACTTTCTAAGACATGATGTTAATACATGTTAAAAATCAAAATTAAAAAAAAAAAAAAAATCTAAATTGCAACTGTTTCCCCACTAAGGTGTCATTTGCAACAACATACATTTTTAAAGAACCCCAGGACACAACACATCACTTACTTCCACCGGACAGGCATGCCAGTGCCTGGTGAAGGCAAGCAGAGTTACAGATAAGTGTTTGAGAGCAGGATTTGGCTTCAGACTCTGCATGAAGGCAGGAATAGGCAACTATTGTGCTGCCTGTTTTCTCACAGCAGATCCCAACTAGCTTTGGCTATGGATCCAGCACTGCCAGCCAATTTCAAGGAAAAAAAAAAAAAAAGAGCCTCCGACCCTTTCCTTTCTCTCTCTTTTTGTAATCGCTTGCAGGCACAACCGCTCCAGCAAGCAGCTCCCCTACCAGCCCAATATTTACACTAAACCTCTAAAGGACTTTCTATTATAATGCTATCTCATTGATACAAGATTACTCCTGAACCACATCAAACCCCGCAATACTGTGAAAGGCACAAACGCCGTCTCAAGAAAGAGCCGCAGAGTGGATTATTTTAGTCTCGTTATTTCAATGGCACTTTTTAGATTTATGTAAAAAGTAATGCAATGCTACAGTAAGTGTTTCTCCCCTGGGGGCAACTTAGTGTCTATATGGATTAAATGTACAGGCGTAAACACTTGAGATAGCTAATTATATTCCTGAAAACACCCAATTCTTAAATAATTTCTTAAACCTACAAAATAAAAACACTTCCAAAAAAATGTAGATAATAAATCAATTTTACCTAATGTCTTTGAAACTCTTCAGAGGTTTTCACCCCAGAATCAAGAAGTGTTAAAACTCCTGCCTCTTTTAACTCTCTTTTACAAAAGATGCATCAATGTAAAAACCCCAACAGAACACAGCACCTGTCGTCTCCTCTGGTTGTAAAGAACATGAAAGAGTAACCAGACATTTTTATTCAAATGAAATTATACGATTTTTTTTATCTTTTTTTTTCTTCGGCATGTAAAAACCCCACCCTATAATGAACACAAGCTTCAAGCAATCTCTTCCAATGGACCATTTTACTTATTCCACAATTTCTTACCCAAATTACACAAGTATAATTATTTTGACATTGTAATGAAAAGAAAATGGGATTTGGGCACTGTGGGTTTATCTAATAACACTATTTCTTGCCAGACTTCACAGCACTGACAATCACAAAGAGCCCTGTCCATTCCAATAGGAAATATTTGATTTTACTGTAGGAACATTATTTATTTTCACCAACTTGCTATTATCAGAAAGGATATGATAGCTGAATAATAAAAATGAAATCAAGAAATTCTGGTGTTTCAAGGCTTTATTTTTTTTCTGCTCTCACTTTTGACATTTTCTTCCCCTGGAGAGACAAGATAAAGTGCTGTCATAAATGGGTGACTTTTCTTGTCAAATGACAGATTTGATTCTCCATGGCAACCACAAATCAAGGTGCTAGTCTGAATTAAAGCTTCTCTTAAAAGGCGTCTTTATGTTTATAAAATGAATTTAAATTAAATGGGTATTAGGTACAGTTTTTTACCTCCATTTATTTATTGACTAAGGAGCTCTGTACTGTGTGGAGCATATTTGCATTTTAAGGAAAGACAACATATTGTACTGGCAGATGCACAAACAAAGCAAGTTACAAGGTCATGCTACATATACTAGTTTACAGTACTATGAATGGTATACAGATGGACAGCAAGCAGTTAAGAGGTACTTAAATACTGGAAAAAGCACAAAAATTACCTACAGAGTAACAGATGAAGGAAATCTCTCCTCATTTCATAACACTGCTTTCTTCTACACACAGTTAATAGAGAGTCATGTAATTGTCACAAACAGAATGCCAAAAGGGAAAAAAAAATTCAAAAATCAGATGCTCCATCCTGTGCCCTTATGCAATCTTACTATAGAGCATGATACACTCTTACAAATGGTTGTTACCATGACTTTCAAATATCCAAATTTATCCCAGATTTCTAACTTCAACTGCTTTAAAAATTCACTTTCTTGAGGTCACAACACATCTGAATTTCTTTATTCAGAAGATGAGTCAGTGGAGCCTCCTAGTTCCACAATTAACCTATCTTAGCTACCTCTTTTTTTAAAAAACCTGAAACCCAGAGAACCTAAATTGCACTGTAATACTCTCCTCATTTGGTTTCCCCAAAGAGATAGGAAAAAATTTGCACAGAACTTGAGACTGAAATTTTTAGCATACAGGTGAAGCCAAATGTATATATTTTTACACATGTTCACAAGGAAGTAAATACTTTCAAGAATTCAGATAGCATTGTAAAAAAAAAAAAAAATCAAAATACTGCAGGTTTGTCAACCGATTCTCTCGGTTACTGGAGTCAAGTGGCTCCACATTCATTGCCCTTGTAAGCTCTGCCAAATTTGATTTTAAGCTTCCTGAAGTTAAAGAAGGTTTATACAGTATTAACACGAGATCTTCTCACACATTTCTCAAGTTATTACACAGCCTTTTATCCAAAATCACAATTTTAAGCAGCGCAGGAAGGCTTCAGTTCAGCTTCAGAGGCAGAGACGGACAGAGGATGTCTTCATCCCGCTGCCAGGCTTTCTGCTTCGCTTCACCGCTGCCACCAGGTTTCTTTCAGAGAAGGTGCAATTAAAAGGGCGCCAGCAACTTATAAACGCCTTTACAGCCTGGGTCTGTGCAGGATTCGGCCCCTGCACCCAGCCCCTTGGGGAGAGCCCCCACCTTGCTGCTGTGGAGCAGCTCGGATGCAACTGCCCGGGTCCCTGATGGCTGAGCAGGCACCCGCTCCCCAACTGGCACCTGTGTGTAACCCAGCAGCGTCCCAATCCCACAGTGACAGCCTTTCGACCCAAATACCCCATCTTAAGAACTGAGGGGGAATAACAGTCAGGCCTCTCTGAACCGGTGCGTAAACATTCGCTACATAAAAATCAAAGGACACTCTGCTAATGTACTACTGTATAAGTAACAGCCTCATTAAAACGAGACTAATCCGTAACACAAGTGTGCATTTTATGGGGCAAACAACTGAATTTCTTACATTTCTATTACGAGAAAAGAAGAAAACAAGTCTATTTCACTCATACTGTAACATGATCACAATGTTTATACATGCCCATCACAGCGTTATATAAATTAAGTCCCAAGAAAGCGTATAAGAAAATAAAATATGGATAACTTCAAACAACACCTTCAGCTCAACTCCTGAAAATCCTTGGCACTTCTTGCTATGCACTTCTGGACATACTTGAGGTTAAGAGGCAACCTCCTCAAGGTCTAAAACTGCACTTCTAGGAAAAATTCCCCAAATTCCTACTATACGTAGGGGTAACTGCACATGGACAATACTCTCCCAGGCTGTTAAACAAGCTGGATGCTGTGTGGTAGATGCTAGGAGCATTATCGGCTAATGCGAGGGGATGGAGAGTGAAGTCCACACTTCACGCTTACATTTTCTCTCAATCAGCAGCATTAAGGTGCAGCAAACAAGTAAAGGATTAAGGTAATAACCTGTGTCTCTGCAGAAAACAAGGTGGCTTTCTAGGCCTTTAGTGCCACCTGACAGGATGGGTTTGCCGAATGAGCAGGCAAAGGAAAACCAGCACCGAAAGAAAAACCTGCAGCTGCTAAAATTGTTAATAATCATGTATTTCAGAAATGGGCAGCCACAGAGCCTTGTGCCACGATGCCGTCTGGGACAAGCTGTGGCCAAACCGGCAGCAGTTCTCCACTTCAGCTCTGAATATTCCAAGACTAAATATGGCAGAGGCAAAAAAAACCCTGCAAGTAAGAATCTGGGGCTCCTGACCTTTTGGGGGGACTGTGGTGGGCTGAGGCTACACAAAAACCTCCCAGGAACACCAGGGTGTTTTCCATTGCGGAGCAGCTCCAGATACAAACATGCATTTGTGGCAGAAGAGCTGCAGAAGAAGATAACCTGGTTTAAATGCAGTAGAAAAAGACTTTTTTTTTCTCTCTCTCCAAGATCCCAAGCACTCATTTAGTGGGAATACAGGACTTTGCTTAGCAAACGTCTGAAATTTAAACTGGGGTAAGTTGATGATGTTTAGGTTACCTTGTGCACTCAGTGGGCATTTCTGAGCTGGCTTTTGCCAAATATGTTAAATCCCATGTTAATTGTTTTGAAGCAGCACAGTTCACCTTCTTATTACCTCTAATGTGTGCATTTCATTTTATTGAGCATGAGCTCAGTGTCAGCAATAGCCATAGATTTTACTACTGATAATCCTGAACTTCAGGATTTGAGACTGACCAGTCTTGACAGAGATGGATAGTTTGCATAAGAGTTATAAAGGGAAGAGCAGAGGCTTCAGTGATATTTTAAGCAGGAAAACTATGCAACATACTTTAAAAAGTGCAAAGACAACCAGGAAAATCTTTGGTTAGTAATCATAGTCAGGAAATGCCAACAAATGTTTTGAGATGCTAGCTGAAAATTTGAAAAATGTTAAAAGCCAGCTTTGCTACCTTTAGCAGTGAACTATAAAGCTAATCACATATATTTTTGGGGTCCTTAACATGGACCAGATGGAAGTACACCGCATATAAATAAAAAACATTCTCTAGTTTGTGGGCTGGTTTGAATTTTATTTCATTGGATAAATGTGGAAGACGAAGTTACCAAGTAGGTTTTAGTCTGAGTGAACCATGAAGCAATTAACAGAAGTTCAAAGACTGCCTTCTAGATTTCACATGAAAGTTATTGCAAGTGAAAAAGGGACACTGTCAATTTGAGACCTTACCACGTCCATACCAACTAGATGGGAGCAAGTTCAGGTGCAGCACCTGCTCCTGAACTCCCAGGTCCATCTAGGGGTCTCCAGCTACATCCTACTAAACCCTAAAAAAAAAAAAAAAATTATTATTCTCATCTGTTGTTCTGTTAGAAATAACACTAATTAGGGAAACCTGATAGCAAGGTATGGAAACAGTAGATGCAAACGTGCAAGGTAAATAAACTAAGGAGAATAATCTTGAATCTCTTTTTAAGTTACAAAATTATTTACTTGTTCTGATCTGAGCAAACATAAAAGAATACCTCTCCCAGGCTCCAGGCATTGTTACCATCAATTAACTAACAATTCCATAAACAATAAAAGTATTACAAAAACAGCAGCACATCCCCACCTACACATTAGCACCAGTCAGCAAAAAAACCCAACAAAAAAACTACAAACAACACTTCCTACTCCTTGAATTCCCAAAGGAAACTCCACCCCAGCTGCTGCAATCAAAAATACCAACTTAACAAAGTGCCTGCAAGGTTAAGTGGCAATTTTAGGTGTTACTTGTAACAGAAGTAAAACAATTTCAGACACAAGGGTAAGCGTAAGCTGAGAACTCCTTGAATACAGGCTTCTCCCCAAATGATGATTTCTTGCAGAGATTGTGTTCTGTTTCAGAATGCTGAAAGGTGCATGGGTCTAGATGGAAAAAAAGAAAAGAAAACCTTAAACCATGCATCACCGACCAACCCCAGCGAAGTTTCCTTGCACCAGATACAGATGTTTGCAGGGGAGGGCTGTCCGACCACCACTCCATCACATGGTGGAGGTGGATGAACAGTAGAAAAACGAGGATTCCAGCCTGCTTTCTCCCCTCTTATTCTCCCTCCCACAAGTCCACACTTGCCTTTTCCCACTGGTTTCTCAACCCTGTTCTCAAGTTTCTTGTGGGTCAACATGGCACTGACTTGGCACCCACACAACATCTATGAAATCCAGGGAGTCATGCAAATATAGCTGAATATGCAACGTCTTCTGTTCTGATTCATTATGAACAGGCAGAAGCTATTTTAGCCAGGATGGTGAACACCTTCATTCTTAACTTTGGAGAGTACCCTTTAAAAAAAAGAATCCTGACTTCTTATTGCTCCTCTGTTCTCCCAATAATGGTCCAAAGATCCCTATGCACAACACACTTTTACTGCAAGCAGGGTCATTGCTCCTGCTCTGAATTAAGGCAAGCACAAAATCAGGCCAATACCAGCAATCTGCAGAAATGCAGACTAGTATAAATTATGCAAACATATTGTGCATCTGGAAAATGGGTATTTTAAAGTACAGCATTGCTGTTCGGCTGACAGCAAGCCAAGCCCCCACCTGGCAGTACTCCTTCCAAGTATCTTTCCTGAGTCAAAACCAGTAAATCTTTGCCCCCCCCAAAAAAATATGGAAAAATTCAACTGTCCCCTGGGAGTTAATGTGGTACATTCAGAGAATCAGTTCAGTCTTTAAAACTGTGAAATACAAGGATTTTAATCCTGTTTTAAGTGCAAGTTTCAACAGAAACTGAACTTCGAACACTCCAGGATTTCTTTCTAGGAGTAAGTGATCCAGAAGAGGATCTCCTTCAACGTATAAGCAATAATAAAGTAAAAAGTAATTACTACAGCAGACGAGGGCGATTTAGAAAACACACATGTAGGAAATAATTATTTACCTTCAAAACAAGTAGTTTCTTCTTGGTTTCTGTGCCATAAATGTAACTTTCTCCCAACAGCAAATTCTTAAAAGATGTTTGTCAACTTCTGTCATTCACAGATACACAACAAAGAAAAATGTATATCTTTCTAATGAGATGCACAGCCAAGGACGGTTGTCAGCATCATAGCATTGCTGTTATGACATATATTTCACTTTATTCAATACATAACGGGAAAGCTGTTTAATCCAGCAGTCCAAGCAATGTCCAAATAAGCATTAATAATGTGGTGAATAACTGATCATCACTAGATGGTTTTCAGCAAGATAAAGGTTTTTCCCTCCCCCTTTTAAAAATATCCTCCTAGTTAGAAAACAAAGAGGCAGAAGTTAAGACTGTTGCCTGCTACCTCCTACAACGGGCACACATCTGCAAGTGCCAACCTGCTCGCTGCCGAGCCCGTCCTCATGCACCGCAGATTTCAGCACTGCATCAACAGATTGCAGCAGCACAGCAGGTGGAGCGGGGGGCTAAGGGAGAAGCAATTAACATGTATTGTGTTTCCCATTTTTCAAGGTAGATGGCAAATTCTGTTCCACAGACATGTACAAATTTGCGTACAAAACCCACTGCATAATACAAAGACATCTGTGTTTACCAAAGTAATCATTATTGTTTAATGCGTATTTTTTACACCATTTAACAAATAACTTTAGCTCTAATGAACATGGCGATTTTCATGATAGACTTAAAAGGAAAAAAGTTCATAAGAAATGCAGAGCTGCTAACATGTGCTAAGTATCGAGACAAGCACCACAGATTAAGGGCACCGCTTTGACCTTGCGTATTGTCACCCCATGCACGCGCAGCCAGCACAGTCCAACAGGGATTTGGTGGCTTGCTGCCTTGCATCAGAACTTCCAAGTCATCCTTGCACTGCTTCCTCCACCAGACTTTGTGGGCACGTGCAGTGAGGGCTGGCAGCACTCCAGCAAATGCCATGAGCAACCACAGGACCAAAACTCCAACGTTTTGGAACTGACCCTGTAGTCAGGTCTGCATCCACCCACAGCCCCAAAGGGCTTCCCAGAGCTCGGTGCCATGGATGCACCTGTCCAGCCCCACCACCATCACAGCCATGAGGAGATTCCCATCACTACTCCTGCCTTGCCACCTACAGCCATCATCTCTGCCCCACCGCACCTCCCCATCCACCAGCTCAAGCACGAAGGGTGCGGTGTGCCTAACCCTCACAGGCTTTCCAGAGGAGCTGCAGGCAGGCAGGCAGGCACGGCAGACGCGCAAGTATGGGGGAGCTCGGAGGAGGAGTGAGCCAAGTCGAGACCTCACTACATGTTCAGTGATTATAAGATTAGTGTGTTTTTATTTAAAGTATTATCCGTTAACATCCCATATTACAAAAGTAGCACAACAGTATCGACAGACTGTCAATATTAATAGAAGTGTCTAATGTTATATCAATACTAATTTAATTTCTGTTATCTGCAGGCTGCAGGGCCCTTCTGAAGAAACAGAGGAACAAGAATGAGAAAGCCAAAGCAGTGACATAACAGGAAAATGAGCCATTCCTTCAGCTTCTCCATCATGCAGTAGCACCCTGCTGTTTAACACAGTTATCCTTGCTTCTTTTGAGAAAAACCAACAACAAAACCCTCTTAGGTTTTTGCCCAGTATCATCAGAACCTCCACACACTCTTTCTCTTTTTGGTCAAACTCCCTTCTTTACAGAACAACTTTTTTCCTAACTACACAGACCCAAAATCTGTAAAATAATTATGTCAAACAGCAATTACAGGTCAGATGAATAACCCACCCTTACAACATAGTGTTGATTCAAAAAGGAGAATTTCTAGACCAGTGAATGATCTAATCTTGTGCAGACCTTTAACAGTCACATGGAAAAAGCATGTTCTTCATTTTAGATGCAAAATACGTATTTTCAGGCTTACACTTCTTGAAGACTTGTATTTTAACAAGGTTAGAGTAAGTGTCCCCAAGAGTACAGAGCAATGGCACACATTGATAAGTCTGCCTCAGCCTGCAGGTTCTGCAAGGTGGGGAGAAGCCCTCATCCTCATGGGGAGATGCTCGGCACAACCAAGATCGCAGCACCATCCCTGCACTTCCCAGCACTACTAGCATACTTTAAAAGAGAGAAAACGACAGGTCCACAATGACAAAATGTCAAAGTGAACAAAGTAATCGAGCTAATTATGTAAACGTTTATTATTAATATTAAAATAACCTGTTTTGCATTTCCTTTTTGTGGCAGAATAAGCAGCATCTAAGGACTCAGAATTTATCATCTAAGAACCGAGTAAAAGAGGAAACTGCCGAAAATGAAGACACAGTATCAAAGAAGAGTATTTCTCTTGCTTTAGCACATGAACGATCTCAACTGTACTCGCTACAAAGCATTAAGTGGGAATGCAGAGGAAAATACTCTTCTTAAATACATTTCAAGTAAGTGATTTATGGTTTTCAAACAGTGAAGGAGAGAAGTGAAAAGGAAGAAGGTATTGGTGTAGGAAATTGGCTTACCTCGTGATACTCCACGATCTGTGACCAGCTCCCACAAATGGGTGAATCCTCCTTCCCTCGTTAATGAGGCTGCAGATTTGCCAGTCCCCCCCTGCCCAGCTGGAGCTCGCTGCAAGGCACAGGGACCCCACCTGCTGCCAGCCATACCCTTACAATTTTACATCGCTATGCCAAATTTCAAAGAGTAATGATACCCAAACCTCCCTTGAAAATACCTTGAGGCAGTACTGAGCACAGGGTAGCCCTTCCAAAATGCCAGCAATGGGCTGGAGCTGGGTGGCTGACAGACCCCCTGTGCTCGGCCACATTGCCATGGATGGTGGCATCCTCCAAACTCCATATTAGAACAAGACAAAGCAGTGTTTAAGATGGAGGTGGAGAAAAAAAGTCAACTTTTATATTGCAATTAAAATGCTGACTTCTCTCCCTTAGCACGCCTGTGCCCTCCCAACAAGTTCTCCTTCCCAGTTTTACAGAAATTTCCAATCACACAAAATTCTACCTTCAAACAGATCTTTGCTGCTATGCATGCCCGTTGCAGTCACACAAATTAACATCAACTGGTGGCTGAGAAGAAGCCGTGTCTGCCAGACTTTCTCCCAGGATGACAGAAAGAAGGAAGGAAGGCAGAAAACAAGGGAAAACAGTCTATGGCCTCTGAAATCCAGGAGACCGCGCTGCTGAACAAATCACTTCCAGGCAGCTGGGGATGGAGCCAGAAAAGTATCTTTGAAACAAAAAAGAACTGGTGAGGAAGCAACAAGCAAGCAATGCAAAGGGAAAAACTGTACCATAGGGAAGTTAATCCAAGAAGAGTCCCATAAACTGGAAAAGGATAAGAATAAAAATTAAGAGCTTTTGGACAAGGATTAGTATAAGAGGGGTAGTTTCCTACCAGGAAATGGGGATTGAACAGCTCGTGCATGGCACAGCCAAGGACCTCAGAGGAGGTGGCAGGAAGAAATTACAAAGCACAATGATGTAGGTTAGCCTGCAGACTAAGAAAGTAAATTAAAGATGAGCTTCTGGGTCTGAGCACCCACCAGGGCAATCAGGGTCACCTCGAGGGATCTGCAGAAGAGAACAAACCTATCCAGCCTGGCCATGGAGGTTTGCCTTTCCATTTTAAAGCTCCAGTCCTGGCTGTTGGGATTTACATATACAGCAAAAACATCCTCAGAGGATGTGTTCATTCCTGGCTGCTGGGTTTGGGCTGCACTGCTTTGCACAGCTCAACATCCCAAACCTCTGCAAGAAATGAGCTACAAACTACACAAACTGCACATAGCAGCTCAATGAAGGGATGTGCCATACAGGAATGCTTGATGCCAGTTCTTCCTCTTACCTCTCTCTGCTCACTGCCTCCCATCTCTACAACCACTATTTCTGCAGCACTTCTCCCTCCCTCAGCCTCTTCACAAAACTTCAAACCTCCTTTTCTCCCTGCACAAGAGGCAGCACCGATGGGAGCAGCAGCAGCCATAGCTCATAACTCGCCTAACCAATGCCAGCCAGAAGTGATTTGTAGGCATCAGGCAGATTATTATTTTTTGAGAGAGTGGAAAAGAAAAAAGAGGGGCACAAGCTTAAGGTGTTGTTGATGAATGAAGATGAAAAGAAGGTTTTGGGGTGAGAAGTGTTTGTCTAGTGTGACCTAAACCGTTCAAACCTCATTTGATAGATGATGGACATTTATTCCCTGCTATGTGTCACTTCAGAGTCTGAGGTTTATATTAAACAAGAAGTCTTCTCTGTCTAAGTTGTTCTTCACTTTTTCCCTGGAGTTTATCACACAGCACAATACCCGGAAATGTAATCACATTTCGTTTTTACAATAAAGTCACATGGTCACTAGTAGTACATATTAGAAGATGCATTTTATTGTTTTTCATTATGTAATTGTGTGCTTCATTGCTTCTCATCTGTTTTTCCTTGTTGTGGGAGGTGGCACAGCCCAGGAATACCATTTTTCTGGGGATGATGTTCTATGGGGAGAATGAAACTAACCCGCCCGCGCAGCAGTACCACCACCTTTCCCTCCTCTCCACTCCTCACAGGCAAGGACCAAACTCCTAATAAGCTGAGGCAAGGCAAATCCAGCTTTTCCACCCCACAAAGCTTGTCCCTACTCAGAGAAGCCATCAGCAAATACTTAAAGCAAGCAAGGATGCCAGGCACAGCAATTGCTTTAATCACTGAGGAAGAGATTTTTAAGACTTGCATTCAAGTCACCCATGACTCTGTCTCACACACACACGCCAAACATCTTGCCAGATGCGGGTGGCAATGGGCAGGGCAGGCACAGAGCACCACTGCAGCCACCATGTAGGCAAAGCCATCTCCTAGGAGGGCTCCCCACACACCTGCTCTTGCAGAGCTGTTTGCCCACGGGTTCAAAGATCTCAGCCCAAACAAAAAGCTTCCAATTCAAGCCAAAAGCAGAAATACAATCTCCCCCACCCACTTCTACTTCCCTTGTCATTCAACGGGTTTCATCCTGGCAAAATCACACCCCAGGAGTTACAACTCATTCTGCCCTCTTCCCATAACAAAGCAAAACAAAGAGAAAAAGATGCTCCTATGATGATATCCACATGCTGCTGGAGCTATTGGAGACTCCTGATACCGAAGTGGAGATGAGATGCATGCCCTAGACTGAGCCAGCTGGGATAGCAGGAAGGGCCGCAGAGCAATGCACCAGCACATCAAAGGCTGCAAATTTCTGAGTAAAACTTGAGGACAAAAATGTTTCCCCTTCTTACATCTGGAGAAGGACATCTTTGCTTTGGATCTTGGTTTGAAACCTTATGAGAAATTGATGTTTGGAAAGAAATGGTCTATATCGCCCAACAAGTTTTCTCCAAACAGCAAATGGCACAATTAGCTTCGAATATGAGGTTCCTCCTACTAAATGGCATGATCATTCAGTTATAGATGTTTACATTCCTGTACGTTAAAAACAAACATATTACGCTAATAAATTATGCAACTAAGCTACACTTGATGGGATATGCTCCTTTTTAGTATTCACACAAAGCACCGCGCATTTAACCACAGGGTAGATTTACTCATTTACTACATCTATTCCTTTAAATGTGCCCCAAAATTTGTTTTCTCAGCACTTGCTCACTAAGATTGCTTTCAGTATTGGCTTTTGGGGAGTTCATTTTATATGGATTCTCTATTAGAAGAGAACACCACAGATTCACTGAACCTGTAATTCTCCACCAGAACGTCGACTCACACAGGACCAAAAAGCATTTCATGCTAGTCCTGGCCCAGACCAAGGACGCCACTACTTCTCTGCATCCTACCCAGGAAAAAAAAGGCAAATGCCTTTGATTTGAGATGCTCCAGTCTCCTGCACCCAAAACACAGAGACCACTTGCTAGTGCCCTTTTCCCCATCATCAGCGTATTTCCACTGCAGCCCAGCTAAAGCCCTTGAAAACCCCACAACTGTGCATCCAAGCTCAAAGTAGGAAGCTTGAAATTATGCTCCATCAAGTTACTCCGCCTCACTACACTTTTAGAGCTTACCAAAAAAAAAAAAAAAAAAAAAGATCAAATTCTATTGAATTTCTCTCTACACAGCTGCATCTCTAATGAACCCCCATAAAAGTTAAAACTTACATTTGGTAATCATATGCAATTGAAACATCATAAAATGAGAAGTCAAGGAACTGGGAACTGTATGTGGGCTGCAATGACTTGTCTTATTGTATTCATTCCCTTAATAAATATATCTTAAAAATAACCTCCCAGTCACACATTTGCAATATAATATAAAAATAACACTAGATTCAAATTATTAAACAGGTAATTTAATAGAACGAGAATTGAAATGTAGGACAGTGTGCAACTTTATGCTATAGGAATAGGATGATTTTAGCCAACACAACTATTTTTCTTTTTTGCATTATCTTTGCATTTATAATACTACAACATCCACATAACCTTGACACTGTAGTCACCTTAGTAACAAACAAGTGTAACATTCACTTATAATTGAAATCCCAAGAGGGTATTCAGTTCAAGTAAAACAAAAATCGGAGGCCCCTACTCTGTTTTTTTGCTTTTTTCTTAGTCACATATACATAGGCTAAAAGGGTTTAAAAATAAATGTATTTGTATACTATTAAATCTACAAAGCAGAACTATTTAATTTTAATTCAATGCAAAATGGAAACAAATATAACACCTTTAAAAGAAACAATGCTAAAACCAGAAGCAAATTATTTAAGTTCTGGATCAGCGCAGCTTGGCAAATTCACACCAAGTAAAGGCCAAGATTTAAACCAGCCTTACAGCCACAAGCAGCAGCTGCGCCAGGGGACCATTGCACCAGCAACACCAGCCAGGCAGAGGACAGCCTCTGTCATGCCACTGCCACCAAACACTGGTGGAGAGGGACGAGTGTCCCCAGCCCAACCACCGCTGCACCAGGACTCTGCCTGGCACAGGCTACACTCCTGATTGCATACATAGCTTCTGCTTTGCATAGCTTGTTTCCTTTAAATCAAGGGTATTTTAAATGAAAGAAAAAGGGCAAAGGTCCTATCAGTGCCCAGAGGAAAGATCTGAGCCCCTCCAGACCAAGGCCTCTTCCTTAACGATGGCCAAGCCCAAACACTTCAGAGAAAGGTACAAGAAACATGTGAATTGATGGTTTTCACCTCTGGAAAAAGGGGTTTCTGCCTAACCTTTTGTTAAGCTTTGTCCTAAAGTGAGAAAATTTATATTCTTTTTAACTTGTAGCTTTAAATAAAACTGCTCCTACTCAAGGTACCTGCAGATGTTTGTGATCACTTATAAAGTTAAATCCTCTTATTGTTTCACACCTAGCCCTTCGTAGCTAGGATTTATAGTTTTACGAAAGGATTATCTAGTTCTGTTTCAGGGGAAAAAACCCCACTTAACTGCAATCTAAACCACCTGAAGCCATCTTTTACTTCGCTCATATTGGCTTACTCTTCTCATAACTCCAAAGCCACAAACTTTCTGCTGCTGCAGAAGAGCCAGCCCATCACCTCCAGTGCACCGTCCCAGCCCCAGCCACATGGCCTGCCTGTCTACTGGGGCTGCCATCTGCCAGGGCTCCGTCCGGGCCGTCATGCTTTTATTAAGTCCATGATGAGTGTGATTCAATTAACGTCGCCTGAAAAGCCACTACACTGCAAATGAAAGGTGACAAGGAGTTGAGACAGTAAGTAGTGGGGCACGGCGGAGGGCAAACTGGCCAGAGGACACAGCAGACCCGTTACTGTGCATGGCAAACTGGGTTTGACCTGCCTATGCCTTGCGGGAGGAAGATGGGAAAGGATGCAGTGGGAGAAAAAGAGTCTGGAGAAGTGATACTTTTAGAAAGTTCTCCCCACCCCGCTGCTGGAAAGGCAAACGCATGCTTTTTATCAGGTTATTCTGTCATCAGGTGTTTTGTCTATATGCAGCACCGTGGTGCCAATCACCAGCAAACGCCTGATGGAGGAATTAGCTGCCCCTTGCTGGGGGCACGCAGGACACCCACTGACCCTGCCAAGAGGTCTGTGCCCAAAACAGCTGCAGGAGTGGGCTCCTTCTGCCGGTGGAAACAAGGACTCGGCTAAATGCGGCGAGCTACAAGTTTCTGCAACAACATGCAAGTCTCCAACATGTGGCCCGTAACGTAGCTGTTGCCATGGTAAATATTCATGTTTAGTGAAAAGTGTTAAATCTTGTATCATAAGTTAAATCAGCTGCCAAGACACATTTTCACAAGTAGGGGAATTTTTGTCTTTTCAGAATGGAATGTTTTTCAGTTGACATTGATTTTTCCCTAAAATAAGTCCCCCAGAAAGGAAGCCAATCACACGTGAGGCAGTCCAAGAGCTGAATTACTCTACTCCTTCTCTGAATCATCAACAAGTGTTGTGTGTTAGTGTGTGCGTGTGTACAAATGCACTGTAACTTCATAAATCCCATCCTTTCATACAAATGAGCAGTTTTGCAATTTATTCACAATATTAAACTAATGATCCCTGCAGAAATAGCACCAATATTTCATATTTTGGGTGATAAGACTTCAACAAGTAACTTTTCTAAATAGGAAACATATCAAAAGAAGTAATTAAGCTTAACTTGCCCTAGCCTTTTCACAAATACAAGACTCAGTCCTGAGCCTGAAAATACAGTTGTTTATGTAGGTCAAAGACAGAAATAGTGAGAGCATATTTATTTGCTTTTATGTTTCTTGTTCAGTATTTCAGAAGAGATACAAATGGTTTTAATACAATTTCAGAAAGAGAAAAGTTAGAATTAATGCAGAATTGGCTAAAAAAAAGCCCAACAAAACCACCACAATTTGTTATTCATTTAAAAACTGTTGCAAGGAAATCTGACTGTCAGCAGTTCAAAATCTGCAAAATTACATGTATGTGTCCTTCCACTCCTGAACTACTCAAAATTGGCTCAATCTAGCGTCTTATGGTTAATCTTGTGTATTTAAAGCAAAATGCATTTCCAGCAGAAGGTTCTTTAGAATAAGGGGGGGAAATGGTTATTCAGTAATTAGTCCAATTTCATTCAGAGCAAGTTAAATAACTCCTCTGATAACAAAGCAACAAAGCAGAACTAGTCCTAAAGTCTGAACAGAAAAGACAAAGCAGTCATCTGCTTTGACACTGCAACCGAAATAAAAACATGCATAGCAATGACCTCCTTGCTTTCTCCTGCTCAAGCTCCACGCCAGACCGAACCGCTCCCACTGCCACACAGTGGGACTCAGCCCCCAGCCCAGCCCTGCACCCCCTGCAGGTGTACCACTGCCCAGCCGAACGGTGAAGAGCTCTTTGTCAATGTTGGGTTTTCCTCTCCCACATCTCTCTTCGACAACCACAAACTGGATTTCACCTTGGTTGTGCCTTCTACAGCAAGGACTTTGCCCAACAGATTCTTCTTTACCTATCTCTGAGTAGCAACAGCCAGCAGCCAGTCACATCCTTGTTACTAAGTTAAGAAACACTTCTGATTCCTCCTCCTCTCTCTAATTATTGCTCCACAATCAATTTGCCGTACCCCATGCCAGATTCGCACCTTAGCTCCTCACCTCCAGGCATTAAAACTCACTCTCCTCCCATCTTCTCCATGAAAGACATTTTCTAGCAAGCAAGCTACTGCTTATGCTCTCCTACCTTTTCTCTACTGAAACCAGCTCTACCAAAAGGCTGAAGCATATTTAGCACTCCCAGCTCTCTGCTTGTCTCTTTCTTTTATTTTACATGGTACAATGTTCTTATTCTGCCTTGTCTCCTTTCTCTACCCTGGCGCTACAGAGAGATATCTTCCTGTGACACCTTAAAAAAAAAAAAAAAAAAAAAAAATCACTGAATTAACATGACTTGCACTGCATGGTATTTTCAGACCAGCCATTTGCTAATGTCACAAACACAATTAGGAAGTCAGGGAAAGAGCTTACAAGAGCAGATGAAAGCTGCAGAGATAAAACGGAAAGCTTTTACCTGCCAAGCTCTCAGGTTAGGGTTCTAGGTTGCCCTTGGATCTAATAAAGCTATAAAAGAGCCATATCAAGGATATGCACAGTCACATTGCTGTAAATATAAAGTGTGGCTTTTTCCATCCTCCTATAGACACAGATTTTTGCTACCACGATTTGCAGGCTGGTAGCCATAGGTGGTTTAAATTCTTGGTATTAAAAAAAGCTCAAAGCATTACTGACAATTAAAAACAGCTTTTACTCATGCACAATAACGCTTCTCATGCTTTAAAAAAAATAATATGCATATCCATATTACCATCATAATAAATGCCACAGAGTGACATGATATGATTGAGTATAATGGCTCCTTTGGAGCCATTATGGTCGATCAGTAAATAATACACTTTTGAAATTGTCTAACTACATATTTACACTTGTCAACTCTCATACACTTCAGTGACAGAATTTAAAAGAAACACTGTAAAAAACTGTAAGAACATTAAACGACGAAAACATTACACTGAAGTAGTATTAAGGTTTGACTTAAGCCCACAAAAACATGGAAAATCCAGGTTAAGGCCAAATCTCCAAAAATGACACCTTCTTCAGCTTGCCGAGCCATGCCTGAGTGCTTGCAATGGTCCAGGCAAAGCGAGGGAGGAGGCAGGGTTGGGCAGAAAGACAGGGGACCACTGGGTCACGGTGGTCCAGGGCATCAGGTGAGCACCAAGCCATTATGGAGGGCTCTGGCCACCAAATTCGTAGGCAAGAGCCAGCCTGCCTGCAACAACTTAGCTGTGCAGCAGGACACCATTTTATGGCATTTAAAAAAAACAAAGCCTGGATCTTTCCTCTGTTTATTCAGATGAAACTCTTGATTTGAGTTGAGTAGAATTGGTCTTCGCTTATTTCAGAAGAGGCCCCACTGAGACACTGGGAGTTTTGCCTAGCTGAAAACACATGGAGAAAAACTTCAGGCTTTGACCCTAAAAAGGCATTGTCAAAAAAATACGTTAAACAAACATGACAGCAGAACATTAATACCCCAAAGATTCACTCCATGTGGGGAAAAAAAAAGACTGGGAAGCAAGATGTTTTTTCAAGAGTAAAATAATGGGTTTGGCATTGGCTTTTTTAATTGATAATTTTGTGTCTCTTGTTCAGCTGTAGTCACTTTTGCTCCAAGCAGTGGTGGCAGCAACTTTATTGGTTCCAGTAGAGCTCTGCTGAAAACAATAAGCATCAAGCCCCCAAACACTGTCTGTCTTTCTGCAAGGGTCACATCCTACTGGCCCAGAGTCAAGGGAATATTGAATGCTTGTGAGACGTTAAGAGCAGCCTCGGGCCCACGGCACCTCCTTTGCAACAAAAAGACCCCAAATGCTTCAGACACTATGCACTACCAGCCCTGAACCACGCTGTAAAAGCAATGATGGATATTTTCCTAGAGCAAAGGTCTTTCTTCACACACACACACACATATATATATATCTCCTTGCTCAGACTTATGTATTACCTAGCTTGTAAGAACAAAATCCATAAAGACTTGGCATAGCAGACTCTTGAAGTTGTCTGAAGACACAACCACCACACCCCTGTCAAGAAGGAATTACAGCTTGGTTTTATAGTCAACTCTCCCCTCGACTGGCTGATGACAGAGCAGCCTCCCTCTACGCTCAGCATCTGGGATTTTACAGCCACTGTATATAAACGGCATTTTCATGACAAACAACTCTGTATTCGGTTTCCTTCTATATCTGAAAGTGAGAATGATCTCTTAAGGCTCTGCCGGGAAGCAGTATTAATGAAGACAAAGAGTATTTCAGGCTATTTCCCCCAGGAGCGTTATCACGATGACAATATAATGACTTTGTCCTACGCAAGTACTTTAAGTCCACGTCTTCCTCCTGAAGCAGCTCTTCAGGACCCCCCTGTACGCATGCTCCCCCCGACAGCCCTCGCAGCCCGCTCCCCGTGGCCAGCATCCCATCATTCCACAAAGACTTGAAGAGGACAGGATCTGCCATCAGCTCAGAGATTTTTCTCCCATCTCTCATTTCATAAGCCCTCCCTGGAAATGTTTGCTTTTGTCTAAATATTATAAACCATGGTATGACAAAGACTTAATAAATCCAGTTGCCTTTTCACTTTGCACTTTCGTCTCCTCTCACCCTACCTTGCGGCTCATGCAAATGTCAGTAAGAACAGTTTTTACATCTCCTCGGGTCACCCCAGAGTGATATAAGCAAAAGTAAACAAACTACTGAAGTCTGGGTATTTTTACGTCAGTTGGAATGTAAATCAGTGGATGAAAGCTGGGAATAAACCAGCAATATGAGGGCAGCTTATTAAAGTTTCCTCCCCTGACTCAGTGTTCCCTCATTGTAATACAGTTGACATAACCCTACACTAAGGGGAAAAAAAAAAAGAAGAAAACCTACCCAAAGAGATATAAATATTTCCCCCAAAGTCAAAGACACTCTTCTTTCAAGATGTTAGACAACTCTTACAGAAAGAGAAAAGCATTTCTCTACCGAAAGCAGAAATCTCCACCTGTAAGAACTCAGGAGGAGACCGGACAGCATCCCAAGTGCTCAGGATGGGCACAAGCTTCATGTGGGACACCTCAGTGAGGAGACCAAACACCACGAGTGCCTGGGACAGGCCAAAGCTCCACACGGGACACCCCAACAAAGCAGAACTTGGGATACAGAAGGTGCTCGGTTCCTGCTGTACCACGTAGATCACTTCTCAAACAACAACCAGAGCAAGAGCTTCACCCCAGGGCTCAAATCAGAAAATGACTGGTCCTGTGTTGTGCTGAAAGCCCCTGGGAAGATGGGTTTTTAAGAGCAGCAGCTCCAGCTGCAACCTAATTGTCTGACCAGTGGGTGCCCCAAACCCACAACCTCCTCACACCATTATCTCCTGGCAGAAAGGTATTATCTGCTTCCACTCTTCCCTCTCTGCCTCCTTGTTTAAAGCTTTCTGGCTGCTGGTGAGGAAATGAGTCTGCCTCACTCTACCTTTCTCCCATCACCTTGCTGTCTGCGAGGACTGGTGAGAAAATGTTTCAGCTGCTCTTACACTTCTACAGCATCCATTTCCTGAGGCCCTTATGGAAAAAAAGGCTGTCCCATCTCCTGCTGATGATAGTTTATCAGGTAATGGCATGAAGCAGGAATGATCCTGCAAAGCTGTTACCAATACCCAATGGTATATGAATAGCAGCAGTGAGACAGAGATCACGCTCATCGCGTTCACCCACCAAAGGGCAAAGCCTGAACAGCAACCAAGGGACTGGCACAGCCTGCCTGCTAAAGAGCGTATCATTACTTTAACCTGCCATGAGTAGTTGTTTGGCTTTTCTGATTTTCTGTGTGTGCACTGTAGGTTTTTTATATTTTATTTTAAGTTAAAACCTGCTGAAATTCAATGGCTCGAGACACAGCAGTGCCAAGGAAAAGGAGCCTCTGGTCCCTGAGAGGGACTTTTCTCAGTGCTGGCTTGACACATAAAATCTGTTTCTTCAATTATGTCTTCCCTCTTACCTATTTTAGACACGATGGTGTGAAAACATAATAAAAGCTCGTGGAAAAAAAATCAAGGAAGCTGAGAAAGTATTCTTCAGATCATATTTAGAGCCCTTCGCTCTCAAATGCTTTAATACCAGGAGAATAGCTGCTTGCATACCCCAGCTCTGCCCCTGCGCCATGCCAGCACGTACAGGCTCTCACACCTTCCCAGATCACCAGCATCTCCATCTCCAGCAGTGTTAAGAACTGCCCTGTTCAATAAAAACACAGTTACTGAAATGCAGAAGTCCAGCTACAAAAGCCAGTCTGCACTGTTTAGCGCTCTGCATCCAGTGAGGTGCTGGTGTTCTACTACAGTTTGTCATACGTACACTTACAATCTGCACAAACCCAGAACTTCTTCACAGTACATGACATCTCTGCTATGCCACTCCTAGTTCAAAATATATCTTAAAGCATCTGAAGTATCAACTACAGGATTTTAATCACTTATTCAAAAACTCTACCAAGCCAGGGTGAAGCTTTGCAAATAAAAGCTCGGCTCAGGAGTTACAGTTCACCACCTTCACACAGCAAAATCTTCTGTTAAGTGATTTATCGGAATAATGGATATTTTTTGTATGACAAAACGGATTACTCTAAAAATTGTCCCAAGCAATCATTATAGTCATAGCAAAATCAGGGCTTGCTTTTCTACCACAACAAAAATTATGTATTTGGTTTCATAAATAAAAAGCAATGAAAAATACCACTAATTTGGCCAGGATAGGAGTCTACAATAAAGTCCTCGTTTTAGGTGTGAGAAGATTTTTGGACTTCAAAGGCGTGAAATTCCCCTTTCTCCTGGTGATAAGAAATGCCCCTTGATGCCCCATCTTCTTCAGGACATAGCCAAAGTGGAAATAATTTTCAAAACTAATATGTACATGGAGTAACATGGTTAACATCATCCAACTAATTTAGATCCACCTACACAGTATAAATATGTCTAGATAAACTGTCACCTTCAGCAGAATTCATTAAAATAATGTTATATCTTCCTTGTTAAATGTAATTTTTTTAATTGAAATTTAATCTTACTGCATTATTTGGTAGATTTTTAATTGACATTTGTAGTAATTAATCGGTAAGCATTACAGCTTTGTCTGAAGAGTTTAAAACTAAATTTGACATCGAGATTGGCCAGCCACTGCTGTGAGGTGCCTGCTGGGAGCATTTCATCATCCTCCCAGCCCCTCCTGCTGATCAGAGGTGGGAGATGATGGTCTCTTTCTTACAGTCATGAATTACATTACTAATGTATTCCATTACCACCACGCAAATGTCATGTTAATTCCTGATCATCATCAAGTCAGACAATGGTTTCCACGCTGGCACCCAGCCAATTAGCGGTGTGGAAAAATATTCCGCCAATTATATAACTTGAATTAGGTTAAGGACTCAAGAGAAAGCAAAATAAATGCTTTGAAAATACTTCTGAGATAAAATGTAAGTTGACACTGTCTTCATGTGCTATAGCCGATGTTATACAATCTGATAGGCAGCTGCCAACATTCATAACTGTTTATTAAATCTAGCCTCTCTTTATGGTGGCAGCTAAGATCTGTATTTTTACCAATATTAGGTTCATTGTGTTATGAAAAAAGACCAAAATACTTAGGAGCATTCACACCAGCTTATAAAACATATTATGTAGTATATTAAATTGTTAAAATTACTTCTTCTCTCCTCCCCCCTGCCACAGAGAAAGTTCCATGGACAGAAAAGTTTCAGAAAAACAAAGTCCTTCTGTAGCCACTGATGCTTTAAAGAGCAAGGGAGATCCTGCGAGGACAGAAGTGCCATCCCTGAGCTGTTGCCACCTCTCCTGCCGTGCAGCTCTGCCAGGGGACACCAGCCTAAGCTCCTGGTGCTCTGCCCTGCTCCCTCCATCCCACTGACACACATCTGGGTTAGCACAACCCACTGACCTGGGGGAACCCGCTTCTGCTCCACAGCTGTCGGCAAACCCCTTTGGCCTCTGACCCTAGCTATCACAAGAAGCATCACGGGCAGATAAAGCCGTCTGTGTAACCAGGATTCCATCCACCAGAGGAGAGGACTGTGGCAGGAGCAGGGCATCCCTGCCAGAAAAGGTCACCACGAAGCCTGGTGGAAACCCCTCCAGCTGCACAAGGACACGGCAGGTTTCTAACTCTGTGCTAGCCTGGTGTGCGCAGCACCGAGCCCCACTGCCAGCATGCTCTGCCAGCAACTTGCTGCACGACCAGGTTTTTAGAACCACCCCATTATTTTGATTTGTTCTGTTCTTAACTCAATTTATCGTACAAGCATGGTTATCTCCAATTTAAAAACGTATACAGCACCAGTTCCTCGACTTTAAAAATTTATAACTATGAGCAATTTGTTAAAACCTTTTAGCGTATCTTTCTGTCTCATTTTTCTAGGTGCTGCAACGAGGCAATTCACTGTTCTGGCTGCTTACCCTAGATGACCTTTGCCTGCCATAAAATGGTATACAACTAAGCGCTCTGCTTTAAATAAAACCCTTGCCTCTTCGAAAGGCCCTACGTATTCAGTCAACACAATCAGCAGAAACCACATTTGGTTACTCAATAAGCTGGAAACTTCTAAAACGCGCACAGCGGTGAATGAATTCCTGACATCACCAGGGACACTCGAGTAGGGAACAAGAGAGACTGCTGAGAAGTGGCTCTTGCTGCAGCTGGAGAAAGGATCACTCCTTTAAACTGAACTCTCAAGGAAAACGAGAACAAAAACTGAATTAGCTCAACACGTACCCTCTACAGTCAGCACATTGCTAGGCAACTTACCATCTCTTGATAGAATTATGGTGGAGGGCTGGTCGTACATCAAGGCTAAGATGAACAGAAGCACCAGTTTTGGCCAACTGCTCCTTTCCAGTGGGACTGCTTAATGCTTGGTCATTTCATGTTACCATTTTGCAATATTTTCTAAGCACCTGGAGAGTCTAATGCATTCAGAAGGTATTTTAAAGCTATTATGTGACATGAAAATTTTAAGACAACTGGAAGTAAGTGAATTTTAGGAGGAATAGCATGAGTCTTTTTATTTGTTCAAGCCAGCATTTGAAGAGTTAACAATCCTTCTTCTCATTGCTTTTATTTTTTAATACTGAAGCTATCCAGAGGGCACGCTACTTGAACACTTTATCTTTACTCAGGATGCCAGTAGGCCACAGCTCCATACCTCCATAACTCAAGCTGGTATTTCAAGAGGATTCTTCAAAGCACCCTGGTCTTTCCATTTGCCACCGCTGAGACCAGACACAAAGTCTCGTTACAGGCAGTGCCACAGGGCTATCGCAATACTTGGCCATGTCACACTTAACCATAGTAGCTTTAGAGGGGCCTCAGTCTTTAACAGTAACTTGTATAGTAAGATTCAGACTCCAGTTTACAGTTACTGAAGTATTACGCAAATGCACAGACTGCTTTAAATAGAGGCACATACCTTGCATAAACCCTCAAGTTTTCCATGCATACTTCATAGGCACAAAGAAATAATTAATTAGCTAGCCACCATGATTAAAATCAATTGATTCATACATGACAGAGCAGTGAGAAATTTTTGCATCACTGCAGAAGTCTGGAGTTGGCTCCTGTTTGGGGATCTTAGTCATATCATTGAGGTTGGTAACTCAGATATGAAGGAAATGGTAAGAATCCCTCTCCTGCATGCACACTTTGAGTGCCATATGGGTTTATTCAACTGTTTACTACACCAGTCGGTAACAACTGAACAGCTATTACAATCTTTGCTAAATGACATGGTAATTATGCTACCTCTGGAAAAAAAGAAAAAAAATGGGAACTTAAAAAAAAAAAAATCACAATTCACTGATGTGTGAATTTCTTAGGTTTTATAATCTTTGAATTGAAATACACTTTCTAACACAGAGAAGCATATTAAATATATAATAGAAACCTGAATTTATTAAAAAAAATAATTTGTGCTCTCATTTCCTACACAATTTAATTCTGTAGATTTCCTAGTTTTGAAAGATTTCTTACAAAGACCTTCCAATTTTCCTGTAAAATCAGATAATTCTTGTTTTCCTAATGTCAGTCTTCTGATTAATGAAGAAATATTGTCCCTCCTCTCACCCCAGTTACTAAGAAAGGCAATCAGGAGCAGGTCAGTAAGAGGAGAGGGCAAGGGAAGGGTCACTGTGCCAGGCTGCTGGAAGACAGTAACAGCCAGGAAAAGCCACTTGTTTGGCACAAAAGGGACCAACAGGCTTCTCATTTGGCTAACACCACCAGGAAAGGGCAGCTGCCAATTAACAGGGAAGGGGTCATCCCACACCACCCTCTCAAGCTTGACCAAGTACATCCTGGCCAAAATTGGCTGTTAAAGGCTTTGTCCCTGTCTTCCTCCAGGCTGGGCATCGCAGCACCAATGCCACGCTGAATAGTGCAAGCACACGCGACAAGACAGCTCTCCTGTGTACCAGTGACACCATTTTGTCACTGGGATGCAAGTGCAGCAAACGGTGGAGCTAATTATTTGTTGGTAATGGCTCCTTTGAGAGTCCATCATGTGACACACGGTGGAGAGGAGACCTCTCCATATTCATATTTAATCATGACATGATTTGCCCACATAAGCACATTTAGACCCTGTCTATCTGCAAGGCTTCAGTTTCGGGCAGTAGTTTTGCCTGCATCACTGAACTCCAGTTTCACCACCAAAGACCTCATAGCTCATAGGATATGAGGCGATGGAGAGAAGGATGGAAGGAAGGGAGGGAGTATTTCTTTCTGTATTGATATTTGGTATCACTGCTATTTCGTTACAATGAAGGGGGGGGGGGGGCTGGGGTTTGGGTTTTTGTTTTGAAGAATAGTCGTTACTTGCTTTTAAGCAGACAATACAAAAAAGAAACCCAAACCCCCATCATGTTAAGGAGAGGAGAAAAGGGTAAGGGAAAAAGAGCCTGTAAGAAAGAATAAGTGAGAGTTACTGCAAACTCAAGTTTGACGACTCACCAATTTTACTTGCAGGCATCACACATATCCACTCATGACTCAGGGCAAATATAGGAAAGGATCGAAACCCTTATCATGGCACATGTGTCTGGAAGCCGGAGTCACTCAGAAAAAATGTTCTCAGGAGACTGAAAGACAAAAACATGTTTTAAAACTTTACTCAGTTAGAATCATATCAAAGCCTACCATTTTCCTTTGAAAATAAAAGGTGTTTATAAACGCTGGAGGTGGGGAGAGCATTACAGGAGTATTTCTACAAATCAGACTTTATCACACAGCAGACTTTATTTGGCTTTAAATAAAACTGAGACAATATTAAGAAAGGTTTTTAAAGACACACTTATTTCACATTTGCAACGTGCTCCTCTGACAGGCAAGCTTATGTTCTTTCTAAATACCAAAATGTGTCACCATCCAAATCCATATTCTGCTTGAAAACACTGCACTGTGAACAAAATCCAGATACTTAAACCTACTTTGCATTATCGAAATACAACAGTCTCTGAATTTCTGAAATATTTACTTTCTGCCTTCACTCACTGCATCCTGATAAAACCTTAACAAAATGTAGAATCTCTTGTTAGCAATAATCTTTCCTCTGAGATAAGGAAAAACACATATAAAACCTATTTGATGTTCAGGGTGAAAAGGCAAAATTTGCAAACATCAGTTAAGAAATACCAATTAGTATTGGTTTTTCCCCAGCTATTAGTAACACAGATTGAATTTAAGCTTAGCTCAGAGGAAGATGCTTGCTGTACAATTGAAACATCCATTTTACTAATAAGGGTATTTTAAAATAAGATATATAATTTCTTCACTGACAAAGTATCCACACTGAGTTAAAAAACTCATTATCAGAATTAAGAATGGAGCAGTTGCCAGGGTTGCTCTGCATTGTACCCATGAAACCACATGGGATTTAACCAGCAGCTCCTGTGCCTGGCCCAAACTGGTTAAGGGTACTTGCTGCCCTAACGGAAGCACCAACACCCAGGAGGGCCTCTGCTCCCTGGACCACTACGCACCAGGGACCTGCAGCAATAAACCCCAGAGGAGAAAACAAACTTCGGAGCAGATGAAAATGTCCTGAGGGACTGGGGTAGAAAAAAAAAAATACAAAAGCAAAAATCACATGCAGTGCTTCCAATCTCTTCATTCCCCAGTCCTCTCCCTCCATAGCATCCCCAAGGCGGTGGCTGTTCCCAGCCTTTCCACACCTACCAGCACTTTGGCAGTGGCAAGAACTGCCGCCTCCAAATTAACTTCGTGGAGTTAATTATTTTGGCAGCCCACTGCAGCCTTCCTGAGGAACATCTGGAAGCTTCTGTCTTAGCAACAACTGCATGAAATTTTGTGAGACAAAAAACAGGTACTTCTCTGGCCCTGGGGCTTTCTCCCATTCTTTGCTGAATGCAATGCAATGGCACAAAGAAGTTCACAAGAGTTCAGAAATCTAAATATAGGGATTATGCGACCCTATTATAAAACCACGCTACACAATAAAAACAGATCCAAAAGGGTTTTTTTAACAGCATTTATGCTAAACATGACTCCTTACTCAGAGACTCTGAAATACCTGCAAACCATAAAGTGACCTGTGTCTTGCATCAGTTGTATTTTATTCATGAGAAGCACAGCACTTGAGAGAAGCAACTGAGCAGTGTCAGAAACACACATCCGAGGCTTGCTTTATTGCTTGATGTGCTTGATGACAGATATGCAGATGGGTATATGTAGCTGAGCAGAAAGCTGCATCTACTCATGTTGGGGCAAGATTTTTCCAGCTGACCTGCTGCACCACAATATCCAACTCCTTAGTAATCTTTATCCATGATACGTCTGTAGAGCAGGAAAACTATCATTAGCCCCGTTTAGAAGATGAAGAACTGAAGCTCATTTTGGCTAATGTTTCCTCAAAAGATTTCATGTTCTTTTGAGACTTCTGAGGCAAAATGATTTGTGAAATAATATATTTGGTCTGCAGCTGATGAGGGCTACGGTGTACAGAAGCACTGTCCTCACCTCCAGATTGCTCTTCTCCACAGCCCTCCTCAAGCATAAGGAATATCTTGGCAACTTTGTGCCAACAAGCAGATTTGAAAGCTGGGAGACCTTCTACACAAGGAACAAGAAACAGGGTTGGGAGTAGTACAAACAGCCCAGCCCAGCTCGACTTAAACTCTAACGGTGGACCTGGAAAAATGGATGTTTCTTACGCCATCAAAAAATGACCTCACCAAAATACTCCACAGAACGTTTCTTCAGCCAGGTTTCCCAAGGGAACAAGGCTTACGTGATCACCATGTACTTTCTGTGCCCAGCCCCACCTGCATCTTTTGAATCCCTTCGGATTAATGGGAGCAGAGAGCTCCCAAAGACATGAATTCTCACGGCATTAAGTCTGAGGCTTGCACCAGTGGAGCCCTCCAAAACCATTTGATCAGCTGTCTCCAACAGCCAGCTGGCTCACCGGCACACCGCCAGCTCCGGGCTGAGCCCAGCACAGCAGCTGCCTGCCAGGAGGGAGCCCAGCAAGGCCCGGGGGCATGAAGGCAGCTCAGGCATTTCCATGGACCTCAATGCTAGAGAACCTGGGGAAACCACACGTACTGCTGAGGGGAAGGGTGGAGGAGGGAGCGCGGAACAGATAGTAGATCGGTTCTGATAAACTGAAGCCTTTAATGATCTACCCACACACTTGAGTTCGATCTGGCATTGACAAATTGAAGCTTTTAATGATGCGCCCACACATTTGAGTTGGACACTCCTCTTCTACGACTTTCACAAAAATAGCCTGCTGGGTTAAAGACAGAGAAACTCTAGTAACGCTACAACGCAAGCAGAACTCTCAACCACTCTTTCACAAAACTACTCCCCCAACAGATTCTTTGATGCAACCTCCAATAGAGACCTCCTCCTGTGCTGCCTTGCTCCCATACTGATTCTCCAAAGGCTACAGCTAAATAAGGGGCAAATAGATGCAGCAGCTTTAGCATAACTAAAGTACGAAGTCAATCAAACCTTGAAACAGGAATCTGGGCTTCATTAATTCCAGCAACCACAATGTTTTTATTATCACTGTATTAATCAAAATAGGAAACCTATTAATCTGCCCCCAACAAAATTAATCTTCATAATATTGAACAGATTTGAAAGACAAGTTTTAATATTTCACTACTTAAGTCCCAAAGGTAGAGGCGCACAGCTCTGATGATCTAGCAGACCACTACAGACTTCATCTCATCGGCCTGAGATCAGCCCTAGCACCCTCACCTTTGCCTGATGCTTCCAGCCTTCTTCGCGCATCTCCACCGTGGGGTCTGGCTGCTCCCATAGCTTTTGAAGCAACAGAGAGCATTGTTTCATACATGAAACTGCAAAACGGGCTGCAGCACTTGATGCAGTTAAAGAGCTGTGAAGAGTTTATGCTGGGACCTAAGGAACAGCACCGTGCGTCACACCCAGCCACGCTTGGGTGGCACTGGCTGGATATGCCACCCCTCACGAAGGGCTGCCTGGGTACGAGTGAGCTTTCTGCAGTGGGCAGGACAAACCTGAACGGTAGCAGACCTATGACCATGTGTTCAGAGGAATGAGAAGAGGTGCCCTGTGAGAAAAAGGCAAGCAGCTGCAGAACAAGAAAGTATCTGAAATCCCCATGCTCCACTGGAGCAAGTCAAGGATTATCACGCGGATCTGGCACAGCCTGTGCCCGACCCCCAGTGCAGCAACCCCCCGCCAAAGCCACTGCAGTGAGCTGCAAAACACCCCTCTGCTACCAGATGAGACATGGTAACAGAGCCCAGTTTCAGGGAGAAAATGGGTGGCAGAGGAAAAGTCCTTACAAAAGGATAGCAAGGAGTAGGACATCACAGAAAGGGGCTGAAGACATAAAGGCAAATGACAAATGTGACTGGAAAAAAAGAGGAAAACAACCCAAAGCATCTCCAGATACCCATACCCTGCCTGGGGTGGGTGACACAGCCAAGCACACAGCTGCGCAGTTCTGCTGCTGCTCTTCCATCACCGTCACCGCAGTGCCAATTACTGATGGACACGGTGTTTTGTTACTCGGACAGATTTTAATTAAAGCAGCTTTCACCAACATATATATATATATACACACACACATATGTAGATACACATACACCTTGGGACTATATTTGGCACAAAACCTTTCAAAGCCTGATCAAAGGCAGAACTTCAATCATCTTAACACACCACTAGCATTGGGCTGTTTACTGACGGCAATGAAACTACAGAATACTGTTTTAACTAATGATTTCTCAAAGCCATGTTGCACAAAAGAAAACAGGTTCAACTTGTACATCAGTGCCTATGAGACTGCTCCAAAACAGACAACTGTATGAAAAGTTGTGCCCATGTATACATATATACAAAACTGTTTTTAAGTGACTGTTTTAAATTAGAATAAATCTGTGTTCCACCAATTAAGCTTTGAATGCACGACTGATATCGTTCGCTATTTTAAACAAGCAGCATAATAAATGCAAAAAATCAAATATTTTAGAGAAAATACTTGGAGAGTTGAGACATTAATTTTGCCATATACAATCTGTTTCACAGGGATTTAAAAAGCGTTATTGCCACCCTGGGTACATTGGAATAAAGATGAAACACCATCCTCTCCTATTTACATATTAAAAAATACATGCCTTCTCGATACAGTGATATAGACTACCCAGCTTGCTGATACATGACGCTGTTAAAAACAAGCCTGTCTAGAAAACGTAAAGCCCCAAACTAGATCTAGAGTCTTTGTAAGAATCACTGCACTCTAACAGGTTTTAAGTGGAAATAAAATGTACTGCTGTCCTGTTTATCCTCCCCTCCAGCAAATGTCCTGGGGGAGCGAGGCAGGAGCAGCTGCAGCTCCCCAGGGCCCTGCCTAACGATGGAGCTGTTTACCAAGCACCACCACCGACAGCAAAATAAGGAGCAAGATTAGCCTGGAAAGCCTTGGGAACTCAGGGTGTTTATATGCAGGTGAAAAAACAAACAAACAAACAAACAAAAACCACAATACCAAAAAAACATCAAACGCCACTCCCCTCTCCCCAAAATAAACCCCCGCCATCCCTATTCTTATTTCTACCTCATATACCTGTATTTGATCATAGCTTGAAATGCTCAGCAATTTCCTAAAATCTTTCAATACAGATCCAATTTTTCCAAAATAAATAACCTTTTTCTTTTTTTTTTTTCCCTTTAAATAAATTGCCATTTGAAACACATGCCGAAAGCATCCTTAAAAAGACCACAACGGCTGCTTGCAAAGGGAACTTCACTGCACCGAGTAGTAGCATTTGTTCTCCCCTTTCAGCTGGGATCCACCTCAACTTTTTGATGTTGGTTGGAGCTTTTATTTGCAAATAGAGCAGAGCTGCTTGGGATGGAGAGCTCCTCCGGAGCATGCCATGTGGCCTGCACAGATGTTCCTTTTATTCCCGTGTCCCACAAGGCTCCGTGGCTTGCTGGTGTTAAACAGATTACGCAAGTAGAACACTTGATTTTGCATGTCCCCCTTTTTTCCAACAGTTGTCTAATTTACTCAACTCATTTTGCCCCCCTTCCCCCTACAATCACCACAGAAAACACAGAAAAATGAGGCAGAAGTGAAGTTTCTCATCCAAGACCAGAATTTGCAGAAATACTCAGCATCTGCAAACAAAGCAGAAATGCAGAAGAACAAAACTTATTTGGACAGTAAAGTAACTAGCTCATTAGGTGCCAGGTCCTTCTAAAAACAACCAAAAAAAATTGTCATATCCCAGTAACACCAGGCGTCACAAGTATCATAATCTCTAATCCTTATTTAGATGTCCAAATGAGAATTGAACTTAAAAAAAAAAAAAAAATCTAACACCAATTATGGGTGCTAAGCATTTGAAAATCCTTGAAAATCTGGCCTTCAACTCAGTCACAAAGAAGGGGCTTAATTTCCGGGCTGTCAGGCATCCCAATCAACAATTGAAGTCAATGGGATCTACACACTACCTAATAAAAAAAAAAAAATAGAGCCTAAGAGGCCCATTAAAAAACTTCAGCTACAGGGAGACAACCTCACTGCAGAAGACAGCAGCTACACACAGCTTTGTGCATCAGCCACTTTGCTTTCAAGCTTAATTTGATTAATCATTTTGGTATTATCCCCAATTAGAAAAGTGTCTAACTGGAAAACGAATAATAAAAAAAACCCTGGTTAAGACTAAGACGCAGCACAAAATGGCAGCTACTGAACATGCAACTACTTGGGACTTCTGGCATTTGCCAAGGATAAAAAATTAAAGCTAATAATTGTGGGCAAATACAAAGGCATTGGTGTTTCATCCAGACCACAGATTTTGAAATATATTTTTTTTTTAATAAACTGAAACTGAATTCCAGATGTTGAAAGTTGGGAAGTAAAAACTGCTTTAGCTGTAAAAACACGGAAAGGTGAGACAAAAAATTCTGCTGAAATATAAGGATTCTTAGGGATGAAAGCACAGCCCATACACCCCCCTCCCCAGGAATGGGCTGGGACAGGATTTTTTTTCCCCTCTTGTGTGCCAAACCAGGTAGTGGCACAGGGGTTTGCCTGGAGTTTCCCTTTAATAAGGGACAGACTGAAGCAGAAAACCCTGGGCACTCCCTCAGCAGGGAGGGGAACACGTCCCCTGCATTCCTGATGCTGTGGCAGTTTTGAAGGGAGCCCACCTGGACCCTCCCGCACCCATGCTCTGCAACCCATGGCTGGTACCGGGCAACTCCTCCTGTGTGATAACATAAAGGCAGGGGGGACTTCAGGATGCAACAAACATGAACTAGTACATCCCAGAAAGATGCAAACACCCACCATTTTCTTTCACCAAACACAATGAGTCTCTGAATCATCCCTGACACGTCAGGCTCCAGGACGTCCTTCAGCATCTAAATAACAATCCAAATTGGACCCACAAAACTGGTTCTTGTTTTAATATATGGGTTCAATCATCATCAACACTCAGGGCTTTTCAAAGCAGAATTCAGGACAGTATTTTGAGATCACTGGTTTCACCCCTGTTTATTTCCATTACAGCATCCACAGTGCCCTGCAGATGAGCATACAAAATCACAGAGTATCCTGCAGCATCCCAGGAAGACACTCAGTTTCACCCTAAAATTCAAGGACAGCAGAAAACATTTGGATTTTGATAAGAAGCGGAATATTCATCAGCATACTTCACTAGTGATGCAGTCAAAACTTGCAAACTTAGTCACAGAAATATGACTGAACTTGTCTGCTACCACAAAACAAAGTACCGTCTAGTGGTTAAAATCAGAGGACATGATTCAGGAATGCAAGCCTTTTCAAAGAAGAACTAAAACACATGATTAAGTGCTGTTGAAGTCAATAGGCTGATTCAGAGACCAGCTTTTGGAGCGATGGATAATACTCCCCACATTGCCATATGGCTCTCAGTCAAACTTCCTAGAAGCATTTTGCTAATACTGGGTTCCACCACAGCTTTTGGGAGGCCTGCTTTTCTTTTGCCTTCCCGCCCCCCCCGCCCCCTTCTTTTTTTAAACCTGTGTCTGGGATGGTTTTCACCCACTCTGACGATCCTCCAGGCTCTCACCAACTGACAGAGAATACCCAACTGTGATTACTGCAGGGTGGTGCAGACTCATGCAACAATTAATAGTCTCAAATGAAAGGTTATATATAAATAATAAATAAATTCAAAAATATATTATGTAATATATAAATATATACTATGTAAAATAATAAACACAGATATATAAATAATAAATACAAATTTATGATAATAAATACATGCGCTTTTTGTGGTGTTTAGTAAAAGGTACACAGGCCCATTACAGCAACGAAATCCAGCAAGTGCATCTCAGCCAGCTGTGCGATCTCTGCAAACTATCCCAATCCCACCCCAAAACTCCTGAATTCGCTGCCTTTACAACTTACAGATACTTCACTTCTCCTGCCAGCTCCCCATTCGCTGCTACAGTAAAATCTTCAGTGGCGGATTTGCAATTTTTTATCCTTTTAATCTATATTGTCATAGCAGCCACTTGTCATAGCCTCCTGCGAAGCAGTGACAACAGCACAGCCAGGGAGGCCAACCCCCTAGGCAGGCACCGGCTGCCGCCCCACGCCAAGCAAACCATGTCCCCGAGGTTCTCCTTATCTCCCAGGAACGCCATCCAACAGCACCTCCTGCGCCCCAGCCATCCTCAACCCTGCCAATACAAACAGGCAGCAAACCAAACCTTTTAGCAAGACAAATGCCTACCTAGCAGCATGTGAGCTAACATTTATAGCAACTCGGTTACGATTCTCACTTGTATTTACACAACAGGGAAGGGAAGGGAAGAGGGAGACCACTGGCAGAGCCACCCACTGACTTTCCATGCCCTCCCCAAGCCACCTGACTGAAATAATCCACTAATTCTGCACATTTCCTAATCTTTGTAAAGTTATTCGTTACATTTAGTCATGGAAAAGAAGAAATAAAACAAGAACCTAATGAATTCTTGTTGGCTTTTTGAAACACTTCATAGTACAGATAAGGCATAACATCATTTTTAAGCAGTTTGAAAACACCCTGTCACTTCCTATAATTAAATAAATATAATTGCAGCCTAAGTCAGCCCTCCCAGCCATCTTGTCTTTAAGGCAATGGGGAAAGAAGAGGCGCTATATCGTACAGTACTTTTTCTGGCTGTTGAAGTGTTTCTCCTTATTCAATATCTAAATTAAATCAAATGGAGTATACTAAGTAAGCCCATAAGACACAGCGCATAATGCAAGAGTCTTAAAATCCTTATCTACTGAGCACTCCAGCTTAAAGGCTGATGTTTTATGTTCCCCTGCAGCGCATGGGGATCCTGCTGGCTTGGCCAGACTAGGAAAATAAGCTTCGAATGACCAAATGCAACTGCAACTTGAAAAGTAGGAACCAAACCAGACACAACAAACCACAGAGCAGCCGCCCCAGCCCGGCCTGAGCTCGCCCAGCGCTGCCTTTCCCTCACCGGCATGCTCCCCGTGTGGCGGCGGACTTTGCAGGGCTGCTGATAAGATGCTTGCGAGTACAAGCCCACGAGCTGGGCCGTTAATCACAAGATATTTTAGCCTGAGATGCACAGGGTGAGGAAGGCAGAAAGCCGGCTCGTGCTGACGGAGCAACAGATGCACAGAGTTGTGCAAATTTGCTGAATTCCAAAGTTATGAATTCCTCAAGTTTAAGTGATTCTTAAAACACCGCTGAGCCAAAATCCACAGTCCTGTCTGGATGCTCTCCCCACAGGTCCCAGCGCCAGGACAAGAGGACGGCGCAGCCCAGGGGAGCCCACCCCATCGCACACAGCGCGGAGGAACAGGAAGGGCATTTGGGGTCATTTTCTGCCCGTGCTTGCCCTGAGCAGCCCTGCGGACGGTCAAGGGACGGTCATTCCCTGCACCGACCACACGTGACCCTGAGCAAGAAATGGGGCTCCTCCACACTCATGCACCAACATCTGCATCCCAGGGCAAGCTCTGTGCAGAACGCAAGAGGCACAGCGTACCAAGTACTGCAGAGCCTGTAAGTATCAGCTTCTTGTAATGTGCAAATAAAACTTGAGTTCAAGACAAAGTCCAGCATCTATCCTCCAAGTTTGGATATGTTTCTCTCCTGAAAATGTGTAATTGAAGCATAATTACATGCGAAACATCATTTCACACGTCCTATTAAAGGGACATTTACCACAAAGAAGTGTTAAGCAGCTCAAATATTAAAATGTGAGTAAAACTATTGCTGATAACAATGACATAAATTAATATTGGTAGTTAATTAAGTCCCGCTGTATTCTCAGACTTTTATTGGAAGACTGAGGCTTTTTCACAAAATTTGTGTTAAATATGATTTACTAAAGTACTTAGCTCCACCAGGTCCATCAATTTAGTTTTTATTGTTCAACTCATCTGCCCTACATTGAGCATAACCTGCCCATAGAAACAAACCACACATTGCACCTTATTTCCTCCACAGAAGAGCTCTGTAATTATCACCACATCTACTCTAAGTGTAGTTGGAGGTCAAATTCCAGATCTCTTGCCTTTTTTTTTTTTTTTTACCCTGTTACCTTTCAACTTGTATGCGCCAGAAAACAGTTTCAAAAATTAAAAAAATACCTCTCTGGGCAGGGAAATGCAAAAATCCCATTTCCTCTGGATCAGATTTCACAGCTTGAGAAGGAAAGAAGGGAGAGACAGTCACTTAATGTTGCACAGCAGCCATGGGACTGGAGCTGTGAAGACAGCACTGGGACATCCTCAGTACCACCCAGCATTCCAATAATGCAAAGCAAAGCACTGCTGCCAGTGCAGCCCATCCACGGGTTATCACAACCCTGCAGATGTTAACGCTACTATTTGTGATGAAAAGATTAGGTGAATTTAAAATCATGGTGGTTGTTTTTTTAATCTTCTACAGACAACAGGACCTGGGTGCACCACTTTCCAGCAGCATTTGGAAAAGACAAGTTAACATCACTGAGGGCACCAGAGGGATGCCTGGCCTTAGCCAGCATTCCTTGGCACGAAGGGATTGACTGACACAAGCAGAGAAAGGATCAAACAACATTCTGAGAAGCTGCTTAGAGATGTACCGACAAATAACATTAAAATAATAGTGACTGCTTCGCAGTAAGGGGGGGGTCGGGGGAGGGCAGAGCCACCAGCCCACAGTAGTAACTACAAAGAAATAATTACAGGGCCCAAACCCGTATAATTTTTTTTAGATTAAAACAATTTCAGAAAACAACACTACTACAAGCCCACCCAAAGCAGCAAGAAGCCATTTTTACCATTTTAATCAAATAACAAGCTGATATGCTAACTTAAAGGATCAAGACAAAATAAGATATGTGGGCCGGCAATCTGAATGCCAAGTTTTACCCATGTGAATTCAGTTATAAATGCTTGGAAAATGTGATTCCTTAACTTAGAAATAGCAGCTGTAGCATTCAAAGGTACTCCAGTAATTACTGGAATGCTTGCTGAAAAACTAGACAGAAGCTAACATCTTACTTACATTAAATACACATTCACCACAAATTAAAAGAGCCACAGAAAAAAAAACCCAAAAAACAATCAGGCAAGCAGATGTTCAAAGAAGAAGGGGGGGTGAGGGAACGACAAGAGAGGGCCAGATGCTCATTTCTGGTACTCGGCACAGTGCGCTGAAGATGCCCCACACCACCAGCCTCCCCAAAGTCACTGATGCTGAACAGCCGAAGGGAGTCAGATTGTCACCTATACATCTGTAAGTGGTAATTTCATCCCAGATACTGCAATAACACGCTGCCTTAAAATCGCAAAAATGCTGCCTAGTCATCCGAGACAACAGTAAAACAAGCAGCAACGCCAAGTGTAGTTGTCTACTACTGCCTGAGGGACTCATGGGTTTAGCAACAGGGCTGGCATAAGGATTATATTATCGAGGAGTGTCCTATGCTGCTTTATTGAGTGCCAGTGAAATGTCTGTTGCACTCAGTGCCTGGGAAATACTGTAAGAAACATCAACCGACAGCCACCAAAGGACAAATTAAGCTACTTGACCAATCTGGGCTTATTATCAGCTGCTGTTCCCTGAAAATAAACTGTTTCAGAAGTAAGAGATCGGTGACCTTAGCAGAGACGAGTAAGAAAACCTCTTTGCAGCGAGCATAAAGCCCTATGACATGCTAGTAGGAACAGGAAAGTCCACATCCAGGCTTTGGAAGGAGGTACCCAAAGAGAAGTTATCTGCAAAATGTGCATCACACTCTCCTGGCTCTCTTCACACCTCCCCCTTCACATCCCCACTCCCATGCACCTTCGCGTCTATTCCCACACTTCTCTCGCTACCCACATCCTGAACATATTTATGTTGTAAACATCCATTTGGAAGCATTTGGTATGCTTGTGGCACAGAGAAGGATGCTGCTTTGAGCTTCAGAAGGCAGTCGTCTCGCCATGACCCCTCTCCGTTTCCCAACTGCACAGGAGGGGAAAAAATTACTTGGCCCTCACCCTTATCTTTTATCCACTCAGGAACGAGATTATTGCCTAATAAAACTTCACTGCAAAGCTATTAAAAATTAAAGGGATATTTCCCTTCCTACATAATGATTTGTCACAAGCCAGACCTAAATCAGGATTGATGAGGTTTGTGGTACCTTTCTTTTTCTTTCTTTTTTTTTTCTTTTTTTCTTTTTTTCTTTTTTTTAATTTGGCAGACTTTTCAGATATATTTTTTTGCAGCCCTCTGCACTGCTGACTGACACCAATTTTCTCCTTCAGTCCTCCAGACCTCACTTGTTCAATAGATGAAGTAAGAGGTGAAAGGCAGCTGAGCCAGCAGAAATGTTCCCACTGTCCTTCAGGAAACACACAGAAGAGTCCAAGTAGTTGGTATGATTCAGAACTAGTGGTAGAAAAAGGACAGACCAGATTACAGCAACACAGAGGTCCTCCATCCAAAACCTGCATCCAAAGAGACTCCTGCTAACATATGGTGGAAATGTGACTTTCTGCAAATATCCTCCGCAGAAGCCAATTCCTTTCCTCCACCCAAGCCACATCCAATAGCTCTAGTCGAATGAGCTGTTACTTACACGTATTAGTCAGGATAGGCATCAGCCATGATACAAATTTTAATCCATCTAACTAATGAGGAATCTGCCATCTAGTTAACGTGCTCAGACCCTCCAGAGAAATTAAAATCCACCTATTTAGCCTCCTTGCTCACCAATGTGCTACCCGTCCCGGAGCACAGTGGCTGCTTTTCCCAGTCATCGTGTCCTGCGCTCCCTCCGCAGGGCTAGCACCTCTCTGCTCCACCGATACAAAGAGAAGCACCTGAAGCAGAATCACGCTGGAAAAACAGAACTTGGAAAGAATGTGTTAGCAACTTCAATCCAAATATAAAATGCATTTAAAGGTCATAATTTGCATAACTACATCTCATGTTTTTTGTTGTGTGGTGCAGGTTTTTTTTCTTTTTTAAATTGCTCTATCCTGGAAGGTGCCGAGCACTTCTGAGAATTGCTGAGCGCCTCTGTTTCTCATTTAAAGTTTTAACAACTCTTAGGGCTGTTCAGTGCTTGGCGGAAGCAGCTCTGCAAGGCATCCTAGGACCATGCTAATAGGTACGTAGCATTTCTGAAAAGAAAAAAAATAAAAAACACCAAACCCCACCTTTTCGAAAAACAAACTAGTAAGAGAAGGCGTATGGCCCCGAGACCACACAGCACCATTATCAAATGCTGACATGACTGGGCTGACATGGGAGTTTCGCTTTCTTACGATGCGTTTGTGGTGGATTCAGAAAAACAGCAAGATGCAACCAGTCATAACAGGAAGAGCTCAAAAGGCCACAGGCACAAATTGCCCTGACATGGCCATAATTATTTTTTTTTTTTAATCCTTTTGTTCACTTGGATCAACAGCTGCCACAACCTGCATCCAGTGAGGATGCTACGCCGATCCCCTGCAACTTCATCACCAAATCCATACCCAGGCCCATAAATAGTGTCGTATTTTCCTTGAAAGGATTGAAACTGGAAGAGTAGCAGGTACAAGGAGCGCCCTCTTCAACCAGAGTGAAAGCCAGGAGATGCTGGAACATTCAGCTCTTGCTTCCTGCACAAAATTAATCATAATGGCCAATCTGTGCTGCTGCTTAGTCTGCTGAGGAAAAGATGAAATGGCTAAATTGATATCAAGACAAAGGAAGGGCTTGCTGCAGCAATCTCTGAGGCTGCTGCAGAAGTGGTATTCCGCCTTCTCCTGAGCTACAAAAGGAGACTCTGGAGAAGGCGGAAAACTGTGGCTAGAAGCCTGCAGTTCCCCCAGCTTGTATAAACATGTTTGCAAAGATCAATGCACTCGGCATCGGGTTCAGAGGCTGAACGTGGCTCTATCACCATTAGCACCTGACTGATGATTGACACAAACCACATACCACCTACAAAGGCAATGCACAGACCCGAGCATGTGGGAAATGCAGGCTTTCCAAAAACCCTCTGCAACATCTTAGATGTTTTCCCACATTTCAAGAAAAAAAAAAAGCAAAAAAAAAAAAAAGCAAAGAAAGAGAAGAAAAGATTAAGGTTGCGGTGTTCGTGTTAAACGGGATCTTTCATTTCCGTGGTATCCACTCGCATTCCTTTCAAAAGTTAAGAAATATTCTGTTTATTCTGGACTCTGCACTCTTTCCACCAAAACCAAGTTCCTCCTAGTTCTCTGCTGCAGACACTGCCAGCAGAGCAGGGACCCAGAGCACCCAGCCTTGGTGAAAGGCAGCGAGTATCACATTAGAGATGCTGTGTACTGCACCTTTTTTTTAGAAAGGGAAGTCAACAACACACAATTTTCTTGTAAAAACTGTATCTGTCTCAACACACACACTGAAAACCTCAAAATCAAGTTCACAAAGCCTTCTGCATTTCCCACAGCAACGTTAGTCATGGGGTCTTTAAGAGAAATGCCCCAGTTCTGACTAATTGGTCAGAGAGAACGATGATACACGTGTTTCATTACCACCAACCCCAAAATACACATGTGATAAGAACTTCTCCACCTCTGGCGCCTTCCCCCCCGCCGCTCTTCTCTCCCTGCGGCACAAGGCTGGAGCTCCCAATTCCCGGCCCACCTCACCTGGGCTCCCCGCAGGCCCCTGGAGGGGGGATTGCTCCATCCAGTGAAGCAACCAGGCCTGGAGCAACGCAAGGTGAAAATCCTTTCATCTCCTGCACCATCTCCTAGACTGACGTTTTCCAGAGAGGATGAGGAGATTTGAGGGCACAATGGGGAGACTTGAAGGGACAACGAGGAGACTTGAGGGGACAATGACTCCAAAGCCAAGCTGCGGTGGGGACGCAGAGGTGGACGGCCCAGGGAAAGCCAGCCATGATGTCCAGGGCTGGCTCAGGGCAGGAGCACCTCCAGATTGTGGTGTGAGGGGAAAACGAGCACCGGGGCCTACACTGACAACATGCCGTCAACCCACAGAGGACAACAGCCTGTGCTGGGCGATGAAACACCAACAACTGTCAGCAAAGGCATCCCCATAAATCCAGCTGTGCCTGAGCTCTTACAACAGGGGAAGCTTCAGAGACAATCTGGCACAAGAGGCCACAGTTTTCATGCAGTTTGAAAGGATGAAGGTTCAAATTGGTAAGGAGCTCTCGAGAGCCCCTGTGGACAGCCCACCGTTGGCCTGGCCAGGCCCAGCACCGACCACCACATGGCCACAGGACAGGCCGTGCCACCTCCCCAACGCTCTGGCAGGAGCGGGGCTACACACCGCCTCACGCAGAGCCGGAAAAATCCCCAGGTTCCCTTCAAAGCAAGGCATGCTTTGCTTTGCTTTCTTGTTTGTTTGTTTTTAAATATTCTGGCAGTGGAAAGAGTCACTGTTTTGTTTTTCTCCCCCACATATGCTATATAGTTTTTTCTCTAGCACTCATTTCTTGCTTACTCAGTTGACTATAGTCTGCTTCTCACAGGAACGCTAGCTGTGTTTGTCCCCAAACTGTATCGTGATCCAACTGCTTTGTGTCATCCCACCAGCACCGCACAGGGAACCACGATCAAAATATTTTCCCTAGGATGCAATGCTGAGAGATGGGCCTATACGTTATTTTAGAGCAGAGCTGACCTGCAAGGCTGAAGAGTGTGCAGAAGTGTTTTGGCTAGTGAACTCAGTAAACACCACGTGAAAAAAAGAGGGAGTAGTACTACAAACAATACCAAGGCTTTATTTGTACAACAGTGCTGTTTTGCCAGATACACTGCTAAGAAAATACCGCATTTCAGCTATACAACACAGTAAGTCCTCCTGCAAATTACTGCACAATACGACCACACTTTCAGCAACATTTAAACACGGCCAATAAATTAATACAGGACATCCCAACCATCCACAGGTCACAGTCCTCAACAAGTAGGTCTAATTCTGGAAGGTGGTGAGACACACATAAAATAGTTTGTAGCAGCAGTCCAAGGCAGTGATGAAGCAATCCCCACTTCAACTCATCTAGAAGCACTGACATGAGCCCAGGCGCTAAAGGGATGCAGGATGAAGCCATCCCCAGTCCACACAACTCGCCTTCCCTCTCTGCAAGTTAAAATTAACTTCCCTGACAAAATGCAAATACATTAAAAAAAAATACCCAAGCCAATTAAGAGACAAGTGTTTAAAGACATGAGTAGTAATTACAAATGTATTATTCATACCTAATTTACAAGATGAACTTCTTTCAGTAAAATATTAAACTGTTTACATGCATTCAGGAAGACAATTTCCCAACCCTTCGCGTCCTGCTCTGAAGCGGTGACTATCGCTACGCAACAACTCCGCAGACTTACAGTGTACACTATGGAGCAATCAGAAAATGTTTGACCTCAGATATCTACTTGACCCTACAGAAATGCAGACTCGCTCACTATAAAATCCTAAACAATGGGGCAGACAAGGTCACAGGGTCAAAGCAAGTATTAACAGGTCATTGTGCAACCCACTTGGGAGCAATTACTTCTGGTCACGGCTAAGTGGACACTTGATTGAATACCACTAAGACAGCTCACATCCCACAGATAACAATCCTCACAGCGATTAAGAATTAAAGCCCCCATGATTCAGCCTTTATTACTCAAATGAACCTAACTATTCCATAAAAAACTCTGGGTATATGCATGATGCAAGGTCTAAATTGAAATGCCACCTCATTAAACAATAATATCTAATTTTATCTAAATGAATTTTCATGAAAGTACGCCACACAGCTCAGGAATTTTTAAAATGAATTATCACAAGCGATACATAATTTCACCAAAACTGCTGCAGGAAAAAAAAAAAAATAGCTTCAGGGATGAAAGGGAAACATCTATGCTGAATGAAAATTGCACTTCTGCTTGCAGAAAGGGTAAAAGGGGGATTCAGGGCTTCTGCCAGACAATAGAGCCAGATTTTAATCAAATCAACACCCCTCTGCTATAACAGCTATGCTCACCCTACCCTGACCGACAGTAAGCACCTGAAGCACGTGCCGAGTATCACTGCACACACAGGCTACTTTCAGAAAAGGGGATGTCATCTGCACATCAAACCCCTAAAATTGGGGTTTATTATCATAAGCCCTTGAAACAGCTACCCACAACTCTGGCTATTAAGTGGCCTCCATTGCTTCAGCTGAGAGCAGTTTGTACATCCCCTCCTGAGGGGTGAAAACCCTGCTCCAACACCTAGGAGCACTTCCACATGCTGGCTTTTCATTTAAGAACTTAATTATTTTACAAAAGCTATGAGAAGCACAGGCAAGACGCCTGCTTTAAAAGAGGTCCTGTCAGGAATCAATGAAAGAAACAAGACAGGTAAATGGATTTCATTTTTAGCCTATTTATTTGTTGGTTCTATGAGCAGGGGCAGCGTGTTTCACTGCCCTATGAAGAAAAAGCAATGCCACTGGCCCAAAGATAGTCTCAGCCTCATTTCTATAGCTTCACACATAACTTTTTCCAAAGTCTGGTGCTCTCCATCAGCCTTTTGTGTCCAATTGGTTCCTGTAATATAGCTGGTACTCAGAAGCCCACAGCTTCTTTCAGAAGCTGTGCCTTTCATACGAGGAGAGGACACACACCACACACCCCCAAAAAAAAAAACCAAAAAAAAATCCCAAAAGCCCCAAAAGAAAAAGGGAAAAAAAAATCCCAAAGGAATAAAAAAACGAACCCAAAAGACATTCTCCAAGCTAACTAGCCCAGCATAAACCTGTGGAGAAAAGCAAGTTGCACAGATGCTGGTGGTTGACTGAGGCACTGGGAAGGATGGAGTGAGACCATCAGGGAAGGGATGCTAACACAAGTTAGGGCCCTTCTGGAGATTAACTCCTTCACCCCTTCCCCACTCCACCCCAGCAGCAAAGACAACGCCTCAGGGATATTTAAGAGCACTGCATATGCAGACACTTGGATGTGCAAAATTATGCATGCATGTTTGGAGGCCATTTTAGAGCCTGGCTCATGAGTCATACAGAAAGTAGATCAGGAGGAAAAAAAAAGTTTTAAGATGCATTTTTCTGTATTCTTGCTACTGTAGCATAGCTTTGGTGTTGGTTTTTTTTTTGCTTTGCTTTTTTTTTTTTTAATATTGAAACTCTTTGAACCTTTTTTCTGTAGCTGTTGGAAAATTCTGAGTTAAAACAGGAGTATTTTACATTAGTGTTAATACCATAATAGTCAGCTGATAACATATCAGATATGTATAATTCAAGCCTGACAGACGGGTGTTCACCACCGTTGATTATTGCACAGGAGTACACGAGGAATGAAAAACTGCATGGTTGCTTCTCCCTTGTCCTGCTGCCAGCGAGGTGTAATAACGCTATTATGAAAAGCAAACAGGGATGAACTCTGCTCAAAAGAAGGTGAAGCCTGAACTGAGAAATCAATTGCTGCATCAGTTGTGCCCCTACAACTGAGTAATGCTGTTACAAAGTTCATCGAGCCTTCAAGATCCTCACCCTGGCAAGGCTTACAGTATTGTGCATATTTTATTGGCACTGAATATTCATATTGTGGCAGCATCTGGAGACCAACTAAGGCTGGCACTGTGGGGAAAAAACAGTCCTAGAGTTCACCCACCAGCTGGAGATTTCATCAAGAGATCCACGCTTGGTTTTCCGTTCTTTCATGGACTTCCTGCCAAGTTGCACATCTCCCTGTACCCAGGTCTAGGATGAGGATCTCATATTCTACAAGCCTGCAGCGGACGATGTGTTACAAACCCCAGTGCCTGGTTACAATGGCAGACAGTGCTGCTGGGTGCAATAAAAGCACACTGTAGATGAGAGTCCAAAAATAAGATGCACTCTCTCACCGAGACAGTCCCCCTCACACCCCAGAGGGCTGTAATCGGGAAACAAGTAGCAAAGTGCTGCTGGGAGACAGGGACTATCTGAGCTTTGCTGTACTGATGCAGCAAAGGGGCACTGACGACTCTGAGATACACAAAGGTGGTTAAAATGGGACAAGCGGAGAAGGACTGGGAAGGCGGGGATAAACTTTATGTTTCTCTCTGCAAGGCAGAACAAAGCCATGAAGGGATACGAAAGCAGTCTCAAGTCAGAGCAGTGCTTAGTAGCAGCACATCCAATGGTCCTCAGAATGGGGAAAGCATTGGAAGTAAAGACACATACACAAAAAAAGACAAATGAGGCAAGAAGATGCAACTCACTTTTAGCACCAGCCGAGTCCAGGAAGGGCAGGACTTAAACATCAAGCAGTGGCCAGTGACTGGTATTACCACCTGCAGAGTCATGGGGGAACCATTCAACAGGGCATCCTTAATGTAGCTGTATAGTCCCTTCTTCCTTTCCTAATTCTTTCAAAACCATTTAAGCATACCATACATAAAATATAAAGTTGAGAGTTACTACAGTCAGCCAGGCCAAAATCTACTGGACGGTTCAATGACTCTCTGACATGCTTCTGATGAGGAACATGAATGAGACCAGAGAAGTAAGTCACACCTAAGCTAGCAAGGACAGCGGTGCATCAGACCACCAAACCATCACACAGGCAATGGTACGTGGTATGAATCTGGGCACATAGATGATTTTCAGGGATGGTTGGGGTTTTGGGGGTTTTTTTTGTTTGGTTTTTTTTTCTTCCATTTAGTATTGTTTCATTTGTGTGTCCAGGAATTTCTTCTTGAATTATTAAGTGCTGCCCTATTCTCTGACCATTTGCAGTGCACTGCAACGGTAGTCCTGTAGGCTACCTCCTGTCCACCCCATCCTCTCTCCCATGTCCCTCTCTCTGTGCTCATCCTTTCCAGCTAAACAGACTACCAGGGTGCCAGCATGCTCCAGAAAACTCAGAGGCCTGCAGCCTGGCTTACGCCTACTCGGCAAGAGAACTGAGGTTAACTGGTTCTCCTGAAAGCTGTCCTTACATCCAGTTCTGACCAGCCAAAATAATACACTCTCACGAAGACTCTGCCACCTTATAATGTCTCTCAGCCAGGAATTCAACACCTAGTAGATATTAAATAATCGCAAAACAACCCCAGCTAAGGTCTGACAACTCACTCCCTACTTGCAGTTACTTCTAGGGTGGGGGAAAACACCATAGTGCCTGTATGCTTAAGCAGCATTACCCAGTATGTATCATTTACAGAAACTGGTCTGAACAGCTACGTACCCGCACCTTGTGTTAAGTCAGACTTTGTAAGCACAGACTTGCTGTCCAGTAACTCACACCTGAGTTTTACAAAGAAAAGCTGACCTTTTTTTGTGAAGCATACAAAGGATTTTAACCTTCCCTGCAGCTCCCAAGTAGCACATCAACACTTGCAAACCAAGACATTCAGCTGCCAGTATAAACTTGGACTTCCAGCAACTGGGCATGTATGGGTGATGTCCAAATTCACCAGGCGTGAGCAATGACACCTCAGTTTCCCTCCCCCTTACTCAGCAGCTGGAAGAACCACTGCAAAGGGGGCCATGTCCCATACTCATGGCTGGTGAGAGATCAGCATGGGATTGCTGCAGGGAAAGGAAACTGAGAAATCAAGAAGGAAACGGCTGGGCCAGATAAAAACCCCAGTTCTCCCTCTCGTGTAACAGGATGTTTCTGGTTCAGGAACAGATGGGAAGAGAATCCACTCCATGGCTAAGCAAGAGGAGGTAGAGACGCCTGAAAAATTCCCTTTGACTTCAGCTGTCTCTCTGACAGCCTGACTCAGTCATGGACCAAGCAGATAACAGGCGGCCATTCATCAGCTCAACCAATACACAAAGGCAAGAATTTCCCTTCTTAAAGGGATTTAATGATAGAGCTTTAGAAACTGGTTAAAGGAGTGAGACTGAGAGTAAGCACACTACAGATGAGACCCAGTAGGTTGCTATTAATATTGCCCTGAAGCAGACACCCCAACCTGCAGCATGGGAACACAGTTCAAAGAGCTAGGCATGTTCTTCAAGCAAAACATTGCCCAACTGCAGAATTAGAGCTGAGTTCAGTGAAAAGTTTTTCCACAAATCTATTCTAATGGACTATTGACTTTTTTTTTTAATCACAATCAGAAAAAGCTGACCCATGAATGCTTGTCTTCCTTGGTACACTGAAAAAAAAAAAAGATACAACTAACTAGCTGGCCAGGGATGTCAGTCAAACCTCTGTCCAGAGAAGATTTTTTTCACATCTCCCTTTGAAAACTGAAGGTTAGAACATATTCCATAAGGACAGTCAGAGAGCAAGCCTACAGGCAGTACTGCATTCATCACCCATACCTGCATCTTCTTGTGCCAGTGGGTCCTCCCAAAACATGCCCCACCTCTGCCATGCTGGCCTGCAAAGGGCTGGAGATACTGTGCATTTTCTAGGGTGAAGCAGTTGGGAAAAGAGAAAAAGAAGTTTTCAGCTTTGCAATTCTTCAGCTCCCTGCAATGCCTGCCTTCCCTTTTCGTACAGAATACTTCAGTTGCCTGGAGCTATTCTAGTTTATATTGGGCATTCATAGCAAAAGCCCAACATCTCTTGCTATTTTTGCTCATGGCTACCTAGACAAGCATCTCCTGTGCTGCAGAGAAGCACCTTCTTAATGAAGCAGCTATGAGATCAATGTTGTATGGCTTCCAAGAGCAAAAGAGTTTACAATTAGCTGAAGGTCTGGTATTTGACAGTTTTTTATGGCTCTTTTACAACTGTTTGCAAATCTTTTCTTCCTTTAAATTATTCTGAAAAGTGTTAGGGGGAAGCCAAAAGTTACTTTGTGTAAGCATGTATCTACTTGCATGAATCCAAGAGTCTTTTTAATTTAAAAGTACCATTACAAATGCCTGTATTTACACGATAGTTGTTTATGTAATGCTTTAAAGAAAGCCTAAATGAAGCACAGAAGCCAACACTAACGCAGAAGACAGTGGGAGTTAAGGAACATGCTCCTGGGGCAGTCCAGAAAATGGCAAGGCATAGTGCCTGCACCATAAGGATTCAATAAAAAGGATATATTTCTCAAAAAGAACTTTTGATAAAACCTCGATGCATGCACAACCTATGATTTTTAGGCTCTTCTTCCTGAGATTTTCAGGACCTCTGTTTGTATGTGCTTAACAAAAAAAAACCAGCCAGAACAGACTGTTCCCAAAATTCAACCCTTCTCAGGAGGTTTTGTGCATTTTGATAAATGCAAGTAAATGTGAAAATCAAGCTCAAAAGTCTCTCTTCAAGTAGGCCTTTTCCAAATCCACACCTCTCTTCCTTTCACTCAGATACACAAACCTTCCAGTACTTCTGAACCCATGTCACAAGTCCAGAACAGTCTGACTTTCAAGCCGGAGCAGCAGCCCGGGTCTTGGCTCTCAACAGCACAGCACAGCCCCTTGCCTTCACCTCAAAGTATCACCTACTCAAAATGAAAGTGCAAGAAAAAGCCTTCACAGATAAAAAGCATGTTGTAGCCTTAGGCCTGTCAGCATGGCACATGTCTAAAGAGAAAAATGAATCTGCATGATAGACTTGAAATGCAGGTGCCTGGATGGAAATGAGAATTTCCACAAGCAGGCATACATATGTTTAAAAAAAAAAAAAAAAGGGAAAAAAAGAAAGGGATGCTCATTTGCAAGAGAACACAGGACAAAAACCAAAGCTACACCTGTAAGAAACATGTTTCTTTGCCAGGTGCCTTAAAAAGGTTGTATCTTCATTTTAGACTCCAGCCAAAAAGATTAAAGCCATTTTCACCCTCACCCAAATCACCAAGGAGACCAAACCTTCTCCAGCTTTTAAGTGCAGTGAAGTTAGCATTGAGGGAGGATTCAAGAGAACCATCTCCCAAGCTCCAGATCACTACCACTGTTTCACAGCATCCTCCTTGCTGCTGATGCTCCCTCCCTCTGCTCCCATGCACCAGCAGCTCTCAGTAGGCTCCCCCACCAAAACGCCACACACAACTGTGGAAGCATCTTGCTGGACAGCACCGCACGATCAGTGCCGTCTATTTCTCATAATCGTACCTATGGTCTGGCAACACCGTACCCATAATCCAGACTGACAGCATGCAAGATCCTACATCTCCCAGGGGAAGCTGAGCTTCAGCTCAGAAGGATGCCTCCAGCAATGGGGAACTCTACCAAGTTATGTACTCTTATGCAAGTTTGGGGTTTCTTAAACATCTGAAGGGGGGTAGGGGGGTGGGGAGGGGAGGGTGCGTGTGGTAAAGAAATCAATCCAGTAATCCTTGTTGATTATACTGACAGTAATTATACTTGTGTTATGCCAACAGTATCTTCAGTCTCGACAGTGCCAGTGCTTTGAGATAGCTTGACTGCCTCATGGATGAAATGAAGCTGTAGGTTTTAGGCCACTAGAAAGACAATAAGTGCTGAAGGTGATTTGGGAATGCAGGACAAGCACACCAGCTGGATACTGGTGCTGTCTGTAAAACCACTCTATTCCTACCCAGGGCAGAAAGCATAGCCCAAACTTTGCTCAAATGATTTCTTCTGTGAAAGCAGAGCAGTGAAGGTGCAAGGACACAGAGGAGCACAACTCATAGACAAGCTGAAGATGACAATGTGCCAGAATAATCAGATGAAGCTCCCACAGACCTGAGCATCAACTGGGCATTTTATGCAGCTTCAACCACCTTTGCTGTGGTGACCTACCATGTCCCAGAGCAATCAGCCCCATGGAGCCAATGCAGGTGCCAGGCAGCTGGGACCTGCCTGTGCCTGCTGTCACACATGCCCCCCACAGTGGGGATGGACACGTCCCTGTGCCACCCAGCCACTCTACTCCTTCTTCTTCCAAATAAACAAATAGAACAGAACAACAAACCCCCTAAACCCCACCTACCTCCCTTTGCAGCCAGGTGTTGGTAGATTTATTGAACTGGTTGGGTTTTTTCCTCCTAGATGAAGGCTTTAGATTTCACATCAGGAAAGAACTGCTCACGGTCTAGAGGGCTTGATCTGAGTGATACACTAAAAGCTACCATCCTCCAGTTATTACATGAAATATGTCCAACTCCCTCAATATTTTAATAGATATTTTACAATATAAGTACACTGTGTGGGAAGAGACAGAACAGTCACCACATCACAGTTTTCTCAGCTGGATCCTGCCCAGCTGTGGGATCACCAGTGAACAACTGATAAATTTAAGTCCTGTTCTGACACTGGTTCCTCCTGTTGCTTTTGGCGAGTTGCTTAACACCCAGCATGTCCAAGTTTCATTGCTTTATATATATATATACATATATCTATGTATACATACATACTGTAGAAATCATATTTATTCAACCTCCTACAATGTTCAAGAAAGCAACGAATTATGCTAAAGCATTTGAAAGCGAGACAGAGATCAGGAGCCTCAAGAGAATGAGCAGTGATTTTACATCAGCCCACAGAGCTCCGGAGTGAACAACCATCCTCAGCCTTTGAAAATCAGGACCCTTTCGAGGGAGCTTAAAGGCAGGTGAAAAATTACTTGAGGTCTTTGGAGGGGGAGGAAAAAAAAAAAAAAAAAACAAACATATACACACAGAGATGATCAGAAAACACCACAACCAACCCAAACCACTTATGGGCAAACCACTGATTTGCAATTCCAAACCACTTTTCTACCTGAATCCTCCACTTACTATCTTATCTGATCTCTCAGGGAATCCCCTGAACATATCTACTTTGAAAGGACCTCTCAAGCTCTACTCTGAGCACTTCTAAGCACGGAAGGTTTCTGTTTTTTAGGGATGGGCGTAAAGTTATGACAAACTAACAGCTTTTTCATGTACTCTCTTTTCTGGTGGGTTTTATTTTTGGTGTTGGTTTGTGTTTTGGGGGTTTTTTTTGCACACTGCTGTACCACTCATTTTCTGGCAAGACTATCCTTATCAGGTAACTCTGCTCTCTTTGCCAAATAAAGGTTGCCATACCCAACAGACACACACTTTTACTGGCCCACCACATGTAAACATTAGCCTAAAATAAATTCTAAGGCAGCACATATGCCATGATCTGTATCAACAATATAACAAGTAAGTGCTGCTTCACCAATATGCAAGAAATGTTTTAAAGTCTGCAGCCACTGGCAATTCTGCTTGGTGGCACAAAACCAGGTGTTTTCAGCTAGAACGGTACAAAATCACTGCTAAGAAACACCACAGACCCACTGCATCACACCAACAGGGTGGTCATGTTGACGCTGAGGCTGGTTGAAGACATTGATTCTTTTTACTACCAAAATGTCCTACATTACATGACCTCAGAACTTCACAGGCCTTATTCAAATCCTCCAGCAGCCTCTTAACACGACAACGTTTTCCCATTCCCACTTTGTGGACAGAAGCATGCAGATGTGGAGGAAATGGTGTAGCGCCAGTTAAGGAATAACAAAGTCCCGAACTTCTGACTGCCAGCTTAAATTTGCAGGCTTTGCATTAATGTCCTTTGTCCAAAAATCCATTTGCTGAAATGAGTAAGAAAGAAAGAAAGAAGGTTCCTCCCCTCTCCCCTTGTCATTTTGTCTTCTAGGAGGAAAAAAAAAAAATTACCTTCAATTTGGAATCAAAATCCTTTCAGCAAAGAATTTTTGAGGAACAGTGCATGGAAACACCTGTTTTAAGTGGGGATGTTAGAAGCCCAAAAAACAGTATCAAGAATAATGATGCTTTTTTGAACAATCAGTATCAGTCTGTTCCCAGCATTATTTTTGGAAATGGTATAGCTAATATGACAGCTATGATTTGGAGCCTTCAAAAGGCGTAAGCTATTGGCATTTTAAATACATTACATACAAACATGCACGCACCCCTACACCCACACTAACTCTGAAGATTTGTTCTGCTCCTGTCTGCTGGCTCTTCTGAGTGTACTCCACAACAGATTGTTTCCTTCTCTCATTGCATTTTTTTTTTCCTATAAGGGCTTTACACCAGGCATCCAAATATAAAGGCTATGAAGAGACCTGCATTAACATACCACACAGCAGAAGGGAACCTCAGTGGCTAAATGGACATAATCAAGCCTTTCAATTACACTATTACCCAAAAAGGTGTGGGTGGCTTATTACCAAAGACAGCATTTATTTTGAAAAATGGAAAGCACCATTAGAAACACCTAATATAACTCCTATTAACTTATTTGAATCTAGTCCTGAGCACATTGGGTTTGTAAGTGTCTGCTAACAGAGCATTCTGTTTGCCTAATTAAGTTTTCAGTAGGGTAAGCTATAGTTCTCATGCTTATATAGGGTGCTGAAAAAATCACATATAAACCAATGCCTAGCTTGATTTACCTTTATTGTATGAGAATTTGCTACAGGCTTTTCAAGAACTGCTAACTAATTTTCCATCAAAAAGGACAATTGCTGGACAAATTCCCAGCCCAGCCCAAGCGATGGGGAAGACAGACAGACTTGCCTCTAAGTTACAACTCTCCACGAAATCCCTATGGCACTTATAGACCCTTTGGTTTTCCTCATCACTTTTTCCCCTTGCTGGTCCACATTCTGAACCTTGAGCTTATTTCCCCAGCCGTGCCGGCAAGCAGCACCATAACACTCTAGCTGGGGAACATCAAGCAGAGGAAAATTACCATTAGCCAAAAAAATTACTCTTAAGAGGCTTAGAAGAAATCTCAGGGAATCAACTCAGATCTCCATGACAAATAATTAGCAAAATAAAGATAAAATACTGAAGCATCTCAGCTTTCCGCTACATTCCAAAGCAGCTTATTTTCTCCTTCAGTTTTATTCTTGCTGCATTTAAAATGCTTGCTTGCAACTTTCAGAAAAGAAGAAAAGGGAAAAAACCCAAGCAACAACAAGAGTATTTTGCCCAAAAAGACACAATTTCTGCCCACCGAATCCCTGCACCCAACCCTGCTCCAGGCAGGGCCCCCGACCCGTGCTCCCATGGGACCTGCTCACGGGGTGAGTGCTCCTGGAACAGGCCCAAGACTTTTTAAGCCGTATTACAGCATTAATATAATTTACAAAATGGTTAAAAATCAGAATGTTTTTCCTTCGTGAAAAATAACACACTTAATGCTTTTCATCTGGCACATAAAATTTACAATACCTCCAGGAACATTTTCTTTGGTTAAATCAACACTATTGGTACTTTTTCAGCCTTTAAGCGTATTACAGCCCCAGCTTTTTATGGGTTTTTTTGGTTGTTGTTTTCACCCATTGTAATAAACTTTTCAGAACCAGAAACGATCGACAAGAAAAAGCATTCCCATGTCAAACAATTTTAACTACTGCTTTTAAAACAATAATAAAAAAAAGGGGGGGGGGGGCTTGAAACCCGACTCATGCAGTAACTATCTCAATGCAATTAATATAAAGTAATTATCTGTAGGGCCAAACTTCCCAACTTCAGCACTCTCCCCAGAATTGTTTCCATGCTGCTTCCATCAGGCAGCTGCAGCAGATGTTGGCTGTTAAAGGGCGCAGACGACACAGTTCATGACTTCTCGGAGGCGGCCGCGCGCCACATCTGCAGTCGATGAAGGCGAGTGCAGAAGTGTGGCAGACAGAAAGAAAACGTCAGCCAGGCCAAGCACAACCTTCTTCTGTGCTGGGGCTAAAAACAGAGGGGGCGTTTGCCCCGCTGCTCCGGCCAGCCTGGCCAGCCCTGGGCAGCGCTGCCGGAGGAGCATCCGGGCTGCGGCGAGTTCACACCGAGGAAGCAAACGGCGGCAGCAGCCTCCGACTGCCGCTCCGCACTCGGCTCCTCATTAACTGGGCGGCGATCCAAGTTCATCTGGGCCCCAGAGAAAGGCAATGCTTGTGTTTAGACCGCACAATACTGACATAACATTAACAGATTTACATATGCAAAACTGTGAAGCAACAGGCATTCCCCCTCAATTGACCCACAGCTTGTAGTGGCTGCCGAGTTATTCCCTGCTTAGGCTCTGTAACCAAGTGGGCGTCATGCGACTACCATCTGGGTACCACTTATTTAAAGCTGGCAGTCTCTCTGTAATAGGCAAGCTGGCAATAAGCAGGAAGGGAATAAATTGCATCATTTAGTTAACATCCACTTGCTTTGCGGCTGTTAAAAACCCATGACTGAATAATAATTTGGTTATTTCTTTTGCCAGACAATGCTGTCAGCCAAATCGTACTACGCATGCTGCAAAACGTCAGCTTGCAAAATTTCCACTTTAAAAATAAATTAAAGAAATTTGCAGTATAATGTGAGCTAAGAAGTTTTCCTAATGCTAGCAACTCAAATGCAATCAAGTTCTAAAATTAAACTTGGACTACCGTAGTCACCAGATTCTGCTTTTCCCTAAAATCTTATTCTTTGTTTTTATCAGCCACCTACTCCAATCCATTAAAATTGCCAAACATCAGCAACCTGGCCTGTAATGAGCAGAGGAACCGGGATCCGCTCATAGGAAGGCTCATTAGATCCTAACACATCTCCATTTCACGCTACCGACTGCCCTTCTCATCCTTTGCCTTAATTCATAGATTTTATCATTTCCTTCTGTCTGACACAACTGCTTTCACAGAAATCGGTATCAAAGAAAGTGGCTGAAACCCTAGACCGCTGAAATACAGCTAGAATGTACCCTTTGTTTAAAAAAAAAAAAAAAAAAAAAAAAGGAAGAAACAAAGGGCTTTTGAAGTGGGTTTCTCTTTGGGGCTCTTTAGTTTGCAGAAAATTAAGTTACCAATAGTAATCAATTATTTTTTTTTGGTCCCAATTTGCTAGAAATACATTCTGGCACACATATAATCTCAATATCCATCTCTCTTCGGGACTTAAGGGAAAACCCATGCCGAGTATGCCTTTATACTGCAAACATAACAAGGGTTTGCATTATACAGCGGGAAAAGTCAGAAGTAATGTTTCCATCGAGATTAATGGCAAGGGAGAGCCAAGAGCACAGTCCACAGGTAAGAGTTTGCTCAACACAGGCTACAGCATCTCTGTCTTTCACAAAACCAGGCTCGCTCCTCCCTCATTACATTTTGAAGGGACATCAGGGACTCTGAAGTGCAGAAACAATTTAAGACAACTGATAGTAAGTGGAAACCTGAGTTCATTAGTAACTCACTTCCAGTATTGGCAATGCAGACAGCCTCGGGGAGAGGATGCCGGAGCAGAGTCAGGCTGCCGTACGCCTCACACATCTGCAATGGGCAATCAGCAATGACGCCTCCAGCATCCACACCAGGTACAGGGCTGAAAGACCACACAGCCAGGCAGAAAGACATCAAAAGCAAATGGGAGACAACCGTTTTCCCCTCCCTTGTCTCCACTGCAGGTCTAGGGGGCTAATGCAGAGCCACCAACCTCCACCCCACACCATGTTGTGACACGCCACTGGCAGCAGGGGCAGGCAGGTACATCAAAGAGCATGTATGGTTTCAGTACGGGTAACCCCTTTCATGATCCAGCAGCGATACAGGATAGACAAGGTGCAATGGGGTCTGCACCACTCAATCTCAGAACACCTCCTGAGCCAACACACATGATGATTGTCCACTTAAAAAAAAAAAAATCCTTTGGAAAGAGATGTTTTTACAGGCTTCCACCACACCATGAAGCTCTTGCCACTGCAGTTGGGATGTTCAGCCAGCCCAAGGTGGGTAGGGAAACGCAGGACCCACAGCAACCCACAGCCCACCACAACAAGGGACTGCCACTGTGGAATGCAACAGGGCAATGGACAATCGTTAACTGCCTGCAGGCTTTTACGGAACAGTCACAAAAGATAGAAGAAGATAAGGGTTTTATACAGCATGATCCTGTACCAACCTGACAAGACAGTGGTCAGATGAAGGAGGAGAATTAAAAAAGGGAACAGAAACAGAGGGCAGAGAAAAAAAAAAAAAATCTGTCAGAGGAAATGCAATGCCAGAAACTCTTCTAGGACCCGGTGGCTGGATGCCAACTCAAAAGTCTCCAAAAAAGTAAGGCTACAGAGCCCCTGGAACCACCCTGATAAAAAAAAAAAAAACAAACCACACTGTGCATGCTGTTTGTACTTGTGCTTGCTGTGCATGCTTCGCCACTCTCACCCAGGAAGTCTCAGCCTGAAGTACTGCTCTGGAGAGGAGACCCAAGGCATCCACTAACTTTGGCAAGTAATCCTTTGGAAAACATACATCCCCTAAAGCATCTGTATATCGCAGAGAGTGTTTGAAAAGCTTCACAGTCCTAGCCTTAGCACTTTTAATTGCATACACCATACCCAAGATCATCAACCCAGTAACGCTGTCATACACGTGGTACATTACCGTATGGTCAATCTCCCTAATTATTCTTGAGTTATTTTTTCCAGTAGATCTACAAAATTATCAGCATAAATCTCAAAACATTTACCAGTCAACAAACTCAGCACAACAGACATAAGCTTGGCCTTGACAAATAAAAAGACTAAGGAAAATGTATTTATTTGTAGCAAATGTCCTTTCCTATAACCGTCAAATAGATTACAACTGCATTTCTCTCCTCGCATTGCACCCTGGGATTCAGACATTTAACTAGCACACACTACACTCCTGGATTAATCATAAATAGAATATATTTTTAAGTGCATTAATTATGTAACAGATGCTTCCAGGATTCCAATGGAGGTAATTTTTAAAATCCCAGTGTACAGTTTTATGAATCTGTGCAGTTTCAAGGTTGTTTTCAATTTGTGCTCAAGACTACACCTATTTAAAACCAAGAGGTAATCAACCACTACATTATTTTTTTTTCAGTGGAGACTGGAAGACGTACCCTACACTGTTAGCGTTGGACAATCTGGCTGCCGATGGAGGTCCCTCCTGTTTCTTTGCCATGACCGCAGGTTTGCATAAGAGTCATGTGAATGCAAAATTTCTGCATTTGTCTTCTCCTATTAATTTCTCCTCCTCAGACTAATTTCTGCCATTCAGAAGCCTCAACCTTCTCCGGCACATTTGCATTCAGGTAACAGATATATTCAGTGGCATACAGTGCACATGGAATCCCGGGGCGAGGGACAGGGTGCTCAGGGGCCTCCAGAGAGCACTTCCTTTATTGATGGGGTACCATAAAATAACTCTCATTGCAATGCAAGCACAGTGGCACGGTACACAGGGTGGGTGGGCAGAGAGCCACTGCCACTGCTGCACAGTAGAGCTCCAAGTCACCTACCAAAAGCTCTCTGACCCACAAGCCCCGTGGTGTCTTGCAGTAGTAGCTGTCATCATAGCTATACCTTCAGAGGTCCTGCTGTTGGCTTGCTTTGAAAAATGGAGAAAAAAAAAAAATTATTTTACCCACAAAGACTTTCTGCCATACTACAGAAAATTGGGGTTTACCTCACTTACCTTGATGGTAACAAACATGGCATATCCAGGTGTGGGGAATACATGCAGATCCACAGTATTTTCTTGCTAGCTAGTTACTGGGAAAACACTGCTCAGTCAGCTTCAGCTGCTAACAACCATCAGCAACTTCAGTGACGACAACTAGAGCTTGCAGGTCTCCTGGCTATGGCACTACAGTGACAGACACTGGCGGGGGCAGTGGGTGGGACGGTGGAGATCTCAGCAGCCTTCAGATGGCTGCACTGGAGCGCCGTGGGGCAGGAGCACCACAGCCTCCATGTCTTGGATGCGAAGTTTGCTTTCCTCTCCATCTCTGCACATCATACAATTCTTGGCTCAAGTCACAGACCTCCTCACAGAGCTTCACCTCTGCTTCTGTTTGTGACGCTTAATTCATAATGACTTGGAGGGGCGTTTTTCCAGGCACTCGCTGCATGTGCAGCCTGCCAAGCAGGACAGCCCACACTCTGGTAGCACCAGCTTGGGCTCTCCCTTCAAGACACCCTCCAACTGGTCTAGGAGGCAAAGGGAAAATATAGGAGCATGGAGGGCAATTAAGGTTCCAATCAGATGTGATGTTGACACATCAGAACAAACAGTGAATAACCCTAACACGACATGAGCGTTATTTAGCAGCATGTATAATTGCACATGCAGAATATGAAACCTCAGCGACTCGGTGAAGAGGGGGGGAGGACAGGACCGGTTCAGGACTGCAGCTCTGCTCACCTGCACATCAGCCACCCCTGGGGAGACCTGGCAACTGCGGTTGGGCACAAACCAAGTAGGAAGAAAAGGTGAATAATAAGTATTTTATTCCTACTAAGTATTTTATTCTAACTGCTAGTCCTTTCCAAAAAAAAAAGGTAATAATTAAAAGTGAGGGTTAATGCTTTGATGCTTCACTTCACAGACTGCACATTCAAATTCCTCAACAAGAAAATGCAAAAACAGGTAGTTAACGGGCCTTCAGCTGAAGAAGGCAGACAACTTTGTGCAACACCAGGGAGGCCCCAGGGCGGGCAGCTGTGTGCCTGTCTCGCTCTTGGTCTCACTTCCCCAGGCACGCTGCAGCCAGCCTCCCCCTGCACGCCAGTGACAGGAGCCGCGCAGGTGCAGCCCCGTCCAGCAGGCACCGGGCACCCAGCCTTTCCTCCCACTGCCACCCTTACTGCTTCTCCACCCGCCCCCAAAATTATCCACCGGCTCTGAAGTAAAACACATGGGGCATGGAGCAGCCTCATCCCACCTCATCAGCAGATGCTGGTTATACAGCAAGGCTTGGTGAGAGTCCAGGACACCCCGCAAGGCTTGGGGAGAGTCCGGGACACCCCGCAAGGCCACTCTGTAGTGCTAACCTCTTCTGGAACACTCTACCGATTGCTTCCCATCGCAGCACAGGGACAGCCAAGCAAGCCAAGCTCTCATGGGCAAGCAAATGCTCCCATGCAGGGAGGGAGACCGACCCAAAGCACACAGCCTCCCTGTACCACCTCGTGCAAGGATTAGGTCCCTGCCAAACTGTGGCATGACTTCACCCCCATAATCCCCGCGATACATGTGAATGCCAACACCATGCCAGATTATCAGTAAGGTGATAACACTTGTAGGCTTTACCTGCTTGGCATGGTCCAAGCAAGGCTCCCTCAGGGCTCCTCCAGTTTCACTTCCTCCTAACATGCACCTGCATCCATTTCAGAAGCAATAAAAGCATAAACCGTATTTAAAGCTTTACTCAAACCCCCAATATAAGCCTCAGCGAGCCCCACGCTACGCTAAGCCCCTACACCAACACCTGGGCTCACAGGCGGCCCCACCGCAGTCGGAGCCCATGGTGCCGCACATGGCTGTCCCTGCACAGGCGGACACTGGCAGCCACGCTCCCTCCCAGCCACCTTTGCATGACATCGACATCTTGCATGACACCAAGTGAACAGAGGCTACAGGTCAGACCCTTTTTGGTGCAAATCCAACATGACAACGCTGAGTTCTGGCCATCTATTTCCTTATCAACTTCTGTTCTTTAACTCAAAAGTTAGCTAGCAGCCTGGATGCAGTTTTATCCAAGTTTTATGTGCAGCTGTATTTGCTTATCGTACAGATAAGTGATTATAAACAGAGCAAGAAACAACAGTAGCTAGTAATCTGGATATCTCTCAGTACCCTCATCAAAAATAACCAGCCTCTGGATCAGCGCATCATCTACTGCTACAGGGAAGAAGAAAACCCAAAGATGACCACGTGCCAGGCTTTTCAGTATATGCCTGTTAACGACTTCAGTACCTGGCACTAAGGGAGCAGCATTAAATTAACAGTTAAATGAAAACCCATACTTGTGTTAGCTTTGGCAGGGGGGTCCCATCAGCAGGCGCTGCTGGGAGCATGCCCCAGGGCAGCCGGGCAAGGAGAACTCCTCCGCCTGGACAGAGAAGAGCTGGCCCAGACACAAAGCCGCTGGCAGGGGTTTCACACTGCAGCAAAGTCAATCAAGGGGCCAGAGGTTCATCAAGGGGGCAGCGCTGACCCCCTGGGACCCTCCTCTGACCTCCACAGAGCCCAGTGAGGATGCTCAACTGGCAGAAAACATTTTTTTCCAGCTGAAGTTAGTTTTCTGCTGGTCTAGCTTCCCACGTGGTCTCACTCCCCGGTCAGGCAGAGTTAGCTGAAGCACGAGGGAGGGAGGCGATGGGACGCACCCAGCAACAGATCTAAATCTACGTAGCTGCCACATGAACCAAGTCCTCACTCCGTACAGCACCAAGCACACTGTCAAATCGTCTGTGAAAGCAGTGTCAGCCTTCATCTGAGGAAAAAAAAAAATACAAAGGAGATAAAGGCTTTCTAAGGAAACAATTCTCATTTGATACAAGTCATGAAGTTGTGAGCGTGCTTGAGTCACGACACACGTGTGGACCATTGTAATGCACTTGCAGAGCAATGTGTCCTCCTCCTCAATCTGCTGAGAGCAACCACCAGGCAGAGGTTGACATGCGGAGGTGATTCAACGCCGATGAACAGAAACATTAAGACATGCTGTTCTTAAAACGGGGGCTGTACCTGACACTACTTTTATTTACCCAGAAAAGTTTTCTGCTCCGTACGCCCTTCTCCTTCCAATTTATCCATGGCATTAAGCAGAACCCCCATCCTACCCTGGATGGCTTGCTGCAAGTAGACAGTGCTTCCAATACAGGCAGGTTTTTTTCTTTTTTTGACCTAAGAGAAATACCAATTGGAAACCTGAATATTATTTTTTAACTCACAGGGCATTATGCATAATATCTTCCACCCCCTCCTTCTGCTTATGGCATAGCGCAAGGCAGGGGATGGGGGGATGCGGGGGGGGGGGGGGGGGGGGGGAATCTTCCTACCAGAATGTAAATATTTGTGCATAGCAAGAACAAAGTATTTCCATAAAACTTTCAATAAAGAATGACTGCAGGCCAAATTTTACCCTTAGAGACAGGCACATAACTCCAGCTAAAGTTACTCAGAGCTGCCCAAGTTTATGTAGAGGCCAACTCAAGCATGCTGTATTCACATACAGAAGGACCGTGCTCAGGAGCTGCAGCCAGACTTCCAGCTCTTTCTCAAAAAGCAGACGAGATCTGCTTCAGATCAGTGAAGAACTTTAGAGATGAGTCAAACCTGCAGGATTTGCTGCAATACTCGCTGCAAAAGAGGATGTGAGAACTGGCAAGTACGCTATGTTTACTCACTGTGCCATCTAATTCTGGAAACTTGAGCTGAGATTCTGCGTTCGAGCACGACTCCGAGGGGCGGTGGGAAGATCCTGGCCACGTTACAAAGCCACTCGTTGGGCAAAAATGCCAATATCTGCTTAAAAGGGGTCACGGGCTGACACAGGCAGAGGTCCTGCAGCTGGCAAGCAAAGTCTCCCTAAGGTAGAGACTGCACTGCATCTGCTTCTAGCCCAGGGGATGAGCCTCCACAGGCAAAGGCCCACAAGAGGAAAAGCAATGCTCTAAAAATCACGCACTGCTTCAGTTAATGACACAGATTTACACTGGGTGTTAGCCTGTTTCGCTAAAAAAAGCCAACCAGATTTTTATTTATTTTTTTTCCTGGTGCAAACTGTCCTTTATAGGGACTATTAATATCCCTCTTACTTCAGTTTAAGCTATACTTCTCTTCCTTGTTCTCCCACTGACTTAAAAGATAACTTGCAAAACAAGATCTAATTTATCTCTATCTTTTGTCCTCATCCCTTCCCTCCTGTTACCGCCTGGACAGGTGGACTGTTTTCTAGGGAAACCACAGCGTGAAGCACACAGTTTAGAGCTGCTACAATATTCACATTTTTAAGCAGAAAACAAAAGAAGATACCTGGTTTATACTCAAAAGATCCCCTTTGATTCTGGTCTCACATAACGACCTCTGTCTTGCACAAACGAATAACTTAGATAAAACACCCTGCTATAAACAGCCATCTCAAATAGCTGCAAAGATATTCCTCACTATCAGACACCAGGGAAGACAAACAGCAGTGGACGGCAGCCACCAGGAGATTATGCTGAAACAAATGCATTTTTATTTTTCCCTTTAAATTACGGAAGATTATCATTTTACTCAGCAATGCCCCTTATTAAATTGAAGCTCTCCACATCAGAATTAAATACGTCCTATCTACTCAGAATGAAGTGTATTATTTATCACTAATATTTAATGACAAAAACCTGATAACTTTCTCCGATTATACCACTGATTTCCTCCAGTCATGCATCATTGGCTCTGCTGGTCATTAGCATTATCACAGTGCATAAACTCTGGCTTATGCAGCAAGTTTGATAACAGAGCCAGACGCCTATAGCTACTATTTTTCAGGTTGTTCAGATTTACTAGTTTACCTCTCTATGAGCATGCCTCTAACTAATGGCATCTATTATAATCCCTAAAAATCTTATTTAATAAATTCCCATTTCCATGCAACACGTTTCTGCATGATCAGAATTCCTCAGCAAATATGAAGTATTGGCTGAAAAAAAGTCGTATTTCCCCTTCAACTGTCTCGGGACCCTTTTCCAGAAAGACCATATTCGAGGCAATCTGAAAAATAAACTGGAAATATCTAGTCTCCTCCAACTGTTTAATGCTAGGAATATGCTGGATAGGCTTAAAATATTTTAGTTTAATTCACAGGTAATGTTCCATTTCAACTTTTATGAAACAGTATTTTTTGAGTGCTGTATATACTGTTTTCATAGAAGTGAATAACAAAAACCCAAACCAAAGAAACAAATGGGAAAAAAACCCCACCAAACCACCCCCCAGAACAAACATACACTGTAGGACATCAGCTGAAATATACCAAGATGGGTTTCTCCCATTCTCAGTTAAATCCTGTAACTGAAATGATGGATTAGAAAGGTTTCCTGGATAAAACCACCATTCCTTACACTACTGGCCTTCAGAAAACTCAAGATGGGTTAGCCAGAGAATAACTTTAAAATACTTCTACAAACAACAATTGTGCTGCATACTTTTGACATTCTTCTTTCAAAGCCCTTAAAGAATCAAGTAATTTATCACTGAAAAATACATTTTCACTTTTCTGAACATATAACTCAGGAGCTTTACAAACCTAATACACATTACCTGAACATCAATGCACAGGCATATCATTTAAAACTAACAAAAACAATTTAGTACAAGCTATTTCAGAGCTTCCTTCTCCCAGCACTCATTTAATTCAGTCAGAGCAGGATGAGGCCCTTGACACAACTCTCTGATTAAAATAAATTGCCAAAGTTGTTAGCACATTATTACTATTGCAAAACTTACTGAGAAAAATCTCTCCTCTCTATCTGCTAGATACAGGCTATGATGTTCTGTACGAACATCCAGATAGATTCTTATTGTATGTTATGCACATGAATATTCAAAGGTTTTATTCTGAGCCAAACTGATTTTTTTTATTTATTTTTTTAAAACTCAGTCTACCCAAGGAAGCTCCCATGATTTCAACAGAGGTATTTGGGGCTCAGGCCACATAACCCAAGCAAAATCTGGCTGTCTTATATACTACACACAGAAATACACCTATTTATGAAATTCACCCGAGGGGGAGGAATAATTTACAGTACACTGATCAACAGAGTTTGCATGATACTGTCTGAAGGAGCCCTATTTGAGAAGTAGAGCAGTTATGAAAGCAGAAAGTATCAATACTAACACAATTGGTGCCACTGTATTATGCTATTTGCCGGGCAGAATTCATATCACTCATAGAAAATTTCTGTTTGGGTACAGTTTCAGTATCACTAACTGCGATATTAGAAGTTGGGGCCATTATATGAGAAACGGCAGCAATTTGATGAGATTATGCCAAATACTGTGATCTCCATCGAGGCAAAAAATGAATTAAGCCCTGGAAGAAAGGCAGGGAACTCGGGAGCACAGGATGCAGAAGCACTAACACAGATGCTTCCCCAGCCCCTGCACCTCTCACCGTCCAGGGGCTTCAATCTGCTCCTTCAAAAATGAAACGGTGAAAAATACTGTCATTGTTCTCCTCTGCCCACCTGCTCCCCTATCTGCATGTGCACCCTCTCCAAAATACACTTTTGACCTTAGTGAGCGCCAGCCAACGTCAAAAGCCTTGCCAGCCGCGTCCTCCCCCGGACTGGGCTGTTCCCAATGGGAATGAATCTGGCTTCAACGCCCTCCACACAGCCCAGCGCCAGGTGCTGCTTCACGATGCCCCCACGGCCCCTGCACTGCCACTGCTTTTAAGGGGATTTTTGCCACGGGAGGAAAGGAGGATTTACACCACCGATGTCAATGCAATTTTTCTTTCCAGCGCAAGTACAAAACGTGGGAACTGGGCTGGACAAGCTAAGCGAGCTGCCTGACCGGCTAACAAAAATTTGTCATGAGGTTCATGGAAGATAGAGTTCATGACTCACTGTCAGCAAGCTTACTATTACAACATAAAAGCTATTATTAAAAAAAAATAGAAATGCAAGCACCGAGATGAACACTTTAAGAAGGTTTTAACTTCTTAATCCCGAACAGACCACTCCTCAAAGGCCTGCAATGGGCCCAGCTGACAAAAGTCATAAAAGACAACCTTGCAATCAAAAGACTATCAGAGTAGCACATTCTAGTTGCAAAAAGAAAAACAAACCAACCCTATTTCTGCTCCCTTGGCATTCCCAGAAGTTTCTTGGGAAGAGGCTGACGCTCACCTCCCAGCTCTCCAGCAGCAGAAACACAAACGTCACCTTCACTGTGCAACACTCGGAAGATGCTTTTTAAAACTGATATTGGTTCCTAAAGAAATATCAGTTAATTAATTAATCCTTCTTAATGGAATGATAAACATCCTTTCAGTAAACAAGGCTGTCACGATTTAATGTTTTACTGCATGTTTCATTACAGAACTGGTAAAATTAATACCACTGCCCTCTCATCTGCTGCAACCACTCATTTCTTTATCATCAGTTACATTTTTCACTTCTGCAGAGCAGCCTCTGCCCCTGGCCGAGAAAAAGACTCAAATACACTAAAATCTGCATCATGGTTATTCTGCCGTGAAGCCAAGGACAGATCTTCGAATGGGAACCAAGAGAAACACAGGTGGCCACCGCGCCAGGGACATCAAGGTACAGGGCAGCACAGAGCAACAAGCCCCGGCACAAGTCTGGAACAACTTCATCAGCATCACGGGAACACCACATCGCTGCAGAAAAGGGGCAGCCACTTCAAAGGGAACCAGGGAGGGATGTTTGAATCCCAGCTCAGACAGCTCCTGAATCCCTGCAAACCTCCAGCCGTCTTTTTGGCAAGAACAAAAGTCCCTTCAGGGCTCCACTGCTCGCTGCAATCAAACCCAGGCTCAGGCATGAATTCTGCAGGCAAGTGTGTTGCAGAAACGGGAATTCGGCATCGATTTTTGTGATCAGGTGTTTAGCGGCTGCTCTGAATACACCAGCAATCCCCCCCTTCACCATTTTATCTTCCTTTATCACAAGCTTTTTAATAGACACATGACATTCTGCTTACTGCTGGGCTCTCTCTATTTATCTCTCTCTTAACAACACTTCGGCATCATCGGCTCCGCTATCTAAATCAGCAGTAGTGCATGTCCAGTCACATAAAACTGGAGAGGGTTTCCCGAGATGCCTTGGGAAGTCTGACTACTCCGGTTTACTGATGTGTTAATATGCCCAATCTACTAATTAATGAACAAACAGCTTGGGCTAGGAGCTGGGGGAGGGACACCAACGCGAAGACTGCAGAGAGCCCAAGGAAAGACACTTGACCCTAATTGTTAGCAACAAGATGACAACACTGATCGGGAAGTACAGCTAAAACTCGGATCCAACATGAAAGGAAATGTCTGGCGAAGAGGGGAAAACTAACGATGCCGATAAAGGCTCCATCTAACCTGCCGAACTGTGCCACCTTCTGTCGAGCTGTTGGTGCTCAGCACCTGAGCACCCAGCCCGGGCTCCCCAACACCATGCTCCCATCGCATCCTTCCCTCCATGACCAAATCCTTACCCTCCTTCTACAGCCCTGCAGCTCCCAGGATGAACACCCAAGCCAAGGAAAGCTAAGAGTTCACCAGACCCACGACCAGGCAACGAGAAAGCACAGCTCATCCTGCCCCTTCCCAGCAAAACCGCCTGCTTTGGCCCCATGCAGAATCCCAGAGGGTGGGTTTTGAGAAGGACCAAAGTTCGGCTGAAGTTTCAGCCAAGCCCAGTTTTTTCCAGGGCAAAACATTCCTCATCTTGAAAGCAGCCCGGACCACACACCACAAAGGAGATGCGCTGGGGTTGCAGCAGCAGGTCCTGCGTAGCAAGCACACACACCAGTACTTTGGGAAATGCTGCCATGTATATTTCAAAATTTGGCAAAAAGGTCATAAGCGCTTTCTACCTGAAAAATCAATTAAATCAACAGTCACACCAGTGCAAGAGACCCTGCAGTACTGTGCTCTGGGCCAGATATCCAGAAGAAAGTTGACTTACAGACTGCACATCTAGCGCTGCCACACCGCAGCTACTACACAACATTACCCCGCTGCACCAGCAGCCTGCGTTTCCAGTGCACCTCTAAGTAACAGCAGCACTAAACTAACTTATTGAGGAAATAAGCGCTTCTAATAAAACCACAGCAGTGACAAGTATTGTACAGAAAGAGCGATTAGCAGTAAACAGTACACTGGAGAATCATTCAAATAAAATGTTCAGGGTATTTATTTCTGTTGCTTTCCAAGACCACTGCAACTGAACAGAAAACTGGGAGGAAAAAAGCCCACAATTAGTTTCAGAATAGCACTCCCAGAAACACTGCAGCCTATCAGATATATGTAAATATTTTATGATACGGGTTCCATTTCAGTAGATCTGTCAAGATATTTACAGGGCTTGACAGTATTTCTGTCTTTAATTAAATTTTCACACACATACTTTAATGTAATTTAAATAGATTATTAGTTGTCAGAATATAGTATAAATTTTGTTTACGATTTAGTTACTTTAAGTACTTACATTGAGGAAACTCATTTAACCCCCTGACTGAGTAGCATTAAGTGTTGAGATGAGACTTCTAAAGAGCTTCTACTGCCCTTTGCACTCTCGCAATAATCTTAAATTACTACAACTTAATTGCAATTTCAAGGCACTAAAATGGAGATGTTTTAAAAACAGCACGGGGAGGGTCAACGAGAGTAGAAAAATTATTTAGTCCTCCTCAGGTACCAGATGCTTCTTGGAGAGAAACTGATTTTGCTCATGCTCTTCTCTTTGCTCATTTTCCATAGAATACTATCTTCATTTTCAGGATGGTGCTGAACAAAAAGTTATCAAGATTATTCTGGATACTTGCCACACACAAACAGCCATTAGACATAAGCCTGTTCACTTGCAAGCAGGGAAGAGATCGGTGCCAGGAGAATAGAAAGACAAAACCCTAGAGCATATTTGCAAAGAAGACTGCACGCGAACAGAGCCAGCAGCTTCTCTGACTTTGTAGCTCCAATGCTGAAGTAAGAAAAAAAGAGCACGTGTTAAAACGCTCCAGACATCCCAACCAACAAATATCTGATCTCCTAAAAATAGAACAGCTGATTCCTCTACAGCCCAAAATATAGTATTTTTTTATATACATATTAAAAGACTACAGAGTTCCCACAATTAATGACTGCATGACTTACTCCATCCTGCCTTTTTCCCCCCTCTGTATACACCGGCATCACCTTGTTACCTACAGCAGCTGCGATTCCCAACACACGGCGAGCTGCAGGAATCAAACAGCACAGTAGTTTGCAAGAGCAGCAGGCTGTGAGCAGCGTTTTTGTCAGTGCAAAAGCAAGCGGTTCGAGCAAACACAAGACCTTCTTCCTTTCTTACTGCCACCAGACATTTTACAAGGATTTGGCCCACAGAAAAACAATCAAGACTCACTATTTAAACATCGCTCTGCTTTAGCGCAGCCAAGCACTTACGCGTGTCCTCAGTGGCATGAAGACAAGGACTCGGAGCCCAGCCATACCTTTCTAAGCATTCGGATAAAGTTTGGTTGTCAGGACCTCTAAGAACGGTCACAAAGACGCTGCTGATCTCTAGCGCACGACGTTTATAAATTCCACTTAGCAAATGCTTTCTGGCTCCTATTGCGTATCATATCTCCGCTGAACCGCTTGCCGGGTGTGAAAACATGCTAGTGTACTGGGGGGAGGGGGGGCGCGGGGGGGAAGGGGGTGGTGGGGAGAAAAAGTTTCAGTGCTGTGAGTTAGCGACACGGACCAAAAGCTGAAGCCAAAGGCAGCAATGCCAGCAGAAGCCCTGGGCGATGCCCGCGTGCCCTGTGCCAGGCCCCGTGCAGGCAGGGTGACTGGCTGCACCCCGAACTCACCTCTGGGGACATGGGGACCGTGCCACAGCCGTGAGCCACCAGGCTGTATTTTCAGAGCAGGGTGCCCCCCGTGCCCCCACGCTGCTGACCACCCCCTGGGCTTCGCCTCCAGCTACCAGCCCCATCCCACCCTGCCTCCCCAGCAAGGACTCGCAGGGAAAAGCTCTGGGAAGCAACTTGCCAGCAAGGCTCATTTGAGGAATAATTACAGTGCGCTCTTTAATTCAAACATCAGCTTCAATACTAACAACAAACAAAACGCTGGTGCCCGAGCTGGCTGCTCCCCGCGAGGTGGGGATCCCTCGGCAAAGCTCCCCCAGCAGCGCCAGCACCGCGTGCATGCACACACGATGCTGTGCTGGATGCGCTCCGGGAGGCACGGAAGGCCTGAGCAAACACTGCGCCTCCAAAGAGAAATCCCGCTACCTGCAAAAACCTCCCTACATCTTCTTCAGCCCTGCCTCAGCTGCATAAAAATATTTCAGCTCAGTGCCTTGAAGTTGCAATTAAATTGTAGTAATTTAAGATTATCACAAGAGCAAAGGGCAGTAGCAGCTCTTCAGCAGACTCCTCTCACCACTTAATGCTACTCAGTCTTGGGGTTAAATGAGCTTCTTTAGTATAAGTACCTTAAAGCAAGTGAATCGTAAACAAAATTTATACTATTTTCTGACAGCATATAATCTATTTAAATTTATTAAAGCTTCTCAGAGAAAATTTAAGATGACAGAAATATCATTATGCCCTATAAATAACTGGACAGCCTTGCAGAAATAACTGTATTTTACATACATATCCTACATATGTGTGTGCATATGTTATTTCATTTGATATACAAATACATGCTGAACAGGTATTTCACAAAAGGAATTTACGTTATCCCAGTTCAATCTCACAATATAAATGACCACAAGCAGTACAAATACTAAATGCTAAACTGCATTCCATAAATTTGCCTTTTTACTACCAGCCTTCTTCCTAATTTTTACAATGCCGTGAAACAGGAATAATTCTGGAGCTACAAATGTTTACAGTATATCATACCAAGGATGATAATGCAAATTTTAGCTCTTAAAAAAAGGTGATCCACTCCAACAGAAAAGCATATTGCAGCATATGCTGCACAATAATGCTCAATGCATAGTTCTCTGCTCAACTTTCATGCTCCTTCCCTGACCAGCACAAAAACTAGCTGTGTTACAATTACCGGTGGAACAGACTGAAGCAGAAAATGTTTATAGATATTAAAAAACATTACACATTACCCAAAATGGCTTAATAGCATACATGTGCATGTTTAACACACATACTTTTTATTGTCTAATTAAAGTGTATACCATAAAAATCTACAGGCTTTATAATAAGTTATGCAGGACAGTTATGAAACCTTACCTTATAAAAAGTATAAAGTGCTTATTGTGTGATCTGCACTGCTAATTAAAGAAATACTTATGCAAAAAGGTTTCTTGACTCTTCAGTAGATGTGCACTTGGTCTGCCTCCTGATTAATATACATTAGGGTAACAGCCTTTTCCTCAGATATTTTTTTTTAATAGGCATTTTCATTGTTTTGGAATACTTTAAAGAAATGAAAGATAGAGCATACTTGTAAAGTTTGCAGCGAAGTGTTTGAATACAAACATGAAAGTGTCAGGCAACAAAAATAACCTAACTCCCACTGGCTACGTTTGATTAATACTTACAACCTAAACGTTTAATTGAAGTAAAGTCAAGTATCTGTTGGTACTCTTTACTACCATTCCCACTAAAAAACTACACAATAACAGAGTCTCTCTAATATAGCCATGAAGATAAGTTACACACAGTTTTGCAAAAATCCTGGCATATCAAAAATAAGGTGCCATCCTGACTGCTTGGTAATGCATTTGAAGGAAAGATACTACAAGTTTTCTAAACTCCAGGAACACAGTCATACAACATACAATGCCTAATCACAACCAAGCTCCTCTACTATACATCAGCACAGCACTTACACACAGAGAAAAAAAACATAATCCATGTTTCCTTACAATTCAGAGATCCAGAAATAAAAGCTGAATTCCACAGAACTTTTACGGTTTTCAACATTACACTACTGAAACGCCTTCTTCTCTGCAGCTCTAGACAGCATAGATAAAATCAAATCCTAAGTCTCTCTGAAAGTGTATACAATGAACTCCAAACCACTATCACTCAAAAAAAAAAAAAAAGGGCAACCCAACCCAAACCCAAAACCCAGCCCATGCACAAAAAACTAACTTTGCAATCAAAATCGTAAGCAACAGAAAGCCTTGTTTGAAATAGCAGTTATTTTTCTCAAAGTTATCCTTTGGTTTCACAACAAAGATCAGCATTTGTAATGGTCCATTTCTGCATAAGTGAACATATAGCCTTGCTGCCTGATCGAATAGTCCAGAGCTTTCAGTGAGGCAGCTCCTGACAACAGCCCAGCAGCAGCTTTGTTTGATCTCTCCTGCCTTCCTTAATCTGGGTTGTCAAGGTTCACTTGTTGGAGGCTGTTTACTTTACTTTTTCCAGAAAAAAAAAAAAAAAAAAGTGATTTTTTTTTTTCTGTCTCTCATACAATGACTAATCCAAAGACTAAGGGGGAAGAATGCTGTCAATGCAAGATGTTAAAGCTACAATACCTTTTTGCAATGAGATTTTAGCCGACACCTTTTGAATGGTAACTAGTGAAGAGCTTCCTCCCCCAGAGCCCTGCTCTATTCAATACGCTTGTGAGATAATTCAAATAAAATGTACGGGGGGAAAAGACTCGGAGGACAGAAATTGAAACCAGTAGCCCCGATTTCCCTGTCTTCCCCCAAACCTGGCTGCAAAGATGCACGGTACCTCCTCGCCTGCACTCATTTCCCTGAGAACTTGAATTATTTCAGGCTGTCTCAAACTTAGCAAAAGTAGGAGCTTCTCTGCAGTAACACAAACTGTAAAAATACCACTAAATCAAGCGAAACGCCTATCTTTCCTCCGCAAAAATATTAAAGCAAACCGTGGACTAACAGCACAAGCAGCAAGTTTCTTCGACAACATTCTTGAAACTTTTGTCTAATTAAGAAGCTGTCATTAGTGACATCAACACTTGCTCAAAGCAGGTAAACCCCAAGTTTAGAAAAACTGTATGGCAAGGAAACACAGTTTAAAGAATTGTTTTAATATGTATAACCATCCGGCACCCTAGAAATCAGCTAGGCTACATTGTGTAGCCGACACGCTACAAGCGGTACACATACATTACTCACTCAAAGAACAGTTACTAAAAATGAAACCTTAAACTTCTGAGCACAGAAGTTGGGCTCCAGCTTCGCTAGAGAAGCGGCTCTGCAAGCGCTCGCAGGCTGCAGATACCTCGGGTGGGTACGGGAGGTCTGAGCGCTGCTGCTGCCAGCCAGGGGGGGCCGGGGGGGAAAGAGAAGGGGAAAAAAAAGAAAGAAAGAAAAGAAAAAAAAGAAAAGTAATCTCACTCGGCTTAGTTCACTCAAAGCAAAACCACGCAATTAAAATCATTACAGCGAAGCGGCAGAAGGCAGACTCGCTAAAATCGAGGCGCTCCGCAGCCAACCCGGCGATGCTCTCCGCGCCGGGGCTGCCGGATAATTAATAGTTTCGCGGCGGTGGGGAGGGGGCTGCCGCTGCGCCCCGCGCAGCCCTGCCCGCGCCCCGCCGCCCGGCTTTCTTTCTTATTCCAGGGGAAAAAAACACACACACACAAGAAAAAAAAAAAAAAAAAAAAAAAAGAAAAAAATACACCGGGGGGCGGGGGAGGAGCGGGGCGCGGACACGCGGTCCGCAGCGCGCAGCCGGGGGAGGCGTGCGGGCTGCGCGGCGCTGCGCGGCGCGGCAGGTGCGAGGGGCGCAGCGCGGCGCGGCCCTACTTACCGGGCGCCGGCGGCCGCCCCCGGCTCCGCGGCGCGCAGCGAGCCGCGGCTCCGTCCCGAGGCTCCGCACGGTGGGGGGGGGGCGGGGGGCGCACACGGGGACACGTGAGGGATGCGCGGTCCGCACCCGCGCAGCGAGAAGTTGCGCCGGGCTGGGGAAGCACGGATGTTTATTCAAATACTTCGTATTTAAAAAAAAAAAAAGGGGGGGGGGGGGCGGCTGGAGGGGTGTTGGGCGCAGCGGGCCCCGGGGTGGGGGAGGATGCGCGGCTGTGCGCGCTTGTGGAAGGGACTGCGCGGGCGGAAAGCCGCAACAGGTGTCCGGGAAAGGGGGGAACGGGGCAGCCGGGCCCGGCGGGGCGGGAGCGCGGGGGGTGGGGGTGGGGGCGCGGCCCCGCCGCAACTTCTTGCCCCGAGTGCTGAAGTTGGGGCGTGCGCGCCTCTTGCGCGGCGGCGCGGGGGGGACGCGGCGGAAAACACGAGGAAAGCGGGAGGGCGGGGGGTGGAAGGGGGGGGGGGGGGCAGGAGGCGCCGCATCCCACTCTCCGCGGAGGGTGCGCGGAGAGCGGGGCACGGGGGGTGGGGGGAGGGGGAAGTTTCCAAAGTGGGCGGGGAGGGGGGTGCGGGCGGCTCCGCAGCCCCGGGGAGGGGGGTCCGCACCCGCGCACCGCCGCCACCCCCCCGCTACCGCGCCGGCGGCGGCCGGGGCGGGGGAGTGGGGGGGCCGGGCACGTGGGGCCGGCGGGGGAAAAAGTGCAACAGCCCCGGAGGAGCGGGGAAAGTGTCGGGGGGCGCCGGACTCACCCGCAGGACTCGGCCTGCCGCTGCCCAGCACGGCGCGGCCCCGGCGCGGGCGGGCGGCGGCGCGGAGCGGCGCGGGCTGCCTCTCCGTCCCGTCCCTCCCTCCCGTCCCTCCGGCACGCCGAGCCCGGGCGGCGCGGCGGCGTGCTCCGCCGCTCGGTAAATAACAATAGAGCCCTCCGCTCGGCGCCGCGCCCGCGGGGCCCCGCACGCCGCCCCGCCGCGCCCCCGCCCCGTGCCGCCCCGCGCCCCCTCCCCGCCCCGCGCAGCCCCGCGCCGCCGCCCGCGCGGGCGGGCTGGGGGCGGCCCGCGACACCCCCGCGGAGGGAGATGTTGTTATTTTTTGCTGTTGTCAGTCTCTGACGTCACATCCACCTGCTGGGTAAACAAGGCTCGGTGCAAGGGAAAAATAATAATAATAAAAAAAAAAATAATAAAAGCGGGGGGGGGGGCGGTGCTCGGGGGGGGGGGAGAGGGAGCAGGGGGGGATCTCCGCCAGCGCGGAGCTCCGCGGAGGATGGCTGGGGGGGGGGGGGGGGCGGGCCTGGGAAGGCGGGGCAGCCCCGCGGGGAAGCGAAAGTGGCGGCGGAGCGCGGTGCGCAGCGCTGCGCGGCCCTGCGCGCCGCCAGGGGCAGTTCCGCGCGGGGGCAGGCGGGCCGGGGCCGCCCCGTCGGCGGGGGGTAGCGCCGCACCCCCCCAGCAACTTTTCCGCAATCGCGGCCCCGCCGGGGGGTCGGCCCCGCGGCAGCTGGTGGCCCGCGGCAGACCTCGGAGGGTCTTCCGCGGATGCTCGCGGAGCCCGCCTTACCTGCGCGGAAAGGCCAGGCGGGCGCTGCCTGCGCTCCCCCTCGCAGCGCACGCCGCTGTTGGCGCAAACACTGCTCTAGAAACACTGCGCGGGTGCGCAGCGGCGCGCACCGGCCGCCGAGCGGCAGTGACGGACCTGAGGGCCGGGCTGAGCGCGGAGCCGCCCCGCGGGGGCATCCCCCGTCCCCACCGCAGCCCGGGCCGTGGGTCCTCATCCTGGTGGGTGCGCGGAGCGGCCCTGCGCAGCGGCTGCGCTCCCGGCCGCGCCGTTGGGGCTCCCGCGGAGGGGCCGGTGGCAGCGCCTGCGGGGAGAGACCGAGCGGGGCCGAGGGCCGGGCCCGCCCCCGCTGCCCCACGGCTCCGCCGCTCAGGCACCGCCGAGTTTCAAAGCACCGACGGCCTCGGCCCGGTTATCCGGCAACCGGCGGCCGCGGGGCGCTGTGGTTGCGCGGCCGCGGGCGGGCCCTTGCCGGGCAGCATCCTGCCCTCCTCCGGCATCCCGGCCCGCCGCCGGGGGCCCGTCCGGCCAGCGGGGCCGGGGCCGCTCCGTCGGGGCTGCAGCCTCCCCACCCGGCACTGCGCAGCAGCGGGGCGGGCCGCGCCGCGGGGTCACTGCGCGACCCGCTTAGTTCGGGAAAAAACTTTTCGTTCCCATCCACCCGCAGGGACCTGCACGGACCCAGTTTTCTCCCCTGCCTTTGTTTGTTTTTGGTGGGTTTTTTTCAGGTTGGGGGGGGTTGTCTGTTGTTGCGGGGGGGCGGGGGGGCTGCCGGTTGCATCCAGCTTCCCACCGGGCTGGCACAAAGCTGGCAGGGCGGGGGAAAGCCGGTTCCCAAACCCCGCCGGCAACGATACGGGGCCGCGGAGCCTCCCGCGGGGGGGGACCCCGCCTCCGCGCAGCCCCGCGCAGCCCCCGCCCGGCGCCGGCCCGGCCGCCCCGGGGGCCCCGTTGAGCAGGGCTGGGCCCGCGGCGCCACCTCTCGGCAGCAGCGCCCCATCGGCGCGGGGAGCCGCTCCGCCGGCAATTAACACCTGAAATTACAGTAATGGCAAGGTACTTATGCCTAATTCATTATATTTTAAATAATTAAGGGGGGGGGGGGGGAAATCGTCGCAAATAAATATTTGCCGACATGGTGGGGGGTTGCGGCGCGCTTTAGAAGGCGGCCCCGCAGCCCGTCGGGGGAGCGCGCCAGTGGCACCGCGGCTGCGGAGGGGCGCGGGGGTCCACGGCAGCCCGTCCCCCAGCCCAGGAACTGCAGCAACCATCGGGGTGCGTGACGGAGCGGGGCACCGCCGGCTTTACAGCAAGTGCCTTCATCTTAAGCTTCTGTTGTTTAGATTTTTTTTTGCTTCATCTGGGTTTTTTTTCAGTAGGAAGAAAAAGGAGATAAACCTATTAAAAGAGCATTTTTAAACGCTTCCCACCCCTCATTCTAAAAAATATTTGGTTTACATTTCATCCTGGAATAAACGTTTATTGGAAACTTCTTCATCTCCTGTTTCTAACTTTGCAAATCTATACCAGTACATCAACTCTGTAAAAACATGATTAATTCCATAGACAATACCAGCGGTGGGACTTCTCCCTCCCCCTCCGCCAATGTAGCTGCTAATTGTACTTGAATTGTTTACTGCTGTATTGTTTTACAAGTGCCTGGAGAAAGATGCTTGATATTCCCACCACCAGCAGAACCATCCCAAGAGCAAATGCTTGGAAGATTTTGGCAAGGGTGTACACGGGGTAAAACTACAGCTTGTTAGCAAAAAAAAAAAAAAAAAATTATGAAGGTGATGACGCCTCTGTAATTATAGGTGTTACTTGTTTTAAAGTCAGAATGTTTTCCAAGCTACTGTAATGCCACACCTCCGCTGTCCCAGGAGCCCGGCCTTGGAGTCCTTTCCGCTTTAGTCACTGGTTTACGAGGCTTTGCAGAGCACATCGCCGGGCTGCATGGCTGTTTCCCGGGCCACTTTGCCCTCCCGTGTAAGTGCAAAGCCCATGCAGGTGCTCACCTATTATTCTGCCTTTGACATCAGGCATGAAAAGTTGAGACATACACTATGTACTGCCCAAAAAAGCTGGTGGATGTAGTAAAGGGAAATGTATGTTGGTTTCGCAGCCTGGCTTTATGATTTCTGACTCTGTTCCAAATAAGCCCAGTGTTCTCTCAGCACTCGGGAGGAGAAGGGAACCTGCGAGCACCCTCATACCGCAGCTCACAGCAAAACCCCTTCCAGGGAAGCTGACGGTTCCTGCTCCCCCCATTCCCTCACTTTCTGCGTAGAGTCGGGGTGAGCCCGATCGGTCCAGCAATACGTGCACTTCAAAAAGGTAGAAGATGCAGCTTTGCCCATCCCATGGGATGCACGCAAGGGGAATACTGCCAAGAGTTTCTTTTGCTCAGAGAACTTTAAGGTTAGGAAGAGTTGAGTTGGTGATGAGGGGGAATTTTAAAAGGTAAAACCATCCAGCTCAGAGGCTGAGCACAATGCTATTGGCAACACCTTGCACCAACTTTAGTGGAAGAGGATCCATTCTCCAGTCGGGGAAATCCCACAAAAAGGTAAAAGTAACGTGACACACCTAAGGACTCAAGGAGATGCCTCACAAAGGGAAATGTGTAAGTCCACTCCAATGAGGACTTGTAACCAGACCTAGATAATTTAAAAATTTAAATATTATTTTATATCATCTCCATGAAAAAAAGTTGGTTGGTTTGTTTTTTCAGCATCTCAAACTCTGGTGCCTGCTTTGCAAATGCGTTTGCACCTCTCATCTGCTTTTGTTATGAGACTTTCTTGATTTCCCTGGTCATGGTGGAAGCCGCATCCTGGCCTGCGCTAAGAGGATGAGCTGGAGCAGAACAGAGCCTTGGTGTGCTGGGAGACGCGCGGTGCCTGGCAGGACAGGGCTGCCCTGTGGCCACCCCCAGGGCTGCTGCTGGGCTCGCGGTGGCAGGGAGCACAGCCTACGTACTGCTGCTCCCAAGGAAGACAAATTGCTGTTCTGCCCCACGGCAGTGTGATCTGGGGAGAGCAGGCTGGAGGCTGGCTTCATGCACAGGGCACGGGAGCCAGGCGCAAAATAACCCGGGTTTGGCTCAGTGGTGAGTGCCGGTGAGCTCTGCTGCAGTCGGAGTTGCTTTAGATTTGCACTGGTAGTGCAGAGGCATGAGCTTCGGATTCACCCCAGACTCCTCCGGGTTCCTCGGTGGATGGGAGAGGCTCCTCATGCCCATGCTAATCCTCTTCACTCCTCCAGCTGCCCCTCCAGCCGCTGCCGTGTCAGAGGCCACCCAGAGGTAACTTTCCTGTAGTACATTTCCATTTGTCCTGAGCTGCCAGCCAATACATATTTCATTTTCCTGTGGGGGCAATGAATAGCCATTGTATTTGCATTGGACTATTAATCTGCCTGAATTTGGTAGAGATTCTTAAATGAATATTCATGGGAATTAATGTAATTTAATTCCTATTGCTTCCTGAATATAATTACATGCCGCATGTGAATTGGCAAACACTGCAAGACATCCAATCTCATTGAAGTCTATGACCAGTTAAACACCACAAGCTGGACACTCGTGCAGTACCAGAGATGCACAAAGCGCTACCGAGATGCAGCCTGACTTCAGGAGAGGAGATGGGCTGGAGAGGAAGCCGACAAAAGAGGGAAGATGTACACTGCAAGAAGCAAATAATGCCTTTAGGAGTGGAAAATACAATGGGAAGGGTGTTTTAATACAAGCTCTTCCCCAGGTATGTGTCTAGAGATAGGGACTACACCAAACATTTGTATTCTCTTGCAGAAAAGCTTTGTTTTTTCCACTGTCTCACCCACAGGAAAACATCTTTCAGAGCCTCCTATTCCTGGCCTCTTCTGAGGCCCAGCATCTTTTGGAAGACCTTCAGCACATCCTACAAATAAGAAATGCTGAAGTCCAGTCCTCCTTCCTCACAGCAGCCCGCCTGCCAAAGTTCACGCGGTTCTTCCAATAATAAAGCAGTAATCAGCCCAGTATCAAAGCAAAACTCATCCCCAGCATCAGTGCTACCAACCCCTGTCATAACACAACAAGGACTCTTCCCAAAATATTTGGGCTTGCCCTGTCACAGTGAGAGTCGTTCAAGTTCAGCGCTCTGTCAACAATACCAGGTGTCTCCTGAACCTCCGGCGCCCAAGCCAAGAGGGAGAGCTCAGAAGCACAGGAATAATCATTATTCACATTACTAAAATATAACGGAATGTTTAAACAGGTAACGTAACAAAATCCTTCATAGCAAAAAGAAAACCACCAAACAAAACCAAAACAAAAAACACCCAACCAAAAAACTGTTTATTATTTGTCCCAGTCAGATAGAAAATGAACTCAGTCTCCCAGAAAGCAAAAGCAAGGCTCTTTTTTTTTTCCACAACTGACAGCCATGAAAAAATATTTTATTGTGCCAGCTGTGCCCCTTTGAAGGGGCTGATACTTGCTGTGGCTCTTGATAAACCAACTGGCAAATTTGGGGGGAAAAAAGTGACTCAAAGCCAAACACAAACATCTAAGAAAAAAACCTGGTGAAACCAAAAATCCAAGAACAATTTCATTTTGAGTCAATCCAAAGATTTCATTTCAATTTTGATTTTTTAGGGGGAATAAGAAAAAAGACACACACCCCCTTGCTTGAAAATAAAATTAAAGGACATTTTGAACACAAAGTAGTTTCAAAATGAAAAATCAAAGTGTTTCATGTCAGAAGTGTCAAAACTAACAGCTTCAGCATTTGTCAGAGCTTTTTTGAGTTTTTATAAATGACAAGCTTGGCATGTGTGCACAAACCGTTTTGGTGCTGCTGAATCTGCATTTTTGCACGCAAAAAAAAAAAAAAAAAAAAAAAAAAAAAAAAGGTTGGGTGAAATTCTCCGTGCAGAAGCCCTGTTTGCCATTGCCTTTGTGTGGATGCCAGCAGCGCTCTCCCCGATGGCTGCGCTGCGGCAGAGCCTCGCTGACACCTCTCAGCTCCTCCTTGGCTGATTAATATTTTACCACTTGGTTTGCAGGACTTTGCAGGCCTGGTCTTTTCTAGAACTAGTTCCCTGGTTAGCGGGAGGAGGTACAAAGGTTAGGAGAGACCGACTGTGCATGTCTGGCTTGATGTGCTGCTGCGTGACAGGCGGCCCTGGACCTACTCTAAGGTGACATTAGGTAATTAGCCTGGCTCATTACAGCCTTAAAGTTGCAGGCTAAGCTCCCTTCCATCGGCTCACTGCCTTCCCAAAGTGAGGGTACACTTTGCAAAAATGCAAAATGCATTTTCTCCCGAGAAGTTTAGGGGGGTTGCATTCAGGTTGGCACCCAGCAGGAGGGCAGGGGTGGAAAGCAGAGTATGTAGCACCTGAAATATGGCATTTAGTTTAAAATCTCTGAATTACATAAAACGCTATTGCTATAAAAATTTACCACAACGCATTTACAATATTACCAACTAAATATATTCCTGCTATGAAAGCAGCAGCCATCTGTACTTTGCGTGCCTGCTTCCAGCGTAGCAGGCTCTGTCACAGGTTGGGGACAGTGCCTAGTCCCCAGGGAAAGCAACAAGTAAGATCTGTGCTGTAAGCACCACAGCCCTGCGTTCACTTCTACAGATCACAGACACCTACCTGCCTCTTGCTACCAGATTTCTGTAACACTTTCTACATCTCCCTGATGACAGCAGCACTTCTTGCTGTATCTTGACAACTTCTAATTAACCCAGTCTCAGCAGCTTTGAAGCTTCCATAGAAAACTGATGTGCTTCTCTGGAGCAAGAGACCATGTTCAAAACACCATCTCTGGCTTCCAGGACAGCCTTTACTCTGTAGGGGCTTCAAAGCCCTGGTCCTATGTAGCCTGACTGCCGGACGTCAGACCAGCTCCTTCCCTGCCCTTCCTGGAAGGCAGTACTGGTAGCAAGCAGAGATGGAAACATGTTTCTCACATCTTGTTGGCATTTCTGGGACTGCTCAAACCCCTGCTGCTGCAGAGCACATGCAGAAATCCTCACGAGGGCATGCCACGTTTTCAGCTTCTAGCAGGACAACCAGTCCCACCTCAGCACGATGGTCTCCTCACTCCTTGTCTAGCTCTCCCCATGTGTTAAGCATCTCCTGTGAAGGAGATGCAATAACTGCAACTTTCCCTGTGAAGGATTTTCTGTTGATGCTGTCTCAAAAAGTGTACTATGCTGCAATATTATTTCATCTTAATTTTTTCCACTATTATGACTCTTTCTTATTCCAAAAGTCCAACATCAGCAAAGATTAAAGCTTTTACTCTAGTTACATATCTATGAAAACAGCAGTCTTTTGTGTCTTGGGAGATAAACACTACCAGATGCTCTAGTAAACACCAGAAAGAGGAGAGAGGGGGAAGAAAACAAAAAGAAAACCAAGAGAGTGGCCAGGAGAAGTGAAGGGCTGAAAATAAGTTAGAAGTAGCAGAAGAGGAGACCAGAAAAGTAAATTCCTAGTGGTTCTTGGTATGTGGCAGTGAAGAGGTTAAGCCCCAGTATGCTGCCATCTCTAGACAGAATTGGTTGTTATTGCATTGATAAAACCCCGGGTTGTGTTTTCCTTGTCCATGTTGACCCGTATCTGACGTTAGCATTGCAAATGATGTCTGCTGCCATTCCACTAGTCAGAGCGAGCGGACACAAACAAGACAGAGAGCTTAGCAAAGACTATACTAATGGAAGGGGTGGGGAAAAGTCTGATTTACATGTAATTAATTATTATTTATGTAAAAACCATATCATTGTGGTGGTTCTTGACATCATTTAAAGCCTCTTTTCAGCAGAGGAGTCTCCCCTGTTAGCGCACTCATCTTCTGTATGAATCGTGGTATGGTGGTACCTGCACTGGTCCGTCACCGCTGCTTGTGGGGCCAACGTCCAGCTGCCCCAAAGGGCTAGGCAGAATAATCCTGCCCCCTCCTAACCAGGTCGCTTTGCATCACCAGGGCCACGGGAAGCTCTTGAGGCCTTTGGTGGGAAGTCGTCAGAGCTCAGGCCAATGTCATGCAGAAGATGACAGGCTCATGCACAGCCATTGTGAGTTTCAGATGAAATCAATGTGTTTTCTTCTGAACTTCTAAAAACGATTAACTTATTTGATTTCAACTTCTAATCTCAAAATAATGACCTAGACCAGCCCCAAGGTATCTTGGCAATGTGGTTCGAGGGACACTCCAGTGCAGCCAGAAGCTCCTGCGGGAGGACATCAATCTCCTTCCTGTACGAATGAAACTGGTCCACAAAAATGAAGGGCACAGCTCCACCCCAGCTCTTTCAAAACTCGCCTGTCTCAGCCATAGCTCCAGTCCAGCTTCCAGACACATCCCTACCCACTAGTTTTCACAGGAGCTAGGTCAAACCTCAAGTGAATGGATTACATATGGCAGCATGACCTAATTTATTCGGGCTCTGCTGGACAAAATCTATACGGTGGAAAGCTTATTGGCAGTGTCTCACTGGTTCTCTCTAATTTGCCAAAGGAGCTGCTGGGCAGGAAACTCAGTTAACCTCAATGATGGTGGGGACAGATTAAAGGGAGCTGGGCTCAAAAACAGGCAGGTCTCAAGCAACCTTCTTAATAGAAGAAAAACAAACCACAGCACTAATTGGAGCAATTGGATGGGGTAGGAACTTTGGCTCGAGCCTGGGAGCAGAGGCTGGAGTGGATGGGACAAACATCACTCATCAGAGGGAGAGATGTCACCTGGACAGGTGGTCCCACACACCCATCGCGCTCTGCACAGCCCAAGAGCCGTGTTGAGGGGGTGTCCCCAGCCACGTCTCCCCCGCACCCACCTCCAGAGCGTTCCCACACAGCACTGCCTCTGCCCATGCTGTCAGCTCACCGGGGCCACATGGTGATGGTAGCTGGCCGCTGAGACCCCGGCACCGTGCTACCCAGCTTCTTCAGGGCACACAGAGCAAGCCCAGGTTTGCCTGCTGCAGACCACACAGACAAAACTGAGAGCACTGCAGGCAGAAATCTGCCTGCAACAAGGCTATCACCTACCCTTCTGCTTTTAGGCAGCAGCATAATATTTCATCTACTCCCATCATGGCCCCCTAGTCAGCTGTTGGGAGCACCAAAGCATAGCTAATCCCATCGGGGGGTGGGGTGGGAACACGCAAATCTCCCCCTAAACATACAATTTTACCCCAAACAAACAATTTCCAAAGGGCAAAAAACCAGTATTTCATTCAATCCTTGCACACAACAGCTGTGGCAGTATTTCCATCCTCGGTGAAATGGCTTGTCCAGCCTTGCCCAGTCTGTGAGTGAACTCCAATACCAGGCAGGGACCTGATAGCCCAGTTGGAAGAGGGGAAAAAAGAAAAAGAAAAAAGAAAAACAATTTCTCCTAATAAAGAATCATCTTCCCTTTGCACTAGTTTTGTCAAAAGCAGCAAAATATTGAGACCAAGTGAACTCGGCTCACACAGAGCGCACATGGCACAAGGAACTGCTTTCATTTCTCAGAGCAGTCTCCAAGAAGGTCAGCTTGCCTTGCCATCCACTCCATGTCAGACTTCCAATGTTTGCAGTTTGGGTATTTTTTGCCTTCATCATAATCAACAGATGCAGGGGTTTTGTTTTATTTTTAAGCTTTGGGGTTTTTTAAGTCACATTTACCATCAGGACAAGCAGACGGCTATCTTTAATCCAACCTTCAAACTCCATAAAAGTGAATGAGATCCGTAGAGGGACTGGTTTTCCTAGTGAAATTAACACAACCGTAGGACAGACACATTATCAGAGCTACCGAAAGCTTTCTTTATCTGGTTGGCCTAGAGACCAGATGTTTTGCTACAAATTCTTTGGCTCCTGGTGGTTCACAACTGCTCTCTGCCATCTTTGCACATCAAACGTCTGCAGTAAAGACAGTGTTTTGAATCTCAGCAAAATTTCAGACTTTCAGAAGGGCCATTATTTCTGCTGTGGGTTTTTCAGAGAGAAGAAATTATTTAAATGGGAAACCTCACACCCAAGAACCTTCTGGCTGTTTATTCCTACACAGGGTAATTCTCTGGCTAATACATTACAGCTTCCACCCCGATACTGTGAGAGTCAGAGGCACATTTCCCTCAGCCCTCTGAGTGGGTTAATCACATCAAATAATTTGTTTATGAAGTTCAATTCTACAAAGCCCAACCTGGAAGCAGGTATTCATCCTCCCAGATAGAAGCACTTTTGCTATAATTTCTTTTAAAGTCAAAGCTGATCTTTATCTACAAAAGGCCAGAGCAATAAGTATTTAATGTGTTTAGAAAACACAGCTCTTTCACCACACCTGCAGCCCGGCTGCCAACTTTCAGCCGTGTGGACTCTCCACTGCTCTGGGAGACTCCAGTGCAGTAAACAAAGTCGTTTTCCCTGACTTTCCTTGTACCAGGCACCTCTCCCAAATGTCTTTACGTACTCACGCCCTAAAGGTCTTCGCACAGGTCCTGTTTCCACAGCACTTCCAAGGGCTGGGATTGGGTGGTGGGAGCTGACGGCAGCTGGGTTTTCCTCCGCTTCCTCCAGGTCGTCCTGGTAATGACTCTGCACTGGATGCAGAAGAGCCTTCACTGCTGAACAAGAACGGGACCCGTTTCAGGAGTTACTCCTAAGATGACTATATTTTCTCCCCCCACCCTTGATGTAAGAGACAAATGAAATCCCGTGTTTTCCAGGCTTCCGAGGGAAATTTGTTACAGCACCCAAACATGCAGCCGTCTCCCACGAGCTGCTTCTGACGCAAGGGAATGTCCCATAAGCCTCTCCCTTGGCATCGCCGGTGTTCATTTTGGTCATAGCAATGCCGCAGAACAAACAAACTTCAAAGTAAAAAGCAATGCCAGAGCCAGGGAGACGCTCCTGGGGGTGAGAGAACCGGGATAATAAAACTCACAGCACTACCCCAGTGCCAACAGCCCTGTACTTTTTGTGCCTTTAATTCCTGCAGTTTCTTGGAATGGTTTCCTAAGCCACCATCTCATTTGGGAGATGAAAGGAACAGGCAAGGGTTAAATTGGAGCCGCCATCCCCCACCCCCAGCCTATTCACAGCAGAAGGAAATCTGTCTCTCTCCCACCCCTCAGCATCCTGTCTCTGCTGCCTTGGAAAACACACAAATCCCTTACAGCTTCCTGAGGGGCAGAGACCTCAGCCCGCTCCCAGCCGCCCTCCGTCCCGGTGGGCCCTGCAGCATCCTGGCTTCCCCGTGGCCGAGCGCCCTTCCCGGGGGGCTCAGCTCCTCCGCTCCACCTTGGCCTGGGGTGCAGCAAGTACCCTGCGGCTAGCACAGCTCTTCCTTGGTCATGGGCTCAGTTTTTCCCACATGGCTTTTTCCCCTTGTCCCCCTTACCAGGTCTATCCCAATGGCTCGGTTTCCCTTTTCTATCTACAGTTGATGGGGAAAGCCAGAAGGGACGTGCTCCCTCAAGAGTATCCCAAGCTCATCTGATGCATTCCCCACTGGGCACAGAAGGGTTTCCCATCCCACCGATGCCTACCCTGGGGCTCCAAGGAGCCCAAGATGTGCTCATAGCAATCTGGTGACAGGGAAACCCACAAACAAGTTTCAATGTGAAACAAGTCACTCAAGCCTTGGGAAGTCCCCCAGAGGTCACACAGATGTCATGGCTTTCTCTGCATGGCCCTCAGGTACTGCCGAGCACGCCTGCCTCTCTGCTGAGCAGAGAGGCCAGCTCCAGAGCCACCGGTTCCCTCTTCCCCTCCAACAAGCTTAGCAAATGGACCAGCCCCCCACCAAGGTACAGGGGTGCTACAAAGAGAAGCCAGCCCTTGCACCCCAGGAGGCTCAGCATCGCTCTGAGCGCCCAGAAGGCATCACCCACTACAACCGCATGGCACAGCACAGCCAGGAGGTGCTCAATATCCGCACAGCGGCATCACCTCGGAGCTGCGCCCATGCTAATAAGAGCAGTTTGAAGCATGAAATGGCAGTGCTACCTTTGGTGCAGGAGCTGGAGCGTGCTGCTCTTGGCTCTAGGGCCTCTGAACTGCATGCCATATGTTACTCAGAGGCATGCCCTGAGAACGCTTCCAAAGGGCAGGTACTGCACACTTCGGATCCACATGGGGAATCTGTGCAACGTAACTAGGGCACCGTGCTTTCACACCCCGGCTCTCTGTGCTGTAACTTGTCTGTGGAGACAAGCCCCGCGTGGCTTCTTCCAACACTCCTGGTCACAGGGGAGCGGCATGGAGAACTACAGCATTGCCAAATCCAAGCATTCAAAATCATGAGTCATAGTTTCCAAAAATTATCTAACTGGTATTAAAAAAAAAATTAATGAATTCCATTTTTTTCATCTTGCAGATGACACCCAAAAGTTTCTCCACAGTTCTCAGTGCTAGAAACTCAAGGAAAAACAAACACATGACAGAAAGCAGAAGTAGAGTTTTGCATGCATTCTCATGATTCCAGAAGCTGGAGCTTTAAGGGGAAAATAAAATAAACAACAAAAGGCTTATGATATAAGGATTATGATTTGGCTAGCAGCAGAAGTAAAACCTCATGATTTATGTGACAACCCTCAACTGAACAACTGAGCTCAAAAACTTGGAAAAAGAAGGTGAAACATTCCAGCATCGTTTTGGCTGCCAAAATAACAGAAAAAAATCATGCAAAATTTCAACAGAAGAGAAAAAAAAAATAATGAGATTTGTTCCACTTTCACAAACTCAAAGACAAACAGATGTTGACAAAAAGATGTTGCAAATAGTTCTTGCTGTTGTTCAGCCGAGCCCAACTCGCAGCGACGTGAACGCATCTCTTGTTCATTATGTCATCCCCTTCGCTCCCGCTCCTCACTCACTCACACAGGGCAGCCAGTGTCTTTGCACGCTGTGTGTTCTTCCATGTCTTTTACTGACACAATGGGTTTAATTTCAGCCTCTCGTACACCACGTTAACAGTCACAGTTAATTACTCTAATTTATTCTGCAAGCACACACCTGTACTGGTATTTCCCTAAAAGAAAGGGACACAGACCCTGTTTCAGACACGTAAAAAATCCCCGCTCCTTAGTAACATCTGCACTTTTTAACGTGATTCTACAATTTGGGCCACAAGTACCAAAGGGCTCAGCTGGCTCCTGTGCACTTCTTTCTGTCCTCCTTCAGCACTGAAGCAACCCTTAATTTTATTTACTCTAGATTAGACCTGTAGGACCCATCCTAAATGATACTGAGATCCAAGAGGTGCTCTCCTGGAAAAAGGCATCAGAAATGGATCCCATGTCCAAATTGAAGATGACGCCAGCACTGGTTTCATTTCAAGGCAATCCAGATGTTCAGTAAAGTGATTAGGAAGTGGTGTGTATCAAATATAAGATACTCTGCATTGAACTAATGCATTTATTTGCTCTGAATGGTTTTCCTGTCACAAGTAAAGTGCTTTGACAGAACACATGGACATTTCTGCTGCTTAAACCGAGCCAGCAAACAGAATGGCCAGCAACTCCCAAGTCTCAAAAGAGTCCAAAGAGGTACTGTCACTCTGATATATTTATTTCCTGGTCAGCTAAATGCATGAGTTCAGGTCCCATTTGTCAGCATCCTGCGTATCCACAGCCATTTGAAAGGAAGCAAACGTAACAATGTTATCATGGGGTCACCGAGTTTTCACCCTATTACTGGCTAGCAGGTGTCCAGAGTGTCACTAACATCAGGTAATACAGCCCTTTGCTTTGAAGAATGGTGGCCGAGAGCTTGTCCCCGCTATCAGAGGTGCAGCATCTCTGCCCAGGCAGGCTCGGTTGGTTCCAGTGCCGTCTCCGAGCCAGCCATGACAAGGTAGGCAGGACCTGTCTGGGGCCAGCAAGAAGTGGCAAAGCCTTGTCTCAACCTACTTTAGGGTGCAAGTGCCTCCTGCCTATCCCACAGGGACCTGTTGGCAGTTTATCGTTCCCCTCGAGAAGGAGGAATGAGGATGAACAGCCAAGTTAAATGGGTGGATCCCCTGGTTTACTGCCTTATTTAGTAATCCAAGAGAAAGGGTAGCCCCCTTCTTCCTCCTGGTGGAGAAACCTTCAGTGGATGTGTTGGCTATTACCCCAGCTGCCTCAGTTTTCCAGGGATAGTTAACAGGAACAAAGTCCCCAGGCAATCACAAAACCACTAAATCCAGAGGCATCACATTCTCTGCTAACGGAAAACACTGTAGCTCCATCCAGCTCAGAAAAGGCACCAGCCACCCCATCCCATCCTAACGCAGCATCCACAGACACAGGCAGGATCTTCTGCACTGTCAGGGTCCCTTTTGGGACTGTGTCCCTTTCTTACTCAAGTTTCTCCTTGCACTTTCCACTTGTGCACAGGGGAGGACTCTCAGGCACATGGAGGCGGGGGGGGAAGTCCAGACAAGAGAATGCAGCTGGGTTGTAATTTGTAGTTTCACAGTCCTCTGTGGATAAGCCTCAACACAATACATCCATTTGCCTGCAAATTCAGAACTGTGTTAAGCCCACGGTAGTTCTGATGTAACAATATCTTCATGCTGAGAAACTTGAAGACTGCTGAGAAATACAGCACTTAAGCAGAACAAAAAGCAAATTCCCAGCAGCACCTTCCACCCCCATGTTTTTATTGGGTTTTAGTAGAAAAGAATTCAAAAATACAGAGGCCTGCAGACTAGACTAGGCATTGTCTGCATTAATTTGGGGTGTACATTACTTTCAGCTGATACTCAGATGAAAAATTAACTCAGCATTCCTCCATGGTTTGGGATTTCATGAGCGAGTTTTGCAGACACGTCTCTGCTCCCTGGACCTGGTGCTCTTGACAGTTTCCACTTACACGGGCACGTGGGAAAAGGAAGAACAGTTCTGCGTGTGTGTGTGCATGCATGTTTGCATGACGGTCTCCCAGGTGAAAAAGGAACATGCAGAATTATAGCAGCTCTGAACCCGGGAGGGCTCTGGAAGGGGTATTGTGGCTTTCACCAGCTTGAGTGCGGAATGTGGCTACCAAGATGCCTGATCCGTACTGGCCATGCAAAGACCAAATATCAGAAAATTATTTAAGTGGCACTAATATTTTTCATTAGTGCCTAAAGCAGCTGGAACCCACATGTTCCTGCACATCAGGGGGTGTTGGTCTCCTCAGTCTTAGAGGATTTTGAAATTTTTGATCCTAAGCTTACTCTTTAAGGGGGGGGAGGGGGAAAAAAAAGTTTTTCAGGTTATAAAGGTACTATGCTCCCAGCTGCTTTTATCCCATTATCATGAAATTTTAATTCTCAAAATACGTAACTTCATAGTTGTCAATTTCATTAGGTCATGTGGAATGCAAACCAGAAGATTGTATTTATAAAGATTCATCAATGGAACATATTTACATTTCCTAGCTTATTTCTGATGGAAACTAAATTTTTAGCAGCCACGTGTAAATTCAAACACCCAAGTCCCACCCTTGCACCGCAGGTTACAAACTTGAGCCCCTTTTCCCAAGAACCAGTGAACTTTTCCCATGAAGGGTGTTAATAAGCAAAAGCTCCATCTGTGAACGAGCAGGAGGACACGTGACTGTGAGGGGACAACAGGGCATCACCACGACCATGCTGAGCAAAGCACGTGTTGCACACTCCATCCAGACACCTTCAGCAGCAATCCCATGTCCTTCACCGTCCTGGAAGGACGGGCTCCCTCTCCGAGCCGCAAGCCCATGGAGTGGATCCCCAGGGCCCTGCAACACCACCACAGGGCTCCCACCTCCCAGGGAAAGGCTGATGGTCTCCTTCAGCAGCACCACCCCCCATCACCTGGAGAGTACCACCACACAGCTCACCAAGCCTCACGGCTAAAGCCTGCAGCCTCCCAGGGCACACAGATCACTCCTGGCTCCACCAAAACTGCTCCTCTCCCAGTTTGCCATGGCATTCCCCTCCCAGTGCCCAGCAAGCCCCCCTGAGCAGATCCCAAGGAGAAGACCTACCTCCCCACAGCAACACAAGTGCTTCCCGCTCTCACTCGCCTTCAGTCCAACCAGCCTTGATGCATAACTGGCAGAAAGCTGAAGCGTGTGGGACCTGCTTCCCAGGGGCTGCCCTTCCCTTTCCCCTCCCAAGGCACCCCATGGCAGCAGGGCTTACCTGCCTCTTACAGACTTGGGGAGCTCTGGGAAAGCAGCTTGTGCAGATGAAGCAGGTCAGGCCCGTTCCCTCGTTGTCTGCTCACAGATGTAGGCGTTTTCCTCTCCTGAACAGGAGTTGGAGGCTGCAGAAACATGGAGTGAACCATCTCCCTGCCCTGCTTCCTAGGGTGGGATGGCTGGGGAATCACGGGGACTCCTGCTCCGGGCTTTCTGGTCTGGGCTGACACCTTCCAGTTAAAGCAGCTGGACCCTTGACATTAAAGGAGTTTACATGTGACAGACAGGGTGGCAAAATTAGGATTAAAGCAGGTCAAGCATTGGGTTTTCAAAAATATAGTAAAAATAATATTAGTTTCAAGTGAGTGGCAAGAATTAACGTGGGCGTCCTCACTGGAGCAAGATCTGCAAGCTGTAGCAGATAAATACAGGCATTTCTATCAGGCGTCACTTTATATACAGGCTGCAAAAGCAAATCATTGGGTGGGAAATGAAAATCAAGAAGGAAAAATATATATGTTTCTGATTATTCTACCCTAATGTTGTGTTCTGTCATTATGGCAGATTGCTTAATTGTGCCGCTGATTACTTTTCCTGAATTCTTCCTACAGCTGTAGTTTTTGCAGTGCCGTGGAAACACTAATTAGCAGGAGGAATGTTGCCTTAAATTTTGGTACAATATATACATGTAAAAAAATACAAATCCTAGGCATTTACTTACTTAGTCCCCCTCTCTTGTTTATTTAACCCATCTCACTCCCTGTTCATTACTCCCTCCTGTAAACTGCGCTTGGGCAAAGGTGGAGAGGTGGCAAGCAGGTGCGTCCTGCCGCTGGCCGCCGGCAGCTGTGAGCCCAGGCAGCAGTTTGCATCAGTCCTTTCCACCCCGCAAAACTCACCTTGCAGAACAACCCAAATGCGCATTGGCTGGAGGACAGGCTAGTCTTTGCGTGTGTTTGCTGCTAGGAATAGCCTATATACTTTGAAATATGCAAAATAAGCTGCCGGTACAGGAACATCTGCGCGATGCTGTAATCTTACCGCACATTTAGACTCCACGTTCTTAATGATCCATCACGGGGAATGATTTGATGTTGTTTAACTCTTGTCTCTCTAAGCTGCGGCATGTGTTTGCCCTGCTTGTTCTGCAATACATTCCTGCAATATATCCACTCGCTAAGGAGGATTCTTCTTATTTTGTGTAAATTCGTGCTGTGACATTTTAATTTTTTACTTTTTTTGTTCTTAAGTGCTAACTGCTGGTTCAGCCAACCTTCCTCCTTGTCTTCATCCTCTCTCCAGCAGATGTAATGGGAAGCATGCAGTTGCTCTTCACCCAAAACAAGTATGGAGCTGTCATAAAAGTTATTTTAAGAGGGGTCAGAGGGGCCATAAACCCACCAGTATGGGACTTTGGGGATTAGCAGAAATATTGGAGGGGGGGTTAGCAGCACATGGTTGCTGTTTGTAGGATTTGCCTCTCTCTGAAGTGACTGATCCGTTGACCCGATCTAGTATAACACTTTTTCTGTTTCTCTTGCACATTCAACCATGGACTGAGCCAGCACCTCGGCTGTGACCTGGGACAAGCCAGCTCTGTTTAATCAGCATTTTGAGCCTCCAGCACAGGAGGTTTTTGCTCTGGGTACTTGAGACTACAGCTATTCCGTCAGCTCAGTTTGGGTTTGACTCCCCAGGAGCTCGCGCAGCCCACGCACCCCGGCGCAGCCACCTCGCTTCCCAGGAAAGGAAACTTGGGTGGGATGAGAAACCTCTTCAGGCGCCCTCGCTGCCCAGTGCGGCGGCGGCTGACTCACGAGCGATGCCCGCAGGGCTGCCGCCCATCGCTGCGAAAGTTGGGTGCCTCAGCCGCCTTCCCCCCGGCAGCCCTGCCTGCACCCCAAGGCACAAGCGAGCGATGGGTGTTTCAGTTACCAGCAGCACCAAAAAGTCAAGATGAAGCAAATCAAGAGCAGGTGGGGCTGAGCTGTTTAACAGACCGAAACCCAAGGTGAGGAACACAGCTTGGCTCAGCAACTGCGGTGGGTGAGAAGCACCCAAAACTCACTGAGATGGAGTTTGACCATGTGAAAGCTGGGGTGGAAATCAGAAATCTGGGTACAGTCAAGGGCAGCTCATCAAGTCCCACTTCTTAGCAAGAAGCCAACGCTGGGCCCTAGAGCAAGTACTCAAGGAGCAGAGGCTACGCACTGACACGGATCTCTCGGAGGCAATCCTTTATGCGCGTGCACAAAATCCATTGGTTTCTTCCTGTATACATTTTCCCACCACTATACTGCTCCTGAAACACTGCTTAAAATGGCTTGAACAAACAGTGCTGCACACCAGGACGACGACTTCGGGATGCATCACACCAGCCAAAGCTGGCTGTACCACTGCTGGCACGGTGTGTAGGCAGAAACCCTGGCATCTGTTGGGCTTCCTACACGCTCTTAAAAGGACCAGACAGCACGTGCACAGCCAGCCCTGTGGTGCTGGAGGCACTGGACTTGCTTTGAGCCTGCCATGGAAGAGCTCGTGCATGCTTAGTGGGCGAGGTCAGCGTCTCTGGACATCTGGCAGCTCTTGACAGCTGCCAGAAATTGGGAAATCTGAGACAAACACACAAAAGCCTCCAAATCTGCCTGTACACAATGTTCAGGTGGAAAATGTCTGGGGAAACCTGCACGCATGGTAACCCTCCACTCTGCAGCCTGCTTTGCTTTAGCCACGACTGAAATGCAACCAGTTCTGGCATGGGCTTGGACACCTGTAGTGCCGGGAGCTGTGCTGGGCTGTGCTGGGAGACAGCAGCCATGTGAGCTGAACGTTACAGACCAGCAAAACATTGCTTTGTGATACAAACCTTGGCAGCCCCCATGCTGTGCACGTCTGGCCACGCTGCTGGAGCAAAGCAAGCACAAGAGCACAGCAATGCCTGGCATCGGTGCGCTACCAGTCACTGCTAGTTAGAAACACTCCCACCGAGTCCTGCTTCAGAGCTCAGGCTTCTCTGGGGCTTGGGTTTTTTGGAGAGAGCGTCCCCAAAGAAGCTGCACAGCACATCCAGGACAAGCAGCACCTGAGACCTCCCTCTGCATCACAGCTGAGGAAGATGATGTGTCCTAAAGCTTGGAGTTTTGTGGGGCCAAAATTAGGACCTTTACCCCTGAACCCACTCCACTGCCAGGTTCACTGAGGTATTTAGGCACAGGAATCTCATTGAACAACTAAATCCTATTCATTTCGCTGGACCTCTGTTCACAGGGAGCAGTCCCTACCCAAAAGAGCTTGCAGGTGAGGAGCAGCAATGTCAGGTAGTACAGATTATTAAAAACCAGCAGCACATACAGCAGATTATTAAAAACCAACAGCAGATACGTGTCCTCTAGGAGAAAAGCCATTTTATCTGCCTGTTCCTAGTAAGTGCAGGAAGATGTTTCATGGTCACCGTAAGTATTAGGATTGAATAATATTTGGCTATATTAATCTGAAGTGCACAGCAGGGAATAAGGTAATTTTTCCATCCTTCTGACTATATGTAAAAATTTTATATGAGCTTTTTGTGGATTTGATTGCAGCAACTTGGGATGTTTCCCAATTTGCTCCTCTCCCAGGACAGTTTTTCTGGATCAGCTGCTAGTGAGCCTTGGTGTAACACATAGTATAAAATATTTGTTGCTTTAACATTTTAAACAACCTAGAGAGAGGAGGTCACACTCTCCTGGCACGTGGCCCATGTGCAGTGCCTTCGTTATCTCAGAGGTCCTCCTTTAATATCTGCTGCAGCCAAGCAGCAAGGAGTGAGACGGTCCCACAGCGCTGTGTTGGTTCACAGTGAGACACATGCAAACACAAATCCGTGCTTTCCTGCCCCGGCACTGTCCCGTTGACAACCTTTCAGTCTGGTTAAGGCAATGACAGGCTGGCTAAGAATGGCCTTGCCCACCCTCTAAACAGCAGCGCGTGTAAGTCACTTTGTTACTTAAAGTCTGTATGTCTTTATTAGAGGAGATGCTGCAAAGCACTTGGAAATAATGTTGGCTGCTGTGAACTGTGGTGCCTGATCAATGAGGGACATGACAGTCAATTACCCTTCCACTTTCTGATTGTCCCCAGCAGTCAGCCTGGATCAATACCTTCAATCTCAATTGATAGCAGATACGAAATCTGAAATAATATGTTTCATTGTTTGGGAAGTACTATCACGTTGTGTACAGGCAGCCAGCACATTTAACCATTCATTTCACTTCCATCTGGTCCAACCTGTCTGAGCGATGTGCTGCCCAAATGGCTCCCTGAGGAGGGCTGTGTTGGAGAATAAGGAAAAAAAAGTTTAGGTCACTTCAGCAGGGCAAAAGCATGAAAATCAGGAGGGAAACTCAGGTGCTGAAGCAAGGAAGACGTTTCATAAGGTGCTGCTCTGTGGCAATGCTGTGCGAGCGGGGCAGACAGGAGAGGGGCTGCAGAGGGGCCGCAGCAGCCCTTGCTGTTGTCCCAGGCAGGTGGCTTCTCTGTCCCTTGTGTCACCCAGTTATGGTTGGAGCAGTGATGGCCTCTCGGTGTGCGCTTGCAGAGGCTCAGCTTCACGGGAGGGCGGGCAGCGGGAGCACTGGGGGTAGCGCCTGCCTTTGTTTCAGGAGACTTAGCAAAGCTTCCAAATGTTTGAAGAAATGCCATGCCAGGAGCTCTTTCAGAGTTTCCTTTAAAGATGCCAGTGTGCACAGGCCTTTGTAATTGAGAAGGATAATTTACATTTCTAATGGTTTAAACAAAAACCCATATACACCGATATGGCTGCGGTGAGCCAGGGCCCTACTGTGGTGGCGGAGGCAGGGACAGGACTGGCTGGGATGGAAACGGTCTACAGCAGGGGAGAGCTGCTCTGCACTCCCACCCTCCCAACCAAAAGCCTTGTGGCCTTTGATTTTGGTGTTCCCCACACATCCCGGCATGACCCCTCCCTGCTGTTAGCACCTATGGATGTCTTGGCTCCCCACCATGCCAGACCTATCCTCTTGGTGGTCCTTCAACACCTGTCCTTTGTACAGCGGGGTAAGCTCCTCTGTGGGATGACCACAGCAGCCAGAAATCCCCATGCCAATTCCCGGAGCATGTACCTGCAGGCAGCTCAGCTGTGAAGCCAAAGGTCTTTTACATGCAGCAATTGCTCCCTGCAGGTGAATCCCAACACCGCAACTTGCCACCACGGTGCTGCCAGCTCCTGTACACTTCACCACAGGTAACTAGCTTCTTTCAAGCACCGTGTCCTGGGGTCAGACAGCCAAGGTTCTTGGCTTCTCCTTAAAAAGACTTGGGGAGGGAGAGTGAAAACAGAGGGGGTGTGCGTGTACCTGCTGCATCCTTGGAGTCATGGAGAAAAAGCTGGAAAACATGAACTCATGAGCTCAGGATGTAGACAGCAAAAACCTCACTCTCTAAAAATTATTTACTGTAACAGGTCTGAATTGTGGGTCCCCTCACCCTCAGCTCCCTGCAGCATCAGGTAGCCGCACCAGACATCTCAGGATGCACTGCACAGGCAAACACCATGAGCCCAGGCCAGGACCTTAGCTGGCTGCTTGTATGGAACGGAGCGGAGAAATATTCAGTTAATCTGTTCACCAGAGGGGCTGAGCACAGCACCGCTCCAGCACGGCCCAGGGAGGACCAGGCTGGGTGATGCTTCTCACAGCCATGCAAAAAGGAGGTACTCCTGGTACATCTTCGGCTTCTCCCACCCTGCTCCTTACAATCCCTAAATAAAAATAACCAAGGCAAGAAACCTCCCCAGGAAATTCAGATGCCCCAGGTTGTCCCTTGCAGTCCCAGCTCCTGTCCTTGCCACGTTTTACCCTGCTCTTATCGGGGCATCGGACACAGGCTACCATTTTTAGAGGATAACCTAATGAAATAGATTCTGATTAGCTGGCTGTCAGTTACTTCATTTCAGTGTTCGCATGCAAGGGAGGCAGGAGAGCAGTTGAAAGATAATGGAGATAAAGCATTAGCCCTACCATCGCAGCATGGCAAGGAGCCAGGGCGCTCCCTTTTTTCAATACACAATACTTGTTATAAGATTGAATATCCATTTGGGGGCAGAATTCACCTACTTTCTTTTGCGCACTCCCCTCTGAAAGCATTGTAATGCTTTACTTATTGGCATTTTATTTTGATGAATAGGCTGCAATTGGTGCAAAAATATCCTGAATGGCATTAAGAGACTCAGCCATGTGACCGCTGGACCATTTGCACTAAGTACCATCAGTCAAAGTTCGTATTACTTACAGGATGCTTAAGCCAGCGTATTTTCCTAACAGGCATGGTCCTCTGAGGCTAGCACTAAATGTGCTGGGGACTTCTCTGAAGTAGCATAAAGGGTAATTATTCCCCAAAGTACCATTTAAAAAAGAGCCTTAAAAACTAAGTTTTGTGCCTTTGGACAAAAAAAAAAAAAAATCCAACACTCCTGCCTATGCAGTAGCTGGCTGCTTGTCAGAGTAGTGCCTGGAAGGCTCAGCGCAGCGCTGGCTGCCAGGCTGGGAGCAGTGTGGGAAGGAGAAATGTCCTGTCTCTTCTCCTAGTCTGGACTGAAATGCGGGTAGCGGGGTAGGAAGGAAAAAGGGACCTTGCAGAAGTGTGGGTCAAGTACAAGAGGTTGCTTTTATTTGCTGTATTCTATGTAATGGGCAGGGGTAACGCAGGTGAGGGTACCTCGGAGAAGCAGACCTCAATCAGCAGTGGCAGCAACAAAGTCTCTGAGCTCAGGTGGATTTTTGCAACCTGTTACCACCAAGAAATCATTTCTCTGCTGACAAGCTGGCCCCAGTACCGAGCTACTCCTTACCAAAGCTCTTTTCCTCTTGGGATCTCAGGAAAATGCAGATGCCCAGGATGGTCTGCATTGAGTACCCCTTGGCAGGTGTTTTGGGGTGTGCATCACCACGCCATGTGAGATGGAGGGGTCTGTCCCAGCACAGTGAAGCAGGCAGCACCTGGTGAGATGCTGAAGTTGTTACCACATGAAAAAATGCTGATGCAACACAGCCAGCTTCCGTCCAGCACTGCCCACGGCCCAGCACCACTGCTGCCAGGGGCACCCGGGTGCTGCCAGGGGTACTCGTGCTGGGCAAGTGCCTGGGCAGCACAGCAGGTTATTGACACCAACAGCTAACGATGGTGGTTTAACACATCAGCAGGGAAAAAACATCCTGCTGCTGGCCCGTTACCAAACCCTTGTGCTGTGGGGCAGGAAAAGGGCAGCACCACCCCCAGCCCACTCACGTGTATGGGTTTTGTTGGTTTCTTCCAGAACTGCTCCTGACCTCACCAGTGCCATAGGGAAGCTGTGGAGACGCAGCCTAGTCTTGCTTTCTGACTGCAGAAATGGATTTGATGTGCTGCTGTTTGCTTTCCAAGAGTTAGACCCAGACAAGGCCCTGTCTGAGCGCCAAAAAGATGTATTTCTAGGTGGGGATGCAAGGGAAAGGCAGCTATTTGGTTCAGCTCAAGACAGGGGAGAAGCCACCCGCAGTATGTAGAGGCCCGTGGTTTAGTATTCCCAATTACAAATAATTAGAACTTGTAGCATGATCCACCCCATGCTTTCTGTCTGGCTCTGAGCAAAACAGCTGGCTAAAAGTTTTTTCAGGAGCATTTCATTTATGGTGTCAGAGATGTCACCCAGCAACAGTGTGACATGGCACTTTACAATGGATGTGCTGCTTTGCCCCACTGCAGACACAAAGCGCTTTTTCCCATGTCCTACCAGGAGCAGAGAGCTCCAGGAAGAGGTCCTGTGCCATCCCCAAGGAGCAATGGCTGGGTGGCACAGCCAGCCCCTGCTTCAGCGTCAAACCTGCCCGGCCACGACAGCTTCTCCCCCGTTCCTACAGCTTGGTTTGCTTTAAGCTTCGTGTGTGCTCAAAGGGAGAAACAGTCTAGAAGAAAGTTATACTGTGACTATTTGTAACATGGTGTTATGCTCAGAAACCCTCCAAAAATGAAAGATTTTCTGAATTTGCCAGCAACAGTTAAAGAAAAATCTATTTCCTTACTGCTGTTCGTAATTTAGAAAGCCTCCCCTCTCTTATTTGCACTGTTTATACATGAATTCCTACAGCATTATGCACTTTGTGTAAGCAGGAAAAGTCCAGTCCAGACACGGCTCCATGACAGCTCCCCCTGACTAATAGCAGAATTATCCTTACACAAGTCCTTTCTCTTCCCTGGCATTTGTTCCCCACCGGGAAGGTGCTGCCCTGCGCACCCGGCAGGATGCGCGCCGCGCAGCCAGGCTCTCCAGCTGCGCTCCATGCTTTATGTTGCAGTGCCATCTCATGGCAGCTCCAGCGCCAGCCTGTCACGGCAGATCCATTTTCTTTCAACCCTTTGCAGGTATTTTCTCATGAAGCCGTTAAGGTTTTAAATGTCTAAACCCTCCAAAAAAATTCCAAAGGTTAAATAAGGTTTTTCATTACCAAAAACTCTAGGTCCAAAACTGAAGGGCCTTCAAAGGAAGCTCTGGGACAGAGCACAAGCAGCCAAGAAAATTTAGTTTTTTAGAAGATGATCAGCTTTCCAGTCCAGACTACCGCTATATAAAGGGTAACGCTATACAAACATGTGTCTTCCATATTACAGACCATCTCTAATGGCCCCTTTATTTCAATGGGGAGAAAAAAAGAAGATAAAAAACGTACCTAAATCTGGAAGCCATTGCAGACTTCGGACAGTAAAACTATTGCAAATGTTGAACTCACCCTCCCACCTCCTCACAGCTCAGAGAAGTTTCCAGCAATAAAATCCCAGGGGTACCAAATGCCAAGAGCAACCCCTGCTCCATCCAGCACCCTTGGGTGCGCAGCAGGAGCACCTTGCCCCAGGCAGCCAGGGACGGTTCCAGTGCAGAGGAGGAGAAGCAGAATGAGCACACCCCAAAATTAGACACCCCCCCTGTCTTGTGGCGTGCTGGCAAGCTGAATAAGTGTGCCAGGGAAGCCATGCTTTCAAAAGACCTTTTCTTCAAGGCTTCAGGAGGATCAGAGGGAGGCCTAATCCCAGAGATTAAAGTCTGGATGCAAGTGGAGGAGGGAAGCTTTCGGCTCCTTGGAGCACCAACACACACAGCTCTGACTTGAAGGGGATTCTCCTTTAGCAGGCAAAACCCAGGAAAATCAGATGTTGTTTCCAACCGGCTCAGAACGCCATTTGCAAAGGTCAGTGCCAGGGTGGGAGATGGGCTGTCAGCACCGTGGAGGGTCTGCTGCTCCCCATGCCAGAGCCAGGTCAACAGGTCCCTCCTTGGAAAAACCTCGAGTCTACGTCTGATAAAAACAATCAGGGAAAATAACCACAGAGGAAGAGATGCAGCACCTGCCCTGCCCTCGGAGCTCCCCACCAGGTATTTTCCACACAGCAGGGGAAGGGCTCAGCCCTCAGGGCTACATCCATCCCCCTGGTAGGGGTTTGATTGTCTTGAGACTGTGGGTCTGGTAGTATGTGAATCTCCACAAAAAGTAGAGGTTTACTCAAAGCACAGCAGGGTGGTGCGGTCATCATCAGCGCGTTTGTTGCTCACTTGTTTTATGTGAGGAAGATGCTGCCACAGGCAGGAGAGGAGCAGTGGTCGTGCTTCCCGAAGACCTCAGGCTGACTCCAGAAACGTGTGAAGGAGGGAAAAAGGGGCAGAGGGTGCTCAGGGGGACAAAGGCTGTCAGCAGCTTGAAAGGGTGAAAAAGGAGCAGGAAGGATGGAGGTGATGACAACAAGGATGCTTGCATCACTTCTGTCATTAGCTTGACTCCAGAGGCAGAGGCATTACCCTGATTGCTTCTGAAAGCACAGAGAGGGAGCTGCCCCAGGCTCCTCCGGCAGGGTGCCCCACTGGGAGAAGCTCTGGGACAGTCACCTGGTGACCCCCACCACACAGCTGCAGTGAGAGATTGGGGGATCAGAGACACGAAGCTGGAAGAGCGGTGCTGCCACTGCTGTGGGATGTAGGGGGTGACCGACAAGCTAGTTGGGAAATACTGAAAGCAAACAAAACAAGAGAGCCCCCACCCCAATATCCGAAATTAAAAAACAAAACAAAGAAACAAAAAACAAAACAAAAAACACAAATAAAAACAAACAAAAAAAAAAGCCAGCAAACTTTCTGTGCAGACTGTGCCTGTGCCATATGTTGTGGGATCATTTTGCATTTTACCTGGCAGGTCACCCTCTCCTTTTACAGGCAAATATTATTTTTAAAGTTTGCTAAGAGCTGTCAGTGCTAACACATTTGAGGCAGGGTTTTCCTACTCCAATCCCACTGCTTCATAACCAAAATACAACCATGAAAGATCCCTTCTGCCTTAGATCACATTTAGGATGTGATCTACCCCATGCCCCTGACGGCTGCAGCGGTGGGGGCAGGGGTACGGGGTGCCAGGCTGGATAACTCCCCGGTAGGATGGGAAGCCCTGCAACACAATTACCAGCCCAGGGGGAGCACAGCACTGCACAGGTTTACATGCACCATCCATCACTTGCTGACCGCGGTGTTTTCTCTTTGCACACTTGTACAGAAATGTAACCACAAAATGTTCCTGCAAACTGTTCTCTCATGTGCAAATATAGCTTTAAATTACTTCTCTAGGAAAGAATCCTTACTATTTTATACAAATTGTCTTGCATGTTTATTACACAGAATCATGATCCAAAAAGAAGCGGATTCATCCCATGCTTATTCATAACACTGCTCTCCCTTATGCATTATGAGTTGGAACATACTCCAGGCCCTCTTACATGATGAACGATACCTACTTTGCTCTTCGCTTCCAGTCTGCTCCGATTTGCTTATTTATGGAGCCTTAGCGCACCAACTGAATCCCTGCTCTCCCAGTTTCTCCATGACACAGAGCACATCGTGGGCACCGGGCTTACAGCAGGCGGTTTGGAGGGAGAGCACCAAGACCTGAAACGCTGCTCCTGGCCCCACCACTGTGCAAAGACACCCCAGGGTGGCTCCAGAACTGCTGCGCTTCCCACTGACACTCTTCCCAGCAGCTGGTAGTTTCTCTACCACATTTAAAGTCCTTTCTCTCACCTCATGTCTCGGAGAAGAGGACCAGGCTGGACACAGGGCCACCTGGGTGCACGGATGCCCACCTGCCTGCTCCGGGCAAGCTGCGCCTGTGAGGCATGAGGATGTCTCCCACTGTATTTAGCTTGGCTGGCTCAGCCAGCCCATTCCAGTGTCTGCACACAGCCTCAGGGAGAGTGGAAGGAAACAACGGACCGGCCAGCCAAGCCAAACACTGGAAGGTCAAAGGCTGCAGCGCGGCTTCTTGGAGATGACACATGCACCCGAGGCAAGTCCACTTGTCTCCTGGCGTGGGAGCATCCTGCCGAGCCCTGCACTAACACTGCAGCTGCCAACGTCGGCTCCTGGCCTCGGGCTCCAGCACAGGCTGCCTCCCTCACCAGGGATGCAGACTTTGCAGCCTGGGTGGGAGGAAGGTGCTGGGGTGGGTAGTCCCAGCACAGAGCACAGCCTCCCCCTTCCCCAGCGGCGCTGTACGTACAGCTTCAGAAATCATCCAGTCTTCATTAACTTGTCAAATTAGGAAATTGAAAGCTGTCAAAGTGTAGTGAAGATCGGAGGTGGCTTTTATAGCAAGCTGTGGGATCTCCCACTGTTTGTCTAATCTAATTTCCTCATCGTCATTGTCCTAAGAGAATCATTACAAGAGAAGGAGAAGCAGCCTGATGAAGACATGAATGGTTTCCAGTTGAAAGCACTTCCCTTCCATGTGTGGGTGCAGATGAGAGGGTTGATACAAGCTGCTCAGGATCACTAGTTTCCCTCTGTCACAGACACGTTTGTGTTTTAAGACCACTCTTTAACTTCACCCCCTCTGGTCAATCCTGCCATAGGAAGAATATATAAAGTGATTTCTTTTGTACTGCCATCAGCTGGCAAAGGCAGAGCACTGACTGAGCCCCTTCTGACCTGCAGAGCTTTTGTGTTCCTCACTCTGAAGTATTAAGTTAGTTAATTATTACTGAGGAGAGTGTGTCAACCTGTCCTGAACCTGAAACACTAAAACAAAAGCACACAGAAGACCAAGCAAATGCCATAGCCTGAAATGGCTTCAAATTAAAGATGCTGTGATGCACTCCTCTGCAGCAATCAAGCAGCATTGCTAAGGCATGTCATACGATGTAAAAGCACCTTCTCCTCTACTTGCTCCTCTTCCCCCCCTGCTCTTTTTTCAACGTGACTTTCCAAAACAAAACTCTACAAGCACCTCTATGGTGCAAATAAGTCATAGACCAGAATAATTCATTCCGGTATGTCTCTCATTTCCAGGACTATTTGCAAAGGCAGTTAAAAAAACCCCAACAAGAGTACCAAGTGAGAGTGCCCAGCAGACAGAAATCTTAATATGGGGCTGCAGCTCATTTCAGTGCATGCAAATGGCACAAGTGCCTGGTGAACAAACCCCACGTGCTTCTCATGTGGTCTCTCCAACACATGTAGCTCAGTAGGGAGGGAGATGCTGCTGTGCGTGGAGTAACCATGGTGGAAACCCTCCTCCCCGCAGAGGAAGCACCGCTGGGGTACAGCCCCAGCAAGAGGGCAAAGGATTTATTCTCAGGGTGGCAAACACTCCTGTCCTCCAGTGCTGGCTTTTAAGGTGGCAGCATCACAGACCATTCTGGAAAAGCAACAAGTGGGACATCCCCAGCCCCTGCAGCTGAGATAAGGCTCAAGAGGACCCAGCTGCTGCAACAGCAGCGAGAACAAGCTGTCCAACGACAGCAGCAAACCCAAGCAAATTAAGAGTCAATACCATCTTTGCTGGAGAACGAGAGCTTAAAACCGTACCAGCAGCTGGCTGGAGATAGGCTTTTGAGGCAAAGCTGCCATTCTTTGCCTGCTAATTGTTATGTTTTCCAAAGATTTCATCAACGAAGTTGTGTTCAATAAACTGCTATTTAATTACCAGAGTAGAATCCTGTTAATTAGCCAGCCCCAAAAGACAGCCCTTCATCCCTGTTAAGTGAAATCCCCAACTAATCCTTCCAGCAACAGTTGTGTCGCAGCCTGGGGAGCCATGGAGGGCTATTAGAGATGCCCCCAAAGTTGGGGGGAACAATCAGAGCACAGCCCCCACCCGTTGCCAGCACCCCTCTTCAGCCCTGAGAAGGTGCAAACCAGCACAACTGTAATACTCAGAAATAAAAAGCTATTCGTTCCCCTTACCATTTCCTTAGTGGTCCCTCCTGGCTCCATTCGCCAGGGTGGCTTCAGCTGCAGCCTGGCCAGCATCTCCTCTTCCCCCAGGAATGGTACGCCTGCCACATCCCTACGCACAGTCCGTGCTTGCGCCCGTGTAAGAGGCCAGCAGCTCTCCTCCAGCCAGCTCACTGCCATCCTCCGCTTAACACCACATAGCACCAAAGCTTGCCCCAGGAAGATGCTGCAAGCACCTTTCACATGGTGCTATGGACATTTCCAAAACCAACCTTTCCAAACCTTTTGTCTTACCTTGCTTCCCAGGACAGAGGGCAATCCCCATGCAACAGGAACTCCATGCCCAGCAGACCTGGGTGGCAGGACAGGTGTATCGAGGATATAAAATTCCTACAGAATTCATAAAAACAGCCTGGGTAAAGGAGACCAGTGCTCCAGCTACATGAAAGGCTTTAGTGTGACCTGCTACACCAGCAGACACCAGATAAAGCCCAAGAGCAGTCCCAGTGTGGGCAGGTACCAGTCAGGGCTCATTGCCACCCCATGAGAGAAGCAGGTTTCTTTGATCCAGCTAATCACAGAATCGTTTAGGTTGGAAAAGACCTTTAAGATCATCACGTCCAACCATTAACCCAGGACTGCCAAGTCACCGCTAACCCATGCGGCAAGCTGGAGGTTCTTTGCTGTCCATCACCATGGAAAGTAAATGTTTTAATTTTATGTTGAAATGCCAGCAGACATTAATTTTGATAGGAAGTTGTAGGCTTTTCTTTGATATCCATTTAAACAATTTAGGTGATTTTGAAGTAGGGGGGGTTCATTTAATCAAGTTTAATAAAACAGATCTCCAGGTGAAAATAGTAAATGTTTAAAAGATTTAAAAAATTGACTGTTCAACATCATTTGGTATAAATATATCTGTGTTGTGGAGATCAACAGGGATGAAAGGACAATTAAAAAATTCTACAAAGTCTTTAAATTAATGGCTGCAAAATTCCAATATGCAATTTGTTGTGTTCATGTAAACCTACATTACCCCTTTTGATTCAAGCCTGCTTTTGGATTGTGGCATATGATATGCTGAATTTTGGTCAGGAGATATCCATCAACCCAGATGCTAAGTAATAATAACAGTTATCATCAGAATTAAGCCATACAGAAAAAAAATCCCTAATTTTATAGACCAAGGATTTAGAACAACGAAAAATTGACAACAGTTCATAATGTGGGCTTTGGTAGTCAATGTGCTTATCCCATGGCTGAGGTAGTCTCCATCAATCTCTACCCGATGTTCAAGCAGAGAGGTCTTTAATATTAGTGGCATGCAAGGGAAGCACATAAAAATAATTTCCTTCCATCGGATGAATAAAGTAGTATCTTAAATTGGCAACTTCCAGGGACACGACCAGATCGGTCACTTCTGCCAGCAGATCCGACTCTACTGAAGTCAATGTCTGCACCCAGGATGAGCCTGGAGGAGAGGTGAGAGGCTCTGGCTTGTTTCCAAGAGTAAAAGCAAGCAGGGGGTGAGGCAGGTGATTAATTCCCCATTAGTATTCCATTCACATGTCCTCCAAAGACAGGAAAATATTTCAGGTGACAAATCTTGCCCATCAAGCCATGAAGAACATTTTTCCTCATAGTTTTCTACTCCTTGCTTCTCCGAAGTCCCATTTGGACTCTATCACGCCAGCCTTGAGGCTGCCCATGCCCACCGCACTGGGAAACACCAGCTCACACTGCGGGGGGCTGGGGTCCCGAGGTGTCCCTCCCCGCATCCCCTGGGAACAGAGAACCCCTCGCTGCAGAGCAAAGCCAGGGCCACAGGAACGCGTTCAGTTCACCTGGCAGGGAAAGCACCTTCCCACCTTCCCATATTTCTCCAGGGAGCTGGATATCTCCACATAGCAGTTGATGGGTGATGATGTACCTACAAAAGAAACTACTCCATTTCAACACCATTTGTAGTTAAATATAGAATTATTTAAAAAAAAAAAAAAACAAAAACAAACCAAAAACACCAACCAAAACCCAAAACAGATCTCAGGCAATCTAGACATAACAAAAAGGAGTAATACTATAAGAAGAAATCCTTGCAGCATTAGATGTATCTTGGAAAGTTACAGTGGTAAAAATTAATCTAAGCAAGGCTAGCTGGGGTATTTCATATACTGTCACTGCATATAATGCCACATCATATGTCACTGCAGGTGTCACATCATAAAATTAAATTGGTAATAGTCTCTATGCTTTTTATTTTGAAACCTCCATCTAACTGCAACTTCAAAATATCTCAAGTATTAACAGAATAGATACAAGAATACATGCTACTAATAAACTTCAGGCCTCTTTTCTGATTTAATAACAGAAAAAGAAATTTTAAAATATTTTTAATCTATGAACAAAACAGCTTCTAAAAGAATAAGTTTTACTGAGAAATACAGAGGTTTGAAAAAGCAGGACTGGTAACATTTAATCTCAGAAAGCAATTACAGAAGCAAGACATTTGAATTTCATAAAATTTGTTTAATTAATAATGCTCATTAACTGTGTGGTTTTAATTCATAAATACAGATAAAGTTGTAAAAAAAAAAAAACTCAAATGTGCAATTCTTATTTTAAAATTTTATTTTAATGGCTGCCTCTTAATATATTAAAGATGTGGAAATCAGTGCAACTTGAACAGTTGCCAAACAAAAACCTCTTAACAATGAAGTAATGCTCAGTGGAGTGTACGTTCATCTCTACCTGGCAGCTTCTTCTGGTAAAAGGAACTACACCAATCTTTGGTTGTATATTAAAGCAAACTAACACCTCAAATAATTAATACAGACAAACATTTAAAGATTAACACTGTTTATATTTGTGCATCTTTGCATTTAACTAAATACAGTACAGAAGAAATGAAAGCCTGCTGTCTTAATGAAATGGGAGCAAATATAATCTGATTGAAAAAACAATAGCCAAAATATCTTTTTAAAGAAATTATGAAGAATTAAAAAACCCAGCCAAACTAGAAGCGATGAATTGCACATTTAGCGGTCAGAGCAACTGTTTTTCCTCATTTTCAGTAGCAATAGCCCAGTTTGAAATGCTAGAAACTCAAAGGGCCAGCTGCGTGTGGTGCTTCTGCAGAGCTTCCACCATCCTTCTCATCCAGACCACCTCAAAACACCAAACACCGACACACGTGCTTGGCACAGACTGTGCACTTCATGTTTTTCACATCAGCCTTCAAAAGCATGATGCTCTCTGTGTGCTAAGGAAGACAGATGGAAAAAAAAAAATAAAAGAACATGTAAGCTCAGTCAAGGAGGTGAAAACATTAAAAAGAGAGAAGACAACAACGTATAAAGCAGTCAAGGAAGACACAACATGCCAACAAGTGATCTTTGGGAATACAGTATTCTAATAATACATTTATCTAGAGCCTAAAATAAGAGACCCTTTAAAATCCTGATTGCAAATGATTCCTCTATGAATACTTAAACTGAACAGCTTGTAGTCTTGAGAGTTATCAAGAGATTTGTCTCTCCTTTTACTCATTTCAGGCATATTAAACATGAAACCTGAAACAAGAATAAAATATATTCTACAAATAAACTAAAAATATCTTATAATTTGAATGATAGCTGGCTTTTACATTGAAAGGACGTAACTTCAATGCCATGAGAGATGTCACGCTTCTAAATGGTTAATGATGAATTAGGCAGGATGTTTCCATGGCAAGACCACACCAGCATCTTGTTGCTCCAATTAACAGTACACAATACTTACATTTATAAAAGACCGCTTTAAAAGATGTGTGTGGCAGGAGTTTACGTATCTTTTCTAAAACTTTTGCTTCACTTGCTAAAGAGGCATTCACATTCCAGACTTGCACAACATCTTCACGGTCACGAATGCTGACACTAACCCCTATTACTTCATCACCTGCACAGAAGAGGAAGCATCATTAAGGAATACTTAAAAAGTGAGACATGTCTAATTTGATACTTATGTATTATAAAACAGTGCCCAAAAGCTGATCTGAAGAAAAAGAGCAATCTCCAGTGAGGAGAATACCAATGCTCAAACCAGACAAAATAGTTACCAAACTGAAACAAACACTGTATTTGTAGAAACTATTGGAAATATTACCTCATTATGGTTTTAGTAAAGTGCCATAGGATTATTCTTCTTTGCTATTAGCACACTTACACTTGAGCAGAAGGGAATCACAAGACTCCCTTCAGAAATTCAGGTTAGCAATATAAATTGCTAAAGATAATTTACCTACAGTAATGCCTATAAGCAAAAATTGGGGGTGAGGGTGAAACAACTAAAACCCCAAGAACAGTACCTGGCGGAGATCAGGCACCAGCTTTTCCAGACTATGCTTTCTTTTTCCTTTAACTTTTGTCAAGGCAACAACAGGAAAAAAAAAAAAAAGCATTAAAAAAAAAATTAATAAAACCCCAGTCAGGCTGATGCTGCCTGTGTCGGTAATGCCGTGCTTCGCTGTAGCCGCCCTTTTTGGTGTGAAATTCTGAGGATGCAGCTTTGTGGGAGCTCAGGCTAAGGCCATGCTGCATCTGGGAGCGGTGGCTGCCTCCAGTGCATCCTAAGGGAAGGGCCAGTAGTGAGCATGCACAGCCGGTGTCAGCAGCGCACAGCCAAGGGGAAAAATTACCCCTGTAGGCAGCAGAATATCACATACTTGCTTAAACTGACCCCAAGACCACCCTATCAGTATATAAAGGGCAGGAATGGTCCCTTCTCGACACCAGCTCAGTTACGCGTGTTAAGGATTTTGAAAAACAGCGATTAGAAATGTCTCTCACAGCTTAAGGATTTGGGGCTTGTATTCTGTATCTTCCAGTTCTGAAAGTCAGGAGGGCTATGAGAGAAATCCACTGTTTGAGAAACTCATTCAAGAAAATTTCTGCAGAAAAAATAAAGGCACCAAGGCGATGCTACCAGCAGCAGCCTACTGCAATGTGCCTGCTCCACCTTATTAGCCAGGTGTAAGAGAAACTCTTTGAAAGGTTTTTGCTGAACAGCTCAGCAAACCCGAGAAATGCAATTCTTTTCTACAGAATGATAGAGCAGCAAAGGAATACTCCTAACGGGATATTCACTGTCACTGCAACAGCCAGTTAACCAGATACTCGTGCATAGGAGAGAAGTAAATATGGTCAAAAGAAATGATGGAGAAGTGTCATTTGAACTGAAAAGTTTGCTTAGTAACCAGCTCCCAGAACGCCTTCCCTCAAGGCCAGTGGATCACTACGTTCATTATTCACTTCCACCCAGAAGCAAGAAACAGTTCTGTAATGGAACCTCAATGAATTAAACGGTCAGACTCGTACTTGCTATCCATGACTAAGCAGCAGCATTTGATGACCTATCTTAAGCCAGCTAGTGTTCACAGTCCCTTCCAGGAGTCCATTTCCAAATTAAACATGCAACCTTGCAAGCCTAGAGAAGATATTTATTCTGAAAGCAACTTAGTTAAATTATTACCTCTGACCAAAATCACACGTGAGCTTCTGGATGATTAATGCCTGTTTTCCAGTAAACCAGCAAGTTATTTTAAGAATATTTATATATTCAATTACACTAAAGATTACCTTGACCTAAGCAGAATTTTTAGGCAAGAACGAAGCTATTGCTAACCTGGGCTTCAGGAGAGCCAGGTTTGTGTTATGGCCCTGCCATGGGTCTTTTAATGTCACCCCAGGCAAACCACGCAGCCTCCCTCTGCCTCAGCAGTGCTTCCCCTGGCAACTCCGAACCAGGGGGGACCATGACAGCTAACAGGGGCATCTATCTCATGCAGCTGCTTCCAGCGGTGACACTGCAAACAATCGGTACAGACATGTCACTTGGGGTTCCAGAATCCTGTCATTGGAGAATGAATATTAATCATTTAAATAGTGGCTAACAGATAGATATTTAACAACTAGAAAACCTGCTGGCTTCCCAGGGAACCAAGCTGTTGAGCTTGAGTCTTATGTCAAGACAGTCAGAATACCTTGTCCTCCTCTTAATGACAACACGTATCAATGTGATTTCCAGCCCTATACCCCTTTTTTAGCAGTGTTTCCATGTTCTGTATTCAAACTCAAATTGTCATGCTAGCCTCAATCATTTTTAAGTTACCTGCTGCACAACAATCTGTAAACTGCTCTCCAATAGTTGCTAACAGTAGCTCTTTCCAAACTGCAGCCTAAGAAGGGGGAGAAAAAAAAAAATTACATTTGCATTATTATTTTTTAATAAGTTAGGTTTTCTGGCTCAGTTTTGAGTGCATTCTCTTTCCGAAGTTATCTAGACAAAAAGGTGTTTACTGTAAGTACGTGTTTTGTTACATAAGTAATTTCCTTAATCCAGTTGGAGCAAGAATTTAGACCCTGAAAATACATGCTGTTACACAGAATTGTTTAATAAATATTTTAAATATTCAACCATAAGTTTACCTTTGCTATATCTGTGTGCAGAACTCGACCTGAACGCATTAGTTAATGCAAAGCCTGAAAGTAGATTTCTCCCAAGAATTTCCCATGATAAGACTGTAAGATCCACTTGTGATCACTTGTTTCTACAGAAAAGAATAACCAGCCACTCTAAGAAAAGTACCTGAAAACCCTACCAGTAAATTAAATTGATTTTATATTTAAACATCATCTCTGATTAGTCTTGACTATGAAATAAGTCCATCTTTCAACAAGTTCAGTTTGCTCACTAGAGAATTAAAACGGGGGGAAAGCTATCTGCCACTTTGCTTTAGCTGTTAGACTAATGACATCATTACTTGCTTTTGACACTTGTTATCATGTAAGCCACAGCCCACACAAAATTCCAAATGCATCTGGACCAACCTAATGCTCTAAAGTGTGGGTTTACAGGGACAGAATATTTTTATTTATTTTTGAAAAGAATACATCAAGATATGTAGCTGTTTACCCCACCATAATAACTTCTTCGTATGCTACTTTCAAGGAACGTCTTTTCTGCTATATGAAGTTAGCTTGAGTTTTAGTACTATTAAAAAAACCCAGCAAATCAAATCATAGAGTCACAGATACGTTTAGGTTGCAAAAGACCCTTGAGATCATCGAGTCCAACCGTCAACCCAGCACTGCCCAGCCCACCGCTGACCCATGTCCCTGAGCACCGCGTCTGCGCGGCCATTAAACACCCCCAGGGACGGTGACCCCCCCACCTGCCCGGGCAGCCTGGGCCAGGAACTTCCCCCCAAGTTCCAGCCAAAGCTCTCTGCAATGCACCAGGTTAAAACAAAAAGCAAGCAGCCACAAAGATGACAAACTAATAAACCACTTTAATGGTGTTTCCAAGTACTCCTAAGCCACCTTTTAGAACACAAAGGATCTCTGTGACTCATTATCACCTAATCCAATGCATCACATGAAGCTGTGCTACGGGAGCATCTGATGCGGTGTCTCCCGAGAGGCAGGCTGAGGACGTCAGCGTGCCAGCCTCTGACACGGTGCCTTTTGCCTGCCCGTAGAACAGCCCAGCGAGGAACGATGGCACTGACCACGCACAACCTCAGCAGCGGGCACAGTCGCTGCCGTGACTGGCCTTAACAGGCTCAAGGGTAGGAAGCACTTCATCCAGTAGTAGGCCTGATCCTGCAACTGCTTACGAGCATCTAAAAAAGGTATTAGTTTTCATATTAAAAATTGGGATACAGAAGTGTCACTGTACACATACAACATTTAAGTGTCAATATTTTCTCAGTCTGTTCTTCTTACCACTGGAAAGACTGATATCTTTAGAAAAAAACTACATTTTCCTCACCAAGAGCTGCTATAGCATATCGTCTTGAGTTAGGTCTGTACAAGATGGTTCATCTTAGCCAAGGAGATGCTGTGTGCACATGTGACAAAGAACAAAGCCAAAAAAAAGAGAAACAGGCAGAAACGTATTATTCAGGCTATTTGCAGAGGCACTAAAAGCTGACTGAAGTTCACCTTCAATTAAACCTTTCAGAAGTGACCTGCGACATGCAGTACATAGTCTAAGAGATCAAAAAATATCTTTATTTCAAGAAGGGGCTGTCATTCAGCCTCTGAAAAACATGGCCTCTGAAGTCCCTAAATTCACTGCCCAGTAATGCAGCTTCCCAAACCACCTGTCACTTCAGACAATCTTCACACCTTGATTATAAGAGGAGAAAGAAAATTTCAGTCTTTTGTGATCACTGGGGACTGCAGGGGAGGAAAGCTGCAATTCACATACGGGGGAAAAAAGCCCACAGGCAAAAATCAATTAACTTTTGGCTGAAATTTCAAGTACCATCTTTCAGCATTTAATGCCTTCTGCAAAGCTGTCACATCTTTCTGACACTTCACTTTTCCTGTTTAAAGGCCTGATCCAGAACACACTTATGCACATAAACACCACGTGTGAAGAGGTCAAATCTCCTTGCCGTGACAGTTCACAGAAGTTACTCACATGCATTTGATTAGGGACGCAAAGAGAAACCCCATTATTTCAGCAGGGCTAGAACAACAGCATGCCTGAACAGGTTTTATCTTTCACATTTTTTAATTAAAAAAAAAAAAATAGGAGGGGGGGAGGTGGGGAACTGAGCAGCACTACAGTTTCACAAGATGCAAGCGAGGTGATCTGACAACTCACTGTTGCCACAGGGCATGATCCTACTTGTCTTTTTGCCTTTACCCCCTATGCCCATCAAAACACTCTCCTGGCCATACACTCAAATTAAGAATAAACTGGAAAAGAGACTTTTTGTGACAGAGTGCATTAAGCTGGCTCGTTAACCCATCCAATGAACAGCAGAGCCAGTGCAAGAGGAATCAGGAGAGAATGAGGAAGATCTTCCCCTTTCCAGTGGGAGCAAGTCATGTGATGGGATTAACCATCGGTGGGAATGACGCCTGGGTCCAGTTTGGCTGCAGGAAGTCACAGCACTGCCCACAGCCGCACACAGGTGCAAACAAGCCGTGCCAAGGAGAAATCTCCTACCGAGTCTGACAGAGGGGTTAGGAGCATTTCAGTGATACTCTGCAAGTTGGGCTGGACTCTGTGCCTGGACCTTTGAAGAGCATTACTGAGGTTCTAGCCATAATTTAGCACATAATGTTATCAGGAAAAGATTTTTCTGTTTTTCTTTGTGTGCTTGTAAGCAGTCTTGAGAACAAAGGGCATTGTAAGATACCATGTGTCCAAATGGAAGTGGAATATAACGCTGCAGCTTTTGTTTGCATGATAATATACTGACAAATATTATCAAAAGCAAGGGACATGGCATTATTGTAAAAGAAACTTTTGCTTATTGTCTTAAAATAAAAGGTTAGAGACATTAATACAGCGTTTGATTGTTGTATTGCATGATGTCAGAACTAAAAAGCTTTACAACAGCCTTATCAGATGGAACTTAAAGAAACCCCATTACTAAACAAGGTCTAAGTAAAGTGTCAATATAACATACCGTACTTTCTTTAGGGACCTTCATTTTCCATATGCCTCCTTTGGCATTGCTTTCCTCTTCCCTGGTTATGGGAAATAGGTCAGTGAACATAAACATTCAAAACCACATCTAGATAACTCCAATTTAATTTCCCCAGAAAAAATCCCATCTGAAATGCAATTACTAACTCCAGGTAGCATGACTCAAGTTAGGTCTTCTGACATGAAAGAGAATTCTCCCATTGTTCATACGAAGTGTATCTCCCAACACCTAATCCCTTTCCTAAGTTTTGTGTGTTGGAAAAGACATTTTCCCTGACTACAGCCCATCTTTGAAGTGGCTGCACACTGTATGGGAACAAGCCACAAAATAATTTTATGTTTTACTATGGTAACCTTTTATTTTGGAAAAACTCTGGCGTATTTTCACAGAAGCGGCTTATTACATTCAAGTTTATCCAATTTAACAAAAGAACATGAGCACACTTCATTTCAGTTTTGTTACTAGCTAGAAATTAATTGCCCTTATTAAAAAAAAAGACCAAAGCTGCCCAAGATCAAGGCAGACATAATCATTAAGCTGCCTTGAAAAGACAAAGGCGAAATGTACAACCCTGTGAGCATCTCAAGTTAATTCTGTCACAATTATTTTATAAGATTTTAAATTAGGCCTTCTAGTTTCCTGTTAGAACTCTCTAAAAGCAAAGTTAAAGGAATAACCTAAAATACACCTCTGGAATATCTAAACCCGGTATGAAACCTGTAAGTGTTCCCCAGGACCAACCCAGACAAACACTGGGGAAGGGAGGGGGAAGCTTTGGGATGGCATCTTCAAAAACCTGCACTCCTCAATTCTTAAGTCAAAATTTGTTTTTCTTCCTAAAAAACTAATGCAGCATTAGCCAATATACCATAACTGTAATCTGAGAAAAGCTCCTTGGCAGTAATTACTGAAAAATTAGGGGGTTACTGATGAGATCAATCTCTTGCAATCCCTTTCCTAAAATAAAAAAAAATGTCTTTTATTTAAGACTTTGATGTATCATTTTCAGAAATGATCTTTGCATGTCACACCTCGAATAGTCACTCACCAAATGAAAACCAGAAAAAACAAAGAAACAAATCCCCTAAGTGTTCTCGCTTAACCTTGCAGGCAGATGAAGGCTTGCACACAACAGCCCAGTTGATTTATACACACACCCCCCAGCATCTTTCAAATCCCGTTTAACTATCCTGACTAGTCACAGTATTTTTGGAAAAGTAATGTAGACCTTCAGATGCATTTCACTTCAGAGAATTATTTACTTCTTTACTAGACCAGGACAGAAATCTCCTGTACTAAGTTGCCGCCCAGTCAGACACACTACGATCAAGTTCAAAAACTCTAATCCAATCACAATCTATGCAAACGATGCCAAAAACATCAAAACTCCTCAGAAAGTGCCTGGGATCTCTTATTGGGATGTGGCAGGGCTGCACCAGGAAGAAGGTATGCAAAACTCAGTTTCTGAAAGGAAAACATCAATTATATCAATGCTTTATTCCATTACTATCCTACAATCAAGTAGGAATTTGCTGCAATGAGTCACTTCGTAATGTCTAAAATTCCTTTTAATCCAAGGTGTATGTGCATCTACATGTGTACGAAGAATACTGCTGCACAGGTGAGGATAAGGATCGCCAGTCATTTGCACCATTAGTATACTAGCTTCAGCAGAAAGAAAAAAAAATGCAAGTTAAAAATAATTCAAATAGAAGTCACATATCCTGTGTACTCAAAATTCAGAGTCATATTTTGATTTCTTAACTTTTTTTGTAATTTAATTTCTTTCTTACATTTACATTCAGAGGTGGACAATTAAAGTGCAGTCTGTATTTTGTCACTCCTACGATCCTTGGGATATTTCTTTCACAGGTCTCTCAAGTTGAGGCATTCACAGGCAACAGAAACAAGACACTCCTGTCCCACGCACACCTCCTTTCTTCTTCCACTGCCCATTCCCAGAAAAATGTCTAATGATAACATACCAAAGCGGCCGTCTTTCTCCCCGCATTAAATGGTAACTACATCTCAGAGGCAAATTTGTCACAGGAGGAATGTTGTTGTAGACACTCCAGAAATCCTTAAAAAGAAAAAAAAAAAAAACCCACACAACACCTAATTGCATTAAGGCAAGAGAGTAATTTTCATGCAGATTTACCTCCTTGGTCATTTTTTCTAGAACAATTACGTATCTTGCTCCTAGAGAACTGGCACCTTCCACGTTATAATAAAATGCTCTGGAAAGAGCTTGTTGCAATTTCACTTCTACTGTTTTGTTCTTGGGGTTGTTTTTTCGTTGCCAGTTCTGCATAAGGTGAAGGTAGAAAGAAAGGAAGCACTTGAACTGTGGAATATTTTAGAATTAAAGTCCTTAGGAATAGAGAGAAAAAAAAATCATCAAAATCAGAGTTACACTATGTATGTCAGAAAAAACAATACAGAAAACTTTCTTAGCAAATTAAAATATTTACACTTATATCAATTAGCCATCTTGCTTAAGACTAGTCTAAACTTCTATGATTATTCTGAGTAAAAAACCCGCTACAAACAGTAATTCTGTTAAACAAAATGCCTAACTAGCAATCCAACTAGTGCGTCTAGATCACTGTGAAAAGTTTCACCCAGATGCAAAGAACAAGAGAGGCACAAGTTAATACCGGAATGGGGGAGAAATTAGAAGATCCAAGTTACCAGGAACCATCGGATTACTTCCCAGCATTTCAGCCAATAAAAGCAGAAGCTGTCACGCATGTTTGGGGTGGATAAAAGGCACCAAAAAAGCAGTGGTGAGCAACAGGGAGGGACAAGTGAAAAGATCCCCGGCCCCTTTCTTCTTTACCCAACAATCAGGAATATTAAAGGGTTTTTAAAGACTTAAGTTGCATCAATATGCAGTGATGCAATATTAAGCATTAGCACAACTCATTATCTGATACTTAATCATCAGCATAAATTTAAAAATAAAAGAGTGCAACGTTATGTGACAAATTTTTGTGGCCCTTGGCAATTCTACCTCCAAGCCATTAAGAAGAGATGGAAGACTATTAAAAATATAAAACCCAGGTATAAACGTTACCTGGGTACCCAAACCCCAAAGCTGCTGACAGAAGTGGAAGGAGCAGTGCTGCACTGGCAGGTGGCTGCGGAAATATTTGAGAGCTCTTGTGTCCTGAACCAGGAAGCCAGTTGGGAAGGTTTTGTTTTGGTTTTTTTCACGTGGTGCATGCCAGCATCCCTCAATGACTGGCTGCTGCCCATGAAGGACAGCAGTGAAGTCAATGAAGATTTTGGTTCTGCTTCCTCGAGGAAGATGATACCTACATATGACAGCACAGCAAAAGGCATCAGGAGCCACACTGCCAGCTTCTGACAGCCTCATCCAGACCACGAGGCTTCCCAGGAGACCTGAGGGAGATCCTGTGTATTTTAAACCCCAACCTGATGAGAAGAAAACCAATTTCAGCCATTAAAACCTAATCATCTGAAGGCCAGATTCAGAGTGGGAAAACTGAGAACACCAGATACTGTGTACAACAGCCCGTGGCCTTAAGCTGTCCTGTTTTCAGCAGGAACCATGGCAACCCATTTTGAAACAAGCCCACTTCTGCCATCAGCTTGAACTTCGGAGTGTCACTTCATTGCATGACCCACGGGGACATTCTGCTGACACAGAGAGGTGAGAGGGAACCTCTCCCAAAGATCTGCAGGACACTTCCATGCTTTATGCCAAAGAATTTCCACTGATTACTTCATCCCCAGAAAACTCCAAAAGCAATGCAATCTCATGCAATGTACAGGTTGTGCAGACGTTAATGAGAAAGCCTTACTTAAAACTCTGGTAGACCACTACGGCTGGGCTCCTTCAAAGGGAAGGGTTGGACATCATCTTAGAATTTCAGAGATTTAGTGAACTAGAGTCAGCCTAGCATTAAGGTGAGACAAATACCAATTCATTACACTTCACGCTAACAGTGAATGCAGTTTTACTTGCAAGAGAAGCCCACTGCTAGGCACAGATGACACAGATACGCAGAATTTCTCATTGCTGTACTGCATGATTTAAAAGTGCTTTAATTCGTCAGTTTGCTAGAATCTCTTTTTCTTTAAATTCATGCTCAAGGGGTAAAAGAAGAAAAAAAACACAAGCTGTAATTTTGAGTCTTTGTGTAATAATTTCCTGTATTTAAAAAAAAAATAAATAAATGAGAAAAGGCAGGAAAAATATTTAAAATGCATCAAATGTAACAATCCAATGGAGGTACAGTTGGAAACTCTGGAAAGTTTAAGAAGAGGGGGCTTGCCTGATCAATGAGCTTCCTCTTTTCCTGGTGTGGAAAGCCACATGAAATGCAGGCAATGACTGAGTCACCCTACACACAACCAGTACCACTCAGTTCCGTCCCACAGGTGAGCAAAGCCACCAGTGTGGCTCGTCCGTGTGAGCCAAGCCAAAAGGCAAGGTGCACAGTGAGAGCATGGCGCGCAGTGAGAGCATGGCACACAGTAGCCCCGGCCAGTGCGGCCCCTCACCTGTACCGTGCGTGCCGTGTAAATCTTCTTCAAATGTGATGCATACTCAGCCGCCGTCGTCCCAGGGAGCGACCTTGAAAACAAAGTCGAGGCTGATAAAAATATTTCTGTTATCAAGGGAGGAGAAGAGAGATGGATGGGGAAAGCAAATCACACCAGCGTGGATGTGAAATATTCATGTGTCAAAGCTGCGTAATAAACCCTAATTCCAATTATCGCCAATCATTTAAAGACAGGATTTTAAGTGCTTCTATACTTTTGAATAAGATTCACCCAGTATTTTTGAAAATATTTTGGTTCAACAGCTGGATTAGGGCTTTTAAACCCAGACGTTTCAAACCAGTGCCCCCACACACACACCTTCGGCCGGTGGAAGGGCTGCCTGTACGGGACGGCGGGCTCCTACCCCGACCGTCCTTGTAACTGCATTTCGTGCGGGCCAGAGCCGCCGGGGGCGGGTTGCGGCGCTCGGTGCCCCGCACGGTAACAACCACCTCACCGGCGGCGGCCGCGGAGCAGCGCCGAGGCCCCGGGCAGGCGCCGTGCCCCGCCGCGGCCGCTAGGTGGCGGCGGCGCACAGCCCGGCGGGGCGGGGGCGGAGCAGCCCCGCCCCCCCGCAGCAGCCCCGCCCCCCAGCCGCGGTCCCCCGGCGTCCCCGAGCGGCGGGCCGGGCTGGTGGGGGAGCCGGGCCCGGCGGCCGGCCGGGGGAGGGAGGAGAAGGCTGACAGGGGATCCTACCGGTGCATACAAACATCTTAAGGGCAAGTGTCGGCCGGACGAGGCCAGGCTCTTTTCAGCGGTGCCCAGCAACAGGACAAGGGGCAACAGGCACAAGCTGCAACACGAGATGTTCCACCTGAATATGGTGAAGAGCTTGACCTTGAGGGTGACCAGCACTGGAGCAGGCTGCCCAGAGAGGCTGTGGGGTCTCCTTCTCTGAAGACATTCAAACCCACCTGGATGTGACTCCGCAGCCTGCTCCAGGAGAGCTTGCTGTAGCAGGGGGTTGGGCTGGGTGGTCTCCAGAGGTCCCTTCCAACCCTGACCATGCAGTGATATCACCCAACGCATGCAGGAAACCTTCAAGACCAGGCAGCTCACCCACCACCAGCAGCGTGTATTTCTTCCAGCCATGCCTGCCAGCAGCGCTTCCCGAAGTCCTTGGCTTGGTTTCATTCCAGACTGTAGGGATGCACTGATGTACGCCTGGCACAGGTCGGCTTTCCTAGCTCACCCTCACACTGACTATTCCCAGTTCCCACCTGGAGCTGTCCCCTTTAGGCACACACAGCACTGACTGCACCCCATCATCTTAAACGTCTTTTCCAACCTAAATGATTTATGATCCTATTTATAACCTTCATCATGACTCCTCAGCGCATGAGACGCAGGACGGTGCATCCACACCCTTGACACCACTGGCTCCTGTCACCATACTACCAGCACATCGTACACCTGTCGGACAATTCCCAGCACACCCCCACAGGCACAATCTGGGGGGAAATGAGGTCAGAATTGCTAAGGCACATTCATTTTGTTAGAACTGGAAACCTAATTTCCACACACACACCCCTAGAAGCTGAAATAGGATTTCTACAGACAAATCAAGATCAGCAGACAAAGCAACCTCCCATTGCATCTCAGAAGAGGAAACAAAAACGTGTAAAATGACTAAATCTGCAAACAGAAGCGACAGAACGGATTTAAGGAACCACAAGAAAACACAGCTGTTGCTCAGATACCTGCTAAAGAAAGGGTAAGAGCAAACCGGCCCTCAGTAACCCTCCCACCAGTGCCGCTGTTTGCCCTGATACCTCTTATCAGCATGAAACGTGTCCAGGAAACAAAAGTAAAGTTACTCTCAGTTGTTACAGATACCATTTAGGCTCTGAGGCAAAACCTAGATATTAATGTAAAGGAAGAAATTTAGTATGCAAAAATACCGAAACAACATCACAACTTCAAAACTATAATAACAGCCCCAAGGCTTTTGGAAGACTCCTATCGAAATAAGTTACTTTAAAAATGCATATAAAAAACAGCAGAGAAATCCCTCCCAACTTTTTCAGTATTGAACATGCTAGCATCTGCTTTACTATTTGTCTGTTAATAGGAGTACATTGCAACAGTGAAACTGATGAGAAAACAGTGTTACATATCCAAATCTCATCAGAAAGTCACTTTAACTAGAGGTTATAAAAACAAACAAAAAAAAACCCCCAAGAAATCATTATGGCAGAGGTTTTAGTCTGTGGCTCATGAACTATGAAAACTCCCATGGAAAAACTGATAACCTGAAAATAACAAAAGGCAAAACTTCCACCAACGTGCTCAAAAGGAATCATCATAGTACAGTTTTTGGGGTGGGTTTTGTTTTGTTGTTTCGGGGTTTTTTAAATTTTGTTTTGTTTTGCTTTTCCCTTGCACTTTACACTCAGCATCAAGGAAAAAAATAATCACAGTATTTAACAGAGTCAGACAGATGGATTTTGAATGCACAAAAAAAAAGTAGGCAGTTAAAAGCAGACTTTAAATCTTACCAGGTGATATAAGTGTTTGTCAGTAGAGATTTTGCAAGAAACCACCCCTTGGTTTTCCCTTGTTGCTGACAGCAGTAGCGCCTCTCTGCTAACACTGTGTTTTGTGTATAACAGCACAAACAAGCAAAATCTGAGGCAACTTTGCCTCTTATTGTCTCACACCACTGCCCAAGAAATCCCTTTTCTTAGGCGCTACCTCTGCCGGTTTGCTAACCTAGCCGTCACCAACACATACGGGTTAACTTTGTTGTACAACGTACAGTATCACACTCTCTGGACTCGCACCAATACTGCCACTGAGATGTTTCAATAATATGGTCTACTTGAACACAAGATTAAAATCTGTTCTCTAATGATAGCCTTCAAAAGTTATCTAGACCATCACAGTAGCCATTTAGCTAAATTCAATGCCATTTAAAAAAGCAGCTGAGACAGACAGAATATCTCACTTTGAGGTTATAAAATTATTCATTTTGATAGTTGTAAATAATATTTTCCAGAGAAAGTATGTGATCAGCTAGCAGAAAACACCAACCGAACAGCAAATTATCTGTTTTAAAAGTTAAGGTGAGTGACCATTTCTTTCTAACACCCTGCCTGGCAAGTGCCCCATGCCCACAAGATTACACCGCATTAATTATTTCAGCATTTCACCCAGCTCTGCAAAGTGTCAGTGATTTATGGGTATGTGCATGAACCCCCAAACTTTTTTTTATTTAAAAAAAAAAACAAACAAACAACTATTGAAAAGACTGCAAATGAGAAAATGATTACACGCATCAATTTAAAAGTTCAGGATCATTTGCTGCAGAAATTATACCTGCACAAATTTGGTTTAATGGATGACTATAAGGCAGAGACAGTATTTTAATCGCAGACAGACAGACAGAAGGAAAAATCCCAGAATTTCCTGCAAAATCACAGACTACTGACAAATCTGAACCACAATGTTTCTGTCATAGCCACCCATAAACTCAGCAAATCAGCACCGATGACACCTGAGGGGGCTTCGTGCCTTGAAACCCATGAAATTGCGGTGGTTTGTGGTTTTGTTTGTTTGTTTAACCGAGTACACTGAGTAATTTTAAATTAAGATCATACAAATGGCAAATTACTTCCAAGTGAAGGGATCTGTAGAAATTCCTAGTTCTGTAACTTTTCCAGCAAACACTTACACTATAAGCTAGGAGTAGTGAGGTGGTTGTGTACTTTGCTAAAAACCTCAATACACATGCTACTTACAAAACAAGAACACTGCAAATACTGACCCTTGAAATGAAGCCATCACAGGATTCCCCCCCTTTGAATAATTTTACTGCCATCAACAATAAAATTAAACTGATATGCCATACTAGACTGTCAGTTATTGCTATGGTGAACAATTCATTTCCAAGTAACGCAACAGCCCCTGGAAATCCCCACGAGCGCACTGACAGGAGGGGACACACATGACAGCACCAGCCAGGCACCCACAGCTCTTCGGGTCCCCCGTGGGTCCCCCATGGACAGCCTGCACATAAAATACTCAGCAGTTCTGGACTGCCTGGTCTGTGCCCTGTGATGTCACTTTTCCGCATCTTCGGAATCTTTATGGCAGAAGTTATAGTGCAGTATCAGGAATAATCGAGTTGGCTCGTCAGGCCAGACCCACCATACAGCATCTCACGGGTGGCAGTTACAAGTGGAAGGTGGAAACAGGAATAACCTACACAAGCTGAATCCTAATGCCAGCTTGCTTCACTACTCCTTCATTATTCCAGCGCAAATAAAGAACAAAGGATGCAAAGATAAATTCCATTGTTTCATCCATGAATAAACCTCCAGGTGGCTGTGCTTATGTTAATGTCTGATGCAGAACTGTAGCTCTTCTGTTCCCCTGCAAAGAATTAAGGACAGAAGTTTTTTCATGTGTGCTCACACTAGCCTTTGTTTCCCAGGGGGGGGAATCTCATCACCGCTTTAGCAGGAGCTTTAAAAGCTGCCAAGCACTTTTGAGAATACCCCTGTAAGTACTTAGCCACAACTGGTTTTGGTATAAATAAGCAAAATATTTACTCTTACAAAGCATAAACTCAAAAACATGCTGTGGCAACTAAATCTGGTAATCCATTCTGAATACAAAGACTGATTTCAAGCCATCAAAGCCTGTCAAAATGCATTTATGGGGCTGAACGTTCTTATAATATTAACCATCATTTTTCACTGTAAGCCACCTACTCATAAGCTTTAATAGATGAAACAGATGATCCTAGATAAATAAGATTTTGCTATAGGGAAAAAAGGAAATATATTAAGTTTAGCTTCAAATATCTGATGTGTTCACTTATGAAGATTCAGAATTATTATAAAAATGGTTCCGTTATCAGAATTTATCTACTAAACTTTCCAAACAAAACTGTATAAACATAGAACTCATCAGTATAACATGCAGAGAGAAAAATCAGCACATAAGGATAATTTGTTTATGTAAGAATATTTTCACTTTCCTGAAGCAGGCTAATAACATCGCATTATACTTGACAATGTTCATAAGCATATTCTTACCCTCACGAAGATACAGAGGATTTAAACTACTCTTGCAATAGAAAGAAAATTACCAAAAAAGCACTGTTAGAAGTCAGGCAAGAAGGCAAGGCAGGCAGGCCACGGTGCTGCAGTGCGATCTGCCCGGCTGCATGCTCCCATGGAAGCGAGCACACCTTTGTCGAGGTTTATCTAGAAACAAGACTTCGGTACTAGGCTTTGTGTGGCGTGTGCTCAATTTCTGACAGTGCTGATTTGTATAGAAGGGCACTGGTACATTCCTTGCCACTGACTGCAAGCGGTCTGTCAGCAATGCTGGCAGCTCCAATGCAGTCAGATCTTCACAAAGCGGCTTTTTGCAGCGACGCACATCATCTTCATTATCATGTGCGCACACACACACGTTGGGCTAAAAACTGTTACGCTGACAAGAACTCCCGTTTCTTGTCATAAGCTGAAAAATCAGGCAGCTACTAGTACTAGTACGTTCCCTTTGTTATTTTGGTAGGAAAGGCTTACCTGGTGCAGCCTTAAACATAAGATGGCATACAATACCCTCGCTAATGTCATGATTTGCAAAGTTCACAAAGTAGGATATTTGCATCGTGTCCACATGCACATCAAAAAGCATCATCAGCTTCACAGATTAGTATTTACACAAAGATTGCACCCAGATCCACAACCCCAAATCCCACAAAGGGGATTTCAAGTGCCTATCACAGCTAGTCATCTAGGACATCCCAACCTTAGATGGTCATTTCACTTCTCCTTTTGTGCAATCCCCATGTTGAAGGTGCCAGACAGCATAAACACAGTGACCAGATTTGTAATCCTTGGTTTTAATTTGTTACAGTCAGTGATGCATATTGACCCTTTGTTGTAAAAAAATTGAAAGACTACACAGTGTAGCAAAACTAGAAAGGTAATCTTGCATTGCAAAGCCAGAGGCCACTATAAGCAGGACCCTGCACCAAACCAGATCCTCACCGAGATAAACATGATTATGAAGAGCCACCAGCATGAATCAGCTTCAAGGTGGCACCAAATGCATCTGCAAGACTTGCTGAAATTCCCCACACCCTCTAACATCACTGCAGCCAAAAGTGCTATGAGTGAGGTGTGTAGGTATGCACTTGGAAATGTGCAGAATGGACAAATGAAACAGCAGATCTGAACTCTGGGTTTCAAAACCTTTAGCACATGACCTTAAAATGTTTTAACAGTTAAAAAGGAAATCCCATTTCTCTCAAGAGAAAAACACCTGACAGCTTTTCTGTCTTCTATGAAACTGCTGACCTGCAAGCATTTGAAGATCATAGGTGGGATCTTATTTGTCAGACTGATGAACAATATTCTCCCAAACACTTTCATCACGCTTACTTTCCTAATGCATCTACAGGGTAAGATAAAAGAGAGCGATATCAGACTGTCACTATTTCAGAAACACATACCAAGAAAGGCTTAGCAGTTATGGGAAAGGCAGATGCCCTGTGACACGTGGAAGATAATGGCAACGAACCAGAACCTGGTCACAGGATCCCAGCCTCCAGATGCTAAGCCTGTGCGGAGGCATTCACAGAAACAAGTGCTGAGGTAGATTAAACAAAGGCATTTACTCCTGAAGCAGGAGATAAAAGCAAGGTCATGAACCCCAAGGGAATCACTCGGTAGTGTATCACCAGTTGTTACAGAAAGTACTCCTTAGCTGATGGGTATTTATTTTAACCATGTGACTTAACGAAGATATATTTTAACATCTCCAAAACATATTTCATGGATGTGTCTCTCCCAGCAATTTAATAGAAAAAGATACCAAAGTCTATTTATCCTTAATCATCTCTTCTTGGTTTTCAGGGCAAGTACAGGGTAAAACATACCACCAGACAAAAAACAATGCCATATCATGAGGAAACATCACTGCCCCACACTGGCGTTACTAAAGTGAGTTAAAGCACCCACAGTTACCTCCTATGGGAAGTCCACCCTACGGAACCCTCAGCAACAATCCCTCTGTCAAATCTGCATGGTTGTCCCAACAAATGTCGCAGCCACTTCTGTGGGACTCTGTAAGGAGACATCCACCTCCACACACCATAGTAAATGAAGTCTGTGGCTCCATCTCATGCATGTTTTTTAATGCCCTAAATGGTTTTAAAATGTATGTGGCGGGCTGCCCCCTGCTGTGGGCCAGGTGCCCCCCCAGCTGCTCTGTCCCTGCCCCCCCGGGCACAGACCATCTCCCCAGGGCCGGCTCAGCCCCTCACACCCTGTGGCTTCTGGCTGCAGCTGCTGTCGTGCTGGAGCTTTTCCCTGGGGAAACCAGTGATCCCAGAGCCACTGGGCCTGGGGAGCGCTGGGCCCAGCTGGGAGCTGGCTGGCAGGGGCGGCAGCGGGTGTGGGGGCAGCTCCGGGCAGCCCCCGCCGCCAGCACACCCAACGTACTCACCCCAGCGTACGCAACACATCTCGCTTGTGGCATTCTTGTTCCCTGCTGTTATTCTATCACTGCTGATGGCAAACAAAACACAGTTTTGTGTATATATGGTTCCTTTTCTTTTTTCATATACGTACACTCTTGGGTTTATAAGTTAAGGAACAATAATACTACCTTATTAAATGCACTTATATGTGAACAGAAAGAAGAAAAAAATAAACAGAACAACTGAATTTTAGGAGTCCAAAATAGGGTGGAACCAAGACTTACTAAAAAAAAATCATGACACAAGTCAGGGACTTGAAATAGAATTTAACTTCCGATGTTGGTTATAAAAGATGGACATGCTTATCTCCACATGGCTTGTGTAAACAGACAGATCCGGATGGTGGCTTGCCTGAAGAGCAGCCCAAATGCTGCCTTTTGAAAACACACAGACAGCACAACTCGGATCCCAAACGGGATCGTAACTACCTCGTGAGTTCAAAAAGATTGATCAGAAATAATTTGTGGGGTATTTATAAGATTTGATTGGTAGAACCCAAGCATGTTCGTGCGTTTTCAGTAGTTACTGAGAGAGAGAGAGAGAGAGAGAGAGAGAGAAGACAGTGTTACCCACGGTGTGGGGCAGCACATAGGGACAGACAGGCCAATGCAGGAGAGAACTTTCTTCTGGAGTCAGGTGAGGGGAGAAATAACAATTAGAAAACTGAGAGAAAGGAGATGCAGAGATTCAAACCAAAATGCCAGAAAAAAACCGCATTAGAAAAACAATAGCAAATTCTGGTTTTAAGCTCCCCGTTTCAGTTTTGGCACTGGCACTTTCCCCCTGTGCCCTGCCGCACGTACCAGGGGGGAGCTCCCCTTGCAGCACCCTGGGGACCACAGCCCCCAGCGCACCAAGCTGTTTCAGCTCATCCTTCAAAACAGATCACTCCAGGTTTGAAGAGCCGATCACCTACAGGAGTCGAACCTGGCTACTAAAGCTTTCTGAACTGGCCACGCCGCGGCCACCCAGTGGGCTGAGGGGCGAGGGCCAGCTCCACCGTGCCCACCACCGCAGCGCCTGACCTTCAGCCTTCTATTCCTGGGGCTCGCCAGCGTCACGGCTAAATTTAGAGCTCAAAACACCGCCGACGTCGCCGGAATCCGTGTGTGCCCGTCGCACCGCAAAACGGAAAGCGCTGCCGACACCCGTTCGAGCCCCGAACCGCCGCCGCCCGCCCCGACGGGCCGGGACGGCGCCGTGCGCGCCCGGGGCTGCCCCTGCCGGGCCCCCGCCCCACGGCCAGCGAGGGCGCCCCGGGTCGGGGATGCTGCCCCCCGCCGGGCTTTGGGGGTTCCCACACACACACAGGCTTTAAGCCCCCCGCCAGCCCCGGCCCCACTCACTTGTCCAGCCAGAAGGTCCAGGGCGAGTGGAGCGGCAGCCGCGGGGGCTCGGTCGCCTGCCCGCCCCGCCCGGGGGGGCTGAGCGCCATCTCCCTGCCCCGGCCGGCCTGCGCGGGGAGGGGACAAGGGACGCGGGAGGTGGGAGGAGGGGGCGCCGGGCGAGGGGAGGGACGCGGGGCTCGGGCAAGGGGAGGGACAGCCGCGGCCAGGGGAAGGGACAGATCGTGGAAGCGTTTAGGTTGGGAAAGACCTTTGAGATCATCGAGTCCAACCGTCCGTCAACCCCAGCACTGCCCAGCCCACCGCTGACCCATGTCCCTGAGCACCGCGTCTGCGCGGCCATTAAACACCCCCAGGGACGGTGACCCCCCCACCTGCCCGGGCAGCCTGGGCCAGGCCTTGGCCACCCTTTCCGCGAAGGAATTTTTCCCGATATCCAACCTAAACCTCCCAGCGCAACTTGAGGCCGTTCCCTCCTGTCCTGTCGCTTGTCACCTGGGAGAAGAGACCGATACCCCGCCACCGCCCCGTCAGGCACCTGCAGAGAGCGATCAGCCCCCCCAGCCCCTCCTCTCCAGGCTGAACCCCCCCAGCTCCCCCCGCCCCCCCCCCAGCCTTGTGCCCCAGCCCCTGCCCGGCTCTGGACACGCTCCAGCCCCTCAGGGTCTGGCTGGGGCTGAGGGGCCCAAACCTGAGCCCCGGCTCCGAGGGGCGGCCGCACCAGCGCCCAGCGCAGGGGGACGGGCGCTGCCCTCTCCTGCTGGCCACGCTGCTTCGGACACCAGCCAGGTGCCGCTGGCCGCCTTGGCCACCCGGGCACACTGCCGGCTCACGGTCAGCCGGCCGCCCACCAGCTCCCCCAGGCCCTTTTCCTCCGGGCACCTTCCCAGCCGCTCCTCCCCGCCTGCAGCGCTGCCTGGGGTTGCTATGACCCCGTGCAGGACCCACATGGCTCCTTGAGGAGCCTCATACACTTGGCCTCGGCCCACCAGCCCGGCCTGCCCAGACCCCTCCGCAGCCTCCTGCCCTCAGGCAGGTCAACACAGAACACAGCAACAAGCAGCGGCTGGGCCAATGGGCCAACAGAGCAGTGGGAAGGCCAGATGGATGGGTGAGGGGAGGACAGAGCCATGCTGATGGCAACAGCGATGGACATGGGCAAGGGCCCATCTGAGGGCACAGGTGGCTCCAGGAAGGGGCCCTACCCAGGTCCTGCACACATACACTCTCCCCCACCCATGTCCCAGCCCAGCCTGCCAGCCACAGCAGGGAAGCACAGACCTGCCTCACCGGGTACCCAGCCCCCACCCCACACGCTGCCAGCACCCCTTTCACACAGGCACAGATGACGCCCCAGCCTGATGCACCACTAGGGCTGCTGAAGAAAAGAATCTTCGTACTCAGTTTAGCTCAGCAATGCTGACCAGAAAACTAAATCCCTCTAAAAATTCAAGCTTGAGGACATACAACCCTTGCATGCTCACAAAACGGAGGGATGAATGTAGTGCACACTGGCTGTGGATGGAGACAATAACGCAACAAGGAACCCCTCCGGTCTTGGGGGATGAGGGTGTAATAATTTATCTGTCTTCCCATCTTCTCCCCAGACTATTTAATTTACATGCTTGGTTTTATAGGGAGATGTTCCTCATAATCCAGCATGGACACGTGCTAAAAACCTCACGTTATTTTTATAATAGTATTTTTAAAATTAAGATTCCCCCCATTGGTACTATGCACAGTAGTAAAGTTAAACACCCACATAAGTGATAGCAGGATCAAAGACCATGAATCACATAGGTTTCCTTGCAAGCACATTTAGTAGGATGAATAATTTTATATATACTTTATTGTAAAAGAAAAAATCAATAGACACACTCCTTTAAAGAAATAAAAATCTAACAGTAAGAAAGGGCAGAGATCACCCATAAAAAGCAGTCTTTAGAGTGACAATGAAGAAGCAAAAAAAGTTAATGATTATGTTGTGCAGATGGAAAATACTAACTGCTAAGCCAAATTAAATAAGATCTGGAAAACCAGTTGCACCATCTCTTGCAATTTAATTTACTCTTCTTTAAATAGAAACCAAGATAATTACCGTTTGGGAGAGCCTGGAATCTAAAAATTCATTGGTATGCCCACTCCGAGTGTTTTCTCTCTATTTTAATGGTGAGCCCACCAAAAATATTAATTCTGAGAAAAAAACCACAATAAATGGCTGTATCTAGGCACAGATTTTTCTCAGAAGAGCTGGAGAAGACAGGCGGAGAGGAGGAGAGTGCTAATTTCTCATGACTCTGAAGGGCCACATCTTGCCTCCACAACTGCCAGCGACAGCCTCCACACCTAATACATTTTTGGTGTCTTCTGCCGAGGTTGCCAACAAAGTATTAAATTTTGGATATGCAGCAGCAGCACACTGGAAATAAGGCCAAACCCGCTAGACTGTAGCACAGAAGCTAACTGACTTTGTATCCAGCACCTGCCTCTGACGGGAAGCACACACTTCAGTGAAAACCTCCAGATTCCATTTATTAGAGAGCTGCTCATCATTCAAAACATTATAGCTCAGGCTGAAAACAAATTATTCTGTTATAAATAATCTGAGCTGCAAGGAGCAATATAGAAGTACAACCCCCACACCTCTGAGATAGGAGTGAGTACCAGACGGCACAGCCTGTATCATTATTCCAAATGAGACATGTAAAGCCTCGGTTTATTTCTTGTTTACATCAGCAAATACCAGGCTTCACAGTGGCACAAGTTACCTTGTGGGAATCTCAACTAACAGTAAATTAATCTGGTTGCAGAGGAAGGGCAATCACAGGATGCATTAAATTAGCACATCCTTGGCCTACAGAGATTTCTAAGAAGTCGTGACACAGAGGCAAAAATGAGTCTCCTGAGAGGGCTCTTGCAATGAAAAATAATCACAAGAACAGCATCCTGATTCTGCTTAGCCACCTTGCACTGCCAGCACACCTTGAACAAAGTCAGAGATTAAAAAGCCCAGGAAATTATTAGCATTTTCAGAGAGATATTTAAATGATTTTACTTAAAAATGTGTTTTATTGATATTTGCCATATATCTTGGAAGATCCCTTTTTAAAGGAACCCTAGTGATGCCATCTGCTGTGCTTTTGTACCTTCTCACACAGATTTACCAGGAACAAACTGCATTATGATGCAGCCCTGTGCTATGAGACAGTGCACAGGTGAGTTGAGTCACTTAAAGCTCACCACCATAGAAGGGACTTCTGGCTCCATTCTTTCCACCTTCTCCTAGTCACATCCTCCTTTTCCTTACAGAGCTCTCCAAGTAAACAGGCCATTTTATGCTCAGGCCTTATAAAGCAGGACTGTGTGGCCAAGAGCAGAAGTCAGCAGGTAGCTCAGCTGATTTCAGATGGGTAACAGCTGAAATTTTCCCAGGTAACAACTGGGCAGAAAAAAATCCAAACAAGGAGAGTGGGAAATGCTGTTCTGCCCCATCCTGTGTGCTCCTAGCATTGCCTGCCTGCACCTGGTTTCAGGCACCTGAACCTCCTTGCCACAAAAAATGCCCAAGTTGCTCCACTCTGGGGCTAATTAGTGCTGAAGAAGGTACATGATTATAGCCAGAAGAAACAATGAATATTTCATAACTGTTTCCGTGGTTTTCCTTGAGATTTAAATCCCTATTCTCATAATCAATCCTTGCTGATCCCCAAATCTTGACAACAACGGGTATGTTACATGTGCTTGAAAGGTTATTTGCCCGTTCCAGTAGCTTTTTCCATAGCTCCTGCTCCCAGCTAGTACAGGAAATCCCCGTGATATAAAGCAATGGCATTTCAAAGGGGCAGACTGCCTCTTAAAATCATCAGGACCATCCTTTCTCATGCTGACAGTTGTGTACCATCACTGTGGCAACTGCAAGGCCTGCCTGCCTGCGTGCGTGAGAAATATTAGGAAAGCATTAGGCTTATTTTAGCCATATTCTAACGCAATGTAGCACCTGGAAGGGAACAAGCACCATATGAGCAGTCATACTGTGTTTCCACCCTGGAAGTGTTCCACAGCTATTTCTGAGATGACAGGTACTGCACCTTAGAAAACATCTAACAGCTAACCTGGGTTTGTTTGTTCCGTGCTCCTGATACAAAACGAGCTGTGTGAAATGTTGGGCTAGACCCCTCTCCAGCTGGAGCTCCTCTTTTTTACTCCAAGGCAGAGCTAGTTGGAGGATAAACCTTCATGGGCTTGAGGGATGGCTCGAGTACAAGCCTTGGCTGCTGTGCCCAGCTGCTGCTGCCCTGCTGCCTCGCAGGCTGAGCCAACAGCCATGAAATGTAATTTCTCTACCAAACACTGGTGTCACGACCACTTGCTCTTGAAATACTGCCTGGGACTTCAGAAGCATATTAAGTAACACAAGAGCTGCTTCTGAGAGGTTCCCAGGAAGATAAACTGATCAACTGAGAGCCGAAGCAGAGGTGAGGATGAAGGGATTTTATTTGATATTTGCTTCCAGAGGCTTAAATAAATGTTTTTTAAAACCTAAAACATGATATTAAAGTGTTGAATCCCAATGCTTTTGGCAAAAGCTCCCTCATCCAGGAATGATTTCATATCAGCCAAGCTGTTAAGTGGAGGTTGTCATGGAAACAAGTTATATTCAAATGATATGGCCAGAGATATACTGCATTTAGTGAGTTCTTCATTTGCTGCATATTGGGAACATGTCAGAACTAAATGATATTGCATAACTTTGTTTTGTTAAAAACAAACTGGCTCACTGTCCCTGTTTTTCTTGCAGGCTTGCGTCCAGCCCTGCCTGGGCCAGCAGGTTTCCCGCAGTCCCAAGCACTGCTCCGTGGGAGAGGCTCCTCACACAGCCAGCTCCTGCAGGCACCCGGGCACACAAGTCTTCCTTCCAATGCATGAACCTACCAAAGCCAACAAGCAGACGAACCTCTCCTTTAGCTTGTTCAATTGACATAACCATTCACTAGCCCCAAAAGAAGTGCAGTTCAACTAGATCCTTTCCTTCCCTACTAAAACAGTTCCTACATTGTGAAAGTCTAAACAAAAATAAAAAATTCTATAAAATCACATAAAAGTAAAGCCAGTTCATGTGTTCACGGCCATCCCATCAGCGTCCATGACCTCCTTGTAAACACAGGACTCCTATTAACTTACTGTCTGTGGGCGCTGCTAGAACAAATCTCAGAGGACCATGTGCACACCGAATCTGCATGCCTGCTTTTTCAGCTGCGGAGCTGTCAAAAAGTGCAAGAATTTTGTTCCACATGCGAGGAGTAAACGCCTATTTTTTTACATAAACAAAACTAATGGAATAGTTCTTACTCAAGTTACAAACCAAAATCAAATCATCTTTGGCCAGGACACTGTGTGGAAACTTCAGCTTTCCACAGTGAAAAAGTGAAAAGAAAAATGAAAGATAAAATTGGCTCCAACCTCACTATCATGGGATCCGCTGTGCAGCTTTTATGGAGCAGCATCCAAAGGCAAGCGTTTTAAGCAGTCTCCCAAGGGATCAAGATTCCTGATGGCCCAATAGAAGCTGAGCATGAAGTGAAAGCTAAACAAAAGTAAAACCTTACCCTTAAAGTTGTTACAGAACTGAACATACTGTCAAATTCTTCACAGAAAGGCAACAGCGTCTCAGAACTCTGGGTCTGGGGGCCTGTGAAAACAGAATGGGAGCTTGCTAAGCTCTGAATTTCTCCAAGCTTTCTCTCTATTGCAGTTTATAAAGGGAAAACCCAAGGCTAAATAGCTCCTCTGGTACACGGAAAAGCAAATCACAGGATGGGCTTCTGCCAGATGTGAACATGAAATGTAAGCATGAAGAAGGCAGTACCAGTCCTCCACCTACCTCAGGTTAGTGTGCAGGATCCTTGATGGACCACAGAATCACGGCTCTCTTTGGTCACCATCGCTTCTGAAGGACGGCTGAGCCTCATCCAAATCCCTTCACAATTAAGTACAGGCATGTATTGACTTCCATACGCTTTAGGTTAGATCTTTATTTTTTACCTAGCCATCTCTGGGGAGCTGAACTGGCTTAACTCCGCATCCAATCCATGCATCGAGTATTAGGAGACTTGAGTTTCTTTCTTGGCGTTGGATCCTAGGCTTCTGCTTTCATCCCTCCCCCTTCCTCTTCCCCACGCTTGTAAGGCACTGGAGCTATTTTGGCCGCTAAAGAAAGAGATGCCCAGCAAAGGTGAGATCAGGGCCATAAATGCAACAAACCTGACAGACCTCAAAGCTAAGTTATATGTTGGAAATGAACTCCAAACAGCTTGTTTCTCCTTATTTCCCAGTAAAATATCTGCAGAATGTTTCATTTAGATATCGCTTCCCCAAACACCGGGACCCCAAACAGCACCATCCACAATGCTATTCTATGTTATATTAAATCAAAAAGAACATTACTGGCACCACACCTGGCACTGGCTTTGACGTGGAACATGAGCTTAAATACTGATCTTTCTTTTTACAGGCATCCCAGTATACAGCTGAAGGAAACAATGTGCAAAAGTCACATCCTACACACCGAGCAAACCATGTTAGCCTGTACCGCAGAGTAAGCCTGGGATGGCAAGCCTCATCTACTATTGATATTGTAAAAAATGAGTAAATTCTAAAATAAAAAAACCACATAAAATAATATTTTACAGGGTTTATGCTCATCTCTTAAAAATTATGAGCTCAGTGCTGCTCTATGGTTCAGCTCATAGGGGTCATTCAACTTTCTGCATCACACGATCAATCTGGTACCCGTCCAAGCCAGGAAAGCCCAGGGCCCCTCTGGAAATAAACCACTAGAGGGAGAATGACTTCAGCAATGTAACACCCACAGGGAGAAAACCCTGCGCATCACTTAAAAAAAAAAAAAAAAAAATCAAGATTCAGAAAAAAACGTGCTCCCGATGGCTCAGGTCAAAATTACTCTTCGTGTTTCTTCTTCACAAATAAAAAGTGGCTGAAACTAATGGGTCAAGTTCAGCTTCGTTACCATAAATTGAGGGAGCGTTGTGTAAGTGGGATCAGGCAGTCACGTATTCTACCGTTTGAAAGAGAGGTTAGGCTGATTCTATTAAAAAAAACCACACCAGAAAAATACCCCAGCCACTGAAAATACTAATAGCTGTATCCTAGCAACATCACAGATTCCATGTGGACTTTGTTCTGGAGTCTACAGTCTTATTTCATCAAAATTATTGACTTTCTCAAAGTCTCTAAACGACCATCAAAACCCAGTTAGTGCTTAAAAATTACAAACATTTAATTAGTCACATTAATAAGAAAAAGAAAAAGAGAAAGAAAAAGGAAAAGGAAAAGGAAAAGGAAAAGGAAAAAGAGAAAAAGAAAAAGAAAAAGAAAAAGAAAAAGAGAAAAAAAAAGAAAAAGAAAAGCAGCATTGCATGCTAGCGCCCCCTTTTCATGGCGCTCAGTTTAGCTCCCTTTGAAATCAACGTCAAAATTCCCACTTCACTTACTGGTAGCAAAGCTGGGTCCCTCCTTTGAGAAGCGAAGCTGGAAATGGCCCGACAGAACTTGGCAGATGAGGTTTGTTTCCCAGGCTGGGCTCATGCATTGCACAGATGAAATTCATACAGCTGTCCACTGTCCTCCCAGTCATCACGTCCTTATTTTGAAGGTAATTCAATTGGCATGCAAGTGATATACAGAGGCTTTCTACAAGGGTTTTGTACTATGCATATAACCAAGGTCATCTTTTTTTCTAAGCTTGGTTTTTATTTAACCACAATAATTTTTTTCAAGGTCACAAAAACCGTGAAATCCTGTTGAATCGTCCCAAGAGCCCATACCCTGCTCCTCACAGGTATGAAGACTTCACATTTAACACAGCTCTGGAAGGTTTTTCCTCATCAGCCCTGCGTCACTGAAGTGAACTTTATTACACAAAATACAAGAGAAAAAGGCCAAATAATCATTAAAAAATGAAACCACCCAACCCTCCCAAAGAAAAACCCTTTGCACAAAAGGAACAACTAAAAAAACCAACCAACCCAACCCCAAACAAATAAGCTGTTAGTTATCCTTAACAGCTTGCACCATGCTCTGAGGAATCCTGGGGCATTTTGGCATTTAGCTCAGGGTTTGGCCAGGCTCAGAATGTGGTCACAATTTTCATTGTGCTCCAAACTACATCACCGCTTTTCTGACAGTTTTTATCTGTTATTTCAAGCTCTGCTTCAGTAAGTTAGCAAGACCTTTTACCAGAGAGAAAGTGCTATTAAAATAATAGATTCCTTTTCATCAGCCTGCCTTAAAAGCTCAGTTGATAGGATAGTATGGTAAAAAATGTTTCTTGTGCTTTACTTAGCCTACAAAGTTGGTTGAGACCCATGAACACTTCTAAACTGCAAAACCTTTTTACGTGCTCTTTCTATAGTTCATAATTAAGTGACGAGAGAACGCCTTTGTTGAAGGAGTAATTTAAATATAGAAGGGTTACTTAGTGACTTTCAGCCTTTGAGCATGAATCTGGTGGTGACTGGATTTGAATCCCAGGCGCGGCGCTGAACAGTCTGCCTTGAGCTGCCCCCTGAACCGCTGCTCCCGGTCAGGGGACTGCGCTGCTGGATTGCCATCCCACTCCAACACCCTGGCAAGGGCTTCATCTAAGCAGACAACACCCGTTTAACTAAGAATTTAGCAGTCGTGGATGCTCTTACATCTTTAAATCTCACAGTGTGAGTCATGCCCAACGATTTCACACTGCTCATCCTTTCCTTCCAACCAGCTGTGGAGGGCGAAGGGGCTGTAGGGAAGGAGGGGACATCCCTTGGCACAGAGTGCCAAAATAAGAGCAGTTCTGGCCTCAGCCTAAGCCATGCAGAGGTATAACCAACAGGAAAGGCAATATATAAGGACAGTAGAACAGCAAAGAAATCAGCTTTCAGATTTTATTTACTCAAGTTAAAAGATGGTATCAGAAGGTACTTCCAGCACCTCAAATAACTCTCCCTGATGATCAGATTTACTCCAAAACTGCTCCAAGGAGAGCAACTAAACAAAAATTTGAGAGCTGCATACCAAATTATGTTCCTAGTTATACCTTGAAAGAGTTAGCTGTTGGGCTAATTTATACCTGGGTAATACGTAAAAGGAGGGGGGGAATAGATATACACATAATAAAAATACATAATAAAGATCAAGATGCTTTGACTAGCCAAGCAGATTTTATTTGAAAGCTCCCTTTAGGGTTTAGTAAAGAGTAGCAACTACAGCCTGTTGACCAGTTGCAGCAGGATTGCTTTTGATGGCAAACACTGCAGACAGCAAGTGGAGAACAGCAAGGGCTGAACTCATACTAAGGAGGTAAAAACCTGCTTTCCTGGTGATTCTGAAAATGAACTTTCAGTCGTGCATTACCTTTTTTTTTTTTTTTTACCCAGTGAATTTTCTAGGCAAACGTTCATAGTAGGTCTATCCAAAAGCAGAGAAAGGATAGCAGTGGAAAAAAATTGTTTTGTAATCAGAACAGCTACCTTTTGTTCTGCAGCTGCCCACACTGTCCACGGTGAATTTGCTGTTGGGTGCCAAAGGCCGTTTCACCATGACGAGGGTGGTGGATTCATCCTGTGCTGCTGAGATGGCGCAGCCCCTGCGCAGGGAAGGCAGTCTGCGAGGGCTGGAGTCAGTCGTGCAGGGAGACGTGACACGCAGTGCAGAAAGCCTGTTGTTTTCTGTTTGCTTCTCCTGTTCTACCACAGCCCGTGGAGATGGCTGCAGTACACACGCGTACGCATGTAATTAGGAATACACTTATTTATTGCAAGACGTTATAACCCTTCCTGCTAACAAAGAACCTGGGGCTTGAGAAGCACCGCAGTGGTGGAGCCAAGGGCTGGCAGTGCTACTAAAGGCAATAAGCTGCTTATCTCCGGCCTAAGGAGTTTATAGCACCCACGTATCTCCAAAAGCTCATGAGCTACTCCGTGAGCAGTTGAGACATTAGATGCACAAGAACAGCAGTGGCTCGAGGATGCTACAGCACAGATAAAACTTCTGAGCTTGGCTAGTCTGCAGCAGGCTGGTTCAATAGCCTGAAGCAATCCCGCTTAGGTAGGAACTGGAGAAAGCCTGATCTTGTGAAATGCTCCTTAGCATCCAGCTTTGCTAGGAGAAGAGTGCGCAGCGACAGCTCAGCCCTGAAGAGGGGCTGCTCCCGCCTCCCTGGTACCCACCAAGAGCCGAAACCGGCAGGGCACGGCATCTCACAGCATCACCTGCCACAGGAAGATGAGAATGGCCCCACACTGCATCCGACTCTCCCTTGCCCTGCACTCCTCCGGTCACTCACAGGGCTGAGGGGTGGGAACGCAAGCCAGGCAGCTGGCCTACATCCCCTGGGAGACTTATAGAGAGAGGAAGAGAAGGAACAGGAAAATCTGGGCCTGGGGAGGCTCCCCTGGAGATTTTAGAGGAATGGCTTTTTGTAACTTTCTTGGCATGTCCACGGGACTGGATCACAGCTACCTGTAGAAAGCCACCATATCAGGGATATCTCCTGTCTCACTGCGGCAATTCCCCACGTCACAGGGGAGCTCCTCCACAAAAGAACTGCTTCTGAAGAACAGCGTGTCACCAACAATTCAGCGGGTTAAGTTTAGCAGAGCCAGTGATAGAAGCGAGCAGGAAGGAACTATTCCCCTCTGCTTTTCTTCCTTCTCCATTGAGCAAAGTCTTTAAAGACCAGCTCCCTTTGCAGAAGGCTACAGAACCTCTAGCAAGTGGCATGCATGGAGGCATTCACAGCCATGATACCTGTGTCTGGTTATTTCCAGTCAAAATAATCTCCTACTCAATTATGGAGAAGAATAGAGGAGCTCAGCCTGACTCACAATCACATGGGGGAAAAATGAGAGGAGTTGTTCAAGTTCAAAACGTTCAGCTCGCTGTGGAGGAGGATTAGTACCACTGTGGAAGGAGGCTTTCTCTCCCTCTGCAACAGCACAGCACTAAGGGATGGAAAAGACCCGAGTCCACTTCCCTGCTGTGCCAAATATACTCCTCCGTTCTTCTCTCCTCCCTCCCCAAGAGAGCATATGAAGTATTAAACAGCTAGGAATAACCCCTTGAAAAATGTGATAGCTGGCTGTCAGATACCTCTCTGCCAGATAGATGCGGCTGTGTGACTGCTCGCCTGCAGATCCTCCGCTGCCATCCAGGAAATCGGGATTCAACAGTGACATTAATACTCTCGGCCACTTCGGTGTCACCTGCATGTTTTGCACAACTGTGCCAACACTTCTGTGAACAAAGCCACATCCAAAACGCTTCATTAGTGTTTTGCTGAGCACAGATCCAGCCTCTCCTGGCCCATGTTCCTCCCAGCCTGATGGCTGTCCCCAGTGCCCCATCCCCGACCTGACATCAGACCCTCTGCAAGCAAGAGGTAGGGTGGGGGTCTTCCAGCGTTGATTTAAATCTGTCTTCATGTCACAGGCATGTACCTTGGCTCCGCCTTGGTTACAGAGGGCAAGCATGACTCCTGTGCAAAGCTGTTATTTTGCGTAACACTGTAATTTTGCAGACTTAAAACTTCTCACGCTGTTTTCTTGTTAGCCAGTGCCCAAACACTACCTTAGTGTATCGCCTTCTCTTCTGTTGTTGTTACAAAGTACTATCATGATCCTTGCAAACTCCCACAAACGTACTTCATTATCTCCTTGCATTTCTTCCTCCCTTTGCAGGGGTAAGTGATAGCTATGGTTGTACCGATGCCATTCCCTAGGCTGCAACCTTGCTGTTTGCTCGTCCTCCCCCTTCTCCAGGGTTCCTATCGGCTCTTTCTCCCATCTCACAGTTGGATTTTAAGTTCTCTTGGTAAAGGGACAGCTTTTTGTTTTACTTATGTCACATACTGGTCCCTGACTCACTCCGTTAGGTGCAAAGATAACACAAATAATGAATGTCACCTGGAAAGCTGTCTGGGAATTACAGGAACCTGAAAGGAGGATCCAAATCTTTCTTGCGCCAGCATCCGACTAGAGCCTCTGTTATCCCTTTCTGCTTCAGTCTGACCTTTCTGTCTCCTCAATTACTAAGCCTGAAAACTTTCCCTTGCCTGAATTACCTGTGATGGCAAAATAGTTTTGGCTGACAGCTCTCACCTGTCCTGCTTCCCTGTGGCATCTTGGCTGTGGAAGGGCTTCTGGGTTTGTCCTTCAGGCATGTCCAGCCATCTCCCACTTCTTCCTTATGCCACAACAGAGGTAACGCAGATTTCTACTACAGTAGTACCAAGGATACAGGACACTTCTCTTTCCAGGAACATTACACAGAGCTCTGAGACACAAGAACACAAATACCATCACCACTAATAAACAGCTACGGCTTCAGGAAGAATACCAGTGACTGGTGGAAGGAAGGCAACACGCCACAGTATTTGCTGTAAGAGCTGTATTTCAGCTGTCTTTCCCATTAGAGGCAGCGAGTGGAGAACACGAAGAGGCAGCCAATTCAAGTAAGGCACATTGAAAGGTCAGAGGAATCCATCTAGCCTGTGCAGCACCATTTTGTAAGCAGCAAACAGCTCTTCGTTAAACACGTTTTGTGAAAGAGATTGAAGCGAGGAAGGGGAATAGCTTACATGCTTATCACAATCTCTGGAAATTACCTGTTCCCTATGACTGCTGCCATGAAACTGGCTCTCATGCAGCCAAATCAATATACACCCCTGGGTTCAGCCCCGGGCACCAGAGGTGGGGAGCCCAGCATCGCTGCGCCATGCCCGGGGTAAAGCCCTGCGCCGAGGTGCTCCCGCTCAGCTGGGGTCGGACACCCCGCAGCACGCTGCAGAATCCAGCAGCACCGAAGACAAAAGCTTCACTGTGGGGGTGTCGGGGCAGTCCCTGCTGCTCCTTTGGACCCTTAACAGGGGGCACCTCCACAGGCACCCTGGTCCCTGTGTGCTGGATGGACTCCTCCAGCAGCTCTGCGACAGCAGAGGGGTTTACAAAATACCTTTTTTCTCATTTTTTAGTCAGACACTGTAAATGTGGCACTGTCCTAATGTCCAAACTGAGACTGAGCCTGGGCAAGGAGCTTGGTTGAACCTGATGGGTCTGATGCAAAGAGGACATGAAGCACCCCAAGGTGGAGGTGTGCCTGCATGGGGACATCCAGCCGGGGCAGGGAGGGCTCTGCCCCTGGCAGGGGGGGTCAGAATATGGGCTGGAGCGTAACTAACAGGCAGAGGCACCCGGCGTGTCTACCCCAGGCCAGCCCCTTTGGGAGGCAAGGGGCCTGCTCCTATGAAGACTCTTAACCCCTCACCTGCCCCTTATTTTCTCCATTCCTTTTGGCTGTTCCTTTAGCATCACACCTCTCAGTCAGCCCTGCAAGGAAGCTGGCCCCAAATTCCTGGCTTACACCTCCAATAACACTATATAGCAGGGGAGCAGGCCTGGGAAGTTGGATGAAACACCATTCCCTGCCGGCTCTCCCCTCGCTACAGGTGGGAGAAAGATGAGCTAGCAATTTGCTGCTGGCCTGGCAAGATAGCAGTGAATTACGGCAGCTCCTGAGCCAGCTCAGCTGCGCTGGCAAGTGTTCAGGGAGAGAAGAAACCCTACCCGCAGGCGCAGAAGAGGGAAGCAGGTGTGCTATTCCTTTTTGCTCACTTGATGGCAGAGATCACAGAGCTAACAGGGTCCATAAGGTCTCCTCTGCTCCTCCAAAAAGCCGCGCGCCCCCAAGGACAACTGATCCCCATACTCCTGCTTGGCAAAGTGCTTTGGATGCTTGGCACCGTGCTGTGAGAGACTCTGGTAGTGTGTGTTGCACCAGGGGCAAGCGAGGTACGCAGTGTCCCTGGTGTCCCCAGCTCCTCCAGAAATACACTGCTTGTGACGCCAGTGCTGCCGAGGGGACACCGTGCACCCGGCGCTCAAGTCACTGCACAAACGTGAGAAACGCCTTGAAAATTGCACAGAGCACTGAACAACCCGTGGGCAACTCTCTGTCACAGTAAAACTTTGGTGCAAATGAGAAACCTAACAACTGAAAACAGCTCAGATGTACTGGTAAGAAGCAAAAAGCAGCCTCAGTTATCTTCTGCCACCTTTTTTTTTTTCCCTCTCAGGATTTCTTTGCCTACCTAACACTAGCAATAAATAACAGATGCCAAGCACATCCACGGGCAAATGAAGTCCTGTGCATGATACAGGTTGCCCCAACACATCTTTGGGCCCAAGTCTGGTTTTCGTTCCACCAAATGCCAGGAGTTCAGCAGAGCTGCTCAGGATGTCTGGTGGCACGATCGAGGCCAGTGCCTGGCCCCCGCCACGCCCAGCAAGACTTTCTGAAACCAGCCAGAAAGACGCACTCCAAAGCTCCTCCACTGACATCTGCTTCTGGGGCTGATGCAGACGATTTAATTGCTATCGCTTCTGGAATAACACTGAATTGACTGATGGCTTTTAATAGAATGCTCAAAAAGGATTTCAGATGTGTCCTTCACAAGAGGCCACGAAGGGAACGCGGTAATAGTGCAGTAATTGCATTAACATCTCCAGTGAGCCCAGGGCTGCGTGGCAGTGCGTGCCTTGCGCGGCACACAGAGAGGCCTTGCCCTAAATACGCAAGGATGGCCAAGTGGGAGAGAGAGGACAAGGATCTGTGTCTCACTGGACTACATTAATTAAACTGCCCGTTATAAACCTGGACCAACGGTACAGGTGCATCAGCAGCTCTCTACTAGTCAGGCCAAACATGTTCTCCCCAGCTCACAGACATGCCTACCCAGCCCTCCCCGAGCGCCCCAGAGCTGGTAAGCCCCTGCGAAACGCGGGAACACCAACAGCATCCATATGGGTTGGGGACAATTTGCCACCTCCCCTCCTGTTTTGTCACCTCAGGACTCCCAGTCAGACCCCAAGTGTCAGGCTCCTGCCTTGCAGAGGCAGCTTTTCCTCGATGTTTGCACTGAGCCATTTGCCACAGCAGCTTGCTGCAAGCCTCCTGCCCCTGCCGAGCCCCTGCCCCTGCCTCTGTGGAACCCCCGTCCCCGCGGAGCCCCTGCCCCTGCCGAGCCCCTGCCCGGCAAGGGACCGCGCCTGGATGCCGCGCTGCAACAGGCGCTACGGGACTAGCCTCCCCTGCGTGCGGGGAAAGCGAAATGGCTCCTTAGCGGGGCTACACCTCGCAGAAGCCCACGGCGGTGACAGTGACATAGGGCTGCTGCTGCCGTGCGGCTCTATGGGGCCGCTACACACGCGGCAGGTACCGATGGGTGTGTGCCGGGCACCCGCGGCACGCACAGTGACCGCACCGCCACCACCCCGGCTTCGGCCCCCGTCGGCCGACGTGGGGGCTCCCCGCGGTGTCGTGTGTCCCCCCCAACCCCGCGGCGGGTGCAGGGCGGGAGTCCCGGCTCCGCTCCCAGCCCCCCTGCGGCACCGGGACCTCCGCACCGCTCCGCGCCGCTGCGCGCGTGACTCAGCCCCGCGCTCCGCAGGGGCCGGGCTGCGCGGGGGGCGGGGGCAGGGCGGAGGGACGGAGGAGGAGGAGGGAAGGGAGAGGAAGAAGGAGGGAGGGGGATTTACCCCATTGTCCTCGGCGGGAGCTGGGCAGAGCCGCCGCCGCTGTGCGCAGGCTCGGCCGGCCCCTCGCCCGGCGCGGAGGAGCAGCTCGCCGGCGGTAAGGGGGTGGCTCCGCGCCTCGACCCCCCACTCCCCACCCCCCCCCCAGCGCATCCCCCATCCCCATGGGGGGGCGGCGGCGGCGGCGGGCGCGGCCCTAGCGCGGCCGCGGGGCGGGGGAGCCGCATGGCCCGCGGGGAGCTCGGCGGCAGCGCCCCGCGGCGCCGGGGTGGCGGCGGCGGCGGGGGGAGCGCGGCGGCGGGCATGGGGGCGCCGGGCGGCCCGGCCCTCGGCCCCGGCGCGCTGCCGCGGCGCTGAGACCCCGGCCCTGCCTGCGCGGCGCCGGCGAGGAGGAGGCGGAGGAGGAGGAGGAGGAAGGACCCGATGGCGAACAGCAGCGAGCTGGGGAGCAGCAGCAGCCCGCACCTGCCCAGCGCCGGCGGCCTGCTGAGCGCCTCCGGGCTGAAGCTGGCCACCCTGGGCTTGATCCTCTGCGTGAGCCTGGCGGGCAACGTGCTCTTCGCCTGGCTCATCCTCAAGGACCGGCACCTGCACCGCGCCCCCTACTACCTGCTGCTGGACCTCTGCCTGGCCGACGGGCTGCGCTCGCTGGCCTGCTTCCCCTTCGTCATGCTGTCCGTGCGCAGCGGGGCCGCCTGGCCCCACGGGCCCCTCAGCTGCAAGGTGCTGGCCTTCCTGGCCGTGCTCTTCTGCTTCCACGCCGCCTTCCTGCTCTTCTGCGTGGGGGTCACGCGCTACATGGCCATCGCCCACCACCGCTTCTACGCCAAGCGCATGACAGGCTGGACCTGCCTGGCCGTGGTGTGCATGGTGTGGACCCTCTCCATGGCCATGGCCTTCCCCCCGGTCTTCGACGTGGGCACCTACAAGTTCATCCGGGAGGAGGAGCAGTGCATCTTCGAGCACCGCTACGTCAAGGCCAACGACACGCTGGGCTTCATGCTCATGCTGGCGGCTGTCATCGCCGCCACCCACCTGGTCTACATCAAGCTGCTCTTTTTCATCCACGGCCACCGCAAGATGAAGCCGGCCCAGCTGGTACCGGCCATCAGCCAGAACTGGACCTTCCACGGGCCGGGAGCCACCGGCCAAGCAGCTGCAAACTGGACGGCTGGCTTTGGCAGGGGGCCCACGCCGCCCACCCTCGTGGGCATAAGGCAGGCCACCCACAGCCAGATCAAGCGGCTGCTGGTGCTGGAGGAGTTTAAGATGGAGAAAAGGCTCTGCAAGATGTTCTACATGATCACCTTGCTCTTCCTGCTCCTCTGGTCCCCCTACATTGTGGCCTGCTACCTGCGGGTCTTCATTAAAGCCAGCTCCATCCCCCAGGTCTACCTGACCACCTCAGTCTGGATGACGTTTGCCCAAGCAGGGGTCAACCCCATCCTCTGCTTCATCTTCAACAAGGAGCTCAGGGTCTGTCTCCGAGCCCACTTCCCATGCTGCCAAAGCATCCAGAGCACCCAGGGCACCATCCTTTGCGATCTCAAGAGCTTTGGGATGTAGGGGGGCTTTTCTCTTTCTAAAAAAGAAAGGTGGATACAATTTTCCATGTTTCTGCATACGATCTCAAGAGAGCGTGACCTGTGGGGGACATGCTAAACCACCACCCAGCACCCAAACCTTAGGCTGTAAGAAGCTATTTTATTTATTTTTCTATATTTTGCGTATGCTCTCTTCAGAACATAAAAGGTTGCTGTCTATGGGACCAGGTACTTGAGCAGAACACCCCCAAACCTTAGGCAGTAAGAAGCTGTTTTTCTTTGTGATTGTGTGGTTTATAAAAACAAAACAGGGCTCTGAGTTTCTGGTCTTGCTTCTAACGTTTCTAGACATGATTCCAACAGATATGGATTAAGGCCATGACATTTTTTTTTGTTTGTTTCCCTATTCCTGTCTGTTTTGATAAAGGCTTAACAATTTTACTCATGTAATATTTGATAAGGGCCAAGACAATTTTATACTAAAGTTATTTTTTATGACCTCAAGAGGTGTTGTTTTATTATTATTTGATTTTAAGTGAAGAACAAGAAGAGGACATTCCTAATGTGGTCAGAAGTCAGTTATTGGTGGGAGCTGTTGGGTTCATTCATTCTCAAATGGTTTGAATATTTGAAGCAGTTACTTATAACTTTTGCTTGACATGCAAACAGTGTAGAACTAATTTCGATTTTCTTGTTGCACTGTTCATTTGGTAATATTTCAGAACTATTTGTGAAACGTGATTTTAAAATATCAACTTTAAAAATAATCAACTATAGCAGTTTTTAAAACCTAGATTGAAATTCATATTTTACTGCCTTTATAGGAAGTTATCTACAAACCTGGGTAATACTTGTACATTTTGACTGTTTTCTTTAATAAAATATTGAAAACCTTTACTGTATGTAATTGTTTCAGAATGGCAGCATTTTGCTTTGCTGACAAATAACTTGTGTATGTGGAAGGTTGTATGTCTTGTGCCTGAGTAGATTTCACAGCTGAGGTTATTATGGACAAGCACAATCCTTATTTGCTGTTAGATCTCAATTTAGGTGTTTATACCAATAAAAGTGACTAAAGCTATTTTTAAGGAGACTTAAGTTCATGATGGGCAACAGGTCTAAATAGCACAAATCTTTGTGTCTATCAAAACCAAATTTCTGTTTTAGCTAATCGCTCCTCTGTTAACAATAGAAAAGAGTGCGTAATTGTGGCTTGCTAATTTTAGTTGGCAAAGCAGTTTTTTAACATGGTGGCTTGGTTTATGGCTTGGTTAATACTGTACTCATTTATAAACTCTGTTCTTAATTGGTAATTTACATGTATTAAGCATGGCATCTTAACCTGCTTTATTGTTCTACAAAAGCCTCTCAAAGTGTTTTACCTGGCAGCCTGATGGCAGGATCCAGATGCGACTGTGTAGCCCTCTCGGGGGAAGCTGTCCCTGACATGCTCATTCTGATGTATCACACTTAACAAACACTGATCACCGCAGTGCTGGAGCAAGTCACACGCAAAATGGCAAGAGATAAGCTCAATTTCCACAAAGAAATCTGCATCAGTGCTAAGGCTGTTTCTGTAGAGAATAGTCCAAAGTTGTTAGGCATCAACTGAGAGATAGTTGTCCTGACTGCGAAGTCAGCACAGAAGAGACGTGTGTGACGGATCAGACGAGGGTTAAGGTGGCAGCTTCAGGTTCAGGCAGGGAATGTAATGAGGTGGGGCTTCTGGCTTAGTTTTACATCCTGCTTTCCACCCCCAGCTCAGATCTGAACACCAGAGAGGCAACATTTCTTCGTCTTCTAAGTGTCTAAGGAGAAGTCTGCAATTTGAGTTTTCAGTACAGCTGTGGGGAAGGTAGGCAGGGGAAAGTGGAGCCACACTGATGCTGCCAGAGCTGGGCTAGGAGATGTGACTGTGGGGGGGTGTCTTGAAAACAAAGTGAGACTTGATCATTTCCAAAGCTCTTTGAAAATGCATCTGAGTACAGAAGGAAAGCTGTCAAGAACTTCAGATCACAGCAGAAGCTGGTTATCGGTGCTAATTATATTTTCGTCCTCGAATATCAGATCATAGCTTAGTGAATCTTAGAGAGTAATGGGGTAGAGTTGTGTTACAAGGGCTTGGGGGCAAGGCATTGAAGCTGTTGCTGGGAGTTGTGTTCCGAGTATACCTGACATCTGTTTTGCTGTTGGGTCTTTTCAGCAGGGTCCCAACTTCTGCAGAATCCTTAAAACTTTCCTTAAAACATAAGCAGCTTCCTACATGGGGGCCTAGAACTGTGATCTCTAACTCAAATCTTGCCTTCTTTTTCCCAATGCTGCTGGTACCCAAGCCAATGTTTTCTTTCTTTTACTCTATTAAAAACGCCTGATATTTTGGCATCTTGTCCCTCTTCCAGGCTATAAGTAGTATGGTTATGATTCTATTTAAACCATAGAGATGGGAGAATAGTTATTTTAAAACCTCCTTAAAAGCTGCAAGGACCAGATTTTTCACTTCTAGAAAAATTAAGCACAAGTTGTATAGGCAATCATATACGCGGGGGATGAAAAGTCACCTTTGGGTGACCTGATGGTTTTATTTAGACTTAGCTTATCAAGCCTCACTGCTGTATTGAATAACAATCTCTGTGCACAGGCATCTCCCATCTCAGCAATGCCCTTGCTACATGGGCAAGTCTGGTTCTTACCCGCTGAAGATGAAGGATGCTTTGCTAACACCCAGCAGTGGCAACCGAACCCAGACTTGCTACAGCAAAAGGATTTTTTAAAAAAAAAAAAAAAAAAAGTTTTAAGACTAGGGGTTTTATACCATGCCTCTTCCTTACATGTAGCTTCCAGGGATGTCTCAGGACTTCTAACATATTCTGAGGGGAGGATTAACGCTGAAGTTAATTTTATATTTTAGGTACCTGTAATATCAGGCAGATTACATCCTGGCCATGCTGGTACAAAAGAGAAGGAACTCCAGTAGCTTTAATTCAGGGGTTAGATGGGTGTTGTACAATAAGGCTTCATTCCAGAAAACGTGAAACTAAATGTTGAGGACAGACACGTAGCAGAAAACGAAACAGTACTCTGTGCCAACACACCAACAAACATCACTCTGTAAGTCTATCCTGCTGGCTGAGAGTGCACCAAGGAAGTACGAAAACCCAGCAAATCCGAGAAAAGATAAGAAAGTTGCAAAAACCCACCATTTCCAAAGCACACCATTAACATGTTCTCACAGCATCCTTAAGTCAGCATATGGGGAAAGTGGGTCACAAAATTAGGTGCTTTGACCAAGATCAGAGAAGACCTGCTCTGGATAACAGAACTAGAGAAATAACGTTAGGGCGAATGTGCTGGGCACAGAGAGCCATCGTTGATGCTGTTGGGACCTGTGAGGTATGGCTGTAAGCCTCCATTCCCCCAGCCACCCATCAGAAAAACAGCACTGCAGGTCTCGCTCAGAAGTGCTAATGGCTGAGGGTCAGCAGGAACTGGGTGTTAACAACAACCTCCAACATCCACGTGAGACACTACTGCAGCTTGTGTAAGTCCTGGGCTCACTTGCAGAAACTCCTGTGGCCTGCACCCCTCTCCCCATCCCCAACGACCAGAACACAAAGTGCTTGGAGGGTTTGGGGGACTACACGGCAGCCAGGCTTTCCCAGCCCTTACATCTACCTGTGCCTGACCAGAATATAGATTGAGTCATCTCTGTACCCCTCCAGGCAGATGTACATGATAGTTTTCCAAGTTCTGGGCAACAGGAGTGCTGAATGTCACAGGAAATACCACCCCCACCACCCCCAGAGGTTCTCCGCAGCTGGGCTCAGAGGTCGCAGCCTGCCTGCTTTTGCGTATCTGTGGTGAAGAATTGCAGTGGCGCCGAGAGCTGCTCTGGAAAAAGCTTGATCGCTGCTGGCATCTTCACTCACTCACCAAGTATTTAACACGTTCCTTGCGAACATTCCCAGTCAAAAATCTTGAAGTCAGTAGAGAGGTTTTTTAGCGTAAACTTAAATGTCAGGCCAGCTTGAAAAATAACACAGGTCTGAAATCTCAGTAAGTAGTGGCTGTGGCGACCTCTGATTTACAGCACTCAGCGCCTGGAGTATTGTGGGGTGCTTCTAGCTCTGTTGTTAGATTTGGAAAGAGTTTGCTAGGAAAGGGGCTGAAATATTTGGCCCTAGCCAAACTACCTTATTGGGTGAAGGGCTCATGCAGCGGTTGTGCCAGCGGTGGAGGATGAGCAGGGGGGCACATGGCCCACAAGCTGTCACCATTTGCTTTTCCAGTACCAGGTCTGCACCAGGGGAGACAAAACTGCCTCCCAGAATGGTGTGAAGCCAGTAGCCTTGAGGAAAAGGGCAGGAATTTGGCTTGGTCTGGGGACTCTACCTGGATGTGATACAGCTACACCTCCAGAAGGCTGCTCTGCCATATGCTGTGGGGCTGCCCTGGGATACATTGTGCTGAGCTCAGAGGAGAGCAAAGCTGGCATTTTCCCTCCCTTCCCAGCAAAGGATGTGTAGAGTTTGGCTGGACCTCTGCCACCTACCCCACACGGTTAAGCACAGTCACCTTGCTCCTTTGTAGCACCAGCACTTGCTCGGAATTACCAACAAACTGCCCTGAGAGAAGCGGCTCCGGACAGAGTAACAGACACATATTGGCAGAATGTGATGTTACATGTCTCAAGGCACTTCATTAACTTAGGCTGCAGATGAGATGATTCTCTGCATTATCAGAGTACCCCAGAAACCTTATTAGATAGTTATGCTGCAAATCAAAAAGTTATTAGAAACATGGCAGGGGGGCTGTTCTCTGATAGAGTTCCCCTAAAATCCTCTATTTTAGCACAGCTTCCTTTATAGTTGCTCAGAACACTGCACAGGCTACAATTAACTCCATTGTGATGCGAAGCAGGAAGCATCTCCCAGGCTATGTTCTTAAGCTTCAGAATATTGCAAAGTATACGACACCTCGAAGAAATGGAACCATCAGAGAAAGACCGTCAGCAAAGACGGTCTCTTAAAAGCTGGTGCAGAGTCACACTGGGCTGAGGCTGTGCCAATGGAACCCTTACCCCAAATCTCCTTTTATGCTGGTGACCTCTGATGCCATGTCATTCATGAAGGACCTTGCGTGGGGTAAATCCTTACTCATCCATCACCTGCAGAACTGGTGACCAAGATCTGATTTTCCGACAGGCCTGATGTCTGCGGTGCCCTGACTTTCCCTAGAGCTGATGATGCTGAGCATCTCTGAGCCTATTTTCACGCAGTACATGTCATTAACTGCCCCACACCTCAGTACTTTATCTGAAAAATGATTAATTATTCTTACTCACCTTTGTAAAGCACAGAGCTACTGATGGCAAGAGCAGAGCATTATCACGGGTGAACAATCGCTGACTACATAAGCTTTCATCACTTAACTTTAAAGTCAAGCTAAGCCTTTAATGCAAGCTGTTGCATTTCTGTATTTCTATTCATGTTTAATGACCTCAGTACTTGCACTCTGTCTTTGATCTTGTGCGTCATGCACAGTTGTACTGTGGATGTATTTATCGGAAAGCCACTTTCTTCAGTGCCACATTTTTCACATCTACCATGACCAGGTTGATAGCGCAAAGCACTTTGTGTAGGAGGCTTTCAAGTTCAAAGCTAGTCTTGCAAGGGCACAGGGAAGCTGTGAAGTCCCAGTTAATTTTAGGCAGTCATCACAGCACTAATAGAGTAGGCAGAAATCAAGAGATTGCCCAGCAAAGAGAAAGCCTGTCCTAAAGTTTTGGAATGTTATTTACTGGTGTGTCATTAAAAAAAAAAAAACAACAAATTATCCTGTGTTTGTGTGAGCATGATTAACCATTAGAACAAATCATCCAGGGAAAAAATGGATCCTCCATCTGTGAGACGTGCAGTGTGAGCCTGCGCGCCTGCCCACGGCACACCTGCCTGGGAGCCTGCTGCCTCCCGGCTGTGGTTCCTGCACCGGGTCCAGGGCTTGGCCCAAGCACGCAGGGGCAAAAAGAAATCAGAAGCACCAGTAAACAGCACCAGAACATTCTCTGTCTTGCCATGATTCACTCCTTCCTTTTGCTAACTGTTTTACAACACCCATTTTATCATACCATATAAATACCAGTGTTTGCTCCACTCAGAAATTTTAGTAGAGGTAGAGCTAAAATGGCTTTGTCATTAAAAAAAAAAAAAAATCCACAGAGGGCAACACAGGAAGGTTCAGAAGGAAGGGCTGGAGGCTGGGTGCTTTCTGACAGTGAGAGAAAGAGGAATGATTTAGTGGAATATTACCTCACTCCATCGAACCACTCAATATGTCCCCATCTGTCACCAAGCACTTGCAGGAGGGTGATGGAAAGGAAACCGTTCAGTAGCTTGATAGTCAAGTAAATCAACTGGGCTTTTTCCTTTTCTTCCCTCATTAGGCCCTGCACGCTCACGCTACACATCAGGTGCCCCAGTGCGCTGTGCCAAGGACAAGGGAGGCAAAGGGACAGTCCCCCAGGTGCCATGGGGCTGCAGTGGCCTTGGGGCAGAGGGACCAGCTCCGAGTGCCCCCGGGGCCGAGCTGCCCTGGGGAGCGAGCTCCAGCAGAGCCTCAGAAGACATCTGGGTGTGGAGGAAGACGGATGAACATGCAATATGTTCAGCCAAGCTGCAGTGTGACTAAAGGGGGAGAACGTGGGCACCAGAGCCAAGGAGCCAGCAGAATTGCAGGCAGAGGTAAAGCTCGGAGCCATGGTGTGAAAGCAAGGAGGGACACGTTTAGGCTGAGCATCACCAAAGTGCTTCCTGGCAGGGTGATAGAGGATGCTGCGGAAGCCAGGCTCTGCAGGACCTGCCCGCAATGCTGCTGATGGGGATGGGGGTCCCAGTGCTATTTCCCCCCCTCAACAGTACATAAACTTTCAACCAGACAGACTTTTTCTTACTCCCTGTTTGTGCAATGTCTGAGTTAAGTGCTGGTGTAAACTGAATCCAAATCGCTGAAGGCTCTGTTGCAATGTGCGAAAGGTTTGTTAGTGGCTTTGGGGAGTTTAATGAAACCAGAGTGGGGAGGGAGGTTACATTATGACACCACTGTAGCCAGGGAGTTTTGCCACTGAATTTGAAGGGGTGGGGAACCTTGCTGTCAAGGTTTCACCCATGGGAGAGAAGAAACTGGGGAGGAAAAAAAAAAAATTCTGCTAATTTTACAGGATGCAGTGAAAGTTTTGGAAAGAGTGAGCATGCTTACAGCTGCATCACCAGTGCCTCTCTCCCCGAGCTGGCCTTTCTGCTGGGGCCCATGAAAGTAATGAGAGATGCGCTCTGCTGCCTGGGCTCCAGTGCAGCCTAGAGGAGTAAATAAAGCATGGGCTCAGCTTTGCATCCCCTGAAGTTAATAGCAGCTTTGCTGGCTTGTGAACTTTTTGCAGCAAGAGCCGCAGCTGCCCGTTTGTGCTGAAAGAGCCCAGGACGTCTGCATGAAGTGACATGAGTGCACTCACATGTACAAGAGAAAAAGTAAATAAAGAAGGCTCAGCCCTACTCGCCTGGCTGGAACCAGGCCACAATTTCAGCCTGCTTCTGAACTGCATTACAGCCTTGGCATTTACAAAGCCACATTACATTTAAAACAAGATTTAATCCCTTCCACGGGTTGCAATGCTGTGGCAGAGGCATGGCACAGGGGTTTGGAGGACTGGGTGAGATCTGCAGCCTGGGAAGAGATACGCTGCCCATGCGGTGCAATGCAGAGCCCCCGCGGGGGTCCCTGCGTTTGTGCCTGTGGGGTGCTGGCAGGGACATGGCTACAGCCCATCCTTCCCATGGCACCTGCTGGGACACAGTGTGGGGGCAGTTACGCATCCCAGGATAGCTCAGGCTGCAGCTGTGTGGGTGCACAGCACAGAGGCACGTGCTTTACCTGGTCTGTGAGATTCATAACCTGCTGTGGACAAGGACATGCCTGTAACGCTCTGATATCTGGTGCCATGGTACAAAGGAGCATCGATCTGGGATACTCTGGGCACTCCAGATTGACATACATATACATTATACACATGTATTTATATATGTACATGCATACAATTAACATGTACCCAGGTTCCCAGGCAAACTGGGCTTCCTAGAGGAGACTTTCTGTCGTTTTCGTGTTGGGCGTGCATTCATTTCCCCCCCACCAAGCTGTTTTACACTCGGAGCTTTGGGAAGCCCCTGCCATGGGGGTGTTCACAAGTGTGCTGTATGGTTGTGGTGCTCATTCCTCTGTTCCTGCACTTTGCTGTCACTCTGCACTGTACTCCTTGCCATGACACATGCTGCCCTCCACACCTCCCTCAGCACATCAGGCTCACTTGGCTTCAGCCCTTCACGTTCTGCCTTTCCCAGCCCTGATGACCAGGCAGAGCAGCCCAAAGACTACCAGGCTACCACCATCCTCCAAGGCAACTGGATCCAAATCAGTGAGATGTATCCTACTGCACTGGGCTGTCAGCCTGCACTCAAGACTCTCCTTGAGAAATGATAAGCGATTTGCTGTCTGTTTGATGTGCATTAAACTTATCTCCATTCCTGTGCTCAGAATTATTGATTAGACTAACAGCTGTACCCCTGCTGGTTTGACATTTCCTATCTGTGTAATAGAGAAGGGCACGCTGATTTTGCTATTATCAAAATCCTCTTGTATTCACACAGTCTTTTCCTGCAATTTTCTAATTCCTTCTGGAAAACATGTTACACATTGTCAAGATCAAATTCCTGAGACATCTTGTTTAAATCAAAGGATTCTTTGCACCTTCTGTTTCTTTTGAACATCCATCTGTGCAGTAATAACAAATCAGAGAGCTACTGGGGCAGGGTGAGGCGTCAGTGAGGACCTCAGTCTGTGGTCATACTTGCTGTTATCATACATCATTATGGTAATCATGCTGATGAGACAAATTAGCAAAGTACCTCTTAACAAGGTATGCTTTAAGATCTTCTAACACTGGAGTTTTGGAACAATAACGAGATTAACATTTCCAGCCCACCTGCAAGAGAATAAAACCAAGCCTAATTCAGTTTATTACCTTAAGAGCTCTGCATACAGGTATGTGTTGCTCCATGCTGTCTTCTCAGCCACCAAAATAATCTTCAGTTTTACCTCAATTAACCTCACTCCAGCTACTCCTGCTATAAACCCAGGGTAGCGGTTAGGGGGACCTGTCTCCTAGGTAAGCACCCATGGAGATCTGAGTCCCATTTGCCACACAACCAAGAGTTTATGTCACCCCCTCCCTCAAAGGCTTTATAACTTTTTTTTTTCTTGAAGTGGCAGAATTCCCCAGAGGGGATTTGTGGGCAGGAGAATACAGATGAAGCTGAGCTTCAGCTGGGTTTTCTCCTGCTCAGCAGCAGAGCTTTCCCCTCCAGCCCCCCAGGCTTGCAGGTGCAGGCTTACTCAGCCAGCTGTGCACCCGCAAACGCAGAACACCTTGTTTCACCTTTCCTAATAAGCATGTAACCAAATTAAGGCAGCAGCTCATTATATGTGGTGGTGTCCTTTCCTAACAGGGCTCTCTGCTAACCCAAAATCTGGTAATAAATATGGAAACTCCTACAGTTTGGTGGGATATCATCATTATTCTATAGCATAGCTGTAATATCAATATTCATATAATATTAAAAATTAATGTACACGTTTCTATTAATAATTAATATTATTACTGCAATATTAATAAAATTAAACTAAGCATTGGCACAGACCTCCTAAATGGAGTGACTAAGGGAAAGCATTTAAACCAGGCTCCCTCATCAAGCTATGTGTACTGGAGAACAAGGCTTTTGCTTTTTCACAACGGTGTTTCCAGGGCTGCATGAGATTTGCTCTCTTTTTCTCATCTAATTTCTCTTGCAAGAGCCTGCCCCCTTCCCTTACTCCCAGGCAGGTGAGGAAGCTGTTTCTGGCCTGGGATAATTGCCAGGGTGATGCCAAGGCCAGCTGAGCAGTGCAGGGGGCTGCAGAAAAACGTCCATGGCAGAGCTGCTTGGGGCTGGCCCCATTTTCCATCATCACATTGAGTCAAGTTTGCTGCACCCCTCAAGTCATCAGCTGGTGCAAGGGAAAAGCGGAGGAGCCTGCGTGGCCATTTACACTTGGAAATACTTGTGTGGTCACTGGTTTACCCATTATCACTGTAAAGCAAAGGTAAAATCTCGTGTGTGTGTCTCCCCACCTCCTCTCCCATTGCAGAAAGAAATTAAAAGGACTTTGCAGGCGTGCTTGGGTTAAGGAAACCTCCCCTAGGATGGGAAACGAGATAATTGATTAGGACAGAGTTTAGGAAAATTGGGCTGCAAAAGCTTAATCTTCCTTCCAGAATGATCTCTCAGATCAACTAACCTTCACTGTGAGTGTCAATTAATGAGAAATTACTAAAAGGGGAATCATAATAATTATTGCCAAATGAATATAATGGGGATGTAGGACAGTGAGATTTTGCCTTTAGCTCTTCTACGTCAGCAGCCATGCTCCGGTGGCAGCAGGGATGGTGTGGAGAACCCTGTGAGGACAGACACTGGATAACATCTCTCCCAGAGAAGCACCTTCCTAATGCCCTGTCCAGGAGCGTCTGCAGGACACGAGTACTTTGACCTCCTATAGACGGTGTGAGCTTTGGACTCATATAATTGGGGCTGTTCTCATTACCCAGATAAATGCCTACCTAATCCCACAAGTTAATTGGCACAAATTACAACTACAAAGTTGCTCTGCTCTTGTCTGATAAACTCTCCTAGGAGTTCGGTTTGGCAGGTCTAAGGCAGTCGTCAAATATAATTGTCCACTCATTTACCATGATACAAACCAGGATTATTACCTTCAGTGGAATCACTGGTGATTTGTGCCAGTGGGAGATAAGAAGCAGGGCTGGTGCTTCCTGCTATGGTTCATCATTTTGAAGATCATGCTTTGGTAAAACTGAATGGAGCAAGAGATGGGACACATACACATCTGGGCTGCTTCTATGTTCCTTCTTGATTTTCCCTTTGAGTGTAAATTAAATCCCTGGCATTAAGCCAATTTTATACTGATAGACATGAACACAAAAGCAATCCCCAGGCTCCCAGTGTGTTCCTCCTCTGCAGACTCAGACGGCATTGGTGCTGAGGGTGTTTCGGGAGCCCCACTATCAAGTGACAGTGGTAGAATCACATTTTGGGTTTGTTTTTAAATCCAGGTTATGGGAATTTCTGCAGTGTTCACTGTCACTGCATTAGAATGGGAACGGACTGGTCTTTCACCTGCACAATTCGGCCCTTTGGGTTAGCGGTGAGCCCCTCTAAGCCTTCAGACTGAATACAGACACTTTGTACCTGATCACATTAATGCAAACCACATATAAAATTACCATTTGGTGGCACCTCAAACTTCCTGTGTTGGTTTTTTTTTTTTTTATCCCTACAGGACCAGAGTCTGTTGCCACTTGCACAGTTGCATATCACCGCTGCGAAGGGTAAAGCAAAATACACAGGCTTTGGAGCGGGAGCCCTGGGACTGGGCTGTCTTCAGCCAGGAAAATGCGATCTTATCTCTCAAGATATTTATTTTTCTAACATGTGCAGGATCCATAAGTATCTAGCAAAATAACAGGTCCAGTTGTTCCTGTCTCCTCAGGGAGGCTGTGGAGCCCAGTGGAAGGTGCCTGGTAAATGTGCTGGGGCATTTCTCATCTCTAAGTACTCCAGGTGTTTGCCTTAATACAAGCATGCTAACTTCTCTCAGCGCCTGCCCCATCGTCATCAGCAGCAAAGCACTGATTGTTGAAAGGTGAATGACTTCACTTTTCCAGTTCCAGCATATGTTTGCACATCTGAGAGCAAGAAACGTGTGAAACTCACACAAACTATTGGAATTCCAGCTCCAGGGACTGACAAGTAAATATGAAGTTGCACAGTATTTCATAGAAAACCCACAAATTTTATGTTTGCTGGGATAAAATTGATCCTTTGAGGCGTGTGCCAAGAAAAACCTCTTGTATTAGCTACACCAAGATTCCTCCATCGTCTAGAACTGCAGCTTGATTGAGGAGTTCATGCCTTGTAAACTGCTGAGCTTCCCTGAAAGCAGCCAGAGGCATATAATCTTTTGCTAAGCTATCCATAAGGAGCTCTGCTAGCTTGGGTGAATTGAGAATGTGATAGCAGATTACACTGAATAAAAATGGAAAACCACAATGACAAAATAATGTTATAATATTAAAATAAATCAAATCATATACTGCCATTATTCTGATACAGAATTTTTACACAGCAAATTTGATACATATACGAGAAGTCAAGCAGCCCATTACAATAAACTTCAGAGTTCCTTTTTTAATATAAACTACATCTTAATACATAGTTTGAGATGATCAGGTAGTTTTACACCAACTCAAGTAACAACAACTTCTTCTTGTCTCAGAATACTAAAATAACAAAATCTTTTAATGCTTTGAGTATTGAAATGCTTTGGTTCCACCTGCCACTTCTAAAAAGTGTAAAAACTGCATCTATTGGTTAAACTTTTACCCTAGAGGTGCACCTAACTTTCAAATACAGTTATATTAATAAAGATATGAAATGCAATGTAAATACAGGTTTTTGGCTTTCATCATATGCTTCACGCTATGCAATTATTAAACTCTCAGCTGGATTCAGGCATTGCAAAGTGTGAAAATGTGGCCAAAATTTCCCCAAACTAACAATCATTTTGGCTGTTTTCATTCTGGGGTTAAACTGGAACCATGGAGACCATGAAATGGTTCAGAAATGGTTAAGCTCCTGTCCTCAGAAAGCAGTATTGCTTTAGCAGATGTCATTTTGCTCACCCCAAAATGAAAGCATCCATCACTGTGGGTCCCTCCTGAAAACCTTGGCCACTACAGCACAGTGTCGCCCCTTCAGCTTCGATGTTGGTGAGGCAGCGAAGTGTGGGAGAGGGTTTCCCCTGGCAAGTACCTCGTTTGTCACAATAACAAGAAAAAGAATACATCGAGCGGCTCTTCCTCATGCAGAATAGCTCCTGCTAAAAAAAGACATCTTCTTTTCTGAAGTCCGGTAAACATTTGAATTTGCTGGGAGAAGTCCGTACACAGGCCAGGCCGGGGAGGCACGGGCAGGTGTGGTGCATCCGCCGCCCGGAGAAAGGGACCTGGGGACAGAGCACAGGCGTCAGGGACAGGGAGCACAGCAGCAGTGGTGCTTGGGGAATGGATTCAGGTGAATAGCGGGGATATGGGGGATGCTGCTGGGCTCCCTCCACAGCAGGAGGTCCCCACGAGTGGCAGCACAGGGGCTGGAGAGCAGATGTCAGAGCCAAACGCGTTGCATTTCCTGGTCAAGCCATAGTTAAGAGCAAGATGTAACGGTCCGTGTTGCTGTGTAAATCTACATCTGTGACACATGTTCTCCATTTAGTCCTGTTTCATAAAGGAGTCTGTTGTGAAACAACACTGGCCTTTAGCACCACATTTTGCGGTGTGTACTGTGCAGGGGTTTCTGCTTGCCCTAATTCCTGCACTGTCATATGGCACAGAGCGGCCTGTCAGCTGCTAGCCGGACCCGGGAACCACAGGATCCCATGGTAATTCAAGCTGGAAGGGACCTCTGGAGGTCATCTCGCCTGACCTCCCTTTGAGCAGGATCCTTTTTGCCACAGGGCAGAGGTTTCTCATTTCATGCCATCCTCCTCCAGCTACGCTGTGTTGCAGGGAGCACACATACGGACTGCATTAAACAAATCTAATTGCCCCACGATGCACACATGCACCGATACTCGTTAACAACTTGATCAAAAGCTCTGTCTTTTATAGGAGCCATGCCTCTGCCAGCACATGAGCCCAGCTGGACAGCCTGGTGGGACAGCACGGCCGGGAGCTGCGGTGCTGCCGGCGCATGCTCAGCATCCATCTGGATGCAGGGTGGGAAGAACAGAGGTACAAAGCCACTGCTGCTGGCCAGGCAGGCAGTCCAAATTCCCAAATTTCCAGATTTCAGGGTGGTTTGAGCCCGCAGTTTTAATATTCCAATATTGTTTTGTGTTGGTGTGCAAATTTTCTCCTTAAGAACATCAAAGGGAGAAAGTCCCACAGGTTCCCCCATGCATCACGCCAAGGAACCTGCCCAATTCCAGTGGCACCCCACCGGGTGGGGGGTGAATGGGGGGCTCACATCACTATAGTGCCCTGGGCCAGTGCCAGACCCCTGCCCAGCACCACTGGAAGAGCAGCCCCAGAGCGAGGAATGCCATGGGCTTCCCCACACCACCTACCACAGCCCCTTTGCTCTGGTGCAAGCAGAGAGGCCACCAACTGCAGGTGCTGGGGACTCCCCGTGGGAATCACACCTCTCGGGCACCCACACGCAGTGCTGCAGAAAAACCTAAAACCTGAGCTCCTCGGGCTGGTAAGGCTGACTCAGAGGTACCTCTCAGCCCTCTGACAGCTCAAGTGATTTATTCAAAACGTTACATTAGCTGCAAGGAAACGTGCCTTTCAGCGGGACTCCCACGCTGAAGATGTGGCTTAATAGTGTACCTGGCTGGTGACAGGCAGCAGGTGACAACGCTGCAGGACAGGCACCTTGCTGGGGCATGCAGCTTTGCTGGAGCAATGCTGGCTGAGCACCGGTGCATGCTTTGCCATGCCCTGTGCCCACCACTGGGTTTTAATGAGCACAAGGGCATGGGAGGTTGTAGGTGAAAAGAAAGCATGAGAGCTCCTGGGAGAGATGTGGGGGTTATGTGCAAGGTGCACAGTGCCAGCAAAGCCACCCCTGTGCTGCCAGCTCTGCCACCTGCCTGGCCCTGCCTGCAAACCCTGCCTCCGCAATGCCAGCTGAGATGGTTAGCAGCATCAAGCCAACGCCATCTAGTTGCTGAGAAGGAAACTAGAGGGTGGAAACCCAATTGCCAGCCATCTCCTCCAGGATATCTCCAGGCTCTGCTGGAGGTCCCCGAGGTCGTGGCATGGTGGTGGCAGTGCCTGCTTGGCGCCTGCAGGCAAAGGAAAGGTTTTGGTGCTCGGGACAATTGGTCTGCCAGCTGCCCTCCTATCCAAATACTTAGGGGAGATGAACCATTAAGCAAACTCCTCATCCTTAAAAATATCTGATTTCACATCCTACAGTAAATCTATTTGCTCTGTGTTTGTCATGAAGAGCAGTGGGCTGAGGAATGTAAATCTAAAATTAACCTCATAAAGCTTATAAACATCAGTGACTACAACCGTAAGTCTGGGGTGGACAAGCATCTTCTCTGATTGTAATTATGCAGGCAATTAGCTTAAAACATATCAGCCAGTATAAGTTACTGCCCAATAGCAATAAGCTCATAAAAAAACCAACCCTAGAAGATGATTTATCTCATCTGGAGACTCCTGTTAAAGAGCCCTTACAAGAAAACCCTCCTACATTACATAGCAAAAATGAAAAATTGGTTCCTAATATCAGAGCAGAAGATTTAAAAATTTAACTGTAATAAAACAGAACCCTTCACCTTCCTAGAACTGGGAAAATAAGCCATAGATACTGAGCTGAGAAGCCAGGCATTGGATGAGACAGTAAGAGGCAGCTAACTAGCTGCACATTTATAATGGAAATTTATTCCCTTGGCATCTTTCACATGTGAGGAGTCCTGGGCCATACTCTTCCCTGAGGATGCTCTGAAGACCACCAGGTTCTCAGGCTCCTTGGTAACATCCCATTCAGTCTTTTGTATTACTTATAAATAACCAGCCTTTTACATAGCATGTATAGCATATGTAATTACATAGCCTTAAATAATATAATGATATTAACAATTACATTTAATAATAGAGTGTATCGGATAATAATGTACTAACATGTAACTAGTGTTTTATATATATATGTGTATATATGTATACATAAATATATATTCGAAATTAGTAGGTAGAATAGAAGCGAAGAGAGCCCATGGTGAGTTTTCTCAAGTACGAGTGTGTGTCAACACCTTCTCAACACCATTTGAAGGCACCAGTGGCTCTCAGCCTCTGGAGCACAACGGGACATCGCTGTTTGATGGCAGGGACTGTGCTGCAGTGATGCACCAGGTGTCCCAACACTGGCTGGTGACATTTTTATGCTTGTGATGGGATCTTGTCCAGTGGCACTGAGGTCGGTGGCATTTGCTACACTCCTGCTCACACATGTAGGCATTGCCAGAGTTGGGCTTGGGAAATGCTAAAGCTGGTTTGCATCATGTCATGAAGCAAAACAGCAACAACAAGCTAATCAGAAAACAGTCTGGAAAGTGTGTAGTACTTTCATCCCTGGATTCTCTTCAGCATAATTCTGACAGTAATGTATTTCCTTACGTAGGTACCTTCGGCACTTTTTCCATACAGATGCAAATGGCTGGGTATTGTAAGGCATAGAATGTTTCCCTGCCTTTTCACCACATATAGCTTTCATGCAACGTGACGTACAGCCCAGTATATTCTTGTTTCTTTCTGCCCTGCCAGCTCCAGTCCCCCAGCCCCCCCGGTGACGTACTCACTCGGTGACTCAGAGGATGGCACTCCTCTCCCAAATTTCCCATTGGCGTGCACATTCGCAGGCTGCGGATCCAGAGGCTAACCGCACAGCACATCCCTCCTCCGCACTGCTGGTCTCGGTCGCAGGCCTGGAGTTCAATACAGCATTAGGCAAATAAAATGAATAATAAATATATTCCAGAAGTAGGACAGATCAGGTGTTCAAGGGCTGCCTCTGACACCCCACAAGTCATCATGGCTCATTAAGGTGGAGTAACAAGATTCAAGGCTGATTTGCAATACTTGTATCTCCCATGGATCTGAACATACAGGTTCCTGGCACAGTTCAGAGTGGAGCCCAGGGTGTTTAAAGCCATGACCACATACGGAGCTACTCAAGACCAAATCCAGGACAGTCAGTGACTTACAGTCCCAGCTTCTGAGCACTGCCGGACCATGGCATGTGCCACTGCTTTCCCAAATAGGAGCCTGAATAAGCTGGGGCAGGTGCAAAGATCAAGCACACCCACCAGGAATCCTGTCTAATGGGAAGCTAAGATAGGAAATTACCCATTAATTTAAAGACTTTTAAGTAACTATTCCTTCTAACTTCTTATGATAATATCTTATGGTTGAATGCCTTTGCAAATGCAAGACTGCGCGATAGTTTTACTAGAGAAGTCCAAGTAGCTATAATAGAAGTTTAAATATGGATTCTGTGGTTGTTATCTAGAATTACATGTAACTAGAAGAGGTCTTAAATGTGTAACAGAAAAAGCTTTGCATAAGTATCCACATCCAAGAAAATGCTGTTGTGGTAGCATTCCCCCTGCAAGTGGTGGGGAGGGAAATATATCAGCTACTTACCCAATACAGCTTAGATAAGCAAAAAACAAAATGCAAACTATTGGGTATGTTTTAAAAAGCAGAAACCATGAAGAGTAATTGAAATGTTAGGGTTTTGAAATGGGTTTCTGCACATCATTTATCCATTTCTAAGCCAAAAGCTTATCAGTCTTTTCATTATACACATTTCACGCAAAAAACCAGACCCCTTTCTCTGATGAAAAATGCCATTAGTTAAAGGTTCTGATTACACCCCAAAGGTAAGCTTAATTAACTCACTACTCTCTGAATGTTTGACAGGAGTGATAGACAGAAGGCACTGGTCAGCAGTACATAAACAGGCAACTTGTAAAAAAGTACATAAAAGATGATAACAGCTCTGGGGAAGTCTGTGTATCAGAGCAAACATTTACTTGAGGAAAAAAGCTTACAGATCTTACCTTGGGATTTACATGATAAATGCCATTAGACTGTACTCTACTGGGTAAATATTATACTAGATCAACCAACAGAAGCCAGACCAAAATAGGTATTTACAGATCAGCCAGTAATTTAGGAAGAAGCTGTTGCGTTAGGGTCAAGCTATTAAATAGCGTGTGTAACCCAAATGGCTAGCAGTCCTCCTAAACACACATTTAACAAAGCAGGCAGCTTTATGCTACAGGTGAGCCCAAACACACAGAGTATTTACTTATAAGACTAATACAGCCATAAAACTACTGCTACAGCCTGCCTGGTAGATAACGTTTACTTTGAAACTTCTCTCCTAAAAAAAAAAAAAAAAAATAGAAAAAGTTCTCTCATGGTCTAATTTTGCTCTAGTTGCAAAAAAACTGCACGTCCAGCATTGCTGGCAGCTCCCGGCATGCCGGCAGCCACTGCTCAGCTGGGGTCACAGGCTCTGCTATTCCTCAGCAGTCAGCTTCTTACTCCCTTTTTTTCTCAGCTGTATGTCTCAAACCCCATCCATCTCCGTGGGACAGGTCCTGGAGTGACATGCCACTCAGCCACAAAACAGGTCTGAGTATGTCCTAATAAGCAAAACCATCTACAACACTGTGCTGAACAATTTCTTTTTAAAACTCACACACACGTATATACATCTGGCAGAACTCTGAAGGCTCCCTTTCCAAAAATGTATGACAAGTTTTGAGAATATTCTACCCAAATGCTCCTGCCCACACCTTATCTGCAATGTGTAATCCCCACTGCTGCTCCTAACCTTCACAGGGCACAACATAAAGGACATTCCTCTTCAGCACCCCATTTAAACACAGTTTTGCGGAAAATGCAGCTCAAGGAAAAAAGTCCCAAGTGAAATGCCAGCTCCAAAGGCAACTGAAATCAGCACATGAACCACCACTGTAGTGAGGAAGGTTTGAATCAAGTCCTTAAATTGCAAAGGAAAAGCACCTTTCAGGCTCAGAGGATGGGGACGGCAACACCTACATCAGCTCTCATCTGAGATTTGCCTCTTCATCAAAAGCCAAAAATGCATCAAATTTACCACTGTTTAAACAGAAATGCACTGCAATAGTTAATAAAGTAACATTTTCTAGCTCTAATCTATTTTTACTTTTTGAATCTGCTTTGTCCTTGATCTGTCATTCAGTACTTCACAATTCCTTTAATTAATGGATTAATTATGCTTTAAAGGTGTAGCTACAATTCTAATAAGATACTTCTATAAACTGCTCCTCCATTGCTTGAAATACTTCTACTTAAAAGAAACTTGAAAATCTCAAATATTAAAAAATTCCTTCACACTCTCTGCTCTGAAAATTAATCAGTCCTGGGAAACGATCTGACTTCCAGAGAAATGCCTATGAGCCATTTCACGGACTTGAGTGAAGTCCAGATGGGGAGCCTGGACAGTCACGGAGTAATCAGCTGCTGTGAGTACAACTTCTGATGGTTACAAAAGACATGTAAGCTCTTGAAGGAATGCAAGTGCTGGGTTATTAATCCAAAGCAAACACTAAAAAAATCATTTTACTTAAGAGTGATGCAACACTTTGGGTTAAATAACGTCTTTGGAAAAAAATATTTTCACAACCAAAGTAAATCTCAAGCCTAAAAACAACAACAGAGGAGTCATTTGCAATGGGTGGCTATTGAGGGGAAAAAGCACCACAGTCATACTTAAAAAAAAAAAATTCGGTAGCGTTTTGTGCTGCTTGCAATGCCGGTGCATATCCCGGTGGGACTGGAGGGGCTGGGGGGGCTCGGGGGGCTCTAGTGGGCCCTACCGGGGCAGGGTTGGGGTGGGGGACAGCCCCTAGCCCTGGAGAAGTGGCTGGAGTCTGTGCACACTCAGGGACCAACCTGGGGACACCCCACGCCGGGTCCAGGCATCCCGCACCCCGAAGGGACAGACCCCACCCCATGGCACCCCCCACCCCAGAGAGCCGCAAGCCCTGATATCATCCCCCGCAATGAGACACCCGATATCCCGGCATCGCTCACCCCAGAGACACCCCCAAGCTCTGGCAGTACTTAGTCCAGAGAGACCCCCTGTTCCGGGCATCCCTCACCCCAGAGAAACCGCCACGTCCTGGTACCTCTTCTCACAGAGAGACCCCCAAGCCCTGGCACCTCTCACCGCCTGGCACAGTCCCCCCTTCCCCATCCTGGGTATCACTTACCCCAGAGAGACCCCCAAGCCCCGGCACCTCTCACCGGCAGGCACACCCCCCGCTCCCCTTCCCCGTCCTGGGCATCACTTACCCAGAGAGCCCCCGGCCCCCTCCCGGCAGAGCGAGCTCCCCTGTATCCTGGCATCACTTACCGCAGGCAGCCCCCCACGTCCCACTACCGCTCACCGAGACAGACCCCCAAGCCCTGTCCCCCCCAGCCCCGCGCCGAGCCCCCGGCCGGTTCCAGCCCGCCTGCGGCTGCCGCTGCCGGCGCGGCGGGTCCCGTCGGTGCCGTCGGTGCCGTGCGGCGGTGCTCACCCCGGTGATGACGGCGCCCTGCCCGGCCGCCAGCAGCAGCAGCAGCGGCAGCAGCAGCAGCAGCAGCAGCGGCAGCACCGGCGGCGGCGCAGCGCCGCGCAAGCTCCGCATGGTGCCGTCCCGCGGCCCCTGCGCTCCCCGCGGGCGCAGCGCGGCGCAGCGGAGCCGGGCACGGCGGCCGCCCCAGCCGTTATAAAGCCGGGGCCGCCGTTGGCGGCAGCGTGAGTCACCCCCGCCCTGGCAGCGCCGCGGCCCGCAGCGCGCACCCCACCGCGCACCCCACCGCGCCCGGTGCGCGGCCGTGGGACCAGCCTGCGCGGCTGCGGGGCGCGGGCGGGGGGCAGCCGGGGGATGGCTGGGGGGCAGAGCACGGCGGGGGGCGCGGGGGTGCAGCCTGCAGCGAGCAGCCCGTGGAATGTCCCAGGGATGGTCGGGGGACATCCCACAGCAGGTCTGGGGGGGGACATACTGCAACATGCTGGGGACATCCCTCAGCAGGTCTGGAGGGGACTCCCACAGCAGGCTGGGGGAGGGGGGATGACATCCTGCAACATGTTGGGGACATCCTGCAGCGGGTCTGGGGGGACATCCTGCAACATGCTGGGGACATCCCGCAGCAGGTTCGGGGGGGGGAGATGAACATCCTGCAACATGTTGGGGACATCCTGCAGTGGGTCTGGGGGGTGTCACCCCACAGCAGGTCTTGGGGGAACACCCTGCAACATGCTGGGGACATCCCACAGTGTGTTGGGCACTTCCCACAGCAGGTCTGGGGAATCATCCCAAAGCTGGCCTGGGGACATCCCACAGCAGGTCAGGGCAGCACACAGCAGGTGCAGAGGGGATCCTGCAGCCAGCGGGGACATCCCGCAGCAGGTCAGAGCACATCCTGAAGTGGGCCAGTGGTAGCCCTGGGCCAGTGGTAGCCCTGGGCCAGTGGAGCCAGCCTGGAGGCCTGTCTTGGCCCCAGTGCCCATGTCCCCTCTGCATGTGCTTCTCAAGCTGCCCAGCCTGCAGCAGCCCCAGAAGTTCTGCCAGCCCCAGCCCCGATGTTCCCCCTGCTCCCCTCTATGAACAGGAAGCACTCGCAGCCCCCAGCCCAGCCTCTGCTGAGCCCCGCAGTGCTGGGGGCAGAGGGGCATCAAGGCAGTTACCCCACAGGCCCCCAAGAATTGAATCCATCCCAGTTCCTGCTTACCGCACTTAGCCCAAGAGATGCCAATGCTGAGTAAAAGAGTAACGCTCATGTGTACTGCTTCACCTTACTCCTCTGTGGACCCACCTGAGCATCAGGGTGCTCTGGAGCCCAAACCCCCTTTGAACTCACGTTCTCCTCCTCCTCCCTCCCTGCCTGAGCTTCTCCCCCTTCTGTGGGCAGCACCCAGGGGCACAGGGAGGAAAACAGCTCTTCTCTTCGGCAGGGCTGGCTCCCACCCAAAGATCTATGGGGGGAAGAGGGTGGGAAGAAGGGGCTGGGGGAGCTGGGACCACCGTTTCAGAGGCAGTGCACCCCTAGCTCCTGCCAGCGCTAATGCCAGATCAGGGTCTGCTTGCCTTGGTGAGCTACCCTTCCGAGATGTATGCTGCTGCGATCTAACACAAGCTGAGGTTTAACGACTAACGATGCCACCTCTAGGCACCTCTGTCCCCTATAGAGGGAGGACTTCGGAGCCCAGTGACAGCCAGTAAAACACATGCAAAGTTTCCTTTCCCTGCCTCTCTCTCATTGTTTTTCTTCTCTATTTTCATTTCCTCGCTTTCCCAGCTCTTTATGCTTACTTCTTTTTACCTTTCTTCTCCCTCCTTTTTGTCCCTTTTCTTGCCTCTGTTCCCACTTCCATCTCTCCTGTCCCTCCATGCCACCCCCTCCTCCGGTGCATCTCCTTCTTGCACATAGCTCCCTGTTTTCTCAGATTTTTTAAATTCTCTTTTTGCAAACAGGCAGGTTGAGTTCGCAGAGCCCTCGTCTCCCTGAGCCCTCCAACAGTCTCGTCCTTTGGCTGAGGCCAGTTTAAGCGCAGCTCCCGCTTGGTTCAGTCCCAGTCAGGAGCTGTCGAATCGATTTGTTAGTGGCGTCCCCCCAGGAATCGGTCTGTCTGGGGGTGTTTTCATTACAAACATGGCCTTTTTGGGTGCTTATGACTATTTTGTAAAAGTGCACTCAAGACAAATATACGGGCTGAGTAAATAGAGCCTTACTCCAAGGATGCTTTAAAAGCAAATTGGGATAAGCCAATTTCGACATGAAAGTATTAAAATAACTGGGATAGATCCTTTGCTCTTGTAAACCCACGTGGCTGGCCTGAATCACAGCAAGTTTAAACCAGGTGAAGGGATTAGCTTGTTTAAAATTTTATTTGTATCCTAGAAATTTTAAATTAATGTAAAGCAGGAATGATTATTTTCACAATCCCCAGCTGCCCAGGACTTTAAAAAACAAATTATAATTTTCAGCTCTAAACCTCCTGCTCCTTCAAAAACACTACAGAATTGAGGGGAAATAAAAAGGGGGAAGGAAAGAATTTTTTTGCAGTTTTATGTAGGCTCTGTCATTTCTTGTAAAAGCCATTTTACATAAAAGGTATCATTTGTGAAAGGTTACCAGTCATCAGCCTGGAAGGGCAGCATTATACATCAAGATGGGTATGCTATAGACTTGCTAGCATCCATCCTAATGCTGATAATCTTACTACCAACTTGTGCTAAAACCGGTTTGCTATTAGAAGAGATCTTAGACATCTATATGGCCTTTAGGTGGTTACAAAATTGTAATGAAACATTAATTAAATCTAATAAAATGATTGCTGCTCTTAAAAAAAAGTGAAAGTTGAGGAGGTGAATCTCTGAATTTCAGTGTCATTACCACCTAGATAACTGTTCAACTACAGAATAGTAAAAATCCACATAGTGTCTTGAATGTAAATCTCCATATTGCCCTTCTCACAAATGCACCCGAATGTCAGAAGTTCTTTTATTTCTTTTGATCTACTTTGAAGGATAACCTCATATCAGTTTTCTTAGTTTAAAAGGGTATTTTGCAGAGTTGGGTTTTTACTGAACCAATTAATTCTGAAACATGTAACATTTCTCTCAGTATTTCTTTCTGTCTTGGCTGGTGCAATACCAAAAACACCTGGAGTGCACCTGGGGACATGGGGGACAGCACGGTGCATGACCCAGCCTAGTGCAGAAGCAGCTTTCCAGCCTCTCCCTTACATTCTTGCACCTCATATACATTACACCTCTCACTTGATGTTATTCGCACCTTGGAGCTGGGGCTCAGGTTTGGGCCCCTCAGCCCCAGCCAGACCCTGAGGGGCTGGAGCGTGTCCAGAGCCGGGCAGGGGCTGGGGCACAAGGCTGGGGGGGGGCGGGGGGAGCTGGGGGGGTTCAGCCTGGAGAGGAGGGGCTGGGGGGGCTGATCGCTCTCTGCAGGTGCCTGACGGGGCGGTGGGGGGGTATCGGTCTCTTCTCCCAGGTGACAAGCGACAGGACAGGAGGGAACGGCCTCAAGTTGCGCTGGGAGGTTTAGGTTGGATATCGGGAAAAATTCCTTCGCGGAAAGGGTGGCCAAGGCCTGGCCCAGGCTGCCCGGGCAGGTGGGGGGGTCACCGTCCCTGGGGGTGTTTAATGGCAGCGCAGACGCGGTGCTCAGGGACATGGGTCAGCGGTGGTCTGGGCAGTGCTGGGTTGACGGTTGGACTCGATGATCTCAAAGGTCTTTCCCAACCTAAATGGTTCTATGATCCTATGATTATCACAATTAAAATAGATACCTTCCCCATTCCTCCATGCAGATATTTTCCAATCCATACCTGCAATACTCTCCCAGCGTAAATGAATCTACCTGATAAGAACTTTTTTCCTCCTGTACGAAACCAGCCAGCAGTAGGATCCAGCGCAGTCACCCTGTGGGCAAGTCTTCAGTGGAGCTACAGCTTTGGCTATGCTTGGGTAGGGTCAGGCTTCTCCCCAGGAGGGAACCCAAGAAATCCCATTTTCAGATCACCTTCACAAATCCACTAAACACCTTCCTGTACCATAAAAACTCCAGTATCAGTATTAGGAAATATCAGTCCAAGTGAATCACAATACTTTAGATTTGACACAGTATGTTAACAATCATCCATAAATCCCCAGTTACTTTAAGAACCTGGAGTGAAATACCTATTTTTATCTGTCAGTGTGGTTGGTAGCTCTCTCTGGTTCTTCTCAAAGCCTCAATTTTACTGAAAGCTAACTATGTATGAGTAGGCATTCCAATAATTATTTGGCCTATTCAAGTGATAATGCACTACAGAGTTTACAGATTTTTCAAGACTGAGAATGTGAATATGTCAGCTATCTAAAAGATAATTTTCTCATAAAAGAAATGAGAAAGAACATGTAATGTGAGACAGGAGAATTATCTTTTTGTCCTAAAACCTCTCTTAATAACGACAGTATCTAATTTGTTTCATCTTTCACACTCTCTATCTGACAATGGTCTGAATTCAGCAAAATGGTGCAAGTTTGCTGACTCGTACAGGAAGAATATACTTATCAGATGCTTATATAGATTTATAGTCTAGATGTGGAAGTTCACCCAAGCTATGGAAGACCTCAGATCAGTTGTCTTTAGTGCCTGGAATAAGCTGAACACACAGCTCAGGCAAGAATAACTGAATTTCTAAGCTGTAACATGAGTTGGGATGCCATCCTTCTCTCACTCAACATTTCTGCTTTATGTCAGTAATTAACATCCAGTGAGGCAGAGGCTGACCAAAATCATCCCCTCCGCAGCCGACCAGCCCAAGACCCTTCTCAGTCTTGGGGATGTACTCTGTCTTGGGGATTGTACAGAAGGCCAAGAGGCCCTTTCTGCTTGTATTTGCATTAAATTAGGTCCCCAGCATTTACCCAACTACTATTTATGTTTGGGGTTTTTTTACTATTGCAAAGATTTCTGTAAATTACTTCTAAGTTTTCTACCTCTGTCTCTGATGTGGCTGAAGTTGGCCAATGCCTTCACAAGTTACCAGCAGCAGGCTGGCTGAGAAACGGAGGCTTCGTACCTGCAGCTCTCACTGAGACTGTGAAACCCAGCTGGGATCTGAAGTGTAAATGGCTTAGCAAGTCTGGGCACCCACCGGTATGATCTTAGATGATATAGACAGCAGTTTGCGTAATTATGTAATGTACGGAAAATGAAAGGCAGTTTAGAGTGTTATACGCAATTCTTACACTTGTAGTTGCCTTTGGAGATGTCCATGAGGCTGCTGCTTGCGTGAACTTGTAGGCACGTCTGGGATGTCAACATGTGTCTGCCCCAGGGTGGGATGCAGGCGAGGAGGCGGCGTGGAGAGCAGCAGCAGCATGTCCACCCACAGCCACGGAGCACCCAGCTGCACAGGAAACAAGGAACTGCTTATCGTCAAGGGGACACCTTGCCACCCACAGCTCAGTGAGCCACAATGGTCTTTCTTCATGATTACCGCACCCCAGGCTCATGGCTGGCCTCTTCTGACATCAAACTAATTAATTTTTTAAAAGTCTTAAGAGACAGGCAGATTTTAGGATTAGAAGAGTCACCGTTAGTCTGAATTCCTACTAAATCAAGCTATAAATTTCATTAGTGAATCCTAAATATAGAGAGATAATCTGTGTTTTAAACTAGCACATATCTCAAGAGAAATCAAGCATTGACTTAAAACAATGAAGAATTCACCACTTCCCTCAGCAAACTGCTCCAACTCTTGGAACCTTGTTTCCTGCTTGAATTTCACTGATGTGGACCAGCAGATTATATTATGCCCTCTAATACCAGGAATTTTCACATTCTGTGAGTAATTATAAGCTGGGAACAAATCCCGTGATCCCTGTTTATTAACAATGAGCCCTCTTACTCTCTCACTACAGAAGCAACATTTTTGTCACCGTCACATTGTTCTGGTAGCTCATCTCCAAGCCCTTTCCAAGACATCAACAAACTTTGTAAAATTTCTGGAATGACTTCAGGAGTATTTTCGCCCCCTACAATTAGCCACACAACTCTATTCTTAGTTATATTTTCTTCCAGACCGAGTCAACTACCAGCACATAAACAGAAACAGCCTTGTTTAATAAAAATGAAACAGATTTGCAGAACTCTTCAGCAACAAAGAAGCATCTCAAAGTGTTTTTATTTCTGAGGTCAGATGATAGTTGTAATGAGCTGCTGTTCTAGTGGCATGTTCCTAGTGCTCCTTGTGTCTCATTAGGCTGCCTTTCAGTGTTGCTGTTGTCATAGTAGTCCATGAAGAACCTTATATAAGGAATAAGAGGATGGTTCTGCAGTATATTTAAAAAAAAAAAAAAAAAGTGTTTAACAGATAAGTGCTAATGTTCTAGATCAGAGATTCTTACTCCCTTACTCTGCACTGGATCATGTAATCACATGAATCATTTTGATTGCGAAGTACATGTTCTCCCATCAGCTCCAAGGGATTGAAGTGGAATATTACAGGCTCTACTCATGGAACAGTGGCAGCAGTAGAACAAGAAAAGGCTGCAAACGTACAACCAAAACGAACAATTTCTAGTTGCTCATGAAAATTTACTCCTTTGACTTGTACACAGATTTTATTTAGACTTCTACACATCCGTATGACTGTGTGTGCCAAATCCAGGGCAGCACAATTCGGAATGATTCAGTGGGAATTGCGGATTTCTGTGACGGGCAGGGACTCAATGCCTTTCTGTAATTTTCAGATGTCTTTAAGAAAACATCAAATTTTTGCCAAGAAGATGCAGTATTGGTTTGGGGAGTTAGCTGGACTTTGGGGAAACATTCTTTCAACCTTCTTTTCTTCCTACTGATTGCTTTTGGTAGGAAACATCTTTCTTTGGCACACCAAAATGGGTTAGTAGCTGCAAGCTGTGGGTAGGGGACGGGCTGGAGGGTCCATGCTGTCTCCCTGCACACTTGAACCTACAGAGTGAGACAGTTTTTCAGTGAAATGGGACTTACTGGGCCATGGAGGAAGGAGGTGGAAATGCTTCCGTAGCCACAGAAATCAACCAAATGCAAGAACTGTGGCGGGTTATTCAGGAGGGCATCGTTTAGCTCTGCTCTCACCACAGGCCATTTATTGTATGCCTCAAAGGGAGCTAGCTAGACTCATGCCAAGCAGGTTTTGTAACTCTGCATTTAATAAATAAAACAACCCAACTTTCCTCCCTGCCAGGGCCCTCACGGGTCCCTCTGGTCCCTGCCAGTACCCTCAGTGGTCCCTGCCTGCAGCCCACCCTGGTGCCTGCACGCCCCTGAGCCATGCGTACAGCCCCTGCCTCCCACCCCCCCAGGCACCACACAAGTCCCCTCTGTGCCCCTCAGCACAGAAACCAGTGGCAGCACTTTGAATGCTGCTAATACCCAGCTTCCCACTATCTCCAAGGGGACCAAGAAGAGGTCACTTGTTCAGTTTTTATTTACTGTACTCGTGCTGCATGGCTTCCTTGGATTGCCTGCAGTGAGCAGGCAGAAATTTTATAATTTTTTTTCCTCCTTAACAGACACAGTTTAGTTTCTGTTTTGGTTCTGTTCTGTTGCTTTGCTTTTCCAGTCCTTCACTGGAATGTGGTGGTGGCCAGTGCGAGGATACAGGGCAGGTTGTGCTCCTGCCCCTATTAGCATACTAGGTCAGGACAGAATTACCCTCAGAGGCAATACCCAGCAACAGCCATCAGTTGTTTGGTTTTTACATCCTGGGTGTGGCAAATTTCCAGAATCAAGTGGGAATTTTACCCCTAAAATCCCTTGTCCTGCACCTTCATTCTGTCCCGCTGGTGTGTGATGGCTGTAGCTTTTCCCCCATTAATTTGGGGTATTTATGGCAAGTCCCTGGTGTGTAGCAGGGTGTGTGTGTGGGGGATTTACAGGGAGGGAATTAGAGGCAATGGTCCAGCTGGGACCACATTTCTGTACATCCCACTGGATGGGGCGTTCACCACCACTAATGGGGGATTAGAAGCTTGGTGGCTCTCCAGCCTTCCCTAATGCTGAAGAGGCAGAAATAGGGAGGACACATGCACAGAAAGATCTCATCCATTTTCTGATCTGTCTTGGCCCTCAGGGTCCCTGTGAGTTTGTGTGGGTTTTTTTTCCTCTTATTTTCTCTCCCAGTTTTCTCATTTCTGACTTTTTCTCTCGCCCCTGAACTTTGTGCCACTTCATCTTTCACTGCCACAGGAAGGCAGGTATTCCCAGCAGAGCCAAGCTGAGGTGCCTCCAGGGCCTGGAGTACTGCTGAATTCCTTTTCCTCCTTTTCATCTGTATTGAAAATTGCTCAGAAAGGTGAAAAATCCAGCAAAATGGTATGTTAGTAAAAAGCATGCATTAAAAACCCTGTGGGGATGGCTGCAAAATGCTTCCCCTCACCAGAGACACCTCCAACATGGAAACTTCACTTACTACTCTCTTGAGTATGAAGTCATAAAATTATAATGTCTCTCCAGTGACATTTCTGAGAATCCCAAAGCACTTAGCAAATCGCATTCTCCTGAATTACTTTAGTGGTGGCTGGGGTACAACCAGATCTGGGGTGACAACTGGTAAGTGTTGAATTTCACATGCCCACATTAAAGAACAACTCTGGACTAAAAAAAAGATCCCCACTCCTGGCTTGGTGGTGGTGGTATTTTCAAGTTTTTTTCCTTAGGGTGCAGAAAATAAAGTGCTAATGTGGAGCTTAGGTCTGTTTGGGCTATTCTCAGGAAAAGCCCTGGAGTCTTTAGCATCCCCAAGAAGTCAGCATCTTGGTTTTATCTTTCAGCTGAATACAGGAGACCCTGACAAACAGCAGTCACGAGGGTGAGTCCTGCACATGCAAGTGAGGGCACTGCCTTGGGCATCCTGCACACTCCTTACCCCCTGACTTGGCTGGGTTGGTCTGGCTGAGGGGTTGATGCAAAGCCCCAGCTCAGGAAGGCGGGAGGTGGCTGCGGGCAGGAGGCAGACAGGGAAGCCCTGACTGCGTCTGCAGCTCAGCGCGCCCGCCAAGCCCTGGCTTTCGAGGGAAGAGTGTGACCTACTGCATCACCTCTTGAAGACGAGCTGTTACAAAGGACAAATTATCCACCTCACCCTCCTACTCCTCACTCTATTCTTCTGCCAGCTCACTCTTCAAGAGCCACTAGTGCAAAGGGCAGCTAATTATTCCAGGAATTCAAGTTGGTTGCTTTTATGGTAAAGATCAAACAAAACCAAACCCCCAGCAATGCAGGCTGGTGTTGGCTGCCTGCCTCAGCAGCTAGCCGAGTGCTGGGAAGATGTGTTTCATCCTCCAAACAGCTTGTTATCTGGGTAGAAGTCACTAGACCACAGATGGGGAGGAATGGCAGAAGAGGAAGATGAGGCTGGCAGGAGGAAAGGAAGCAGCAAAAAGGAGGGTGGCTGGGGTGTGAGGAAGCAAAAGGTGCAGCAGAGGTTGTCTGTGCTTGGCCATGTGGTCTGGCAGCACCCTCAGCATCAGCTCTGTCATCTCAAAACTGCTTCACCAGGTGCCGTGTGCTGTCTTAATTCTGTCTCCTGAGTCACCCTCGGGCATGGCACAGGGATTCAGGCTGTGCACACCTGGGTGGGCTCATCTCTCCCCACCACAGACCTGCCTTGTTAGCCAGCATCCCCGTGCTGAGGACATGGACCTGCACCACCTATTTCACTGCCCAAGTTCACACAGCACATTTTCCCCTTCTACTGACTCCGACAAAACAGCAAAGCCAACCCAGGGACACATGGCAATGACATTTTCCACTTCCCCAAAAGCCAACATCTCCTGTCGCCGAAGGAGCCTCCATCCTGTGACCAGGGTCCCACAGACACAGCTTTGCCTGAGGGTAACATGGTTGTGGTGAATGGCGGAATAAGGCCATAACTTGTTTCTTGTTGCCTTGACAATACTCTTGAGCTCATGAGATCTGTTTTAACCCTGTGCTGGGGTAATGCCAGCTGAGGAAACCCTGCTGGAAACAAAGCAAGCGACCAGACTCACAAAGCCAAGTTTTCATGTATGTGGTAGGATCATTAGGAAAAGTGGGCTTTTGCCCCAGAGAGGGGCTGGCTTGTTGCCCATGAAAAGTCTCCAATCTCTCACTCAGGACTGGATTTCCAAGTACTAGATAGCAAATTCCCTCCCAGTGCACTGCTATTTTTTGAAAATAGGGCTTGAAAAGACAAAAACAACCCCAAATATTCAAAACAATAATGTTCCTTAAGCAGAGCCTCATGTGAAAACTGCTGAGTCCAAAGATGACCTGCAGCCAACTTGCACGGGCTTCAGGGCTGTGTAACCAGCAGGTTGTTGCTTACAGAGAGCTGTAATTCATATTTTGCAGAGTGCTGTTTCTTTTACATTGCTATTAATTCCAATCACGACACATCTAATTTAGGAATTCCTTGGTGACCAATACATTTCAGTGCCATGACAGCAGCATGCAGCAGTAAGAAACCAGTTAAACGTGGTTTCCTAAGCTGAGTCCATTACTTGTTCTCTGGGGAACAGCACTGTTTCCTAAAACGACTCCTCCCTTGATCACTCCATGTAGCTGCTCCATGAATAAATCAGAAATGGGCTTTCCTATGGCCACCACTGTCCAGCCAGGGCTGTCATGCAGTGCTGGAGGTTCAAGAGTCCTGTTTCTGAGAAGCATTGAGACATCTGCATGAGGTCCCTCAGCACGTGGTTGCATGAACAACCGACCGTCCTCAGACCTGTCGGGTGCATCAAGAGCGGAACAGGCAGGTACTTTCTAAATCAAACTCTTTCTAAACCTAGTTACTCAACTTCCTGCAGCAAGGCAGAGCAATTACACTACAGATGATGAAATATTTCCTTCAGTTTACCCTAAATTCCAGCGAGTGATGTAACCGGCAATCCCTTAGTTTTGCATGGCTGAACATGGTAAAGAGTGGGAACGAATCAGTTCTCAATGGGCCACTTGGGTGTTTAAATCCCCCAGTAAAACCTTTTCTGCTCCACCTATTTCAGTTTCCTTTCACATCTGCCACCGTGGTGTCCTTACATGCTTCATCCTGCCAAGGTTAATCGTCAGAGCTGGGACAGTTCCAGCTCATTTCATTGTCTTGTCTGAGATGACATTTTAAGCAGCAAGTGCTTTGTGTTTGACTGGCGTAATGTCAAGTGACTTACCTCTCATAGCCAATGCTGATAGCTTGTTCAGTCAGAAATCTGCTAAATGGCTTGTTCACGTAATTACGATAATTGCCTAGGAGAAAAGATAGAGAGGTGTATTTTCCGTTGAAGAAAATGTGTAACTGTTAGCCTATGCTGACCTTTTCCTGCTGTTTCCTTCTCCCGGGTGAGTGAATGTTATTAGCTGAAACTTCCCCATCTCTGCTCCTTGTTCTGCCCTTCCTGATTACAGCTCGGTGTGACATGGCCAGCAATTTGCACAGATTTTTTAAAAAGCAAGAGCAATTTTTATGGACATGGATTTTACTTTTCCTTAACTGCATAAACAGGATATTCTGTTGAAAATAAGGCTAAATGGCACAAAATATTCAATCGTGCAAAAAATTTTCTTCAACTGAACAGTCCTGTTTATTAACCTTAAACACAAACTTGCAGGAAAATAAAGTGTGTGCTTCAATAAATCAGGAACTTAAAGAAATCACGCCATACATTATCATCTTTATCGTCATCTTAAACAACTTCCTCTACCAGAAAAGCTGCCCAGACCCAGGACGGGAAGAGCAAGCTTTGCCACAGCCAAGCCCCAACTTGAGTTCAACCAGCAGCATCCAGGAATTAACTCCTCATCTCCTGGGAGCTGGGGCTTTCCTTTGGCCTAGGGATGGCTATGATTTTTTATGCTTCTTCCTCTAATCCAACATAAGCCGGAGAAGCTCTTGAGTTGTCTCTGTACAAGGACAAATTCATCGCGACCCTCTCAGTATCAGGACAGAGCAATCCCCCTGCATAAGAAACACCAGCTCCCTTTGCCTTGGCTTCCCGGCTGCAGCTCCCAGCGTGCTGGATGACTGCTATCATCTACAGCCCTGCTCTTTGCTGTACCCTAACAGCTCTCATTTCAAAAACTGAAAGCCCACAGATCGTCCTCAGATCCGCAGGCCATCAAGAGACACTGAAATAGGCTGCAGCAGGCAAAAGCCCTGGCTGCAGTGCTGGGAAGCCTTTGAAGCTGACATCACTTGGGTTGGAGGTGTTTTGAACTGCAGAGAGGAAGCAATATAAAAAGAAAAGGCTTTTATTCTGACAGTCAAGCTTAAGCCTGCCCTTACTGTATGTAAAGTGCAAACTTGGAACTTAAAGAGGGAAAAATAAAAGGGCTGGATTCAGTGGACAGTCAGGTTTGACTCGGCTCAGCTGTCAGAGGAATAAAGCCTTTGAAAAAGAACAAACCAAATCCTCAGTTCTTTCCCCCAGCAACAGCCCCGGCTGCTGCAGCTTCAAAGGCTGGGCTATGCTGTGGAGGTCCCGGAGGGGCGAGCGGGGCCAGCCCAGCACCTCAGCTGCTGCTCGAGCCCTTTGCACGCCGGGCCAGGCCACAGCTCTGCTCAGCACCGTGGGACCCCTGAGCTGCTCGGGCTCCCCCGGTAAGACTGCCGCCCACCTGCCCCCCCAGACCTCCAAGGGAAGGAGGCTTCGTTCCCCAGCCCTGCCTGATGGCGTTTCTCCCCTTTGGGCTTTACTCTTACGGCAGCACTGGGTTTGGGTCAGTGCCGCCTCTTGTACTCTCGCTTGGGAAATGAGTGAGTAATTGCCATCTCCGCATTGTACCTCCAGCATCTGCTTCTACGCTTCCAGACATGCGCTGGTGCTCCAGGCGTGGGGGGTGACCTTAGCGTCAGACTCGCCTGGCAGTCCGCTGCAGCTCTAAAGGCAAAGGTGTGTTAAGAAAATTTGCATGTAGAGACAGCAAATCAAATAGGCAGAGCTGGACGTCAAGGCAAAAAAGAAAGTGGCTCATAATTACTTGGGTTGTATTTGCCTTTCCAAAGGACATAACATTTTATGTGATTCATTAAGATTAGAGCCCTGGGTGTATTCATGAGGCCTGTGTTAGTATGGAAATTAATCATTTTAAGGCGCACAGCTGAGCTTTGATGGTGGTTCCCATGAGGCTGCACAGGCCAGCCCTTGGGTGACACGAAGGCGTTAGTGCTCAGCACGCTGTGCTACTGAGCGATGCCTGCCTCGGTGCACGGCGGGGACCGGGACCCTGCCCTCCCTCCTCCTGCCCCAGCAAGCCCAGCTTGTGGCTGGGGTTGCCAGCACCCCCAACTATCACACCAGCAGCAGAGCGAGCCCCTGCTGCAGGCATCGCTCAGCAGCACAGCACCACGTGTGTGCAAGCCCCGAGGTATTCGCGTGCTCCTGCCTCAGCCCTTGTGGTGTTTTAATAGTGGCCAAAGCAGCTAAATTAAAAGGAGAGCACTGAACCACTGCTGCTGCTCCGGTCATCTTGCACACTGGTATTTATGGTCCCAATCCCTATGGCTGTTGATAATGGCCAGGATGGGATCAGCGAGGCAGCAGGTAGGATGCCCTGGTCTGGTGAGCTGCAGAGATCAGATCTTGAAGGTGCTGGTCCTTTCACAGGCTGGACTGTGGCAGGAATAGCTGATTCTTTGATGCCGAGTTGCATACAGGCAGGGGTCTGGGCTGCAGGATGCTGCTCACTGGATACAGTACGTGCCCATCTCTGCACCTAGAGCCACATACCGGCCCTTCCTGACATGGTATTTAGCCATAGCTAGGAGAAACTAATTCACATTTTGAAGTTCTCAGAATATAAAAAAAAATATTTCAGAGTATTTTTATTCTGTCCCCTGCCTGGCTGGGGGGGCAGTGGCAGAGTGGCTGGGTGGGCACCTGGCCCACAGCCGGGGGCAGTCCGCCACAGCAAGACCAGATCATCGGGAAAACGGCACAAAGTAAGGTGCATGCTCCATGTTGCACTGACTTCCCTGTCACTTATGCTCAGTTTATTAGCAGAAAACGCACTTTCACTGCACTTCTGCCTTCAGATTTAATCTACCACAGAAGATGCACAGCCACAGAAATTTTTTTCTCTTTTCACTTGCAATACAGTATTGATCACCCTGAGGAAAGCCTTCCCTCCCTGCCGGCCCGTTGGCAGCAGCGATTCTACCTGGTGAGGCAGGGAAGGAGAACAGCCGCAAGTTGCCAGCATCTCCAGCCTGACCTAACCCACGAGCTAACCACGCTGCTGCAGCCCAACGTGGGACGGCGTTTCTTTTGGCCTAAAGCGAATCTCTGGCAAGTTCACTCAGTGAGATCTTGCAGACTTTCCACAAACATATTCCTGACGTAGCCGGAGTCGGGGGACAATGCCAAAGACCTTTACAAAAGTGGCATTAGCTTTGTTCTTCCATACAGAAACGAAGCTTTTCTATGAACTTCAGTACTTTTTTTTTTTTTTTTTAACAGAAAGATCCCACCTTGGTCTTCCTGGCACAACCACCTCTCTCCAACACTAAATCTCATTATGAGTTGAAAACACTGACGGAAACCGTGTGGCTGCAAGAGAAGGAAGTGCTAAGGTTGTAGCTTTTGTTTCCAAAGCATGAAATAAGGTATTGAATAATGAGTTTTGCCTTGTGTTGCTTGAGCTCTGTGAGGAGATTGCTACAGATGATTTCTAGTCACATATTTAACAAACTTACAAGCAAGGTCACTTGGTCACATATTCGGTACGGGAGCCCTGTGTGTCCTTTGTTCAAAGAGAATTAGAGGGCAAAAAAGCATAAGCACTGATCTCCAAGTTCATCAGAAGCCAGAGCAAGAAGGAGCCTGTGGAATGAATGCTGTAATCCCTCATCTCCCAGACCTGGAGCAGCCGTCTGACCCAGGGCACTGCTGGTTAACGGGGTTAACTTGGGGAAATTTTGGGCTCAGTTGCCCAGAGACTGCACGTGGTCTGCCAAAGCAACTGTTCCTCTCAACGCTGAAACGGTCACCCACAAACTCCCCATAGGAGGAAATAATAACCACAACTTTCTCGGCTTCACACCACAGGACTAGCCACATTACAAATGAACTTTTGCCATTCATACTCGGGTTTCATCACATTAAGAAGAAAGAGAAGAAACGCTGCAACAAGAGAGAGGCTGGAAAGAAAGAGCCAGGCAAAGTAACATTAGTCATTATAAATAACAGCTCAGGATATCCTTTTCAAAAATAACACAAGCAGCTCACTTAACATCCTACGTCGGAAATGGTGATTCCATGTCTGGTATTCTAGAATAAGGACCATTAACTATTAATAGTGTATGCAAATATTAGAGAAAGCAGAGAAAAGGTACTGCATGGGTAAGGGAACTAAGGGGCTGACGATACGTTCTCTTCAGTAACTCAGATTATTATTAAGCATTTTAAAAGCGCTCTCATACCAAGCTCCTTCAGGAAGCTGTGACAGTACCAAAGATAAACCCGACAAAACCAGGAAACCTGTTACAGCTTTTTGTGTGCTAGAGGGGGACTCACGGGAGGTCCCCATTCTACCTCCAGCTGCCGCCGTGTCCTCGACACTGGCTCCCATACCCCAACAAGAGATAACATTTGACAAACAACAGCAAAATTAACACTACCATCCCCCAGCTCCCTCGTTTCAGCCCTGAGCAGGATCAGTGCTGTCAGGGTTATGCTAAGATGTGCAGCAGGGGTGGATGTAAACCTCCCTCGGATTGCACCTATTTGCCTGCCAGGAGCAGGATGGAGAGCAGACCTTGGGGAGGGGCAGGAGCTCTTAATGTTTTTATTTTGCCGTTTAAATGTTTTTTCCTCCCTTAACTTTACAGCCTTGAGTCCATTACTAGGTCCGTGTCTGAAATGGAAATTATTGGGGGGAAAAAAGGCATCAGTGCATTTATTTGGATTCATTATCTGTTGAGTGTTATAGAAGGATTTAAATTGGGAAGGAAATTTTAAAACCATTCTTCTGATATGAGTCACAGGAGTAAGCTATCAGAAGCTGTGTCAAAGGCACTGTAGTTGGAAAGAAATGTATAGCATCTTTATGATTCTTCCTTTTATAAAACCCAAACCATAAACAATAGAAACAAGGAAAAGGAGAGAATGTAATTTCATTAGAGGGAACGTGACATAAATTTAATAATAAATAGCTGTTATCTAGAAAAATATGAAAAGCCATTTTCAAAATCATTAGCTCTAATCACAAATGAATTTTGCTGCTTCTTTTCTATTTTGCACCTCTGTAATGAACTCTGATAAATTCAAGGGACTACATGTTAAATAAAGAGATAGAAGGGTCTCATTTGCTGCTTCATTAAACCGGCTTATTTCTGGAACGTCTTGCATATTGCTCTGAATTTCCCGTCTCTGAAAGGTGGAGACAATGAACTATCTGTCTCTAATGTGGTGTGGCACACAATTAGGGATTCAAAAGGATGTGAATGTCTTTCCATCAGAGATACACGCAGCGATTATTATTTTATTACCAAATTCTGTCAGCATTACATATTTCCAACAGCTACCATGGCACATGACTGGCATATTAAATTTGCACAAAGCATTGCAAAAAAAAAGTCACACGGAGCTTATTTACACTGCATTATTCCTGCCTACATGGGCCTTCAGTAAGTCTGGTATGGTCAAATATTCATGGAGTTCAGCACTGAAGATTTGCTGTCGGGTGGGATATATGGAAGGTGCCTGCCATTCGGGTGTATTTCTGACACAGTGATACAGCACAAGCTCAACTTTATAAACTCTGCTTGCAAATCAACAGAGCCTGTGAAACCGTATCTGAACCTATGTCTAGCCAGCACTTACACATGCGGATCTGAGACACTGTCCTTCTCAGGTTGAATTTTGATGGAATTAAAGAGCTTTGAGCTTCAACTGAAACTTTTTTTTTTTTCAAAACACACATTAACCCAAAAGTTCTCTAACCTCTACTTGGCTCTGCCTAAAAGTGGATATGCAGTAGGAAGGTGGTTGAAGCAGTCCTGGAAACATAAACAGACCCCAAAAGACAAACTTTGACCTGATGGAATCACACAGATGTTTCCTTAGATGCACTATGAGCTTGGATTTTACCTCCACAGCCAGAATATGTGCAGTTACCCACAGAAGAGATGCTCCTGGTAATGTGAACAACAGCAGAAGGAAATGATCGAGGCATTTAGGGTTATATTCTGCCTTCACATATATACACCTATGGCATGGTCAGGATTGATGCTTATGTACCATGGGGCTGCCAAAAGAGGTCTGCAAAATCCTACTGGTGTTCCAGCCGCTGAGCAGCCTCTTCCCTGGATTTCATCCTCTCGTTGCCCTTCTCAGCATGGGATGCTCACGGTCGGCAGGGAGACAGCAGACTTTGCACCCTCGGCTGGCAAGTTTTCTGAACAGTTTAACAAATCTATTTTAAAGGACAGCTAGACAGTCATTATTTTATACTAGTCTTTTTATGATGATTTCTCTGAAATTTATTTTAATGGTAGTTCTGTATCACTAGTAAGAAAACAGGGTAGCTATGTGAGCAATTTATGGAGAGTCTTCAATACATACTCTCTAGGATACCAAGTCCAATTGAAATGCAAAGCATAGTAGACTTTCTCTTTTAATGACACTTAGTGAAAATGTTCCAAATGTCTGAAAGCCTCATCTGGGAAAATAAAGTAGGAGTTTAAAAGAGATGTACAAATTTATTGGCATGAAAATGACAGAGCAAATTGGTGGGGCATCACTAAACCCAGTTCTGCTCTGCTGAAGGTACACGTGCTAAAATTTAAAGCAAACAGGCACCGTGCTCCCCCGTTATGCTTTTTGCTTCACTGACCATCACCTCCACACACACACGTGCCCATGCACGGGCTGGTTCAGGAACAGCTCCCACATGTCCAGGAGCGTGTGTTTAAGGTTACCAAAGGCTCCCATGCAGATTACTGATGACGTGTTCTGCTCTGTCTCAGTTTTCATTTTAGAGGTGAATGACACAGACCAGGGTAAACATTTGAGTTAGAAACATGTATCCAGCCTTGCAAATCTATCAATAATAACTGCAATCACCTTCTCATGGAGGACAGAGTCTTCAGCCACTTGCAGGATCCAAATTGCTGTGCCAGCATGAAGAAGAGCAAGAGCTGCAATACATTTTATAACTACAGGGTACGAAAAGGAAAGAAAGAAACTACCTAGAATATTGGGCTTGAGAATTTAAACTCACAAGTCAGAACATTCAAAATCATGGTTCCCGTAGCACCCATAACTTACCTCCTTGCACATATGTCACATGTACTGCTGGGTATGAGGTTATATTTATGTCTCGCTCTTTCTCTGCCAGGAGCAAAGTTATGGCTGTTGGGGGAACCATAAGTTTGATTTTCCTGACTTTTGTGCACTGAATCTTTAAGAACAGAGGGGGAAAAAAAACCCAAACACCCTCGTTTGGACTGTATCAAACGTCTCTCTCTCTGTTTGCCTTTATTTCCAGTTTCTTTGCTGGTCCTCTGGCTCTTTGCAGTCAGTTAGAAGTGTGTACTTGATGCACACAAAGAGGAATAGTTGTTAAAAAAGAAGCAACCTCTGCCTTGTTTGGAAAAGGTAACATCTTCCCATACAGTCCCAGTCCATACAGGACCTCGTTGGGGAAGCTGCATTAAAAACGCTAAAGCCTTCTAAATAAGTTTTCGTTACTAAAATACTGCTTGCAGCCACCTTTTAAAATAGACTCTACCACTTTCTTGTGGGTGACTTGCAATAGTCTGTATGACACACCTATCCCTGTCTGGAAGGTGCTTACAACATCACTTCAAAGTTCATCAAAATGTAACTAACCATTGTTTATAAAAAATGCAAGCCACAGAGCAAGGTGGAGCCCCTGTTTCACAGCCATTTACCAGCATTCATTGCACTGTGGCACTGAGAGATGAGGAAGACTTCATTTTCCTCTTCTGCCTGCAGTGGTAGTAGTAGTAAAGTGGCCTTTTTGCTGGAAATAGTATTTGGAAGATTGGCACATACTTTCAAATAAAACATCTTCTTCTGTTTCTCTGCTCAAGCTTATTAAGTAACGCCTGCTGCACTCGCGCAGATGTGGTTGCAGTGAGAGGGCTGTCTTTGGGAAGGCTGTGGGAGCCCATCCAATGGCTCCCAACGACTTTAATAACCCTTGGATTGAGTCCTAAATCACTTCATCTCCTTGGCTTCCCCGCTGCCTCCCCAGCATTCCCACGCTGATACCCTTCATGGGCAATGGCAGCAGATACAGCAATACGTGTGTCCAGGCATTTGGTTACAGCTAACTGCGATAAAGAGAGAAATAAGTAGCACTAGCAAAGCTAATACTCAGCATTTTGATGTTCAGTAGTCCACTGCTGCGATGCTTCGCTTTGTGAAGCGACTGATGTGTTGCTTTTCATTCCCTTTGGTCATTTATTTATAAGAGGGAAAAAAAAAAAAAAGAAAATTAACCTGGATGCTGCTACTGTGTCTCTACACTGTGATACTTCCCTGTGGAAGCCCTACCGATTAAAAATGCTTTTGATTTGATTTCCTGGAACAGTATGTTATTTTCAACTGCAATATGGGTTTATTTCAGACATATTTCAGATGCTTTGAATGAACAAAGATGCAGGGAAATGTATTACGTTTGGGAAAATCATACAAATGGTAAATGTCTTTTCAAATAAGTTATAATGATATTTCAAGGGCAGTTTAGACCTATTCAAATTGCATATTCTCATTACCATTCTTAGCAACAGGCATAAGTCCTTCAATCTGCATGTAGTTTTGTTACTCTCTCTCCACAATTTTCAATTTCCTTACAACTATTCAGCTGATTTATTATTTCCCTCCTGTATTTTAAATGCATTGTAACCCCATACATTTGTTTCACTCGCTCAGCTTCAATACTCAAGGTCGTTAATACCCCCAAAATCTCTTTTGCTTATACCACAACTTTAAATGTGCTCTTTCTTGCCCAGTGGCTTGCTACGTAATTACCAGTGGTGATATAATCTTGTTTTTATATTTTTATGATTAAAGAGATAAAAATGAACTCAATTGAATAAAATGTAAGAAGGCACTTGCAATATCTGTGGCACTGCTGCTGCTGCTCCTGTTGCACAGGCTAGAGATGTAAAATTAATCTTTCTCAGTGTGTTACTTGAAAGTTAACTAAGATGAAATAAATTATATAGTATTAACATTTGGCCCTTCTGATTAAGTGCTGCTTAAACATGCATCAAATTTTAAATTGATTGCGTTGTACAGAGAGGCAAAGTACACGCCAGTTGAGATGGTTCAAATTTGTCTTAAAAATGCAAGCATCCTTGCCAGCCAAAAACGCAAGTATCCTTGCCAGCCACGTCCCCAGCTCCCACCTCAACATCTCTGTGGGTCACACTTGGTTGGACACTGTCCCCCTGGTCCTGAGCCCGCCTGGGGGCTGGCTTAGCCTCCACATGCCAGGGCAGCCTCAGGGGAGTGCCGCAAAAGGGCACAACCCTGGGCTGTTTTGCTGTAAAATACAGCGACTTTGTGGTTCACCCAAGCCTCCAAACTGGCCAGTGGATGTGAGAGGCTCATGTGAGGCCGCTTGTGCCTGGCTACGCTGCAAATGCAGGGGCTGAGCACCCCCCATGCAGGCAGCATCCCTCGCCTTCATATGAAGCCAACCGCCCACACACCCCCTGCAAAACACCGTGGCTCATCCTCCGAGCACATCCTAGATCCCTGGGAATATGCAGTTTGTGGGTATTTACATCTCCCTAACTCTGCTGATGGAGCAGCCCGCCCCAGCGCAGCGGGCTGCAGGGGAGCGTGGGAGGTGGCTGCGGGGCTGGATGAGTGCCGCCGGCCAGCCCGGCTGGCCAAGGGGCTGCACGGATTTAGTGCAGGGTAACGGCTGCTGCCACTGTCATATGGGAGTGTCAGCAGTGTTTACAGTGCAGAAACACAGGGCTGCAGGGCTGCAAGGGACCTGGGGAGACAAGAAAGCCGGTGCCTTGCCCTGAGGCAGGATCAGGCCCTGGCTGACCCTCCCTGACAGCTGATTTTCTACATTGCTCCTCCCTGGAGAGTGCTCCTGCTGCCTCTCCAGGTCGCTGGTTCAACACTCCCTGGCTCCACCAGCCAAAGGACGTTCTGACACCCCATCCACAACCTCCCAGCCCTCTGTCAGCTCCCCAGACAAGCCTGAGGAGCACCAGTTCCTCTGCAGCCACAATTCTGATATAGGCACGCAGGGAAACAATGATGCAGAACACTTCAGTTCTGATTTTTTTTCCTCTGTGTTACTTAGAAACCCATTTTGTGTGCTGGAAACAACAACAACATAACTAACGTCTAAGCCCCCTAAGTCATTGAAGAGAGCAGTGCAAAAGACTACAAATGAGGGGCATTAGATGGAGCCACCCAAGTTCATGGCCACAGACCCCCAGGGGCTCCCGGGACCCCTCTTTTCTGCTCCCAGCCCCTTTGCACTGGGTGTAAATCCAATGAGTGGAGAAAGAAGGGTCACTGCCCCTCCAGAGCCATCCCTGATGGTGCTGAGATCCCTACTACTTACTCCACTGCAGGCTGCAAGTGGTGTGAGCATGGGACGTGCCAACCTCCCGCGGCGTGTTTACCGGACGGATGAACCCAGGAGCTCAGACAAGACAGGAAAGCATCCTCCCACTAACACAGACCCTCCCCTTGAATCACAGGCTTGGCTTAAAAACAAGAGGCTTATGTAAACATATAGCTTGCTTTCAATTTGAGGCTAGAATTCCTTCTTCTCTGCTAACAGGCATTTTTCTCTGCGACTCCCAGACCCAGAGCCTGCCTGGTGTGGGCATAGCTGGTTATCAGAGCTGGGCTTGGGGAGAACAAAGTAAAAACCATTGCTGGGACAAATCTCCTGTCCTGTCAGTGCCTGCACTCGTGTGGGTCTCAGCTCCCGTGGGTTTGGTGTTTCCCTGGACAAGCACAGCCCTGTACACCCAGAGGAGATGCCTGATGCCACCCACAGCAGCAGCCCCCCCGGAGCCGTGGCCAGCGGGGAGCCCGGGGATGCGGTGCAGCCCCTCCAAAGCAAAGTTCAGTCTCATGTTCGACTTAGGAAAACAAACGAAAGGCAGGGAAAATCTATCCTATTACTCATTCCTGGGACAGCAGGGCTGTGCCGCCACGGGTGTGCTGGTTTGCACGACCACAAGCAGCGCAGCCGGAGCATCCCGAGACAGGCGCAGCCGGGACCACGGGCTCTGACTCACACCCGCAGGTGGGAGCCACTGTGTCACTGGGCTCCCTGCCACCCACAGCCACCATCCTGTGGCCGGCCAGACCGTCTGCATCACTGACAGGTACCATCACCGCGATGGCTCCCAGCCCACCCCGGTCCTGGGGAAGCAGCCTGTTGGCTCCCCTGGTGCTCTCCTCTGTGGAGCTGCAGCAAGTTTTTCCAGCAAGTTTCCAGCTTTCCTCCCCTGAACTGACTCTCCTTTACCGCTGCCATGGCAGGATGCACGGGGTCCTGCTGTGCCTCCAGTGACACAGACAACACCCCACCTCCCCAGTCCTCATGGTCTCAGCATCTTCTTACACATTTTACCCAAGTGAAATAGCTTTTGCTTCACTTTGGTTGGGAGTTACAGTAAAACACCCAGACAGACTTCGTTTGTTCATTCAACTCAGGCTGCCATAAAAAAGAGGTCCCCACAGCTGCCCCTGGACCAAGTACCTCAAATACTTCAATCAGACCAAGTACCTCAAATACTTCAACCTTCCACAGCTAGTTATCCTTGAAGAGGCTGCAACCACCTCTGGGTAGCTTTATTGCTGAGACAGAGATCACTGCTGCTGAGCCCCTGCTGCCCTGCCTGCTACTCCTTGCCCCCTCCACATGGGGTGGTTTTAAAAAGGGAGTTTTAGTGAACTAGATATTAAGAAAACAAAAGAAGCCTGAACCCTGCAGATGTACACGCAACCTCCCTCACATCACCCCCCTAGAAAAGCCAGCAAATTTTGCGCAAAGTTACTCATTGCCATCAGAGAAAAAGGTGGCACTGGTGCATCTGCTCTCCAGGCACGACCCCTTTGAGCTGGAGCTTCCATCCTCAGGGACCTGCTAATTTAGCATTCCCTAACGAGAGCTACAGACCCACGCTGCTGACTTGCTCTGTTATTAGGACCATTAAAACACTCATTAGAGAAGGGCTGCGTTTGCTCTTTGGCCTGTGGAGCTCAGCTGAGTTGCTGAGTAGCTTGGTCAGGCTCCTGGAGGAGCGTTCTTAAGAAAATAACGTCTGATGATAAATTTACAGCTACAGCAACTGCATATTAAGTGCATTTTACTCCAGCTAGTTCTGTGTCACAAGTTGTCAGTACAGATTGGTGGGGAAAGAGTATGAAATATTCATGAAGTTATCAATGGCACCAAGATATCTAGTTAATTATGTTGCTTAGCACTTCCTTGCAGGCTCTGAATACCCAGCGCCGACTGGCTCGTTAGCGTAACTGCAATTTGATTGTGCCTTTGTGGCAGTGTTTTCTCCGTACCACTGACACCACTGCGCTCTTGGACCAACTCCATCTTAATTAGCTTTGCTGCCACTGGAATTAGGCGACATGTTGTAGAAGTCACTTAAATTAACTTCTGACTCTTCCTCAGACAGATGGGACCTTGGTACCCATGCCTGCCTATTACGTTTGTTTAATCATTCTTTAAAGGACTGTCACAAAAAGACAGCATGCTGTACTGGCTGGGTGCGTCAGAAATGTGACCTTGGCTTCAGCGCTGGTTTTGAAAACTTAATGCATTTCTTAGGAGGTATCTGAATTTCGCTGGGCACGTTGATTAGTAATTTGGACTGCAGTGTAGAAGCTTCCAGGTAGCAGGGTCCCATTGGCTTGTGCTACCCACAGCCCCCAATAGCACCTGCTTTGACACTCATATCCCACCCTGTCTCCAGTGCCCACTGCTGATCCCCAGTATGGGGCTGCAGCACCAGAGCAGCTCGGGCCGGTGATGGGGCTGGGGTCCATGGTGGTCTGTGCCATTAGGGTCCCCATGGCACAGGCTGAACACACTAGCCCCTACAGGGAGCCCTGCTGATGGACTTTGCATGAGTGAGCACAGCAAGCGGAGACTAAAGCCCCCCATGCTCCCCTGGCTGTGCAAAGCTTGCTCTGGAGAGCATCAGCCGATGGCTGGTCTTTGACACTCAAAAGACTGAGTGTCAGTTCCCTCTGTGGCCTCTTCCAGCCCTGAACTGTTACAGAGGGAGAAGCAGCAGAGCTACAGCATGTTCACACCACCTCTGCACAGCGACAGAGCTACAGCATCGCCTTCCTAAAGCTGTCTGCACTGTGCCAGTGACTGCAGGAAAGCTGGAAGAAGCTCAAATGGTGCACAATGGGATATTCTCAAGTATTCCAGCACAAATTCTGGACCAGAAACCTTTAAGAAGTTTCTACAAACATTAGCAATCCTGGAAGGGAGGCTGTTTGGTACCTGGAAGTCAGTGGGCTGGAGGCCTGGCCCCATTGCACCTCCAGTCCCACCAGCCAGAGTTTTTGCTAGCTGTAGGCATGTCCCTCTCCCCACCCCAGGAACAGTACCTGCTGCAAGATCCTCTCACCCAGCCCTTGCTTTAGTTGGAGTCTGGAGCCACAAAGGGATGGTGCAGCTCCTGTCATGCCCCTGTATTTGGATGCAGGAGTGGACCCAAATGCCTGAACTGCTGCTTAGTTAAGAGACTTTTCTGAGACTTGCCCATCTACTAGACTTGATCTGAAGCTGTGAGCAGACAGAGCTCTGAGTTTGCAGGGTTTTCCAAAAAAAAAAAAAGAGAAAAAAAAAGGAAAAGGTTCACATTGCTTCCTCCCTGGAGATTTGCTTTCAAGTTTCAGCTTCAAACAAGCCCAGATTTCAAAGTTCCAGCGTACGCGCTGTTCTGCATGCAGACCATGCAGGGCGAAGGATTTCCCTGCAGCTTCCAGTGGTGCTCAGCCCCCGCTGCTCCCTGCCTGACGTACTGCAGAGCTTAATAGCAACATAAATAAAACTACATCACCTGCAGGAGCCGAGCTGACATATATGCATGTACACGGGTTTAGGGACATTTTCCTCATTTATCTTGAGATGTTTTGTAAGACACCAGCAATGCCGTCATCCTTTTCTGAAGCAATAGCATCTTACCGGTAGCACCATATCGCAGCATTTGCGAAACTCACAGCTAGGAGCTCCAAAAAGCAGTGCTTCCACCAGTCTACTGCAGGCTTACTTTAGTGCTGACACCGGTGCCAATTTAATTAGATAACTCTAACTTTTAAAGGCATGCTTAATCTGCCATAGTGGCATGTCTGTTGCAAGTCACCTTCCCTTATGCCAAACAACTCAGACCCTGATGCAGCAAGGCACTTAAGTACATGCTTAAGTGTAATCTAATTCAATGCATTGGTTTTAGCTCTCGTCGAGTCACAGTTATAATGCTGTAAAATCCTCTACTACCATGTGGACAGGACCGTATGCGCCATCTCTGGGTCATGGTCTTGCTGACCTGGAGCTGCCCAGCTGAGCTCACTGGCTTGGTGGGAGATTAGGGGGAAGAACATCTCCTAGCTGCAACCACCTTGCTGCCAACTCTGGGAAGAGTCTATCACACTGAAGTGGATTTGGAGGCCACGCTCCTGCTCCTTGCTCTGTGTTTTTTTGCACTGAATGTTGCTCACATAGGAATAGCCATCGTTTGGCATTCATGCCCTAACCCAATCTAAGATCTCCCATTCTTTCTTTGGTGATCCCTAAGTGTTGGTCCCCCCATGAAGCAAGATCAGTGTCACTGTCCACAGACCTCACCACTTGCTTTCCATGGCTCCAGGGACACCATTGCCCTCTCTGTGCAAACTGCCTTCTCTATAAAGGAAAGAAAGAGCTATCCTCCACACAATAGTGCACAAATAAAGACATGATTAAACCATACTGGATGCTGAGAGGCAAACTACTGCACTATGATGTTCAAAAAGCCAGAATAATGTGATGGTTATAAAGACAGACAGCTCAGGCAAAGATTGCCTAGAGCACAGAATGATTGTCAGGATGGGCAAAAATGTAGAAAATCATGTGAGTGTGTAAGCTGCCAAAGCCAATTAATCCAAAGAACATTTTGCAACTATTAGGCTTCTATTACTGTGTGTGCGTTGTAATTACTGTGGGTCTGCGCGAATATGATGGCAGATCTTTAATGATATCGAGTTTCCATTTGAACTTTAATTCTTTTCATTGCGTTTGTTTGTATTGAATTGTTGCAGCATCTAAAGTTGGAAAAACTGAATTATTTTTTATTTTCTCATTTCAAATGGCACTGCATCCAGATCTTTCTAGCAACAAAGTGGAGTCTGGAAAGGCTGCTCAGAAGAGAGATGCTGTGGTGTTTCCCTCTCTCAGGCTGTCTCACGTTACTTTACAGGCAACTCATGCTGTTAATACCAGAGCCTGAAAAATAGCAGGAACATGGTGATCAAGGAAACTTCTGCTGATACAAAAGTACACAGAGCACTTTTCTAGGCAGCTTCAACTGGATCTTCGTCCTCTATGGTAGGATTGAAGCTTCCACAGCTTAGAAATAAAGGTGAAGCCAAAGCTGGTAGGGAGGACTGGACCCGCATTTTGTGATTGGCTTAAACCAGTGTTGCAGCACCCTGGAGTAGAGCTATCAGCAACACCATCCTGGACAAAATTGAGATTTGAATGAATCTTATTTTATATCTTCTATCCATATGGTTTAAAACTACTGCAAAATGCTCATAACAGGAAAAAGATGTGACAAGGTAAGATAGCTAAAAATTTTGGACACGAGCCCCACTGACTTGCCACCAGTTGAAGTATCTTAAACTTCTGAAACTGAGTCTCAAGTCTGCGAGTGGCCCACCAGATTCTAACATCTATGGAGTTGACATCTCTTCTGTACAGTGGGTTGCCTGCAGAGCATCTTTCCAGTTAAGGTAATCAGTTTTCTGGACAAGGTATGCTGACCTGCTCTCTTTGCAGTTATTACTACCTTCCTAAAATTCTTCCAGCCTTTTTTAGCTGATTTTCAGCCTCCGGGTTCCTCCGGGCTTCAGACCTGCCCACCAGCTGGAGCAGAGCGCACCATGTCCAGCCTCCATTTAGACTCTCAGTTCTCACCCTTTAAAGTTTGCCCTCCAGAGCTATTTCCTTACAGCCTCATCCTTCCCCAACTAACCAGGTACTACCAGCGCTCCCTGATCGCAGCCTCCCCCCTCCATCCTGCACAGACCCCCGCCAGATGAGGGGTGAAACCACAGAGACTCAGGCCAGCACTGGCCCCATCAGATGGTTGGGGTGCCTGACCCCTGTGCTCTCCCCACCTTGCAGCATGGTGGGGATTCAGTGGAGATCAGACTGTTCTCTTTAGCAACATTATCGAGTCTAGCACATGGATTTCCAGCAGAAAATTCTGCTCTTTGTTCCCACTGCCAGCCTTCATCTCTCCTATTTCTTTGCAACCATTTGGTCAAGCAGAGGGTCTTTGCAACCCTTCAGCGTTTGGCAGAGGTAAAGACAAACACAGGTGGGACCAGAAAAATTATTTTCTGTCTCCATACTGTTTATTTTCTTGCTGTTGTCCCTGTTGTCCCCTGGCCTACCCTCGGGAAAGTTGCAGGCACCAGGCAGAGGATGGACTCTGGGCAATGGCCTTTAGCACTGTGCAAAAGATTTGCCTCTTTCTTCATCAAAATCTCCCCTGAATTTTTCCTCCCCAAACCTAGTTGTGATAACCAGCCTGCAAAAGATCATGCCAATCCTTCAGGGAAAGTTGCACTGAACCAAAAGGACATACCAAAGAGATCTCTTAATTTCATGATTTTTTGAAAGAAAAAAAAGGTGTAAAAGAATAAATTTAAGATACATCAGAACTGTAGCATTGCTAGCAAAAGTGGTCATCTCGGAGAATTTGCCTAGCCTGGCCTTTTTGAAGTCTCAAAGCCATTAAAGAGATGGATTTTGTTAGACAAGCCATTAGCTACGAATCTTTTTTTCCTTTTTTTGGGAACTGATTGTGAACTGTAAGTTACACTTTACTTTGTTTCTTTACCCAGATGTTATTTTAAGTGTCTGAGTTCTATAACTGCATGATGCTCTGGGCGACTGAGACTAAGAAACAGCATCTGAACAAGGCTGCCTTGCCTTTCCGCTAGCATTTACCCAGTCCTTGTTGCTTTAGAAGAGGGGCAAAAAGAAGGGAGCAAAGAGGGGCAGGAAAGCCGATGAAAAAGATACACAGCCCTTGCAACAGGCACTGCAAACAGGCAAGGAAATCTCCTTCCAGGAAGGAGATAAAGAGCAAAAAAAACCCCAAACTCCACCACTTCTTGCAGGTCAGAGAATATTGTTTTGTTTGTTTTGCTTCTGAAGGAGCCCAAAGAGAGGGATTCTGCTTACCTGCTTCATCTGCACACAGGCAGCTGACGGTTTTCAACCTGATACTCAAGTATAGGCAGCTCCTCAACCAGCATGACTTGGGGCAGCATTTGGGATTTTTATTTTTAATATGCCTGCATTACTTAGGAGCGACAAAGAGGTTTGTGACTGACTAAACTCAGAGCACTGCCCCCCCCCTCCCCTGCAGACCCAGCTCTGACCTGAGCTACTCCCATCCATCCCTGCCACTGTGGGCTTCTCACCCCGTTTCTTTTCCCAGTTCTATATAAAACATGCAGAAATGTTACAGGCAGTCCTGCAACCAGCAAAATCTCTGCCCTGCACAGCCCTTCAGGACCCGTTGGTGGCCACCACGTTACAGGTACTTACAACTCAACCCATTTCCCCAGCCACACAACTTGCTCTGAAGATCAATCACTGACTGCAATACATCCCCATGACTAATAGAAACAATTACTTTAGATGAAGGCTCACAGGTATTTAAACAAGTTAGAAGTGCTTCAGAAGCCTGATTAAAACAAGTGGGCCAAAATCCAAATACAATTTTCTCCCAGGCCAGCCCTAGCAGTGGTTGTAAAACACAACTGGTTGTAATGTTATTAATTATCATTACAAGTCCTTTAGCAGCATCATGTAGACAGAACACAAAGATCTCTTTACAAGTTGAACGGACAGCTCTGAAGTGATCAGAAAGCCAATGAGTGCTCATGGGAGCACCTTTTTAAACTATTAGTTATTTAAGGGGTTGAGTTGTGTCGGGAATCAGAGAATGGCTCCTAGATCCTCGCCATGGAGAGAGCTTTCCTGGTTTGTCTACATCAAAGACTCATAGCTGCACCTCCTCCTCATTTGATCTTAATTCAGCCCAAAAAAGCTCCCCTTCATGCATTTCAAGGTACGATTTAGACATGAAACATGACGCAATGGTCCTTTGATGAATAAGGAAACATGGACTTAGAATCATCTGTGCCAGGAAGATTCGATCCGGTTTTTGGAAAGAGGTGAACACGTAGTGATACACGCACATACATGTAGCTATAAATAAAGCAGGAGCTGTTTCCCGTTTGCCGTTTGCCACTCCCTTGATTCAATTCATTGTCCCAATTCATCTCCGTAATTTTATCACCCTAAAAATATCCATGCAGCCAGCGTTCTCTATGCAAATTGTGATAATTTCAAGCAAAACACAGGGCATCAGTGGGTGCCGTGGCAAAAGCACAGGGATGAAGCTGGACTCCCCTCTTGCCCCCGACCAGCAGCTGGTGGTGGCACCATGGGGAATGAAGCTGGTGTTCCCGGGGCAGGAGCCCGGGCTGCCAAAACCCCGATCTGGTGCCTGCTGGCTTCCACGGTCCCTCAGCAGCCACAGCGTCCCAAGGAGAGACTGCAAAAACCTGCCTATAGGTCCTGTGAGACACATGAAATAGTTTAACTGTCTTTGGAGACTTCTCAGTCACTTAAAAGTGCTGGAATGAAATAAATGCTGTTTCCAGTGCTCTCTGAAAGGCTGGCAGGGCACTGAGAACAACGCCGGCTTTGGGGTCCAGTGCTACCCCAGACCTCCTTCGGGCTTTCTTGGACACGTGGCTGCCCTGTCCCCTCCCTGGTTGCAGGGAAGCACCCTGATTTCTCCTTCCTGATTTTCTTCTGACATGGGTAAATAATAATTCAATACAAATAGCTAAGTACAGGAGGATTTTTCTCCGCTCCTTCACTGGCAACATGCCTGGGGTCAGTGTTCGCTCATGGGGCTGTGCTGTGTATCTCTCAAAACAGTGATAACAAATTATTAAGTCTTGGTGCCTCCCATTCTCAGGAGAACACCACAAGCCAGTGGTTTCTGTCTAAGAAGCAGCAAATTTTCTCCTGTGTGCCTCTTGAAGTGGGGTGGCCAAGGTAGAGAGTGCCCAAACCACAGAACACAGAAATTGAGGTGGAGGCGGGGGGGTGGGTTGGAAACCACCAAACCCTAAAGGGTGTAGGCACAAGAGATTTTCAGGGACTCAGACATCCGAGCAGAAAAAAAAGATATTCTTTTGTAGCAGATAGACCATACTCAAAGGCTAGATCAACTGATAAGGCCTGTGTACACAAGGGGAGGAGAGATATATTATTCAGAGGAAAAAATACATCAGGGACTGGAGATCCTCCTAGGACACAGACTTAAGGGCAAAACATGCTCCAGAATGGTGAAGAAAACACCACAGAAATTTGCACAAGCACGACTCTGTTTGTCAGTGCATTTCCTCACCTCACTACAGACCACAGCAATTGGCTTACAGAAACTTTAAGGCTACTTGTACCCCAACTATCCTATGTACAGGGGTGAGCCAAAGGTTTTGAGAAGACTGTGTTATGGTTACGTGACCCTTAGCAAGTGAAAAGAGGATGCAAAATTGAGGCTGAGTCACAAAGCCCATTTCTGCCAAGAAGCAAGATGCCCAAAGCACCAGCCGAGACTGTAGATGTGGCTAAGGATGGCCACCACTGCAGCCAAGAGCAGGTAGGACATGCAGTGGATGCTCCAGCAGCTCCTGAGCAATGCCCTGTTCTATTGGCAAGGAAACCTGCCTCAAACCAGAAAGAGTCAAGTGCTGACATGCTCTCCTCTCCCAGCCAAAAGCAACCAGCACCAGCTTGTGTCATGAGTTGCTTCAAAGACTCCAACCACCGAAGAAACTCATGGGGCTCCGGTTGGCACCATTTGATCGGTGTTTGTGCGAGGGACATCCCAGCAAGGCTTGCAAAATAAGCCTGCTTCATAAACCAACACAGAGCAAAGCTCAGCTTGGACCCCAAAATATGTACCCTTCTCAAAAGACTACTCAGCAGTCAATGAAGAGTAATTTAACCAAGTTTAACTAAACCAAGACAGGTATTTTTAAGTTCAGCCATTGTGCATTGAAGCAATGCTTGCATTGTGTGTGCACTGTTCTCAGGACGCTGCTCCCCATCTGCCATACCCTAACACTGTGTACCTCCCCAAACATCACTGCTAACAGAATGGCAGGAGCCAGCTATACATCATAGAAATCTGTTGGGTTTTTGCAACAGGTTCTGAATGACGACAGTGGGCTGAAAAGGCACTGTTATTTCACAGAGTGCCTGACCCAAAGCCTGCTGACATCCGCGGGAGCCTTTCCGTGACTTTAACAAGCTATCGATCGAGCCTGGAGAGACCACCACACATCATGCCATTTAAAAACAAGACAAACTCAATCAGCTTTGTGAAGTAACGAGATTTACTTCACTGCAGCCTCCATAAACCTCTGCTAATGCCGGGGTTCAGGCTTTGACGGCCAAATATTAAAAGCTTCTCTAACATGCAAACCAACAAGTACTAATTTTTGTAAACCTCCTCCGGGACACAGACATTAGCCCAAGGGGAACAGCTGCGTCCTCCTGAAAGCTCCTGGAAGTCTAGTCATTTGTTTCCTTATTTCAGCCTTTAATAAGCTTCACTTGAGGCATCTTGTAAAATAAAACCCAAAGCCTGAGCAAAAGTCCTTCATCCCACCCCTAGCCTGGGCATCCCTTACTCCCTACCCTGCCACCAGTGCCTGCCCACCTCTGAAGCCAGAGGCTGTGGGGTTGTGTCAAACCCCTCCTGAGAGCTCAGCTCCCTGCAGTGTGTTACTCACTGCATTATTGAAGGTACAGTGCCAGGCCCCATAATAGAAATAATTTCTGAAAGAAAAATTATTCTGTAGTGTCAACAGCACAGAGCTCCAGATAGGCCAGAAGAAAATAAACTGCAAGGTATTTTGTGGTGGTGGAGAAATGAAAAGGCCATTTACCTGCATTTCACCTTGCAGAGATGGAGAAGTAGTACGTGGGTACACTGACACTCATCACCTTTAATAGGTGTCCCAGGGCTAAACCCTCGCTCACTGTGCTGAAAAAGTAGGGGCAAGCCTGTAACTCATATACTTCAATAATAGAAGAAGCCATTTATACAGATGTGAAATATTTAGACTCAAAGTGTTTCATTTCACTTAATTTAATATCACTTAACACTTGGAAAACTTCTATAAATGAAATCACTAGAGATTCAGGTCCCTACTGTGTCCAAATGTATCCTGGAAAGAAATGTGTCCATTTTCTGTGCAACAAATGCTCAATTGCAGATTTTCCGGATAATAAAGTCTCCAGCCTAGCTATTTAATTATTCAGCTGACTGGCGGAAGAATATGAAGTTACAGAGATCTAAAGCCATGTGCTGGAATCTCTGGAGTAAGATATAACAAATGTTTGCTTTAAAAAGACTCCAGCTAAGCTGTTTAGAAGCTTGCACTTATGAGATAATGATCATTTAATAATTATGCAAGAAAGTGCCATCTTTGCTCTCATAATCTCTCCTGATACAGTAAAAAAATGTTTTCTTTCTTAGAGCTACATCAAATAGGAGTATTCTTCGTGCCAGAATTTTCAACCGAGACCTTAATCCTGTAAGAGGAGGTGTACGGCCAGACTCTGATCTCAGTGGGTGCCCATACAAAGCATAAATCTCCTGCCATAAAATCACTACTGTGAAAAATGCCCAAGTCCCACTGGTAGGTGCACCCTCCAGCTACTGGGTTCCTTGCTTCTTCCTCTTCTGCCCCAAGTACCTTCCAGAAAGGTCATCACACCTTTGCCACCACTCATCATGTTAATGGTGGAGACCAGCTGGTTTGTGCCATCTCTGCAACATACCATGTAGAAAGGGGAACGTTCACAGGTTTTAAGGCTTAAAAAACCCATCCAGCCAGACCCACACTCAGCAATATCCCCTGGCTGCTGAGAGGCCGTGATCTCAAGGAGAGGAAGGGGGAAAGGGAGATAATGGCTGGGATTTTTCCTCCTTGAAATCCCGTGCAGCTGGGGTTTCAAGGAGGAAAAGGGAGAAACAAGGAGAGCATTGTGATGCTAAGCCAGCCGTGCTGCCAGACTGCTGCAGGAATTACACCACCAGCTTCACCCAGATGCAGTTCCCTTCCAGTGGAGAGCCCACCAGGATTTGGTGTTTTTTACCTGCTGGTGGAGATGTGCAAGCAGCCAGCACAGGATCCTGGGCCAGAGCCGGGATCCAAATGTGTCCTGATGGCACAGACTGTTATTAGCCACAATATACTTTCTGGCATTAGGCAATTTATAATTATGTTACTAATTACATCACCAATTGAGTACAATCTGCCATTTCTGGAATTCTCGCCCTAATCAAACACTGTCCTCGAGGCTTTAAAAATACACTGACATCCAGCAGCAGGAGCAGCAAATCACAGCATCCTTGTTATCACAGGATCCCTGTTGAGCCGCTGCCGATCAGATAAGCCAGCAGGAGTCTCAGCATCCTCCATCCAGCTCAGACTGTGCCTTTGCTCACACTGCAGCAGCCTATGCAGCCCAAATCATGGAGCTGGCACATGAGAAAGAAGCAACTCCCACACCAGAGCAAGCCCCTGCCTCCTGGGGCTCACATCAGGAGGTGATACAAGCTCCTGGCTACCCACACGGATCAAAAAGAGACTGAAAACTCTCCTCCCTGTGCTGAGTTTTGACCACCTGGTCCAGGCCCCTCTTCCCACAGACTCATCGCTGTGCTACAAAACCATTTTCCTCTACAGCCTAGAGATGCAGCTGCCCTGATGAGCACTAAGCAGGCAGCATGCGGTGCCAATCAGGCACTGATTTGGGCCAGACAGCGTGGGGTGCGTGGGCGTCATGCACATGGGCATTCTTCTTCAGAAGGACCTTGTCAGAGCAGCTCAGGAGACCTCGGAGGAGGGATGGCAGCGACCAGGCGCCGGGCCAGCCCTCTTTGCTAAGGAGGCAGCTTGCAGCCTCTCCGGGAAGAAAGCCAGCTTCCAGCTAGCCAGCGTGCTGGCACGTTTGCCATACCCCCCAGTACTCTTTGGCAGCAGTGAACATGCAGTGTGGCTTTGGGAACAACTCCACTGGCTCTCCTCCACCACAAGTTAATCCCACGTGGAGACACCCTGGGCTGGCTTTTCAGGCACAGGGAGGTTCCTCCATAACCCCCAGGTGGCTCTGCAGATTTTCCCTATGCCTCTTAACACCCTCCTGAGAAAATCCAAGAGTCTCAGCTGGTTTTACAGACTGTTTTGCCCTTGGGGGACATGGCTTATTAAACTGCACCTCCTCTTCTCCTGCCCCACCTTGCCACCAGATCATGCTATCTGCGGATCGCTCTCCTCTCACGCCCTTCACATCCAAACCACTCACGGAGAAGATTCCACTTGCTGCTCCGCAACTCGTGCCACCAAGCTTGGTCCCTCCTGGCTTGTTAGGACAAAGCCAACCAGTCAGCCACTCTTGGTTGGTTTATTTTAAATGCTTATCTATCCATCGTGGCTCTTTTTAGAAGGAGAAAAAGCAGGAAAATTGCACTACGAAAATAAAAAACATGTCCCAGTAAAGCCTCTGCACGATGCCATAAGGCTGATGCTTCTATAATATAATACAATGGCTTCATGTCTGCAGAAGGGTCAGCAAACGAGCTAGAGCAGCAAAGGAAAGTGATGGCCTGGGACCTGTGCGTCAGACTGGTGCAAAGAGTGACACAAACTCTGGCTGTGACCCAGGGACCATGCCAGAGTCCTGCCCTCTGTCCTCACCACCATGGGGCCAGGCTTCCCCGCACAGACCGTCTGGTCCCAAAAGTGCCAGAAAAAAGGTTTCATTGGGTTCATCTGTAACGCGACAGTGTCACCAAAAGCTTTTGTAATGTGTTTGACATCCACTGAGGTAAAATGGAACAAAGAGCTAAATATTTAACTTGGGTAAGTGTTTTAACCCAGCCTTTCCAGATTTCAGCTCCTTCAATATGATCAGTCTCCCGGACAAGCAAAGCTCAAGTGAAAAGTCATCAGATTTGCAGAGTGCTTCCCCTTTCCGTGCATTGATCTTTCCAGACCTGACACAACTTAGTTTCCTCACTCCCTCCAGCAATTGCCTGCCCAGGAGCTCTCAGTAACCTCTAGAGCTGCAATATCGATGGCTTTTGCTTCAACACAACTCATTGGAGGCGGCACTGAGGCAAATCAGCAAATGCCTTGGGGCTATTGAGTCCCGGTGTGGACAATGCCACTGGAAAGAGAAGAAACTGGGAAGAGACAGCACCCTAAAACACATCACAGGATCACCATCAAGGTGTGCTGTGCCCTGCTACCCAAGGGATGCTACTCCTCCCATGCCAGCATGGTGTCCCCACCACCCTGGGTGATGGCACAAGCCATCTTGGGGAAGATTTTGCCCTCTAAGGTGCAAAAGCAGAGTTTGAACTTTGGATGCTTTACAGAAAGACTGATTTAATCTTTCTTGACAACTTGTCTTCTGTTGTGTGGATTTGTTTAAAATGAGAGAGCGGTTGTTAATGTCTACAGGAAGGGAAAGAAAACAGCCACCGTTCTACTGGTCCAACAGCCCTGCTGTCTTGTCAGGGGAAATTAGGCTGGAGGGGAGCGAGTCCTACAAAGAAGTTGTGTTTCTTGCAAAAAACTCTTTAAAAGACCTCAGCTGGCCTCTTCCTGACAGTGATACTTTCCTACAGAAGTTTCCACCAGCTCAGATTTCAGAGGCAGAAGCTGGGCTCTTCAAAGCCAGGGGGAGCGAGATGCTTCCCTGGGACCGGGCTCCTCAGCATCACTGAGCATCCTGGAAGCTGAACTTTACATGAAAAGCATATTAAGTACAGGCGGTGAAGGAAATACAAATAATTTGCCTAATGAACAGACAAACTTTTTCCTAGCTGTTTTCACTGCATTTCCAGTGGAATAATCTTGATTCCCTCCTGCCAGGCTTCTGCTACTGGTCTGCGCTCTTCCCATCGTTGTCGTCATTCCAGCTAGCCCTTGTCTGCTCAGGAAATTCATGGTATCTATATTTTTGTGCATGGTGCTCTTGAGATGTCTGAAAAATGTTCCTGTGAACCAGGCACTGATGTATCACTCTCTGGAGAAGATAAATTTCTGTCTGCTTCCTGCATCCCTCTGTTAAGATACAGTGTGAATACAAATTTGTTCGGAAAGGTTGCATTAAAACAACAATATGCCTTTCTCTTCTTATATTTTACGTAATGCAGCTATTCCCATTTCACATTGAAAATACAAGATATCAGTATTTGAACAAATATTTGGCTTGGTTAGCTGAAGATGTCTCATAATTGGCTAATGCTAACTTTGCCTGTAGGATTTTCTGTCATATATTCACAACTGAAATGGGAGGAAATGCTGAGTCTTTGGTGGTTACAGCTGCTCTGATCAGCCGATTGCTCTGCAGATTCCCTCGTCCTGCCCCCAGTCTGCTCCCCAGATTTTGTCAGCCGCTCTGAACCCCCATCCCATGGTGAAACCTCTGGGTGGCATCAGCTCTGGCTAACCCTCTCCAGGGCACAGTGCCCGGGCAAAGCCTGCCTGAGCCCGGCCAGGAGCAGGCTGCAGCCCCGCGCCCCCCCGACCCTCTCCCTGAGGGCAGGGAGCAGGTCTCCGAGTGTCCCCAGGATTTCCCAGTCCTGCACAAGGACAAGACACATCTGATTTCTCTCCCCTGCAAGGGGGCTGTTTGCGGTGGGCTGGCAACAGGGGCACAGCTGGTGCAGAGACTGTGTCTCAGGTGCCCGAGGTGCTGTGGGGACAGTCACCACCAACCACCCCACATGGCTGAGCAGATGTGGGGCAGCAGCCGCCAGAGGTGATGGCTGTGGCCAGGACCCTCATCTCCCTCCCTGCAGCCCCACTTCAAGCACCAAGCTACACCTCACACCCATTAAAGCTAATGGACAAAGCTATTTAATGGGGCTCTGGGGCCAGCCAAAAATGATGAAGGAAAATTGTTTAAAGATCGTATAGCCAGAGATCTGACTCTGCCCACGTTCACAGCTGCAGAAATCCCGAGAAGATGAACCCTCTGGGCTCCACAGTTCCAGGCACATCCCTTGGTGTGCTGGCACCATGATGCCAGCTACAGGGCACAGGGACCGGGCATCGCCCCCCTCCTGTACAGGCAGCAGGCAAGCCACTTTCTCCCCAGGAAGGAGAAAAGCCAAACAAACCTCTTCCAAAAGCATGGCCAGAGGGGACTTTTGGTGTTATCAAAGCACAGGCCAGCTGCTGTCATGCGAGAAAAAAGTGGTTATTGAGTTTATAATTAGCAATCTTTCCCTTTCACCAGATTTTTAAGACCAAGATAGGAGCAATCTCTGGAGAGCCAGAGTAGAATAACAACCGGAGTGAAGGAAAATTATTTTAAACAACATTCATGTACTTAGTTTTGTGGAAATGAAAGCATTTCACACACCTAGTTTCCAGCCCTGCCTCTTAGCCCTGGGGCTCTGCGGGACAGGCTGCTCCCGGGCTGGGGACGTGGCTGTGGAGGTGGCTGCTCCTGCTAGCCATTCTAATTCCAGGCAGCCTTCGCCAGCCCCTGCAAGCAAATGAGCCTTGTGCTGCAGCTGAAGCAGAGAGGGCTCCTGCTTTTACAGCCCCCAACTCCTGCTGCCAACCCTCACAGAGCCCGGCCACGGTGCCATGGGTGGGTTGGTGAGGAGCACCGCATAAGGAGCTCAGGCATGACAGGTGGGTGACCAAGTGCCCAGTCCTCCTTCCATCCCTTTGCAAATTGTGAAAGACTAGAAAAAAAACTTCTTAATTATGAAACTAAGCAAAGAAAGCACAAATGTAGAAATGTTGTCAATGAACAGTTTGCAAAGGAACTAAAAGTACAGGACTGCTTTCAAGATAAACTCACAACATTTTCCAGGACAACAAACCCACAGAAAACTCTTCCATCGGCTTGTTGGCAACTCCCAAGTGAAATGCCGGTAATCCAGCAGTGAAGAGCTGGCATCCAGCACATCACAGGTTTAGAAGCTCAGCAGTTTCACCCCCCTCTTTATGGCTGGTTGCGTTAATCTCATTACTCATTACAGACATCACTCACGTCTGTAACAAAGATTTACCTTTACACTCATTTTGCACCCAAAGCAACGCACCCCTTACTCCCACCCTGACTGCAAAACAGCTCAATGAAAAGCTGCCTTCCCCTCAAGCCTGTAAGAAGGTAACTGAGATCTTAAGAAAATCTGCTATCCTTAATTATAACAACACATTAAGGGGATATATAAGCATCACGTATCAGTTAACTTTTTTTTCCTCCATGGTGACGCAGTGCATAAACATAGTGAGAACTTTGTAACATGTGCAGAGTCTTAGTCCTTCCACCCTCCGGCCCCGTGACATGTATGATGGAGACCAGCATAGTGTTCATTTGGTAATTAGCCTCATTATAGGCAAATTGGAAGCTCTTCACTCTACTAAAATATGACCCAGTGCTGCAAAGATGCAACACCTGACAGATTTGAACTGATAGGCAATACTGATCTCTGATGCAGATCTGGTTAAGGAATGAAAAAGTCCAGCAGCCACGCTGCTCTGCAGCAAGCATCTCTCCATTGCAGCCTGCTACACCACTATCCTTTGCTGAAATTAACTGGGCAACTCCAGCAGAGATGTAACAAAGGGATTTTTCCCAGTAAAATATCCAGATCCCAGATGGCAAAGGTGAGAGGCATTTAGCAATATTGCCCAACAGAAACTGGAGGAAACAGAAAAACATATCTTAGCCCTGTCCTTCCACTGGGAACTGGCAGCACATTGTAGGCTGTACTCAAATACTCTCAACAGCAGTTTGTCTTAGGCAATTTTCACTAAATGTACACATTTTTAACATCCTACGTATGCATCGGGCTCCTTTTGTAGATAATGACAAGAAAAACAAGGAGTTCCCTTAGTGATGAGGTGCCCACGTAATAGAGGCAGCGTCTCAGGAGCTGGGAAGGCAGGGGAAGAGCAAAAAAGCAGGCTATTTTTTGCATGGTAGAAACCCCTGCAATTTGGCTCATGATATGTCCTTGGACAAATCTCCCGTTTTGGCTACATTTAGAGAAAAATACCCTATAACGGCAGCAGGTGAGAGTTTTGGTTGATCAACAGTGAGTGAAGAGGGAAGGATTTGGACTTAGCAAATGCTTGCTTCTGCCTCCGCATTCTCACTCTACAGCATTTTGTTACTGAGAACGGTGCATGGCACAGCATGAAACCCCTTCATTCTCTCACCTACTAGGTTGAAATACTGGTACTGAATTTACAATTAAAACAAGAGAACAGAAGCAAAGTGAGCAGCAAAATATTTGCATTGCTGTAAACTGCCAGGTTACATGAACTGTGAAGTCCCCAGACTATTTTGGGATAATTCGGCACCTTTCAACTGTCACATAAAATTTCATGGGGGATGATGCTTGGCATTGTTTATGTGACATCAGCTTCACCTTTTCATCCTACTGGGGACCATCAAATGCAAAACTGGATTAAATTTGGCAGATCACATTATATATGGGGAAGTGAGAAATATTGCTGTATCACAATTGATTTTCCCAAAGGCACCAGCCAACCTCTGATATTTTGATACTGAGGTGATAAATAATTTTCCACTGGTAATTTCCATATTCAGTAAGCTGAGAAGTTTTTCTCAGTATGTAAATGAGATTTATTTAAAGCACCATTTTATGTTGCTTACAATTAGATTGATTTGGATGGCTGCAAGGAGGATTTTTGTCTTGTGTGATGCTGACTGGGCAGGAGCAGAGGTAAGTCCTTCATGCAGCGTAGGCTCACCTTTGAAGGATGCCAAATCTGCTTGCTGGGCTTGTCACAGCTGGACGCGATATGCCAGATAGGAGCATGTGGGTGACCAGGAGTTCTATGCCTTGGATGTTACAGTTGCTTTACTTGGTTGAAAATATTTGGGCAAACCCTGAAATCAGCAGGTCATGTCAGAGGTTTGAGAGAGCCTCAAAGCCAACCTTGACAGATGGAGGAAACTTCCCTCCACCTAAGGAGACTGCATTTGGGTTGGGTCTGCAGTCTCCTGGCTTACTTATTTTGACAACAGAATTGAAAGGCAACCAACACAGTCAGGTCCACTAATTTCTAGTTGAAAGAACAAGAGGGTTAAAGCAATGGCCAGAAAGTGGATAGTGAATTTGATCATAGACATAAAAATGGATGTACTAAAAAAAGAAGCCTGGCACCATCTGTAGCAGCACCTACATTCCCTTCGTGATACCAATGCTAATGAAATAGACAAAGTTCAAGGTGGTTGCTCCCCTGTCTGCTTTCACTGCATGCTAGATACAGCCAAATTTCTGCATTGGCTTCTCCTAAATCTGAGGAGAAGGCTTTGGGCAGCCCAGCAGGTCCCAGCCCCCTCCATCATTCAGTGAAAACCCTCTGAGACATTTCTAATAGACTGGATGCAAGAAGCAGGGGAGAGACAGGGCTGGAAGGGCTGTGAACAGCACAAATAAAAGAAAGTGAAGCATGTACAGCGGTGCTGTGCCCTGACCTCCCACCAACACGTCCCACCCCAGGACTCAGAAGAGCCCTCAGACAGGGATTCTTGGATGCGCTGCACAATCCTCAGAGGATGAATTATCAATGAGTAATAGCCTTTCCTTCAGGCAGCTCCTTATCTCACTTGCAGGAGAAAAGAGTCTGCAGCAACCCAGCAAGTGGGAATGTCCAGGAGAGCCCCCTCCCCTGGCACCAGCCCACCCACAGCTCCCAGCTTGGCTGTGGGGCACTTCCCCAGCTGCTCCCCACAGCTCTCCTAGAGATGTTCCCCTCCACTCTCCCTTTTGCTGGCATGCCACTCGCTCACGCTCACCCAGGATGACAAGGTTTGTTATTCTGAGTCATCCTCACTGCTGCTGCTCCACTGCAGGCCCCGCTGTGAGCATCACTAACGTGCCTGTTTCCAGTTTGCACACCACGTGAAAGCAGTTTAAAAGAAATTTCGTCCCATGGAGGGAGTCAGCACTGGGTTGATGTGTCTCACAAACTCTAATTTGATGAGTTATACACAGCCTTTACACACAGAGATGAATTTGGCTCTCCAAATACATTTGCATTCGTCACTACCGCAAGCCTTGTGATGTCTTGATGGAAAAGCCTGCCCTTCCCCAGCCAGCCTCACGCCACGCTTCCAGCGAAGGTGCCTGCGAGTGTTGGAGAACAGCCAATGAATTAATCACACTTGCACAGGTTTGTTGATGCTGGACCTCTCCGATGGTCCCGTACCCTACCATGCTGTTACATCAGTTTTAGATTTGTTTCCTAAGACTCCAGTTTCAAGCTAGAAGTTTCCTTCTTTATTTAACTCATATTACTTGCCTTCTTCTGTCTCTCTCCAGCATCTCAGTGCCTGGTTAAGAATTTCTGCTGACATAAACGGGTGCATCGTTATATTTCTGGTGCTGTTCTTCTCACTTAGATCTGAAGAAAGGTTGATCTCCTGAAGTTAAAAAAACTCAGTCAAGAAAGTTTTAAATTTCCCTACAGTGAGACTTGTTCTGCTTTTTTATAGAGGCATATGAACAACTGCCTTTTAATAAGCTATTTCTAGTGTTGTTGGTAAACCAGGGAACCCTGAATCTTAATGCACTAACATAAAAACCCACATTCGTTTGTACATCAGCCGCTGTGTGTGACCCAGCAAGTACCAGAGGGACTGGACATCTGTACCAAATCAGCTTCACGGGATGGTGGGGCATAGTAGAGCAATCAAGAACCAGCCTACTCAGATCACCATCCCTCCTAAACACGTCAAGTGATGGTTAAGCTTTCCTTTAGCAAAGGGTGTTTCTTGGTGCCTGAAATTTTGGTGCCCACCTTGAACACTTTTATAGGAAATTATATTTTTGAAGCAACTGCCTTCCAGACAGCAGACCCCTTCTCCACATCCTGAGCAAGGCACTCCGATTTAAAGGCTGCCATCTGCTTATCCGCAGAAGAAAACTGGGGAGTGACAAAGCAGTCCGTGAAATGAAGCCTGTCCTCCTCCCAGGGAGCTTGGCCTCCCCCAGAACTTCAGCTGCAGCTCAGCACGAAGGAAAAGAGAGCAGAGTCTGAGTCACAAGTTTCTGTTCCTCGAGGCTGTTACAGATATGATAAACCTTTTGTTTGTTTGTTTGTTTCTAAGTGCTGCCTAGATTTTAATAAATGCTTATATGTATTATTAATCTGGAATATTAACCCCAAATCTTATATTAAAAAGTCTCAAGCATTGCAAGCCATCTCAGAGGCTTGTGAAATCCTTGCAAGTTACTAATTAAGCTACATAGGAACAATTGTTCTGTAAATTTTACAGTCAGGTTTCATCTTCTCTTTAGAAAGGGCAGACTACAAATTTATGCAACATAAAATGGAAGCTAATGAATTTGGAGGAAATTCAGTATGGAGCATGCATCTAACAAGTGGGAATAATAACATTAAGAGGGCTTTGAGATAATAGACTATTTAAATTCATATTTGTAGAAAACACAGACTAATACGCAGTGATCTACAGTTTAGATGTTGTTTCCTTGAGGGCACAAACCAGAATATGCAGGGATAGAAACTTTCAAGTGGAAGAAATCCCACACCGTTCTCCCAAGTGGTGATCCCTGGAGAAGGGCAGCCCTCAGAGAGCATGCCATGCTGGGGATCTCAGGCGCAGAAACATCTCATGGATCCTGCAGGCTGGCCTTGTGCTAGAGGAGAGGTCCACGTTTTGGCCTCTTTAGAGCTAAGGGTTACCTCTGCTCTGGTTATCCAGCAAATAACAGATGCTCCTGCCCAGGTAGAAACACTCCACCCTGGGAAGGGCCAGTGCCTGGATTGTACTTAATGGTTGGCATAAGCAAATATTAAAAAGTAAATAGAAGAACCTATTAACAACACATCTGGCATTGCAGGGCTTTATGCAATGATTTTGCGCGGGTCGGAGTATTTGGAGCTTTCATCAGTGGTTACAGCAATCCTGGGCTGCGTGACAGGAATCCAGCCCCACTTATTTCCACCACGGGAAGATGAGTATTGTAAGGATAAATGTTAAATCTAGAAGGGCTCAGGTTCTGGTGTCCAGCCAATTCCTAAAGCCTTATAAAGCCTCATCTTTTCCTCCATACGTGGCTGAACCAGTACTGGCATGTGATGAAAAAAGTGAATCCCCTCCCTAAGCCAGCCAACACAAATCATTTAATTTCTGGTCTGACAATGGCTTCATTTTAGCATTGTCTCACCAGACCTGGAGCTGAATGAAATTTGGACAGCCGTTATTATAGCTGTGCATCACCACATCCTGGCTTTTGATCTCCAGCACTGGCGTAAGTCAGGTCCCCAGGGACCAGAAGTCCCTTGGGGTAGTGTTTCTGCGGCCCACATCAAACACTGCTGGGAAGCATAGGTCCAGCCTTTAGTATTTATATCATGTTTCCAGTTGTCTGCCATGTTACAATGCCAATGATTTATTCATGTATTTATTTCACCCTTTGCATAGAGTTTTTAACACAATGAAGCAAGATGCAATCATGCTGTAGCTACATGTACTGGGGGTGTTTGGGAGCACCACCATGCGCTTAGCACGGCAAGGGATGGGCCCCCTGGCCTCCGAGAGCACCCAGGCAAGCACTAGCCTTGCTCCTCAGGTCCACAAGGCACCCCAAACATTGGCATAAGGCAAAGCAGGGAAGGGGCTCCCTCCAGGAGCAGCACCCCAGGGCTGGGCAGAAGTGGGAAGGGTAAGAGAGGTTCAGACAAAGGAAAGAGGAAAGCACCGCAATTATCCCTGTGATGAAATTCAGGACTTTCCTGGGACTTTCTCAATGGGCTGATGAGAATTGTTAAAACATGAAGGAAGTCTTGCAAATCCTCTTGCCCCTTGGGCTGCAGTAACTACTCTTTGATAGTCTAATGCTGCAAGAAGACATCAGCCTGACACATGCACCTTTTCACCCTGCTTACACCAACAGGACACCAAACCTTTTTGTCTTGACCATAGCAGAAACCTAAAGGACACTGTTCTTGCTCAGAAAACCACCCTGGAAAGCCCTGGCCCAGGAAGCTGGGAGTGTAATGTTGTGCACTGCTGTCCTTGCTCCAACCCTTGCCTCCCTCTGGGACCACAGCCTCTGGTCCAGCCTTGGAGCCGCGGGATGCCCCACCATCCCCACCGTGCCTGGGTGGTACACGCACTTGCCCAGAGGGCTGCTGCCCCTGAGTGATGCGTTTGCACTGCGGGGAGCTGGTGAAGCTGAGAGCCTGTCTAGAAGTTGTCACAAGTATAAGTTTTAATGAGGGCTGGGGCTCCGTTTGGGTTCAACACTCGATCCATAACAGCTGCCCATACCTCTCACAGCAGAGGAGGGTACAGAACATCTGCCGTGCTGGGTGTCTGGTCACCACTCAGGTATAGGTGTGCAGCACAAGTTGCTCTGCAGTACCTGACCCACAGGGAGAGCTGCACACCGCTCCGGGCACACGCTCCACAACATACACACCAGTGCCATAATTCACTTTACTGATAGCCTTCATGATGCTGTTCATATAACCTCTAATTTTTCACAGATGACAGAAAGCTTCTTACTATATCCAGAAGGATCAAGCATTGTCAAGCAGCTTAGCAAAGCTCCCCAGCACACCAGAGGAGACGTATGGAGCTCTAACCTCATGCACCCCCTCTGGAAGAACGCCAGGCAGAGTCTTGTGCTTGCAATAATCCCCACGCTGGCTGCTTACACATACACAGAACAGAACAACCCAGTGCTTCTCAAAGTTACCATTTAAAATTAAATTCCCTGGGCAAGCCCTGAGTGATCTCAGTCCTCTTTTTGTCTTGAATTGATTTTAACTCTGTTCTATGATTTTCATAACTCAGAGTTACAGCTCTCACACATTTCCTCCTCAGCTTCCAGCAGGTCACCTGCTTTGCTCTGGTGGCTTTGTGTTTAGCAATGACTGAACTTTCTCTGCACTCTCCCTCCGGCTCCCCAGCCTGGCTGCTGCAGGCAACGGACCTTCCTAGGTCACACGCAGGGGCAAAACAGGAATAAGCATGGACCATGGGTCGGATCTGGATTGACCACAGTATCTGGACTTGGAGCGGAACCAGGAGCAAAGGTTACTGCTGTGGTAGCAGCAACTTGGAATAAAATTGGGCTACACTTCATTCTAACAAATTTTGTGCTAATGCTGAGGATGGAAGTATAAAGCTTGGCCAAGTCAAGGGGGTCTTTACCCAAGGCAGGAACACTGTTAAAACAGAGTCCTCCCTCACTCGATTAAGAATTCACCAAGGCAGCTTCCAGAAACATCCCCAAGATGTTGCTGTGCCAGTGATCTATTAGCATTGTTATTGTCATGGTGCAATACGCTTCTTTATTAGTTTTCTTTTTAAAATTCAAATGGGAGATGAGGTGTATTAGATAATGCACGTACTCAGACAAGGAACAAACACATTGCTTGTACGCAGAGTGCGGATCAGAAAGTACAAGTGTCTTTGAGCAGATGTGCTAATGGACACAGACCCTGCGCTATAACCAATTACTTCATCATTAACAAGAAAAAACAAGTTTCACATCCCAGTGATGTAAACAGGAGAACAGTAAGTTCATTAAAGGTAAGCTCGAGCTGGAGCAGCAGCACTTTCTACCTCCTTTCTGGGTGCTCACCACAGCACAGCACTCTCTTGCAGTACCAAACCTAGCACATCCTCAATCAGCCCTCCCCTGACAGCATTACTCTCTGATTGAAGCTTTCAAAGACTTCTTTCATCCGGTGACTGGAGGGCTGGAAAAGGCTGGTGCTTTTCCTCTCCCTCCAGAAGTTCTGAAAATTTGAAATAATAAGCTCAGAAAAGGGTCTTTCCAGGCTACTCAGCACACTGCTCATGCCGGGTGGTTGGGGCTGATGTAAGGGCCAAAAGAGTTTCTAATGATTTCTCCAAAATCTGGAGGATGCTGGGCAGCATCTTCTCATAACCTGTCCCACGCTGCAGGTGACCCCCGTGCTAGCCACAGCAGGGAGCTGACACGATGCAGCAACCACCTCTGTCTGCTCTGAATTAAGGACAGTTTAAAATGAGCAGAAACAGGCTGTCACGAACAAACAGGCTTCTTCAAAATTTGACTGAACACCACCAGTGCCGGGCCTGGAGCATTTCACTGCTGAAATCCGTGGGCAAACCCTGACACTGACAACAGGCTGATGGATGAAGATCTTGAAGCTTGTCCCAGCTCCCAGGAAAGCAATAAATCAATGATGTAGGAAAAACCCCAGGCCCCCGAGTGCTTTAAAACTGCATAGTAAAATTTAAAATCAATGGGAAGTCTGGCAGGAAGGCAGCGCAGGGGCGGGTGTGCAGAAGGGACGTGCAGCTATTGTGCAGCTGGGGTAAGCTGCCAGCAGGCTGGATCCCATAAGCCAATTTCGCTTAATAATCCCACTAATATGGAATGACACTGGTTGTAATCCTTCGGTGATTACAGCGTGGACCAATGCCTCAGCATCTCTGGGAGGATTTAAGGGACAGTACAGCATCCAGAAAACTATCGTCAGACTTTTCCTATCAACTGGAAGGGAAGAGAATATCAAGGCACAGAAAAGCAGAAGCTGCTGCAATGCTCATCCATATTTCTATCTGAGCATAAAAAATGAGAGCAAAGATGGAGCTTCCTCACTGTGGTATCTGTCAAGCACCTCTGCAAAGCAGAGCCCAAAACCTGAGAAGCAAAAGGGGGATATGCACCACAGGACACCGCTAGCAGAAAACATGGCACAGCATGGGGAAAAGTATTTGAATGAAGCCATCCCAGGAAACCAGGGACTGCCCCTGGGGTTCGATAAGTAGCAAAGCAAAAAGAGACAATATTTATAGTCTGGGGATTTTGAACAGAGGCCTTGAACTCTCTCTGCTTGCACAAAGTGGCCCCAGGAAAGGAGCCACTGACGAGCAAAAGGAAGCCAGTTGAAAGGAGCCAGGACCCCTTGATCTATCCTGTCTCCCTGGGGATATAGAATCGTGGGATGATTTGGTTTGGGAGGGACCTTTAAAGAGCATATAGTCCAACCCCTCTGCCATGGGCAGGGACATCTTCAGCTAGATCAGGTTGCTCAGAGCCCCATCCAGCCTGGCCTTGGACACTTCCAGCTATGAGGCACCTATCCTCTCTGGGTAGCTTGTGGCAGGGTTTCACCACTTTCATTCTTCATTGTAACAAATTTCTTCCTTATATCTCATCTGAATCTCCCCTCTTTTAGTTTAAAACCGTCACCCCTTGTCCTATCACTACAGGCCCTACTGAAAAATCTGTCCCAATCTTTCTTATAAGCCCCCTGTAAGTAATGAAAGGCTGCAATAAGGTGTCTCCAAAGCCATCTCTTCTCCAGGCTGAACAACCCCATGGACCAGGGATGTCTTAAGGACCATTTCAGGGTCTCTTGTCCACACTGCAGTGTTTCCCTCCTCACCAGAAGTCCAGCAGCTTTCACTAAAGATGACCTTCAAATAATGTCTGAGCTCAGAGAGATCCACATCCTGACGTGTAAGGAGATGCCAGGCAAAACCCACCTTAGCTGTAAATTGCTACCAAGAGTTTAAATTACTGGTAATTTATTGGAAGTGTCACTTGTACAGTGTTTTCAGTGACTATCGCCAGACTGGGAAGTGAGAAACTGGAGCACAGTTAGAAGGTTTCATGGGCTAGTGAATCACTGTAGGGGGTGTTGCTGAATTATCAGCTGTATATTGAGAGCAGCTGGAGCAACTCCAAGAGCTGAGGACAGATGCAAAATTGTTGGAAAGATTGATTCAACATCATCACCAGCAGCCTTGTATAAGCAATGCGGGCCAGGAGGCCTGAAGAACAGCTGGCCCGAGTGGACTTGCTGAATTATTGTAACAAAATTAGGTAAGAAACACAGAGGAAATGATTGCAGCCCCTTACAGGGAGGCAAGAGGCTTTCCATGCTGGAACAGCTGGAGGACTCAGAGAGACCATTCTCTCCCAATAGTAATTACTAAATTAGTCAAATTCAGCCAGTGAAGATGTTTCATTATGAGCAGATGCAAGTTTGGGGTTTAACTCTTTGCTTTGCATGAGCATATTCAAAGCAGCAGCAAATCCCTGTGGCTCAGTGGAGAAGAGCTCTGGATGGCAGCATCCCAGGACAGCGGGGGGCCGGCCACAGCTGGGAGCTGCCCAAAGCTCAGGGCAGCCCCAAGACCCAGGGGGGACAAAAGTGAGGCAGATGCTCTACATCACCACCAAAAAAAAAGGACCTACACTGCTTTTCCAAGATGAAATTCCCTAGCAATATTTCCTCTTTTCACTCCAGCTGGCCATTCCCATAGGTGACACAAATCCCAGTCGGCTGACACCACTTGCCTAAGCTGCTGGCATGCCAAGGTGGCCCTCTGAAGATAGAGCATAAAAAAAGGGTGGACGTCTTCTAGACTTTTATCTTTCATGAGGTTCAAGGCAGGGTAGGGTGGGAAATGCCTTCAGGCTGCAAGTCCAAACGGAAGGCAAAGGGTAGTACAAGCGCACAGTGCTGCACCCCTGGAAATGCCAAAATGATCAAAAGCTGGTGGTTCTCCACACCCTGCATCTTAGCCCTAAAGCAGCGTTCCTGCGCAAGGCAGCAACCTTCTAGATGAAAGTTATAGCAAAAAGTGAAAAACAGAGAAAAATGTTCCTACAGCTTAAATAATTAGAGGATGTTGCACAGCTTGAATCACAAGGGTTTACATTTATATCACAATCTGTTTTTAAGGAGCCTTGTAACTGTTCACTTGTTTTCTGAAAATTACCATGCACTTGGCATAAGATGTCTCTTGGGCAGGACCAATTTTTTCCAGACATGGTTATGTGGTGCCTCTGAAGGCACCCAAGGCTGCAGAAGAAACAATGTGCTCTGGAGCAGCACTTGACAGGCTGGTAGGATGCTGCTGTGAGCCCAAAACAAACTCAGAGATGCCTGTTTGGTGGCGAATGAATATTGCCTCTTATGAAAATCATTTGAAATTTCTTCTTTTTCAGTAAATAAGCATGTGCCTGGCAATACTGAAGCATTTCATCTTATATGACCTCATTCTCCATGTTCTTTGAGTTGTGAGCTGTCCCTCGTCATTCAGCATTTGTCCTAATATAGACTCTCTCCCCCCATCACCAGTATGCTGGGATGAATCATAAGTCATATTTGAGATTGTGAACCCACATGCCAACCTACATCTGGAGAGATGACTCTTTTCAATGGCCCTAAATCTATCTGCAGCTCTCTTTGTCAGGATGGATTTTACAGGTTGTTTTCCCTATCTCTGAACAAAGCAGCCTTGAAAAACCTGCAGCATTCAAAAGGCCTTCTTGTTCCATTTCTCCAGTGTAGGCAGTTTCCATGAACTTTGCTTATCCTTGTATTATATTAACAAGGAGACTGAGAATGACTGAGCAATAACAGCTTTATGAGCTTCTTGCAACAGAATTGGAATAAGCTCAGAAAACGGTCTGAAAAGAAAAATTCTGTAAGGAGAACAAAGAAAACTAAAATATAGCAACCATGGGTTGAACCTCTTCGCCCATCTGACCAGAACCATGGATGATGACAAGTTCTGGAAGCATGCTTGGTCTGTGGTAGACCTGTGTCTTCACAGTTCAAAGACTTTAGCTGAGGGAAAACCCTGCTTTGAGCTCATCTGAAGCATTTTCATAGATTGGACCACACCAGGGAAAGAGCAGCTCAGACACTCCCACCCCACTAGGTACTCAGTAAAATCCCAAACAAGCACACAACACCCAGAGGAGGTGACAAGCATCACAGTTATGAGGCACCAAGGGTGCAATGACCACATGGTAGTTAATCACCACGTTTTAGTCAACTGAATGGTAATCAACTAGAGCTAAAAGCGTAAGTCATCCTGGGGACAGCGTCTACGAGCTATAATGGCTGTGGTATTCTCAGCAGACTGCGCAGAGAGGGAAACACACAGTAACCAACAGACCACTAATTTCAAACCTCCCTAAAACCACTGGTTTATGTTTGCAAATGGGAGCATTAATGGCAGCGCGGGAAGCAGCTGCGTTGCTGTGACTCACAGCGTGCTGGTCCCCCTGTTGCTCAAGCTGTTATAAAAGTGCTGGTGCCCTCTCACTGCTTATTTATTTCCCTTTTACCCGACTGACTGAGAAAGGGAAAGGATTTGCATAGAGACATTTGTCTTCTGCTTTTCCATGTGGTAACCTTAGACCTGTTCCAGCATCCTCTGCTAAATCAGTCTGTATAAATGTATACATAAAAGTACAAACCCAATGCAACAGTGCTGCAAAACCAAGACAAACCAGAAGCAATGCAGCGCCTGTCTTGAAAAAGGAGAAAGCTCTGGCGAAAGCTTCGCTGTGTGGCTCTCCTAGGGCAACAGGGCCTGGTCAGCCTGGAGGGGCTGCCACCTTACAAACCTGTAGCCAACAAATCTGCATTTTTTTTGTTGACTGAAATAACTTAAAAGCTCTTGACAACAAAGCTCTGGCTGTAGACAAAGAAACCTGGGAACCTAGTCACTGCAAAGCAAAGATGCTCATGGTGGCCCATCAGAGCAGCCCACGAGCTGCCCCTGCCCCAGCCCTTGGGGCTGCGCTGCCCTGGGTGTCACCCACCGACATGGACACCTGCCACAGCCCAGTCACAGATTTCTGGAGAAAAAACATATTTATGAGAACCGCAAACTGCACCTAGAAAACTGTGGAGGAGCTCTGAGCTGGCTGCTGCACCTCTGGGGACCCTGGATGCTGGGGAACACCTGGGTGGCAAAAGGGAAAACATGCTCAGGGAAATAAAAAAAATCATTTATGTAGCACTTCAGAGCCACAGCCCCTGCCTGCCCTCCTGCCCCTTCATCACAGGGACTTACAAAGTGCAAACCTGGCTTTAGCATGCTTTTATACTCCAAGAAAGCACAAAAAGGAGTCAAAGCTAAATCCCCCTACACACACATCAGCTGCTTTGGATGAGGGGGCAACAGACAGGCAGACATTATGCAAATCACATGGTAGGGCTTTTTTAATCATCCCAAAAGATACTTTGTGTGCACGTACTGTATTCTCAGTATTCTCTTTGACTTTTGAGTACTCCCCTGGAATGCTTCTAAACAATGAATTTTTCACCTTCCCTCCCCAGAGATGATGTGCTTTTATACCTGAAAACATTTAAGTGGGATTTTTGACTTCGTGTCTTTGTTCACATTGTTAAGCCGATCAAGCTATAGTACTTTGGAGAAAAAGAGAAGAGAAACAATGTTGTTTTGTCTGCTAACATGATTGATAGACAAGTTTCAATTATTGTATCTTTAACTGACTGGGAAGCACTTAAAAAAAGACAGGCTGCTGAAGGATGGGTTACTTCCCAGCTCAGTGCTGCTTCCACAGAAAAAGTATACAAGGATGCTCTCTGGTGGCAGCTGTAAGGCAGGGCTCTGCGCTGCCCACCGCACTTTGAATTTTATGGACTAAATGGTAGTGTGCAACCTTGTTATTAAAATAGGCAATATATACTCTTTTTAATCACTTGATTTATTTTGCTTTAAAAAATAATGTATCTCAGGAGGTGCTTTCTTAATTCTCTTCGAGTATTCCCAGTGCATGGGCAGACCGGAGGGCTGGCTTTTACAACTTCTAAAGAAACCGTGTGCTTTACCAGAGCCTGCTGCAGGGCAGCCGTGGCAGGGTGCCTCCTGCCCCCTCAGCCCCTTGTCTCCCGTCTCCCCACGCCAGCCCAACCAGCCATGCTGGGGTTTGCACTGAACGACTCCCAGCCATGCAGATGCCTCAGTTTCCATCTCCCAGATTTAGCTGCTTCTCCAGCCATTTTCCTTCTACTCCAGCATTTCCACCCCTAAAATAACTCCGTACCCAGAGCACCGTGCTGCAAAGCCCTCCCCAGCCACTGCTCCTGCCCTGGGGCCAGTTTGGATCTTGCTTTTGCCCAGTCCTAAACAAATATCAAACCTGAGCCGATCACTCTCAGCCCTTTAAAACACTAATAGTCTTTCTATTAAATCACATTTCAGCAAATTGCGCCAGTGCAAAGACTTCTTTGGCTAGACTTACTACAGTGATGGATTTTGGACCAGTGGCTAGCTCAGGGGTTGAATATGTTACTTCCATAACCATAAGCATGAATGCAGTTTTCATTTTACAAGGACTGCACTACATTTTATGGCACATCAATGTTGAGAGAAGACTTCTCATGAACCCATTGCGATCCCCAAAATGACACTTGGACCCAACAAGAGCACGGCACATACCTCGCCAGTCCCAGCACACTTTTGTTGGCCGGGCGCAGGGCTGGTTTGTGTCACTGATTCCCCTGCTTAAGGCTCTGAAAGGAGCCAAAGTCATGCCTGGAAACAGAGATCAGTGGTGGAAATTAAAGCAATGTTTAGAGGGGCTGGCAGGCTGCCACAGCTGAGGTTTGCTCTGACAGAAAAGCACGAAAACAGAAGCACGGACCCCAGTTTATTGGCACTGATTAATTTTTGCCTGGGTACAAACACACTTTTGATGCTGTTTCAGTGCTGCCCTCATCAGTACCTTTTCTGATGATTTTCCAGAATATCCTACACATCAGCCCGTTGCCTTCACTGCCCTGGTGGCTCGGTGAGGACCTCTTCTGCACACGGTGGTCCCTGGGGAGATGCTCCCCAAGAGCCACTTCAGAGCAGATCAGCAAGACCCTGCCCTGGAGAGTGTGCTCAGGTAATAACCTCCATTATGCAAAGACTGGTATTTGCTAAACCTCTTCCCCTTCCCTCACCATCCTTAATGACCAGCTTCTTTATACCAAGACCAAATATATATTTGATCCAGATATATATATTTGATAGCTACAAAAACAGAATTGCAGCCCCCCCAGGCCAACACACCTGTCCTTCACATGCAGGCAAGCCTCCCACAGGCATGCATTGGAGACAGAAAGCATCTTAATCATCCACCCAGCTGCAAATACATTCACAGAGCTTTAATTGATTAACAGGCAGCCCTTGCCAGCAAATGAGCGGTTGGCTCCAGGGAGCTCTTGCTTGCTTGTTTCTAAACAGTGCAAAGTGGGAAAATGGAAGGAATAAGCAACGAAAGCTCTAGGGACCACCAAGACGGGAGGGCTGGTGGGAGGAAGGCAGCACCGCTCCGTGTGCTGACCTTATTACTGCAGGGAAATGGAGGTCAAGTGGTAGCAGAGCAGAACACCGCAGGGAGCCAGGAGGAATTAAACAACTTCAAACCCCATACTGTAAGCTCAACTTCAAGCCAATCATAGCAATAGTTTGTGAATCTTTAAAGTAGCTAAGACATTACTAGAACTGCCCCAAACCCATGGATGTGTTCATCCCTGGTGACACAGCAGTACATAGTGCTACCCCATGCCAGCCAGGCACAGCGTTCCATGGCCCTTAACAGCACTGCTTCCACCTGGATGGACATGCAGGTGGAAAGGGAGAGAGCAGGGCTCTCCCAGGGGCTGCCACAGCCACCCCACCACCTTCTCATCTCTTCTTCTAACCATCCTCAGTCCAGGAGAGTTGGTTGGATTTTAAACCCCCTTGTAAACCTCAGAAAAGCACAGTTCATAGGGAAAATGGCTATGGCAGCATGACCAGAGCTCTGATGGAAGGCACCACCATCGGTGGATAAAGTCCATTAATGAACCATTGGTCCATTGCTGGCCCCCAGCTCTCCTGCAGGCTCCTAACCATCAGGATAGAAGATGCTCAGGGAAAAGTAGGATTGTTTTGCAGTGTAGAAAAATACACAAGATCCCAGACAGAAGGGAATCGTTTTCTAACTCGTTCAGCGCGAGGCCACACAGCACCTCCTGCCAAGCGGCAGCACTGCTGGGTGACGGCCGCCTGCTCTCCCTCTGCTGAGATCCCCTGGGTGCTGCCACCACTTCAGCTGCAAGGGGAGCTTTATACCCCTTGCTGCAGGGGAGATGCTCACAGGCCTTGCTACATCCTGAAAATCCCTATAATTGAATTAATGCAATTAAAAATTGGCACCAAATCTGTGAGTGTTACTGGTGGCACAGGCAGGCTCATCGGTGCAGGCAGCTGGGTGCTTGCCCTCGCTGCTCTCTGCCTGGGGCAGGTTTTGCTGCACGGTGGTTGCTGCCCCACTGCACCCCGGGGTTCCCACGGAGGCTGAGCCCTTCCCGAGCAGCTCCAGGAGAGGACAGCCTCTCTCTGCAACCAGCTTCACTGCTGCCTCGGAGCTTTCACCCATCACAGCCCAGCACAAAGCACCACACTTACACGAACCATTAAGCTTGTGCAAACTGTCAATCCCGGTTTTAGCAGGGGAAGGAAAGCAGTTTAATAAGGCAGCTGCAGCTAGACAGCATCCAGCTGCCGGGAGTGCATGTGGGCATGCATTTTAAGCTGGTATGTAGTGCTCCCCTCCGGCACACACAGCCTCCTCTTCCTCCTTGGGATGGGCTCAGCTAGAACTTCACCTCTCCAGACCACCACTATTCAGGTCTCAGGCTCAGTCCCTGCTGAGCAAGCTGCGAGGGAACCAGCATACTCTATCACATCCAGACCTCCCTTCTCTAGGAGCTGCACCTCAATAACCCTCAGGACAAAAAAATCCCACTCCTGGAAACCTCTCCAGCACAAAACCAGCATTGGCCGAGGCTGCTTCTAGAAAGCTGGTTTAATCTGAGATGGGCAGAAAACTTTTGGGATGGAAAAAGGGCCACTAGATGCAATCACTAGCTGCTTTTTTAAGTCAGATGGTGCAGGGATACCATGCTTGCTATAATTTCTTGCAATCTTGAAATCCAGTTTATAACAGAAGATAAGAGAAGTTGCCCATCTGGGTACAAAATCCATACCATCAGGCTCAGAAGCTCATTTACTCCACACAGCCCAAAAGGGAGATGCAATATGCTGCAGCACTGGGAATCTGGGGAAGTATCCAATAGTAGGAAGACTCACATCAGATTCCAAAACACCGTGAACCTCAGCCAAATCAAATTACTCTGATTGCCGAATATATCATTTTCCACCTTAAGTGGAACAGCCTGCCTGCCCTTAACACGCTGCAACCCCGTACCAGCACAGCGCTGAGTACGCTAATAGAGATGTCTTTCCCAGGGCTGTCATGGCCGCCCACCCGCTGTTTGATGACTACACACGTGTGACAGGTAGTAATGTCACTGACAGCCTCTCCCTGGCACCCAGTTTTTATTCATACCAACACTCTGTCAGCCTTTGCCGCTGCAGGGGAAGCGCTGTGCTCACTGCTGAGCCTGAGCTCACTTCCCCACTCAAGTTGTTGCTTATCTTTGCTGAGAAATTGGACTTAATTTTGCTGCTGCTCCATCATGCCAATCTATACATCAGCTGTGAAAGCTAAACCCCAGATCATGACAGGGCAGGATCATAACAAGCTGGCAGCGGAAGAAATATATACAGTGTCAAATCCCTTACAGAAGCACCAACAGTCTCCTGACAAAGGATGTATCAGATATTAAATGAATACTACACTCAGTCTGAGCCAAAAGGCCAAAGAAGAGCAATCCCAAAGGGGAAAACAACATCCCAAACCTTTGCCTATCCGCTTCCTTGCTAAGCTGATTTCAGCTCAGATTCTCTTTAAGTATTAATGCTGCGAGGACTGGCTTTGTCCCTGTTGTGCTGTCATTTAAGCTTTCCGCAAAGCCTTCGTCTCTGCTGCTCTGGGGCACGGGGGACCCCGGCTCAGTTAGAGCAATGCCAAGGAGGTGGCGACAAATGCATTTCTGAGAAGGAAAGCTAACTTGTGCAAAGGCTAGAAGCACGAGGGAGCAGAGTTCCCCCCCTCCATTAGAGTTTTCCCTCTAATGCTTTTGCTCATATTCAATATCCAAACTACTGGGGACTCTCAAAATGGGTGTCTTCTATATTGCTGCTTCAAAAGACTAATAATAGAAGTTATTAGACTACAGAGAGGCTCAAATGATCACTATGAAGAGTTCAGTAGGAGAAGTGGAGAAGCAGTATGAATAAAAACAGGCAGCAGTCCAGCAGCACGAGGAGCTATAGCACTTAACTAAGAATAATTAGCTGTTAAAATACAAGATGCAAAATGAGCGCTTAGGCAGCAGCCCTGCAGATGTGGACCTGGGAATTATGACATGAGGCAGGAATGCCCTGGTTTGGGGTGGAAAAAAAAAAAGCCAATATCCCAATAGGAGTTATTGCCAGGGGTGACACCAGTAAAGACTTCACAGTGCCCAGGGTGGGAAGGAGCAGGAGGAGCTGAGATGGAGGTGAGCAAGGAGATGGAGCACAGTGCTCACTCCACAGGGACATGCAGAGGGAATGAGCATAATTCAGTTTAGAGAGAGGAAAAGCCTTGGGGAAGAGATGGTAAAAGTCCCCAGATCCATAAAAGGCTGCTTCTGAAAGGGATGGCGTTCATTTTCCCTACTGCCGAGAAGGAGGTAGGGCTTGAACTGCAGCAGAGGAGGTGTATTTTAAGACATCTAGGGGGAAAAAAGAAACCTCACTGACTTTCAAAGGCTGATAGAACTCTATCCTTCCTGAGAAGGCAGCATAATGCACAGGGGAGAGCTGGAACCAGTAAGCCTTTCCATTTCGGATTAGCTCTGCCTCCCCCCCTGATCTGGGCTAGCCAGCGAAAGCAAGAAAAGACTGCAGCAGCAGCAAACCCAGGCCCTGGGCCCCAGTTCAGCGAGGTAATTAAGCGAGTGTTTAGACGTCTAAGCAGTCCTGCTGGCTACTGCCCCAACGTTTCAGGAAATGAAGTCATCGTTTTACTTCCCACCAACATCCCCCATAACCGTGAGACCTGGGAGATGAGACATGGAGGTGAAACTCTCCCATCACTGGCCCCGTGAGCCCACAGAGGTGGTTTTTCGGGTGAAGCTCAGCTTTTGCTGCTTGCAGACAGAGCCTGGAGATAATGAAATACTACCAAGTGCCATTTGTGTTTTAGAAGGCATGATGATGTTAATTAGTGTTCAAATTAAGCAGTAAGATAGAAGTGGGCATATAATGGACCACTAACAAATGCCTTGAGTATGTTGAGAGATGCAGGTCTAAGGGAAGAGTGATTTTAATCACCAGGAGTATATTAATGATGGCCCATAGACTCCCTTATTGCTGTTCCAATACGCTGGAATGCTGCATTTTCCCATTAAAACACCCATTAGCCTTGAGCCCACTAAAAATCTATCAGTGAAGCCAGGTTCTGCTCATTTCTGCTCTACATATGATCTAATTAACACTATTGCAGGGGCTCAAGCCCAGCTCCAAACAGCAGCACTAGAGCAGGAGCTCTGAGCAGAGCCGTGATGTTTTTGGGGAGGCAGTCAGGGCCTTTTGGGTACCCATCACATCACTGCATACACCGGCATCGTGACTCAGAGCCAAAAAATTCTGCACATCCCTGCACGCATGGAGAGCGCATGGAGTGCCTGATGCTGAGATGGGCATGATTGATTACACGATGACATCGGTTAAAATAATTGTATTTTTCATTTCCACACAGATGAATTACTTCTCCAAAAAGCCATTTGTGCTTAATGCCATTTGACTGCAGTATGGTGCTAATCAACTGCAAAGACTTTTTTGTGCTGAGATTGATTGACTCCATGTAAATAGGTGGAACCTTTAATTAAAACACAAGCGCAGACCCAGTGTCTTGGTGCACTGAGAACACTCAGCACAGATCACTTAAGGGGCTGATTCTATCTTAATCTACCCCGGCATAAATCAGCAGTTCAACAAAGCACTGAGCACATGTTTAAGTCCATCACATATAGCAAAGTATTCAAGCATGAACCAAACTGCGGCAAAGGCAAAGAATATCGTGGAAAAATGACGGTGCCTGTTGAAAGAACGTGGCTTATGTGTGACAAGGTGATTCGTTTATCAAGTTTCTCCCCAATCAGAAAATACAATAGTTTTATGCTTTGGGGGAAAATTGACAGGGTTCATAAAACCCTGTTGGGTGATGGTTAACCCACCAAAGAGGATTGCAATAAAAGCCTGAAGGGGCCAAAGCACCAAGAAGAAATTAGCTGGCTGGCTAAAGAGCACAGCTAGTTTCCACATGATGGGGTTTTCAGGGTACCTTGGCTTTGCACCACGAACAAGGTACTCACCTGCACCCACCTTGGCCACTTTGGGGGTCAGTACCTCCCAGTGCCCTGCCTGCAAGCATCTGGCTGGGTCAGCTGCCTGCAGACTCACACTGGGGGTGAAAGGGGTTCTGCTCTCTAGCATCTGATTTCCAGGACTTTTCCAAGCGTCGCTGCCCTCTGATGAGCCAGGCAAGCAAAGGCGGTGGAAACCCTCACACTCTGACTGCAGCACAGGAGCAAAGCCCTTAATCAGCATGGTCACTTCTCCCATGGCAGAGGAAGCACATGGGTGCCAAGATCCGTATGGCCTGGAGCATGCTGCCAGCTCCTTCCCACGGCAGGAATAATGCCCCAGCTCAGCAGGGACTCTGATAAAGCCGGTCGCACCAAGGACACCTTTGCCTTTGGACCCCACGCACAGGGAGTTTGTGCTCGTGGGGTAAGATGAAACCAAGGATTACAACCAGCATTAAAATATTCTCTTTTTTTTCTTTCCTTTAGATTAGCAAAATAAAACACATTAAACTTTGGATAATACTTCCAGGCTTGGAAGAGAGAAATCCAGGACGTGCTAGCATGCAAACGTAAAGAGGGTTTTCTTACTCATTTCTGCTTCTACCACTAGAACAAACCCAGCCTACGTTTGCCAAGTTAACTGATGGCAGAAAACAGGTCTGAAGAATTGGCTTCCTCACCTTCCTCCAGGCTTTGCATCAGGTTGTGCCCAATGTGCTGGTTGTTGGTGCTCCCGGGAACAGCCACCCCTTCCCTCACCCTCAAAGGAGGGGACAGTCCCCTCGGCAATGCAGCAGCTCAGCCTGCCAGGCTCAGCCGTGGGGGACAGACGTTGCACAGCCCATCAAGCAACTGCAGTGCCAAGGGGATGGGGAGAGGGTCTCATGTGAAGTACGAGAGGAGAAATAGCCAAGGAACAGCTTCTCTGGGCTGGCCCGAGCTGCTGGTGTTGCGACAACTCAAATGGCTTTTGACAACTGAAAATACAAGAGCTACTGAATTTCTTTCCAAAACTATTATTATGCTTTTGTGGTTCTTTTGCTTTAGAATTATTAATTTTGTTTCTGTAGTATTGCATGACACAAACAGTCGCAGCAGTCCGACATGCCGGGGCAGGTCACCATTAACACTGTGTCAGAGCATTTTATCTCCGTGTCATGTTATGACGATTTCCTTTTGATCATTGTGTTTTTAAAATCCATTAGCAGTGGCTGCAACGCAATACCAATTAAATATACTGTTGCACTTTCTAGAGTGAAGTGCTTCTCCCTTGCTTCACAGTGGAGCAATTTGATGCTTTGTCTAAAATAAGCGTTAATTATCACAATTAATGGAACAAACCTGGAAAGATGATACCAGGCTGACAAAAGCATGTTATCTTGGCCTAATCAGATGGAAGCAGTCTCCAAGAAGATACCGTCAGAGTGGGTTGTTACTACGGCTGTTGTAGGAATCCTGACAGGGAGCAGGAGGAGAGGGCTCTGGTTTACTTTAAAACCACCTTTTCTGGACAGTTTAAGATACCGGCTGCCGTATGGAAGTGGCCAAAGGGAAACTCTTCTGCAAACGGAGGCGTGAAGGCTTCCCGCTGGCAGGAGGGATGGGAAGGATCACAGTGGATTACACTTGAAAACACCAGCTCCTGTGCCGTTAGCTCTCACAAAACATTCGGGCATTTGTTTTCTAGGATCTCACCAGCTCTATCAGCTACAGGTAATTTATGTCACAGGGAACTTCATGCATAAATACCTTTAGCTTTTTTCCTTGATCCCTTAATGACCTATAGCTGACACTAACCAGTGCAGCTCTGCTCTGAGTTCCCAGCAGGCAGCTTTAGGAACTGGGGGAAGAAGAGACAGGTAAAAATCACAAATAATTGGAAACTCTTTCTCCTCCTTCACTGGCACAGGGAAAAGTATCTCATAAGCTCTAATTACAACTTTCCCTCCACTATTGCATTATTTTTGTCCACGACCCAGCTGCACCTGGGCAGTACAACCCAAGATCACACATGTACAGTGACTAGGGGTGGGATTGCTGCAGGGAGAGGGGGCAGTGCCTACGGACAAGACCAACACCAGCACGTGCTGCAGCAGAGCTCACTTCAGCAGCACTTTGCTGCTCCTCGGTGCAGATCGCACTGCAGAGACTCTGCACGTGAGTACACCTGGAGAATGTTAGTAGTAACTTTTTAAAGGAATTGTATGCTTTCTAATTGCAACTTTCCACTAAGGCTATCGCTTCTGACCCTGAGGACCAGGTTCTCATGCCATTGCCAAGTTAACTAGCGCGTCGCTGCCCGGTACCCACATGGCATATAGGTGCCGGAGCACAGTCCTTGCTGTCACTTCCGAAAAGCCTTGATCTTCTGCAGCTTCTGCTGAGCTATAAACTAGCTGCAGGCCTAACCTTGACCGAGAGCAATACAAGCGTGGCAAAATAACACCACCATGCATCCAGGCTTCCTGCTGGCAGGATCATCTTCTTCACCTTTTATGAATGAGGAGCGATTTGCTGGGTACAACCTAGAAATTGGAGTACAAGTGACCACGCTCAGCGAGGGCTGTGGGCTTCCTTTCGGGTGACCGATGCACAGCTACAGCAACTCCAGCTCCCAGGAACGGTCTTTTTCCTAATGAGATTTGACAAGCACAGTTTACCCATTGGCAGGAAATTGTAAGAGACAGATTTTCCCTGTGAAAACAGAAAGCCTCATGTGCAGATCAAACGCAGGACAAGCTTGTGCCTTTTGTTGAGTGTCCCCTGCCCACGGTGACTCAGTGGAGCACCACAGACAGGCACAACATTCCCAGCAGGATGATGCCTTGGGGTACGAGTAGAGACTGCAATTTGTGGGGGAGAAGGGAAGATAATAACACTCCTATCTCAATTCTACTGATTTAAATCTTACTTATTTAAAGTAATTTATTTAAAACTTCCTGTGAAAGAGCTGGAGATCCTGAGTGAAGCATCCCTGGAGGGGGTACCACTCCTCTAGTGGGTAGATAGCAAGAAATTTTCAGTTGCTGTGAAGGTGACATTGCCCAGGTATGGGCACAGAAGCACTTGATGAGCTTATTTGTGACACCTTTAATCAACACTATCTTTTTTACAACAACAGACCACCTGAATGCTAAAGTTTAAGGCTCTCCATCTACAAAAGGACTGGAATAGCAACAAATATCAAGCTCAGCTTAAATGCAGACTGCAGCACAAAGGTATCTTTTGTGAGTTTGTTTACATTCAAGCAAACCTTTAGCACAATCAGTCAAACTGACCTTGGCCTGGGATATTTATGGGGTCATTTGCTTCAAAAAGTTGTGTGCAATTTTGCAAACCACCACTCTGTCACAGCCTTGTGACTCCCACCTTTCTTGTTATTAAAAGCAGAAAAATTCCATCTATGTGTTATTACAAGCATCACGCATTTGAAGTGTCATACAGCTGCTGGTGTGTGCACTACACGGGGGCTCAGGTCCATTGTAGGCAAGAAATGGTCCCCGAGGAGCACTGACGAGAGCACCTTGAACTTGCATGCTCCCTGCTCGCAGTGCCACACTCAGCTCCAGAAGAAGCAAAGCTCTTTGCTGTTAGTATCATTCCCTCAGGCAGAGCTCCGAACACAGCCAGAAGTGAAAAACCCACAGGCTGTGTTACAGAGGCAGTTAATGGATGAAGAACAGAAGACCCTCCCTTTGTGACAAGGTTTCTGACAACCAGACCTGAGATTTCTGAGAGTCCCTTTAGAAATTAAATTGCTTATTTCTAAATTAAATTGTGCTTTATGATGAAACTGAATTTAAAAAGTCTTTAGTGGAAAGGTAAATTAAGATTGAAAGTGAAGAAAAACCTTGTTTCAGGCCAAACAAAATATTTTATTTGGTACAAGACTAATTTTTTTGTTCTTCTCCTCTTAGCTGGGAAAAAATATACCTGTTTTGATTTCACAAAGCTAATCCTCATTTTCCTACATTTATCAAGGACCTCCAAACCTAAAGCCCCCATATTGGTTCAGCTTTCCCATGCAGAGACCAGAAACAGCATGGACCCATCCAGCAGGATAGGTACCCTGGCACCAGGGTCCGCACACTCCCCTCATGCCCGGCTCCTACTGAGGGCAGAGGAAAGGCAGTGCTCTGCCTAATCACAGCCCAAATGCTGCATCAATGTACTTCAAAGCCTTTAACCCCGAAGGGTTTCCATTCCAACTGTGGCTTGTAATTCATTGTGGAGCCAGCTGAGACTGGAAAAGTTCGTGTGCACACACAGAGGCTGCACCACAAGGCTGCAGGTACCTCCCCAAAAACCCACCAGCTGAGGAACCTCAGCTCAGTGGGGTCCCCTGGCTTGTGGGCTGGGGTGAGAAGGTCTGGATGGGGAGTATGGTCCTCCCAATTACCAAGTAATTACCCTGGAGGCAGACAGCTAAACAGAAAGGATAAGCAATCAAGGGAAGCATCATGGTGGTTAAAAAAGCATGTTCATTATTTTCCCATCAAATTTGGCAGTGACCTAATGTACAGCACAGCAGGCAGAGGAAAGGTGCTGCCCTCAGCAGAAGGGTGCTCTTGCCTCACGTCTCAACTCCCTTCCACATTCAGCTTTGCTTGCGCTCTCACCCACCAGCTTTATTATTTTTCACTCCCAGCTCGGAGATGTTGAAGTCCACCCAAAAGGTGGCCACACTTCATTTGCCAGCAAATTGCATATGAAGCCCATGTAAACTAACGTGCTTTGGTGAGCCTTGAGTGGGAAGGGCATAAAACATGATTAAGTGTATCCTTCATGAGCCTACCCACCATCAGCTGGAGGCTCCCGGCTAAGGGGGGAGCTTCAGCAGGAGAGGACGGGACAGACCAGCTACAGCCTCTCCCCAAACCCGTAGGAAGAGTCATAGAAAGGGGCTGGAGAGCTGCGTGTGGCAGCAGCCCCCTGCTGCAGGGCACGACTGCCCACGCTGCATCATTTCAGCTTAAACTCTTAGCAAAAGCCTTCAGCAGCAGAGATTTCCCAGCTGCGAGCTCAGATGCAGAGCAGCCGGAGGTGCTCGCAGGGAGCCCACCAGTGCCAGCCGGCACCCTCCCAGCACGGCCCCATCTCCCTGCCCAGCATGGCTGTGGTGCTGCACAGGACCACACACTGGCAGGGGTGGACGGGGCCGTTACGTTCAAATACATGAAGGACACCTGCATGGCACGACTCCGTTCCTGCTGTGTTATTATCTCCACCTGCCCTGTCATTCCTCCTGGCACAGGGAGGTTGATGGATCCGCTGTCTGGGAAATGAGCCTCCCGAAAGAGTAGGAGTAGTTACCATGGAAATAAAGAAGGGTTTCTCAGCCCAACTCCACCAAAATATTGATTTGCCTCCCAGTGTTTCACAGGCCACTTATTAATACAACAGCAGCAGCAAAGCCAGAGAGATGCTGGGGCAAGACTAACAAGTTGTGTTGGGAAAGAACTGCCGGGAATCACCTGTTTTCTACTGGATTTTTTTATTGATGCGCAGGATGAGCCAGTGAATCGCCCGAGGATTTCAGCTCGTGTCTTGCACACAGACATGCAGGTATGAAGATGTGCTTTGCTTTCAAAGCCTTGAGCAGATTTGTTCAGCGAAATCCCAGATTACACCCCAGAGCAGGCTGCAGCTTGCCCCTGCTCCTTGAGGGTCCAGAGCACATCAAGGTAAACCGCATTGCTACACCCTGCTGCTGCCTGGGACAGCGCTTTGCTTTGGTTCCTAAATATATGTCCACCTCTGCCCCAGCTGCCAGCCACCAGCACCCTCCCAGCTGGGACAGAGTGTGCAGGAATACTCACGGCTGAATCCTGGCCACCTTATAGCCCACTGAGAACCATATCAGCTGCTTCAGTTACATCTCTGGAGCTAGCTGGGGATACAAAAGTTGTTGTTTATAAAAAAAACATTTCTGAAATTAGTGGAAGGCAGGCAAAACAAAGGACAATACCCATTGCTAGGAAGATGGTGGAGGCTGATTGTTCCTGGGAGGCACCTGTAAGAGCATCCTGGATGCACTGAGGCTGCCCTACACTCTTCTCACAGCATCAGCTCCAACCCTTCACAAACTGAGCACCCCGCCTCATCCTGCACTGTGCTCCATGTCTCCCTTATGCAGCTCAGAAAAAGCATCACGTTAAAACACCATTGAAACCCTTTAGGCTTAGCAGAGGACAGACAGCATCAGGAACATGCAACTAATGACAAACAGCTTTTGACAGACGCTCAGATCCAGAAAGTCTGTGTGGCACCTGTGTAGCATTGATGATCCAGGTAGGAGCAGTGTGAAGGATACAGGTACTGTAGAGACCACACATTGCACAGAAATCAATTTCACTTTTAAAAACTAGCTACCATTGTAGTCTGCTTTTGCCGAATTAAATTTAAATGCTGTGGTTCGGCAACGTGGACCCAGATCCAGTCCAGAGCACTCGGGCCCTTAAATATCCTCAGAGATCTGAGCTCTGGTCCATGATGCCTGGTTGGAAATGGATTGAATCTGAACACTTTTACTCACATTGCTGGATCACTCAGGATATTGGGCAAAGCATTTCCTGAGGAAGTAAACACTGAAGGTGCTGATCTGACCAGTAATTCCTACCTGCCATGTGCTGCTCTCATGTAAGGCTGGGAGGGAAGGGGCAGCAGCCTGGAACAGCCCTGGCAGCGGGGATGAGTAAATCCCAGCCACCTACACATGACAAGTTAGGACTGCAGGGATTTAGAATGCAGGTTTTCTTTGACAAGATAATATTGGAGGAAATAATGCAATAGCCTTTTTTGCATTAGTGTGTCCTGCCCAGATGGGAAGAGCAGCTTAGCTGCCCTGTACCAATGGTGCTTGGGGGGTGACATTTTTTCTACACCCAGGTTACTCATACTGCAGCAATTTGGGCAGTCAACCTATCATTACCATGTGTACCTAGGAGTGCCATGTCTCATCAAAACTACCTATGATATATTTTAGCATATCAGAGCTTATAATTGAAGATGCTTACACAGAAATACACAGATGGGTATCGGTGCAAAATGGAAACATTTCAAAATACATGTGGTGCTTGCACCAAACTTTGCCTTGCTGATTCTTCCATCCTTGGAAGAGCTTGCAAAAGTCCCGGGGAGAACCTGTATTGTACTGTTCTCGTGGGAGGAGAAGGGGATGCAATTAAAGCATAAATTCCTATCTTCTATAAGGAATGGACAATCTGGGTTTTGCAAAACCTTGTTCCAGAAGCACAAAGCACAGCCTGCCACAGGTGGGGTTGCAGTATGCTCCAGAGCTGCTCTGTGTTATTTCTTGGCTCTCTGCAAAAGCCAGCCTGCTTGGCTGCGTTTGAAATACGATTGTCCCCAGAATCACTGTGTGTAAATCACTCGCCAAAGGCTGGGTCTGCCCTGCTCACATGGCAGTCAGCTGAAAGGGGCATTCAGCCAAAATAAAAGAGGTGCAAATAAAAACAGGTGGGAGAGGGAACCCCCCCTGCCCTCCCCTGCCCGTAGCAGCCTCTGCACTAAAAGCAACCCAGTCTTGTCTACAAAAGCCTGGGGGGAAGCGAGTGGCTGAGCTGTAAGTAGAGGTAAATGAATCCTTCAGGGAATCGGTCCAACAACCGCAAGCTCCAAGGGGCTGGAAAGGAGCCCAAGAGGGTGGCAGATCCTGCGCTCGCTCCAAGCGCACACATGCTCCTGCGGCCCCAGAGAAAGTTTAATTTGCTGCAACTGTTTCAACAAACCCAAAGCCCCAGTAATGCTGTTACACACTGAGATCACTTAGCGTGGACCAGCCCCGAGCAGAAAATGCTGCGGGCACAGAGGAGCCCCTCAGCTTTCATCAGGCACCCAGGGTAGCCTCAGCACCTGGGCTTTGGAAGGAGAAGCAAAGAAAGCCTCCAAAAAACACCAAACCACCCCAGAGCACTTACAAAATATGTTTTGCCAAAACAGTCTCTTAATTTAGTAGGGGGGACTGAAATAGTAAGAGGAGATGCAGAAACTCCACATAATGTCCTGGACAGTGTTTAAAGGAAGGGGTTAGGGACGAGCTGATGCTGAACATATTTTTAGTCCAAAGAATGAGGTCTGCACAAGGACAAAGAGGTACTTTTTGTCACAGCCACCCCCTCCGACACCAGAGTCCGAGCACCCTGCCAAAGTTTCTTTACACCCTCTTCTCATCACCGTCACCAGTGCTACAAGCAGAGGCATCCACACCATCCACAGGGAAACAGGTTTTGGCTGGCAGGACCCCGAGAGCTGCTCTTTCCCCTTCTCCTCTTCCAGCTATTGGGGCCATTTTACCCAGCCAAACCACCCGAGCCAAGCCAGGTTTCTCCTACTGATGTTTTCCATCTGATTCCTGCCTGACTGTGAAGCTGCCCAATTTGTATCTGCTCAGATAACTCTCCTCCCGCCGGTGCCAGGCCGTGCCTAGACATAGGGTTAATTCTCACCAGGTTGCTCTGGTGTTGGTCCTGGCTGCAGTCATCTGGACCAATTTACATCACACTTTCTGCTTTACTCCAACAAGAGGAAGGTGCTTGTGCAGGGGTGAAAGGTGTGAGGACAGCACAGGGTTGGTGTTCTGGGGGGTTAGTGCAGAAAGGATGAGGGTAACCTTGAAAAATAAAGGATCCTCAGAATCAATGAGAATCAGTGTCACAAAATTCAGTGCTACCTGCAGCTTCAAGGCCAGATCCTGACTGTGAATATATGAGGGATCCTAACTGGCGGCGTGACAGAGATGGCTTGCTAAAGCTGTGAGTATGATACATCCCTGGCTGGAGCTTGGCCCAAACGGCAAGTGCAGGAGATTCCTGCAGGGACCAAAACTCCCTGGAGGGAAATCAATGCAAATCCTTGGATGGGAAAGCAGGACTGGGCTTACGCAGCTGGTGGAAGCTCAATCTGTGAGCAGCTCCGTGTCCCAGGGAGCTGGCAGGAGTGGGACAGGCTGGCCAGGAACAGCAGGGAGAACCAGAGGCTGTGACTTGAGCTGGGGGAAGGCACACATGGGGCTTCCACCCAGGAAAGGGTAGGAACAGCATGGGAAGGGCAGACACCTTCAAGGAGGCAACGTTGGTTTAATATCCAGCTTGCACAGCCCAGTGAGAAGGGGAGGGATGTCCCAGCTCCCCGATGTCAATGAGAATGATTTCCTTACGCCCACCAGCAACCGAGCAAACCCCTAACGCTGCAGCACTAAATCACCAAGGCTCTGCTACAGCCCAGCCACATTTTGGCTCTACCTGTGGCAAGACACAACTGCAGTTTGGCTGGAGGGAGAGCAACTCCCCCACTCACATCGGCACAGCTTTAATGCTAAACACTGCAGGCGATGCGCGTGTGCCCTGGCTCCCACTGGGGTGCCAGCACCAAGCTGCCACAAGCCTGACCTGCCAAATTGCTCCCGCTCCTGTTCTCCATCTCTTGCATATTTTGGTTAGCTAAGACCTACTATTCGAGCTGATTAATCCATGCTGGTTTGGTATGCCAGACCTCCAGCAGAAACTCGGGGAGATGCACCGGGAGATGTGTTGGGATCCTGTGTCACGGCATGGGTTTCATCCCGGGGCTGCTGTGGCCATCCATTCCTCCTTGGTCCCAGCCCTGGCATCAGCACAAGTGCCCAGGGCCAATGGGCAGGAAGAATAGAAAAAAACCAGGGGTTTCTTACACCAGCCTTGCTGCTGAGATCCTGGTCTATCACAGCTCCAGCTAAAAGGGTTCATTGGAGCAGGACTTCTTGAAGGGGCCAGGGAGGACTTCAGCAGCCCCCGCACTGTATCCATCATCCACCCCTCTCCCTGCGTCACATCCTCACCCAGGCTGATTCAGCCATACACAGGCCACGTGGTGAATCACACCGGGAACTGCTGCGATCTAAAAATAACCCTGTGGGTGAGGGGGGCGTTTCTTGGGTTGTTATTTTTAAGCTGCTTGCTTCCCCTGCCTGGGTCGCCATGCAGCCCATCACACACAAAAGCATGGGGAAGGGATTGCCTTCAGGGCAGCCATAAGGGGAGGGTGAGGGCTGCTCACTACCACTGAAAGCAAAGTTCAGGCTTCAGAGACCTGCCACAGTTTCAATTTACAGCACTAGTTTGAATTTGGTGCAGGCTTTGGTGTACATCTTGCTTACAGAGTGGTCACAGCCAGCACGGTGTAAACCAGCAGCATCAGGGACAGCCAGGTAAGCACTCCTCTCAAACCCTAGCAGTGTGCCAGGGATGTGTGTCAACACCTATTCTGTTTGTTTCTGCACTTGCTTCTCTTTCAGCTGGCAAAGCTGCTATCTCAATAGGGAGCAGCTTTAGCCAAGAAAAATAAGCGTTACCTTACATTCCCAGGCTTGTTTATCATTATCATGATGCTCTGCTCTAACTGGGAGGCTGCATTATGTATCATGCTGCCTACTTTCAAATAATAAGCTACATGTGTAAATAGGCTCCACTATTTCGAGTTGAATAGCTAACAAATGAGCAAACAAAAACTCCACAGCCCGCCACACACTTGTTTAACTGACGCAATGGATGCCTTTATGCATCCTGAAGGTGATACATCGATCATGCTCACAGCTCAAGCAGCTTCTGCATCACTGTCAAAATCCAAATGCACTCATGCTGGCTGCAGCCAGCGCGCACGTTGCTGAGGGTCAGGCTGGCACTGACGGCTCGTCTGCTAGTCTCAGACCTAAAATTGATGTGATACTCACTCCCACTACATCATCATTATCGCAGTTGCTGTGGAGGCTGGAGATGGATTCAGCTGCGTGAGGTACATCTCCTCACACCAGGCAGGAAGGGTAGGGTGTTGTGAGGGCGTTTAATCTGAGCAGGGGTCCCATGGGGCACCCCGGCTCCGGATTAGACCATTGCAGCATTCACATAATGAGCCCATATGAATTTCTGAGCACTCTCCTGCTGCACAGCTTTACCAGTCTATTGAACTCTCTGCAAATGGTGTTTCCTTCATCACAGCTTTACTTGCTTTTGTATTCCTTAATTTTCATCCATAGTCTGTATTACTATCTATTCCAAGAAGAGTTATTTAAGAACCTTTGGACTATAATGGGCTTGGCATTACAGGAAAATAAAGCAGCTCTCCAGGAAACTTGTGCTGATTTCAGCCTTCCCATTTACGCTGTGATGCATCACACTGTGCTCTAATGTCTCACTAATCTGCAGCTCAATCTGCTGTTAAACGGGCTCGTGATGCAGAAGCCGCTCACTAAGGCTGCTTGATATTCATCTGTTGATTGAATCATTTGCTTCTTGTGATTTTCAAATGCGCCAAAGAGCCAGAAGCCCTTTTTCTTCCAGAAAAGTTAATTGGATCAGCATCCTGCACTGGCAGGTGGTACCCTGCTCCTACCCAGTCCTCCACTGCCTCCAGCAATGCAGAGGGGCCACCTAGCAGGACAGGGCTATGGGGCCAAGGACACCGCAAGGGACAGATTCCCCAAGTGACTGCTTTCTGCAAGAACGAAACTGCACCGATTTCTTGCAGAGGCCTCCAGCGGCCCAGCAGAGATGCGAGTTGCTCTGCTCCAGCAAGGAGCGATGCCCCTGTCCTTCAGTCTCATTGCAGCACGGGTACCCAGCAGCAGGGCTGGCCACCAACAAACTTCACTTCAATCGCATGCTCCCTATGATGAATTTACCCCTCCATACTTACACCCTTATTTTTGAGAGCTAATCATTACCAGCAGCCCCTTTCGACGCATCCCACCCAACTATGCACAGGTACCACTACTTCATGGCCTGTAAACGAAGATCCTGCTTCAGCAGAACTTGGTTTTAGCTGGTTTTTTAATACTCCATCATGCAACACACCATTTGCTATCTTCCTCAATAATTAAGCAGTTAGTGCCATTGTCAAAGAAGCACTTAATGACATTTCTATGAGGTTTCCAACCAACTGAGGTCCCAAGCAAGGACATATCAGACACCAGGACTGCAGGGCTGCATCTCTGTGATTATCTGGCTGTAAACAGCACCTCAGAATATATGGTTTATTGTGGTGATAACACACATTTTGTAGGTTACATAAATTGGAGCAATCCTGCTGACAGAGGAAAAATAGTGGTGTGTGATGGTTTCCTCCAGTTGCTAGGAAATAGAGTTAGTGCTCGGATCCTTACATGCCTCGGTGCACACTCGTGACAGATGATAGATTTGGCACATGTGTGGAACCCAGCCTGTTAGCAAGCCCTGACTGAGGGGAAAACAGCAAAGCAGTGACAGCAAGATCCATTTAACAAAAATATATGCATTTTTCATTAAGAGAATTCCATTTGTTTGCCCAAGGCATTTAGGAAAATGTAAGCAAAGAATGAAGTTAGATCTAAAGAGACAGGTGGTCCATGTAGACAAACCCAGAGTGGCTACACAGATGCACAGGATGGTCTATGTTGAGGATTTTAACACCTGGCAAAAGCCCTAATGCGAACAAGCCGTGATTTTTCAAAAATGGCCTTTTATATCAATGAAAATCCCACAGAGCCCAAAGGGCCAGAGCCAGCCTCTGCCCCGTGGTCTCCCCAGTGCCACTGGGGCTCAGCACAGCCGTAAGGCAGGTCCCTCCCCTCCGTATGTGGGGGTTATAATCTCTAGCACTGAGAATCTCAGCCTGGCTCCTGCTTCTGTAAATGTTTGCTAAGACAAATTACAGTTTGTTCTATAGGTCTCGTGCTCCAATTTGCTAGAAATAGCACAGCACTTGGTCAAAGCACATGGAAAGTTGTCAGAGAGCAGCAAACTGGGAGCACTTTTATATATATGTGTGTGTGCGCGCATCTGCTTTTTAAAATATAAATATATAAATACATATATATACAGATGCACACATACATACTGGTAGGTCAGCTGATCTACCACTCTCCCTCAGGGCAGACGCAGCTAGCTCTACCAACCCATCTAACCTGCTTTTAACCACAGCAAAGATGAATTCTAAGGACAATGTTAAACCATACAACCGAAAATAAACAACTGTCATGATTACAGCTACACCCTGCCCACAGACAGGGTGTTTCATACACAGCCAAGGAAACCGATGTGTCTTCCTGTGCTGTTCTTATTGCCTATATCACGGTGTTGCCATGTCAGGACCACGCTGTACCAGCAAAGTGTTCTACAGGTGCAGTACTGGTGGCATGAGCCTAATTTGCTTTTTAGAGTGATTAAATTCTCCTAAGAGTTGTTCTTAAACTGGTCTCTCTGTGCTCTGTCACCAATGCAAACCAGGCATCCTCTGCCAAATTCAGCAAAGCAAGTTCAAAGGAAATAAAAAAAGGGTTAGCAGGGTTGCAGGCAGCTTCGTTCCTATAATTAACTATTTGGCACAGATTGAGGGTCTTTTCTTTAAAAGATTCTTAACGATTTGCTGAAGTGCAAATGCAACAGTGGTGTTTCCTGAATTCCTGGTGCTCTTTGGTGTAAAAGTCCCTCACTTGGAATAATGTCCCAGGGCTGGGCACCGCACCATGCACGGGATGCAGCGGCTAAAGGCTGTGTTTGGGCTGGGATGGAGTCAGAGATCGGTTAAGCGCTTTCTGCCTCAAATCCAAAGGGTTTCTCTAGCTCACCACCAACTAGAACTTGGGATCTCCCAAGTTCAGTGTCCAACCGAGGACCAACCTCCTGGCAGGACTCGGCCCCATGCCAGCTGGGGCTGTCACACGTTGGGAGGCAGCAGCAGAGCCCACTTCTATAGCCTGATAAAAATGTAATTTAATCCCAGCAACACAAAACACTTCCCTAAACCTCTGAAAGGCCTGCTAATCCTTGATTTGCCCTCAAAGCTTGAAACTCTCCTAAAGAATGAAGGGTGCTTTGTCTATCAAGTGCCCCTATGCTTAATGAGGTTATTAAGGCATATTAGGGTGCACAGAAACACATTCTTTCCTGGCTTTGGCACAGTGGAGATAAGGGCTTTTGTCTCCCCTAATCCAAGTCCTCCTAGTCTTCTGCTCTGCCACTCACAGCCCCCACCCTGCAGTGCCTTGAATTTGTCCCTGCTTGTTGGCAGAGATGGCCATCGCTTTGCGTTGACATCACTGGAAAGCTCCCTGAGCTGACTTTACCATAGTGCTTTTGTTATTATGCCTTCAGGTGTTTCTGAAGAGCGTTCTATGCCTTTTCCTCCATGGCTGGAAGATGAAAGAGGTCCACAGACCCAGATGTATACCTTGGGGTCTGTCAGCTGATACAGAGATTTATTTAATTTTTGTTAAGCAGAAATTATACTGTTTCCACAGAAAGCACAGTGCTTTTGTGTACTGGCATACACCAACACAGCAGCCCCAAACCCTTCAGCAAAGCAAGGTCACCTCCTTTAACAGGGAAGGAAGCAAGGGTCTGACTCGTGCCCAGCATCAGGACAAGAGGACAGCACAGATCCACGTGTCTGGCTTGCCTCCATCTTCCGTCACATCCATATGGGAAAGGGAGCGTGCTTAAATAGCTGGGGGCTTGAAGCAAGCATTTGCTTTCAGCTAAAGTGAGACATATCATTTCCCCAGGATGCACCATTAAAGAAGAAAACCTTTGCCAATGTTATGCTTTATAATGCAATGATTTTCATAACAGCCCAACACGGTTCATCAGCATGTGATCTGGCATGGCATCAGATTTCCCTTAAACCATCCGAATGGGCTGCAAGAGGTGGGGGGAGAGAACAGACACGGTATCTGGTTGGGTTTTCAAGCAATCCTTACAGCAGCCTCAGCGCATCTCAGCCCACACCAGCTCGCACCTTGCTCAGAGCAAAACTTAGCCGCAGCATCCCATTCCTGCCTCAGGCCAGAACTGGGCAACCTCACCTCAGCATGCCGTGGGGTAGGGGGGCACACCCCTAGCAAGCCTGGAACCCCAGATTGATAGGATCTGTTTCATTCTCAGCGAGAGGCTTGTCCCCAGGTGCTTATCTCTGTTTAAAATGACCACAGTTAGCTAACTACCTAGCATCTCCTGAAAATTCCGGTTAGCAACCTTAAATAATTTAATCACTCAAGAAGGAAGAGAAGGGCTGCAATACCAGCCCTGGTAGCCGCAGTGCTGGGTCCCCTCGGTGAAGCCTGCTCTAGGACCACTGCCAGAGCTGCTCGGAGACACCACAGAGGTGTCAGCACAACAGCATCTTCTCCTAGGGCAAAGCCCATTGAGGATGTTCCTAAGCACCAAAAAAAAAAAAAAAAAAAGGAAATTTTCCTCTCCCTTTTTTTTAAATTCAGCTCTTTTCAGTCATATGATTAACAGAGCAGCTTGCAAACTATTGCTGTGACATTAATGGATGGGGTGGTAAGGTGTGAAAAACGGGTAAGAGAGCAAGGCGCAGGTGGTGTCCCTGAGGCCAGCCCTTCTGCAGTTACATGGAGCTGTGCCCTGGGCTGTGTCTGGGGGAGCTGCCAGCAGCCACAGGACCTATGCACACACATGCTCCTCCACCACTTCTGCCTTTGCATCAGGATGATGTTTTGGGAAGCAGGAGAGGGAAACCAGCTGCTGGACTTCCTAGAATTAAACCCGTGCACCTTTCCATGGTGCAGGGTTATTTTAAATCCAGATGATGTCCCTGGCTTAGCTGGATTTCATACCAGTGAGGGAGGGTGAGGTGGGAGCCAGCACCCAGAGATGTCAGGGGAAAGGTCCTCAGGAGGGAGGCTAAGGAGGGCTGGAGCAAAGCCCCAGCCTTCTATCTAACACAACACCCCCCCCCCCCCCCCCCATCCTTGGCTTTACAAGAGCTGGAGCGTGCTATGCAGCACGGTTTGGCATGCAGCCCCATGAAGGCTTCAGCAACTGGGAGACAAAATTCCCTGAGGGAACAAGGAGCTTTAACTTTTGTAGCACAGCAAGCATGGAAACGCAGGATCTTGAGGGAATAAGGAAGATAAGTTATGTCATTTCATCACTGTTCTTGGAACGAAGACAAAAAAGCAAAAGAAAACAAAACAGAGCACCCCCTGGGATCCATAAAGAGGAAACTAAAAAATATGATAAATAGGCTGGACCATTATTTTCTGAAGATGACATGTTGCAACTCATGTTATATATCTAGATTCCTATTGTCACTAAGGATAAAAATTTTGGCACGAAGTAAGTAAAGGAGAAAAGCTAAATTACTGCCATACCACAAACTAATAACTACTGGTAAAGAGCCATCTACTAAAAACACAAGCCAGAAATTCCAGTCCTGCAGGACACAAGAGGAGGAGGAGAGCACCAGGTTTCCCTGCCAACAGCAGGCAAAGGGTTAAGCAAAGGTGTAATTCATCATGCTAGCTTAAACATTAAGAGAATTACAAGATCAGAAAATAACTGCAAAGTGTGTAAAGATAATCATAAATTCGAGGGAAATAATACATGCTAATAAACGCTCAGGAGATTATGCTAAAACGCATTCTGGTTTTATAATCGAGCAGTAAGAGCAGCCGGGTACCCCACTGCAGCAGGGAACACCATGGCCTGCGTTGTGCTTTACCCACAGAAAAGACTCCCAAAGGAATCTGGGGATAAAGCAGAAGAGTGGAAAGATGAGTAATATTAAAAATAAATTCAGAGAAGGCAGAAAGCTGGAATCCTTCATGCAATTTTAAAGGTACAACAGCCTAACAAGAACGGCAGCTGACAGGGATGGGAAACCCCTCTTTTAGAGCTGTTTGGCACCAGGCGTGAAATCTTCAATTTCAGATATTGGGGAGGAACCTATACTTTAGCACATTGTGACAAGATTCAACTTCCCCTCTGGCATTCCCAGAAAATAGGGGTCATGGAGCCAGCTTGTACTTGGAGCTGGGGAATTCTTCCTCATTTTCTTCCTGACTCTGCTAAGTTATCTTGTAGCAAAACCTCTCAGTGTAACTGCTGTTCCCGAAATGGGACTGGGAAGGTTGTGAATTTGTGGGGTTTTTTTGGTTCCTAAGGCTTAAAACCTGTTCCTGCTCCTTCCCATCCCTGCTTGGGGAAGTGGGTGGGTTGGAGTAGAGCTGGCAGGATGCTCTGGGGCAACCGGCCAGTCCCCAGCCTCATCCTGCCCCAGAGCCAAGCATCACGGGCTTCACATGGGCTTTTGAGAGATCTGCTGAACAGCCAGAAAAATCTAACTTCTTATAACCTGAAGTTTTAGCATCACCGAATGGAAAAATAGACTCAGGAGTTTTGGCTGCATTGGCAAAATGCCACATCAAGCACAGGTTAAATTAGAGCACAGGTTTGGTGCTGAATGTGAAGGTTTTGCAGTACATCATGAAAACGCCTGTTCAGGTTGGGTTAGGGTTTTTTTCTGGATTAAACAGCTCTGAGTAAACGATCTGCTACCAAAACCAGCATGCTGCCAGGTGCGATACAAGTAATCTGATTTGCAACTCAAAGGTAGCTGCACACAACACAGGGCTGCAGCTGCCCCAGCCTTCAGTAGATCTCCTCCAGCAGCACAAAAGTAGACACGATGCACAACCTGCATGTGAGCACCAACCAGGTAGCCAAACCACCCAGGACAGAGCAACCGTAACGTGAGCGTTCCTGCCACCACCCTGCCATCCAGCTCCTCTAAGAGGCACGCAGCCAGGTCCCAGCAAGCTCAGACACACCGGCACCACCGAGAGCAAGCCAAGCCGCTTACCCAAATGGGAAGGAATGAATGCAGGCAATCACCTTTTTCTCTTCATTCTGGTGTTTCTGAAACCTTTCTTTGCCAGACTCATGCATTTCAGAAACACGTATTTCACAAACAGCATGCATGGCTAAATAACCCATTTAATGAATGGGTTAATGAAACCCATGTCTTTGATTTCCCCAGGCACTACGGGTGCGGCAGTGCTAACTCCTGAGGGAGAGGAGACGCACAGAACACATTCCCCTAATGAGGCTCCATAGGAAATCCCACCCGCGAGTGTTTTTCCCCTGGCGCAGAACAGGCAGTTTGATCCCCGCGATGGGAAGAGCTCACAGAGCCACCAGCAGGCTCAGCCCAGCCTGCAGCTGCATCCTGGGCACTCACGCAACACCTCCCCTTCTGCGTATTAAGGAAAAATCCCCAGGTTACAAACCAGGTTACAGCTACGCCTTTGTCTCAGGGAGAAATGGAGTACCACTGAATACAGGATAACCCTTGAAGTAAAGGTTTCAGCACGGTTTGGTGAAAAAGAGCAAGGGGAAAGAAAACAATGAAGGAAAGGAGATGACCAGCTTCTTAAAGTAACTCCTGTTTTCAGCCTTCTCCTCCCACCCACTTGAACCAGCTCTTATTCACCTCTGAATCCTTTTAGGCTTTAGGAAAATACATGTACTACAGCCTTAGCAGGCTCCAAAGAGTCACATTTAATCTGGGAAGTCTGGAAAAAAATACAACAAACCACCAAAAAACCAACCAACCAAAAAACTCCAAATCCAAGTTGAGTTTTTGCATTGAGTCTAATACCTGGATAAATCCCTATGAAACATCAAGGGAAAAAAAGGCAAAGCAAGATGTGTAATAAAGTTATCTCATGTAAGCCATTGTTGCCCCTTTATCCCTTAATTTCATAGCAAAAACACAGCCCCTATTCACACTGCAGAGTTTTTCGGATGAAGTAAATACTGTTACATCCATCCTTCATTCATCAGAAAAACATGGACCTGCAATTTTCACGGGGGTTTACTTCCAACACTATGGCCCCATCCTGTCTTGGAAGTAATTTCTTTTCTTAATTACACCTATAAAATAAAGGCTTACTCCTTACATAATTAAAAAGGGCACAATTGATAGATATCTATTTCTGGTCAGTGATCTCATTTTGTTTATGTAGGAAAATTTCCAGAGGGTTAAAAAAAAAAAAAAGTTACCCCCCCCCCCCCCCAAATTATTCCCAGACTTCTCCAGTCTGAATGTATTTATTTGCAATAATGATTGCGGCTTTATGCGAGCAGATGGGCAGTCCCTGAGAGGATGATTTGTTTCCCCTCTTTTCTTACTTCATGATGTATTTCATGATTTCAGCAGGTCAGTGGCTGCCATGTGTTTCTTTCTAATCTGCGAGTGCTTTTCGTTTGCCTCATTCTTGGCAGCCGTCGTATTTACCAAAGAGATCAGACACGGACAGATGATGGCAGAGATCCAGGCTCCTTGAGAGTTCAGCGCTGGGATGTTGGCAGCAAATAAAGATATATGGATTGCTGTTGTTGGTTCAAACTTACAGGGGCTTTTTCCCTCATATTTCAGTTTATATCTGCACATATATGTGTGCATATATATATAGATGCGTGTGTGTGCTCACACACATGTGTCTTTAAATTCTCTTTGTAATACCCTCGACCAGATAGAATACAGATGAGCTGTTATACAAAGAACAATAGATGTCAACTAGATTACTACCCCCTCCTTTTTTTCTTTTTTTTTTTCCTCCTTCCCCCCCCCTTTTTTTATAGGCCTGGTTTGTTATAAATCCTCCATGCCCATTAACCTCTGAACTGCACTGATGATATCTCTTCCAAGCTAAATTGCCTGTATTTCCAGACATTTGTTTGTTCACTTAGAGGTCTATTGGCAGCAGGAGAGGGAAAACAGCCCATTGCTGAATAGGTCTCATGGATTATAAATGAAAATTCTTTCTCTCCTTGTAAGACGATGCTTTGAGATGTGTGGCAAATGTACAGCTTTAGTTTATAAGCTCACAGGTGGAAGCCAACAGTAGAAACCTAATCACACCGATACCAAAAATATCCCAGCAGCATAGTGGGAGTACTGGATCCATCCCCATAGCTGCATCCTAACCAGCAAAACCTCTGTGCCAATACATGAGGTCACCTGCTGTCACCACGCTCTTGCCGCAGCACTCACGGCGCAGGGCCGAGTGGGGCCAGCCGGCTGCCCTGCAGAGCCAGGGATGGCAACACAGCCCCTGGAACAGTCCAGAACTGGGACACGCTCCTGTCCCAGGGGCACTGCTGGATGTAGGGCTGGCCCCTCGCCACCAGCAATGGGAAAGCTGCAGGTCTGGTCGGTCTGAGAAATTGGCTCTCCTTATCGCCCAGGAGCGAGCAGCCTGCTTGTCCCTCGGGGATGCAAAGCTGGCCGCAAGGATGCAGCACACAGCATTGCCACCCTCTGCCCCTGCACAGGACCCCAGTGGCTGGGCACAGCCTGCTGCCAGGCTCCTCGAGCATCTCTGCCCCGGCTCTCTCTGCCGCCCACGCTTTGTGAGGTTACCTCAACTCCTCTGATCACAGAAGCAGATCACAAAAACATAGAAGCCTTTTTCTTCTACCAGGAGGAATAATGCCTTGACAGCTACAGGGTTGGTTGGGTGTTTTTTTTAAAAAAGAACAAAATAAAATGTACAATGCAATCACAAAACTGAGAAGCAACATTAGATGTCAATTTGCTTTTCCTTCCCTACAGCACAGTATGCCTCTGCTAAAGCACAGGCTTGGTGTAAGCCACAGGCTTTGTCCTTTGGGTGGCTTTGCACAGAGTTAGGGCACCGAGCTACTTAAGATAAAACTCTTGGAGCTTCCAGTAGCTCCCAAGCAGCCTCCAAGAGGACCTACCATAAAGTTTCTTTGTAAACATGGCCTTAGCACTTCCAGAAGGGATTTCAGCTCATTGGAAACATGGTGAACAGCATTTCCAGTATCCTGACTTAAAAATAAACCTTGGAAGCAGCAAGTGTGCTGGCATTTCCAATGCAGACCTCCTGCTTTCGTTACTGTTATATATATTTAAACGTGTGGTTCCAAAATAACATTTTACTTCCATGCATCACTACACTCATTTAAGCACGTCTTCCATCTGATCTGTTCTGCAGCCAATTCCTCAGTCTTCCCTGCTTGCCATGGGTGTGGGTCCCCGAACGCTGTGGGTGTGGGAACAGGAGTAGCTCCCCCAGATGCTCGAGCACCCTCCCAGCCCCCAGGCTTTGCATCGAGGACATCCTCCACCAGCCACTGATGGCTTATAGAGACCATTCCCGACTTTCCGCCCCGGCCTCCTGGCTCACTTTGCTCCCTGGGAACAGCTCTGAAAAAGCCTTCCAGGTGGGCTACTCACAAATAATTTGGGAATTTCGCCACCTAGGGTTTGTCACACCCTGCTCAGATTCATATCAGGCGCTTCCCAGCTAATTTCCATGTCCCAGTTATAGTTCATAGCTGCTCTGAACTGGCCAGCGAGCCAAAGCCAAGAGCTGCACTGAGGAGCGTAGGCTGCACGCGCCCCCCAGACGTACGTACAACTGCATACCTGCTTCTCCACGCAGCTGCGGCAGGAGCACACACAAACCTCTTGCCAGCAAGGAATTAAACAATCTGGGGTGGGCTTTTTTGCATAGCAGAGGGTAGGACGCTATAGCAATCCATGGTTTTTCAGATCATTCATGTTTTTCCTGGTCTTTCAGTAACAACTCCTGATTTCCATGGCAACCCTTGCATACTTCAGTATGTGGTACTTTTTGCTTATGTGAAGCACTGTTCCCACATCCAGGGGAGACCAAGCTCCCCAGACAGCCAACAGAAAGCTCCTGAGAAAAACACTTTGCCATCTCCATCCTGCTGTCCTGGCCGTGCATCTGCACATTTCCCAGTGCCTGGGAGAGAACGGTACCACCAGGATATACACTACTGTCTGTTCCCCATCCAAAAGCTCATTTTAAACTTGGCCGTGGTTTCTATTTTAATCCCACACAGACATTTTTGGAAACACTTACTAAACCATTAACACATTTATATGAAAGGAAAGATGGTGATTAGCATTTCCCCCCCATCATTTCTTTTTGTGTCAATTTTTTGGCTCACATGCTGCAGCAGAACATGGTTACAGCCGTGCACACAATTCTAGCGGGTGTGAATTCCTTCACAGCATAAACTTGATTTACCTCTGCCTCACTTTGCTTTTCCTCCATTTCTACACACACTATTTCACCAACACTCCTGTGCTTGTAATAGGATGAACATCATGAGCTTTACCCAAAGGGCACTGAAGCCAACACGAGAACTTTGGTTTCAGTGTGGGTTTTTTGATAGGCCTGTGTTAATGGTTCATTAAGACAGACAGTTGATTCGCCTGGCCGGCCCTTATGCATCTCCTTTCTACACCTATTGAGATATTTCCCTAAGTCAGAATAATTTCCAATGTAAAGAGGCAGCAATTAGTACATTTATTTATTTTACGGTAATTCGTACCACAGCACTAGCCAAGAATAAATAAAGTCCACTTGAACTATCTTAAATTTCTCCCATATGATGGGTCAGATGAAAATCAAAGCTGCTTTGGGATCTCTGACAACACGAGATTGTGCATGCAAAGATGTAGTCAATAGGGCTGTAAATTAGTGGAGAGGGCTGGGGAGCAGTGCTAACAAAGTGCAGCAGCTCAGAGCTGGGGAGGTAACCCAGCCTCCGAGAGCTCCGCAGAGCCTGCTTCTTCCTTTTGACTTAATTTCCAGTTGCATTTTTAGTTCGCTGCACTGAAACCTTGTTTGACGCTTCCTAGCAGAGGAGCAGCAGTCACGGTGGAAGTGGTACCCGTGACTAAGGGGTCGCAGGCACAGGCAGGGTACTGCATCCAGAGACAGCAGAGGAGGGTACAACACAAGATTCTGCCCCAAACAAGAGCACCACTGTTTCTTTGGGTAATGATGGCTCTGAACATATCCCAAATCCACACTAGCTTGAACATGGGGGCCAAATCTATTGCCTGTGAATTTAATATAATGAAGTTATGCAGCTTACAGGTGGGGTTTGACCTTTTGATTTTGTGGGCGCTTCTAATTTTGCCGGTAGAGGCACAGACCACTGGATTTTGGATTCCCAGCAACAGGTTTGCTTCACTTAGCTGCCTTTCATGGGCTCCTTTAAAGTTCCTCCAGGTCCTATGGGACATGGGGCTGGGCCAGCCTCATACTCTTGCTTCCACAGCAAAAGCTCAGCTTTCCTTAGGTTTCCCACTCTAACTCCCAGGCCGGCTAGTAGAAAGAAAGAAACATCTAAGAAAACAGCATCCACCCACATCTCTTGGTATTGGCACTCACCTGAGATGCTGGGACACCCTAGTATTTATGATTAGCATAGGAAATAAATGCCCTGAATTGCAAACCGCATCGTTCACCTGTAGCACTGAGCTGGCAACGTATAACTAGGAGTACAGGCTGGTTTAGCAGAGGTGAATAAAACCAGGTGCACCCAGCCAAATCCCATGGTCCGCCATCAGGCATAGCCAGATGTGAGCGTGTGAAGGTTCGGGTGGGAGTCTCTCCATCCTGCATTTTCTGTGAGTGCAGCCAGACTGCTCCTTGCGGATGGACAGTCCCTTCAGGACAAAAGGCCCGGGTGGCCAGGAGTTTTATCTGCAGGGGATTTCCAGAAGAGACACATCATGCAAACGCATTCTAGATGTTTGTGTGAAACAAACCCCTAATTCTGACATGGAGGCTTCATCAGAATAGTCTCTTACAACCCTGAGGCATCTTTTTTGTGTCCAATTTTCCCCCTGAATTTGATGTATAGCAACAAGATAGTAAGAAGAGGTGCTTCCACATAAAGCCTACTACCTTCCCTTTCATGAAGAAAGGTTCATCTATTCTAATCATTGCTGAGACAGCAGAGCAGTCAGTACAGAGCCGAGCAGCATAGTGGGGAGAAAGCCTACCGCTCTCCTTATGGGTCTGCACAGGGCAGTGCAGAAAACCAATGTATTGATTAAAAGCTCAAGGTCTTTCCCTTGACTTACATCAACTACAAGAACAAACAAAAGCAAGCTCATTTTGTAATAAGCCGCTCTCAACATCTCTCATTTGCTTCTGGCCCTGGAGGGCCTGGACTCCACCTGCATCCTTTGAAAACCTATTCCCACGCTGTTACATTGGGTGCCGTGTTGTCTCCCACCTCCCCTAAGGCTGGTCCTTGACACTGGGAGAAATCTCACATATGCCAGTGATCCTCAGAGCTGCACTGGCAAGGAAGGATGACTTCAGAAGCTGAACTTCAAGGAAAAGGTATAAAGCTAAGGACCACACAAGAAATCATGCTCTTTGGGCTGGGGGAGTTGAGAGACAGGCCAGTCAATGCGCTGTAGATCAACTCTTTTAGATGAGAGTCAGCAAGGCAGCCAGCAAACGTTACTGCAGACAGGGCTGACAGAGCCTTGTCATAACACATTTCTTAGACAGAAAGGAGTCACTCACATTTACACTGGCATTCAGACAAAGAAATGTGGAGAGATGGGTCTGTATGGCCTCCACGCACACATGAGGCTCCAGATCACGGCAAGAAATCTCACAAAGTGGAAAACAAAGACAGAGGTTGGACTTCAGAGGTGGGAGTCTTCGGCATGTTACCATCAGCTACAGGTGGCCACCACATGAGCAAGTGGAAACGTGCCTGCCAGTGGAGCGATGACAGGTCTACAGTCATGAGCAATTTTCTCCAAGATGCACTTAGGCATCTGCTCTAGATTAACATTGTTTTACTTAAAATGAGCATTCTGGAGATATTTAAGCAGGTAAGTGGCTGCACTCAACCGTAAGGAAGAGACATTAGTAAGCAGACATGGGGACATGATGAGCTGGGTGAAGCCAGTCCCAGCACCAAGATAAACACCAAAGCGCACTGCGGACCGAGACTGGGGACATGACGAGCAGCAACGGCTCAGATCGGCGGTACAGGATACAAACAACAAAATACGGAGTAGTGAGGACTTGGAAGAGTTTTGAATAAGATAAAGAGGATGAAAATTGTTAGTCTGCTTCAGCTAGAAACTGCGAAACCCAGACTTAAGAACTTGGAGGCAAGAGTCCTTTGTGTTTATGGCAGGAGAATGGTGCAGACTACTTGTTCTTTGTAATTAAAAGTTTTGCCAACACAGCCTGGCTGGGAAGGGGTCGTGAGCTGGTATACTCAGGCTTTGCTTACCTCAATGTTCTGCAATATCCAAGTTTATTTTTAAAGCCCTATGAAAAAATCCTAAAGCCTAAATTAATAACTACAGCATTCAGCCTCACATAATACTCAAATACAACCAATAACCGTGCGGATGAAGGAACTAGACTCAGGTACAGGACAGAACAGCTTCAAAGGCTGAGTGGTAAGATATACACAAACACCTAATAAATATGACAAAACCCCCATTAGACCAAGAAGAGCCGACCTGACCTTGAGGCCGAGGAAGCCGCTCACGTGGCTGAGCGAAGGGGATGTAAAAGCAGGCAAGGCGCTTCCTGAGGGCCAGCGCTGACAGCGACGGAGGCACTCGGAGCAGGGCAGCGACACAGCTCGTCCTCAAAGACCAGAGCAGGTTTGCTCCTCTGCCAAGTGCCCAGTCAGAAGCGAATGCTTTTGTCAGCCAGCAGCATGCCATACCGGGGGGAGAGACAGGCTAAACCTAAACCCTTTTTCTGAGACAGAACCCAACAGAAGGGGACGGGTTTGCACCCACAGAAACAGTCCCTTCGGTTTTCAGCATCAACTCACCCACAGCCACAGCAGTAACACAGCCTCCAAAATCCAGCTCCTCCACCTGCACCATCCGACTGCCCCAGCGTGTGGGGATGTCTGGTCGTAACACACACTGCCACGCACTTGACAAGGGAGGACGACTCCAGGGACCGATCGCCCACGTTGTCTCAACAGCACGGAGGCACCGGACAGCACATGGAGAGGTGGCCAGCCATGGAGCAACAGGTCTTTGAGGCCTCTCTGCTCCTCCCACCCTAAGCCCATCCAAGCACAAGCAAGAGATAAGGTACCACTTGCTATAAGATCACTGCTGCGCAGCGGCAGGGGCCGTGCCAGGCTCTCTGGCCAGCCACCATGGTGTGGGTGGCACAGGTCCTGCAGACTGGGCTGTGCAGGAGTTCAGATTTTAAGTTCTCAATGGCACCCTTCAAAACCCAACTCTACAAGCACATGTAGAGCCAGTGGCTGCCAGCAAACAGGGAGCAGCTCTTGCATAGCCCCCTGCTGTCAGTCTTTTTGTTTCTTCAGCCTGAACCGTAGGGCACGGATGGCAGTCCCAGCCTGCTCTTCTTCAGAGGCCAGAGCACAGGGATTTCACATACATGTTCTAGTTCATGTTTTCCTCTCATTTCTTTAAGAAACTTAATTCCTTCAGTGCTTAGATCCCAGGATTTTAATGGCTTTAGCTCCATTTCCCCCTTTCCTGCTCTGCATCTAATACTTCAGCCCATAAATCTCTGCAAGCACACAGCACAAAAACAGATAAGGAAAGCCGTGTAGCCATAAAGCATGCTGGAAAGAACCAACATAAACCCAGTACAAGGATTATAACCAATGAAGAAGAGGCAGAGAAAGTCAGATTAAGTGCTGCTGTCAAAGTTTAAGTAAGTCTCGGTAAAGGTGTTGTACGATAGTTTAATTAAGCTACAGTAGATCATAATCAGCAATGTATAATTTTGTTAATGGAGAAACTTCAAAAGAGCAGATGAATACAGGATAAGGTAAGTTTGGGATGTGTTTTTAAATATGTAAAGATGTAAGTTTTTAAATATGATGCTGTGCTAATGGCTGAGAGTAGTAGTCATTGTGTTCGGTCCATCCCCCCCCACCCTCCCCGCCACCTCCCACAGCCCTGTACAGCCCTCTCCCAGGGACACACATTTGGAAGGGGTCTGATGGACCCATCTTATTTAAGGAGGATGTAAATGCCCATCCCATCAACCTTCCTTCAGTACAGTACACATGCAAAACCTCACATAGCATGGCCTTCTGCGTCTGTGCAATGATGGCCACAATTAACATTAATAACTATCTCACTCCATAGATTTAGTCCTTTTCCTCTGGGTAATTATGATCTTTCTTCTTCTCCCCAACACTCATTTCAAATCCTCCTGGGTAATGTGCAGTCAGCTGATTTGACATTTATCTCGGTTCTATTTGTTTGACACATTTCAAGCAAGCTCTGCTGAAAAGTGCTACAAAGCCAAGAACTCCTGCTCATTAATAACATTCACATCACCTCCTTCTTAGCTTCTTTAACATGCTGCTTTTATTTGGTCTAATTGCAACTCTCAGTGTGATTAATCACAACATTTTTGCAGGGAGCTAGGGAATTTGATATCCCTGTCCTCATATGGATCTGATCACATTCGTGCTGAGAGTCCAGGCACGTTTCCTGCAATCTTAATGTAAAAGCTTAGTGTCAAACAATCCTCCTTGTCTAGTACACACTAATTACTACTGCTGCTACATTCACCTGGGTCCCAAACATAGACTGAAGATTGAAGCTAGATAATGTGGTTCTGTCCCAGGAGATGAAGCTTTCCTCTTACAAAGGTCTGTCTTCTTGTATGTAGGTCACCTTTCCTCAGTTTCACCTCTTGGACCTAGACCATTCACCAGGTAGAATCACAGAATCATTTAGACTGGAAAAGACCTTTAAAATCATCGAGTCCAACCGTAGGATCAGCAAGTCCAACCATAATAGGTTAGCAGAGATATCAGAAGTTTAAAAAACTAAAATTATATCCAGGAAGACCCTTGATCCAAGGGGCTGAGTCTCTTCGGAGAGAGGCAGCAGAGATGGTAACAGGCGCTATGGAAAGCAAGCTCAGAATTAACACGTTAAGTTTTTACATGCAGAAAGGGAAACATCACCAAAGAAGCCTCCACAAAACAAAGTTTGATTCTTGTAATAGTTACACCTTTAAATAAAGTTGGGGGGTTTGTTTTCATTTTGTACTTCTACTGCTGAAAAGTTCTTAAATTGGCGAACTAGGAATATCAGCTTTTCCTTATAGGAGGCAGTGGCAAAGCTCCCATGGATTTTAAAGAAACATGAAAAGCATCCGTGTACATTTCTGAAGCATCATCTAGAGGTCAGACATTAATATTTGAAGATAACACAACCTTGCTTCCCACTGTACTGGTAGGAGCAGCTCAACTGTTGTTAGCTTCTCCAGTACAGGCTGAATCTTGCCCAGTTAACTGGTGATGTAGTGTCTTACCTACTCCTCACTTTCCAAACCCCCTCTTTCCCCCTCCCCAAAAGAGCTGGAGAAAGGTCCCAGGTTGTTGCTGTGAGTGGACTTTCCACCCCCACTGGCTCCCACCGAGGCAGACTGTCAGACCAGATTAAAACCACACAGACACCAGCAAGCTTCTCCTACCCACTGCTCTCCCAGGCTGCATATTCTCCACATCATTTGCTTTACAAAGCCTTTCAATTAAACAGTAAAGGCCCACTGATTATCACCTGCTCTAAAAACGTTCGAAATAAGGGAATTAACCGCAGACTCCTACTCGGTAGATTTGGAGTTTCATCTTTTTCCTGATGCTCTCCTACAAGTGCTATTCCCCTTTTGGTGTTTCAGCAGATGTTATTACCACTTCTATGCTGAAAGGCTGAGAAAGCAGAGCTAAACATGGGGTACAGCATGGCGTGGGAAGGAAGGGGCCCTTTGGCATCAAATCAGGTTGGGTACCTGACATTGCCGAGCCCACCGGTGGCTGCACACACGAAGGGGTGGCTGGTGCAGCATGGGCAGGGAGCTGTGCTGCTGGCCAGCGCCTGTCCTAGCTGAAGCCCTCAGGACACCGGTGGCACACAAGGGCATGCAAATGGGCATGAAACCTGTATTTGAAACCAATCCCAGTGCTGCAGACAGGTGCTCTGCAGAAAGGCAGTTCCACTTTTCCAAGCAAACATGCATGAAGCTGGCTGGCAGCTGGCTGGTCACCCGCTTGCCATAAATCACCCCTGCTCCAGCCAGAAATAGCTGACGGGGTGATACCTGCACAGCTGCAGAAGGTGACAAGCGTGCAATAACAGGATGTGATGCTCCTCAAATCCTCCACCTGAAATCTCTGGTTGTTTACTGAGTCTCTCTCACACACCCACATCTGCAATTCTTTGTAGCCCTGACAACAGGCTGCATATGAAATGGTATCTCCGGGTTTAAGGTGACAGGCCCCCCAAAACAAAATAGAAATACAGGCTCTGAAAAGCCCTGCAGAGAACAGGGTAGCCCTGCCAAAACCAGCACCTCACAATTTCTCACTTATCTCAGCTGGTCTCTGCACCAATGCCTTTTCCAGGTGCCCAGCTCCCAGCCTCCCCCCACCAATGCTTAAGAAGGATTTGACTGTAACAAACATCCCTGAAAAAGCACTGCTGCTCAGAAATCATGTAGTTTTGTTTGTGCACTTGAGTTCTTTAAGAAACAAAGGCTTTCCTCCATCACATTTAAAAACAAACAAACAACTGAGTCAGCAATAATATTCTAAAATACTCTTCAACTGCATTTACACAGGTATGTATCATCATGCTCTTGACCATTACTTGCAGAAAGGCAGAATCCATAGAACCAGCTTGTGTCCCTTCTACCCAAATAAGTTCGAAATAAAGTACAAATAAAATAATCAACATTATCTAGCTACAAGGAATATAAGGATCTGTAACTCTCCCTCTCTAGCCTGTAATTTATTATCCAGCCATCCCCCATCTCAGAGTTCCCCGTTTAGATCTGCCAGGTGTAAGGGATGGCACGAGCCATGCATCTTCTGTTAATGCCAGGCAATCGGGAGGGTTAATGGAAGTTTTTGCATTCACACAGAGCAGCTGCAGGTCAGTGCCTCATCTCAGTCACACCGTCCCCACCACTCACTGCACAAAACACAGTCTGAGCAAAGCAGGAAAATCAGCCAAGGCTGGGACTTTTTTTTTTCTTTTTTTTCCTGCTTTATGTTATGCTACACACGGTCAGAAAATCTATCAAAGTAAATGCCTGAGCAGCCCATTTCAGCTTTTAATGTTGCTTAATATAGACTTCTAAGGAGTATCTTCAGTTCAGACACTGCTAACTCGAGAGCACAGCATGAACGTTAAACACAGGCAGCTTTGAAACACAGCAGCACGCGGAGCGGCAGAGCCCGGACCAGCATCAGTCCCTGTCAAGCTGGAGAGCTCTGCCAAGCACGTCCCTTGTCACCACCTCCCCCACCGCCAAAGGGCTCGTTCCCCCTCCAACGGGCAGGAAAACACCTGTAGGTACACTATGTGTCCTTGTTCCTGCTACACACCACATGCCTCTTTCTGCTGGTTTTATTCCCCTCTAACCACTCAGACAAGCACATTCCCAGGTGAGTTGTGTCTGGAAAGGAGTGCAGAGGCAGCAGCAGGAGGTACAGCTCTCATAGCACACCGATGGCAAATTCAGTAATGGGCGAAGGCACGAGATGTGCCCTGCATGCTGCTCTTCGTACAACCAAAACATCCTCCTAAAGAGACACTGGAGCTATCCTTCCCTGGATAAACATCAGGGCCAAAATAGATATAGATTACTGAGAGGATATCCTCAGGGATGGCAGCACAGACCATACACCAAATTTAGCCTTCTTTCCTTCAGCTCAGCACAAAAGGAACCCAAACAAAACAAAACACCCAACACATCCTTCCTCCCCACCAGCACCCAGCCCACGGGGCTTCTGGCAGATTTTGGATGTAAAAACACACGAGCGGCATCCGTGTTTCTCACGGATAGAGCTGTGCACCTCGTCCAGGCTGGTGCAGGCACTGGATGTGGCCGCCTGTGAGCGGAAAGGATGCTGAGCAAGGGGGGGGACTGCGAAGGGAGCAGAGTATACCTGACCCTCTCAGCACAATCCGGGTGGAAAACAGCTGTTATCATCTGTCCCAGCACACTGCAAGGGTTCTTGTGGGTTTTTGTGAAACACAGGAATGCAGGTTGTGTTGGTTACAAGTAGACAAGAAGAAATAGCCAAGATAAAAGCGATGCTCAAACCAAACCTTTCCGATTTCTCTGCACAGACCAGAACCTTCCCAAGCAGCAAGGATACAGGCAGTTTATACCAGTTTGGCCCAGCATTTTAGCTGGAGCCCCACAGGAGCTCATATTGTTTGCTCCATCCTGGCATGTGTTCAGACCATCCATTCACCATCCGCACTGCCGGGCCCTGACTCACCTCCCCGGGTTCTTCTCTTCCTGGTGAGTTCAAAGAAAGTTGCTCCTTCTCAGGCAATTAGCACATCAAGCAGTCATTTCTGTCCAAGCCTCTCCTTTTATCAGTAGCCCCTTTCCTACAAAACAAGAAAGAAAGAAAAAAAGAAAGAAAAAAAAAAAAGAAGAAAAAAAAAGAACATCATCAAACTGCGATCTGGTTGTTCTCTCTTATCTTTAAAATATTAACTAGACATTGACATACTGTAGTACTTGCTGCGTGAAACCTGCTGCAATTGGGGATAACTGGGACATTACAAAGGGCTATGAATCAACCCAGCTGCAGAGCCTTCAAGTCCTTTTGCTAAGCAAAAGTGAAATATGTTCCCTTACAACCAAGTGACCATTTCAGTATTTTTTCCAGTTATCTCCAGAACATTTATTAGATTAAGAGGTTTTATTTATGGACTCTGAAACTTTGCTGTTTCCCAGCAAAGAGGGTATTATCTGCTAACGTTCCTTTTGTTCTTCTGGACATTTGCATGTATTTATTTTGATTCATTGCTGCACAGGTACCAGGCTCCAAGTACCTGCCGTTTTATATACACTCACAACACACACATCTTTGACGTTTAAAATGTCTTTCCCCTAATAGCCTCCCTAGAGCCAGAATATCTCCATTCCCAGGTGAAACCTAAGCATCCTTGGATCAAAACTGCTTACATATGACAGCTAACACTAAACTTTCAAAAACACTCATGTGAGCCTAGGCAAACATGTGTCGTAGTTCGGCACATTTATGGGGAAGCCAGAGCTTGTTACAACTGATTTATTTGATATAAGGCTTCATGGATAGGACTTATTTCTCCAGTGCCTCTCACTAGGATGTTATTTATCCCCCAGATAAACCCAGCCCAGTCAAAGCTGGCCTTGCTGGCAGGGAAATTTCACCTGCTCATGGGCCTTTGCCCGTTGGCAAGGTGAAAATGTTGCCAGTGTGCCTCCAAGTGATTTGAATTTAGGACTGAAAGCAGAAAAATTTTGCCTATACCCAAGCCCTCAAATGTGCACACAAGTTTTAGGTTAAATGATCCATTTAACACTGATGCAAACCGAAACCCAAATCTGAACTGTACCAGAGGACCAGAGCCCAAGCAAACAGAGCACCTACTGTGCTTCTGCCATTAAAAAAAAAAAAAAAAGTGTGGAGCAAGTTTCCAATGGAAACCAGGCATGAAGAATGTTTCCACCCCAAAATACTGGGTTTCAGCTTTTGCTGGATTCAGGTGAAAGCGTAATGTAACTGAGCATCACTCATCAATCCAACAGTGCTCAGTAGCAGTTTTCCTTTGAACAGGTGCGATGGGTGCACATGCATGCCTGTGCCTTACATTCAGACTTTCTTAGGTGCCATGTGCACTACACCTCTTTAATGTATATTTCAAATTTTAGAGGTATTTTTAATGCCTCTCTCAATTCGAAAAAATCTGGAACCAAATAATACATGAGTACAAGCAACAGATACAACATGGGATTTGCAAATTTTGGTGGGATTTGGATGTAAACTCTGGGGATCCTTGATGTCAAAGTTATTTTAATTAATGTAATTAATTAATTTAATTAATGCAACCAATGTATTTGGAAAAGCCCTGTAAAACAGTTGGAAACTCATTATATCAGGCTGGTTTTGAGGGCTTTTTCCCCAGCATGACTACCTGTGGTTCAACAGATGGTCATTTGGAAAAACAAGCAGGAAAAGGAAGGCACAAGAAGAACGTATTTCCCTTCCCCCAGACCCCAACAGCAGGGAAAAGAGAACACAAGGACAAGGATTTCCAGGGAACTGGGATGTGCTGGAAGTTGCCAGTCACCACCCGCGTGCAGGAAGGGCATCTCAGGAAGACATTGGGGCATAGGAGGGCTCTCTCCCCATGGGGTGAACCAGGAAAAGGGCACACTGGGAAAGCACGCCTAGGGCTGGCAACACCAGCCTCTGCCTTATGCTAGCAGCTCGAACCCATATTATCTACCAAGAACACCACCTGGAAAACCACTAATAAAGCAAGCCAGGCTATTCCCCAGAGGGGGAAATTAGAGCTAAGCACAGAAAGGATGCCTTCCCTGCCCATTTCAGATTGTGAGCACAGGCAGAAGCTGCTCACTGCAAGTTTTGAGTTTACTACTGTCTCGGTCTCTGAACAGAAACTGCAATTGCTCTAATTTCTGTGTTAATAGCATTCAAGCATCACCCCACTGCACAAGGAGCTGCCGCCCTGACATCAGCAGGCAATGCCACCGGGCCCACAGTCACAAGGATGTAACCACAAACAATCAGGACATTAAAGGAGTGGAGTATTACAGCAGAGGCATATTAAACCTTAGCACTTGGTAGACGTCATCCTGCTTCACAGACAAAATGCATCTCCTGCTTTTCAGGCTTTCTCTAAGATCTCTTACTATCTTTACCAGCACGCCAGGCACGCAGCAGGACGTCCTCTATAAACAAAATCATCCTTAGCTGTGATGATACCAGCTCTACCTTCGTTGACTCCAAATTCTGCTTTTGAAGATGGCAAGGAAAGAAAACACGAAGATACAATCCTGGCTGCTACTCTACAACCATCCTTTTTTCCCCTGCTTATCTCATTTTGCATATGTAAAGAGCTACAGGCAAGATATCTCTGAAAGCGAACAGACATGAGAACATGCTGTATCCCCTCAAAATCAGTGGCCAGTGCAGGCAGTTTTCATTCAGTCAGCAGCAAGTTTTTAATCTGTGTAAAACTTAAAGTAGGGGGGCTAGGGACCACTTCTAGCACTAAGGATCAGGGAGGATCTACTGAGAAGCTTTAGCTCTGCCATGATCGGTGATGGCTGTGGGATTGGGTGCACTGCCCACTTCCAGGTGGGGAAAGCACTGCTGGTCCTTAAGCATCGCCTGAGCAGAAGCCTCACCGCCGTCTTTCTGACAAAACCACAGAATGGGCATAAAATCCTTCACTTGAAAAAGACAGGAAAAAATCCCCCTATACAAAACCAAAGGATTAGCTTTTGAGCCCCTTTAAAAGAGGAGTAGCTTTTACAACGTGAATAACGTGGCTTTAGATGGAGAGCTGTGTATGGACGGATGGGACTGAGGTTGTCAGAGATGCAGGTGGTGAAGGAGAGTGCCTGAAAACGAGCCGTTCTCCATGTTCAACGTTTCTCCAAACGTTTTCATATTAGCATATCTCTAAGTGCATATAATTTTCACATCAAAGAGTAATTTTTTAGGTATTAAAAAAACAACAAAAAAAACCCAACAAAAAAAACCCTAGGATTGAAGTAGAGCATAATTTCTTTGCTGAAGTCTTTCAAGCAGCTCCTCTCTATGGTATGACAGAAAAATTACAGAGAAGACAAGCATTTAGAAAACTCTTCCCTGGAATTCAGATTATTCTTTAAGCATACAGTAAAAAATGTTCAGCCAAATTGTGAGAGAAAATGGAAAGAAATCCCTGGGAGCACCAGCCTCCTGGCACCTTAACTCAGAAGCAACCTGCATCCTCAGCCACTTGCTTTAGGGGCTGAAGTAATCAGCATCTAGGAGCTTGTGGTGGGGAGGGAAAACTGGAGACAAGTTCGAGCCCCTCTTGTTTTCCACCAGTCCTTCCCAGCTGGAGCGGTCCCTATGCAATAGCCCAGAGCATGTCTCACCCCTTCCCTCTACCCTGCTCAGCCTCTGCTCTGCTTTCTACAAAGCCCTTTTACTCCTCTGGGTCTGGACAAGAGCAGCATGGAGAAGTATCAGGAATTTCTCTCCAGCCCTAACCAGGTCCTTGCAGGGACTCGTTTACTCCCCCTGCTTCTTGCAGCAGTTCACAAGGCTGGCCTTTGGTGCTCCCTTCCAGCAATCTCAGGAACCGGGCTTGGGCAGGAGCTCTCCTTTAATGAGATTTTATTAAAAGACTCTATTACAAATAGCCACTTAAGCAAGTGAACCTTTGGAGCCTTTAGTCCATGATGTCAGTCCTGTGGCTGGATGTTTCCTGGGAGTATTAAACCTGATGCTAATATAGGGCTGTTCTATATGACAGCTATAAAGCTGCTTAAGCATACCAGGCAGGAGGCCAGCAGGGCTTTTTGTTGCCTATCAAGGCTTGGCTAAAGGTCTCCGGCAACAAGGCAGCAGGAAGCAGGGATTCAGCTCTCCCTCACAAGGCTGGAAAATCCCCCGAGGCTGGAAAAATCCACGTAGCAAAGACTGCGCAGCAAAGCCTTTGCACCCATACCCACGTCTCCTTTGCTGGCTGAAATTATCCATCACTGTGCCCAGCATGTGGGGCTCCAGCTGGAGCAAGGAGGCCCCAAAGCAGTGCTGCATCACCACTGTGAAGTCATACAGCACACCTCTCCCTCCACATCCTGACCGCAGGCATATCCAACATTTATCCTGAGTGGATTTATTGACACATCCAGTAGCGCCATTTACACAAGCCTGACTTTTAGGTCTGCCCTCCCCTGCTCTCGGGGAGCAGGGCAGCCTACCTGCCCTCTCTGCACATGCATCCCCAGAGCTACACGTGTCCACCGGCAGCTGCCCGCCTGCAGCAAACCCGCTTGTTTGCAAATCACACCCAAGGTACATGAGGAATGCAAACCATGTTTGCCTACGGTATCTGATAGTAAAACTAACAGTAAAACTGGTTCGACCCACCTGTCAGCAGGGGAATGATAAGCAGAGGGCATAATAACACACATTAATCACGTTATAATCTGCAATTTTCCACCAATAGGTGGCACCAGCAAATTTTGGATACGCTACAACATGGTACTTCTGTTCCCTTGCCACAAGGCATCCAGCCCATCAGCCTCCCACGCGAGATGGATGGACCATCTATTGCAGTGGCAGCATCTAGCCTCTCTCTTTTTTCATTCGAGTTTGGGAAAGGTTAAACCCCCTGCAAGACAGTTTTTACTTCCCCAAACATATTTTCAGGTATATAACTTGACTGAGTCTTTCAGGGCACATGACTCTCGAAGCTATATGCAAATAGATCATAAAACTTTGTTAAAAATGGAAGCACAGACCGAGCCTCCATAGAAGGCAAACAGCAAGCGTACAATTTAACACAGCAAAAGCCAAAGCTTTTCATAACTGAGTCTGGCCACGCATGTGAAAACATCCAAATTACAGTCTAACACAGTTTAAATACATGTGGTATAAATATGTTACCTTGACTCCAGCATCCCACAGAAGAAAACATCAAACCACACATGTGTCCAAGACACACATCCTCAATCCCTGCGCACAGCGTAAAGGAGAAGCAGCCCCAGCCGGGTCAAACCGAGCCTGCAGCCAGCACAACTCTGCCAGAAAAGCTCCCCCCCCCTCCCTGCTCTTCCAGACCAGGCAAGGCTGGAAACCACCGACAAGCAAACTGGCATTGGCTGTCCCACACCCACTACAGGTGCATGGCATCTAACGGCTTCAGCTTACAGCTCCACACAGCTGAAATCAGCCTGTATAAATTATTAAAGAGTCTGGAGAACATTACACAGTTCATGTAGTTAATGATTATAGTTCAGTGTCTAGGTCAGATATAATTAGATGTTACATTAAAATAGCTTCACAGAGCCATTTATTCTGATTTAATTACTTAAAATGATAGTATAATGAGCATGCTTTCAAAGAAAAAAGAAATCTTCTAATGAGCTCATTTTAAGTTAATATAAGGCAAATTAATCATTTAACAAAATGCAGCAAAAAGACAAGTTCATATTTTAAAACATGTTGTGCCTATGTCAAGGAAGTTAGTTTATTGCCGTACTGGGAGAGATACACAAACGGGTTGCTCTTGAAACAACACAACATCCCAAATACCGTACATCTGGAACATCTTTAAACCATGTTTTCTTCCTTCCCCCGATATACCTGCTGCGTCAAACCCCTTTGAAATATAACCTGAGCAGCAGATTTATGACCATCAAAGTGTGTCTTTATCCCAATGTGAAACAGAGCAATAGCCATGCAAAACAGTTACCCTGAGTAGGTGAGCTTGTGCTGAGGGGTTAATCGTGGGTTGGTTCATTAATCATTCATTCGCTGGCTCAGAAAATTAGCTTTCACTTGTTTGTTTGCTCAAGAAGTGATAAGCCCATTCCCTTGCTAGCTCATCTATTTTCTTCCCTTTGCATTGTTTTAGAGATTTTAATCCTTTCCAATTTTTGTAATCAGTCATTTTGGTCTTTTAGCAGGAGCATTTCCAAGCAAGCAGCAATTATTGGAGTGAAAGCAAGCAACTCTCTGCAGGGAAGGCAGCAGGCTCTGGTTCATAACCTTGCCAGGAGCCACATCCCTGGCCTTGCCACCCCGCCTGGCAGCTTGCACAGCGGCCGAGTGGAGGTGTCCTCTGCAGAGCCAGAGCCACCCCGCTCCTACTGCAAACAGGGCTCCCTGCGCTTGCACAGGCATTTCAATAAACATCTCTGTCAGGTTAAAAAACAAGTCAAGACATACTGAGCAGTTTGCAGGTCCTCTCTCAGCCATCACCACTCACCCTTTTCCATCCTCACCTGAACCCACAGCCTCCTTAAGCTCGAAATGAAAAGCCTAAAGGCATTTGGGGAGGAGGTAAAAGGGGTCCTACTCCCCGCCCTGATTTTTTTCTCTACATAAAGGATAAAACAGCAATACCACAAACCTCTCAATAAAACGTTTGCAAACATTTCCACAGTATTGCCTGCAAAATGCATGGTCTTGGAGTCCAGGCATCACTTGGATACCTTGGTGAGGAAGGAGAGGCTGACCGTCAAGCAGCAACTGCACTACTCGCACAAGGAACATAAATAATTTGGGGCTACACATTTCTTTCTTAATGTATCATCTCTGTTCCCAATTAGGTAAAGCCAATGGCTTGCAGCAGCCACGCTTCCTCAGCAGCTGATGCAGGAGTGGAGTTTGGTGCTATGACAACACCGTGTGTGCCATCCATCTCACAGGTGGTACAGGCAGCCTTTGGGTGCACCCACCCGTGACCTTTCCTTCCCCTCCCCACCAATTACTGGGGCTTAGGCAGACTGGGACTGGGATATCCCTCTCCCTTGTCTTTTCTTCTCGGTTATTTTCTTTTTTTTCCATTTATTTCACAGCCCTGCCCACCAAGCTTTACAAAAGCAAAGTCACCCTGGCCATTGCCCACATATGGTCAGCAACAGTGGACCAAAGCAGGATGCGTGCAGCCGAGTGCAGCCTCAAACACCACTTTCTGTCACTTCCCTTTTTCTAGTCCGAGACCTGGATTTCGAAAGAAAATACAACATCTCTGAGCCGCAAGGCCCCAGTGCAAGGCTCGTGTCACGCAGTCATTAATAAGGCTTTCCAGACAAATCTGACTGGAGAGATAATAGGCTTAAACAATTGGGAAAAAAAACCCCAACATTTTCTGTGATGGAGTATTTTTCTAGTCCTATTTGCTGTAATTATTTTCTAAATGTAGATCATTTTATACGATGCAGGCAGCAGTGCTCCAGAGCTAATCAGGCCATATGTTTTCACATTTTGAAAAGAAAACTAATTTAAAAGAAATGAAAAAGTAAAAGGAAAAAAAAAAAAGAAGGTTTGTAAGGAGGACTGGTAGGTTTGGGTCAGAGAGGAGTGGTGAAGGAATCCTTCAGGAATGTATACATTTGCTCCGCTCGGCTCTGCATTTTGTTTTCAGAATTGTTTCTGGCAGAAACCTAAAGAAAAATATGAACCAGATGTACAAGGAAATAGTTTCTTCATCAGAAAGAGAAGAATAGCTCTCTGTCTGCCAAGAGATTTTTAGCCTTTACGTTTTACCAAGGTGATGTTAAAAATACCTTTGTGTGATGGCTTCTCCTTCAGCGGCACCAGGGGCAGCCTGGCCGTGGGGAGAGCATCTCTGGGCACAGGGATGCCTGAGGAGAGCGATCGTCCATGGGGGTGGTCTGCAACACCCAGGTGCCTTCAGGTCTGGAGCAAGCGATGGCAGGCCCCTGCCGCACCGGTGCAGCCCATCTGCCGGCAGCGACCCCCCGATATGGGCGCTGCCGGACGGGCAGCCAGGGCGCCGGGCAGGGTACCTGGCAGGCAGCTGCAGCAGTTGCATTAGGGTTTTTCCAGCCGCTCCCAATGATTTAAAGTGCCAGGGGCTCAATCCTGAGCCACGGCCTCATGGCACTGGGTGCTGCATACAGCCCAGCTTTCCTAAAGGGTTTAGGGACTGACCAGCCGGGGACACCCTGTGGTTCTGGCAGGCAGAGGGACCCCCAGCCCAGTGCTGTCCTGTGCTGCGGCCATGGGTCTGGTGGGGAGAGGGCAGGTGGCTTGGCAAGGGACTACGGCAAGCTGTCCCCTACCTAGGGCAGCCAGGAGGGAAACTGGAAAGAGCAGCTGGGAAGTCTTATCCGAGAGCAGCCCTTGACAGAAGGGAGATGGGGAGAGCCCAGGAGTGCCCTGCCTGCTCCTCTGCAGGAGGGATGGGTGTTTAGCTGATTTCTTTTTCATTGCCCCTCTCTTTCATTTGCCACATGAAGCAAATCCCCTCCAACAAGAGAATGCTGCTCCTTTCTCCTCCGCCCCAGGGCTGCCGGCGCTGCCTGTGCTGGTGTCAGGCAGGGTGACGGCTGCTCCCCCAGCCCTGGCATGGCTCCCCACGGGGAGCTGCCCTGTGCCGCTGGGGCTCCCCGTGCCCACCCCCCCGGGCATCTGCACCACGCGGGGTGGAAACATCTCTGTTGAGAGATCTTCCTCTAGCTATGCTGGAAGACGTGGGGAAGGTCCCAGAAACGGGTCAGCAGCTTCACCACATCATCTTAATAGAGGAATGGGGAGGGGAGGAACTGAAGACCAGGTGATGGGGAGAAGAAATAAAACCAAATTATTCCCTCTGCTCCAAACCACTGACTTCTGACAAAACTAGCGACAGGCAAGAGGGCAAGTACTTCAGAGCTGAAGTGCCTCCCTACCTTACCCCGGGGCCGGGGCTGCCCGAAGCCCTCCTCCCCTCCAAGGCTGGGTGCTGCGTGTCCCTGGGGCGCCGCGGGGTTCTGCTGGGAGAAAGGGGCCCCCCCACACCAGGTGACCTACCTGCAGACACCCTGCGGTCCCACACTGTCACCCGTGGGTGCTGCAGGGGTGCAGCCACCTGTCCAGCACAGCAGGGCTCCCACAGGCATCCCTGGTGCCTCCAGCGAGGTCAGCGGCTTGGGAGGGAAGTTCAAGTGGAAGTTAATTAGGACAAGGAGAGACCAAGAGAGAGTGACTAGGGAACTTTAATCTCATTAAATATACCTCAAGGCTCAAAGTAGCCCTACCTGCTTATTAGTAATTTTGCCAAGAGGAGTCTTTTTCTCTCCTTTAGCCTTCCTCCAGCCTCCCTGCACCAGGATCAGGCTTCGTGGGGGCTTGTCCTCTGCTTCAGGCAGGTCAGAAACCACTCCGATCCCTCCGATGTGCTAGATTTGAAAGGGGGGGGGGAGGGGGGGAAGTATGTCATGAGCACTGATCTAGTGAAACTGTCTTATTTGAGGGGAACCGGAGCAGCCCCAAAGAACAGGCTTTCTGACGAGGATCTCCAGCGGCAGCAGGCGGTGGGTCTTCTGTAGGTGTTTGTTGTTCGGAGCAGATGAATTTCTGTCTCTCAACAGTTTTTAATTCCAGCAAAAAATTTCCCAAGGTTTTGTAATTAAAGGTAAGGAAACCCAAGGCCTCACTACAGTAGTATTATAGGATCTTTGTTTTCTGGCCAGCTCTACTTAAAAGCAAACAAATGCTGCAAGCTCTGAAGTTGGCTCAGCAAATTGGCTTAGTCCTCATAGGCGCTAGCTAATACAAAGAGCAAGAAGTTCAGTTTTCTGCACTGAAAAAGGACAGTTTCATCTGTTTGAAAGCCAGCAAGCATCAGCTTCCTAGGTCTATCACAACTCCCTATAAATTTAAAAAGCTCAGATGTATTTCACAAAGCATCTAAAGCAGCCGAGATTCCACATGGGACACCCAGAAGAGAAGTTTAACAGTGCATGTTTCATGGTGATTGGCAAATTATCAGGTCATTTCTCCAACTTCCACAAACATCATCAGCCAACAGCAATAAAAATACAGGTTTTGGTCTCAGGAGCCTTCAAACTATTTTCCAGAGTTCAACTTCATGACAAGATGCTCACTACGACACTACAGAAGCACTGAGCTGCTTAATTAGAATAACACAGATGCAGTTTAGTTTTTAAGTCAATCAGAACAATAAATATAGAACCACCAGATTTTTGCAAGAATTACACAAACTTTTTGCTTGCTTTGTGTTTTAAATGCAATTTTTCTATCTTTTCAGTAAGAAACCCTGAAGAATCACATTTCTTCTTAGGCAGAGTGGCATAGCTGTAGATGGCCGCTCTTCAGCTTACCGGGGATTTGTCTTATTCAATGGTTTCAGCACTAGGAAAAAGACTCCAGCATCCCCATTTGTTTCGGCTCCCTCATCTGACAGGGGAGCCAGCATACGTACAGGGTGGTTATCTCCAACCTCAACATTTCCCTGAAGACGATATCAAGACAAAAAAAACTCCAGGGGTTTTGTTAATAGAGAAAAACTTCAAACACCCTTTATTCCTGGATTTAAGCAGGCTGTAATCCTGTAGGGTTGATTTTTCTCTCGCTGGTGAGAACAGATACCAACGAGTGGTTTCCTGAAACACTCACAACTGCTACTGATGCTTTTTTTTTCCCCCTTGCTTGAAAAACTTTGAGTTCATCAGAATAACCATGCACCAGGCACTCCCACTCATTTCTCACCCAGCTTTGGGGCGGCTGCTGCCCACACTGGAGGCGATGGGGCACAAACCTGCCCCATGTCCCCTGATCCTGCAGGGGCTGGGGCTCACCCTGCCCCGCCCATCTGCACTCCCCAGTCAGCGATGGACAGTGTTTTGCCCCAAAATGCACAGCTCAGTGCAGCCCACCTGCTAGAGGAGCCTTCAGATTCAAAGCATCCTCCTTTCCGGGCTCAGCGGTTTGTACTCGCGCCTCCGGCTCATGCACTCCTGGCCTGAACCAGGGCTCTGCCCTGCCTGCTCCTGCCCTGCTGCCCACGCTGCCTGGCTCTCCTGGGGCTGAGCAGCACTGCCAAGGCGATACGGGGTTGTGATTAGGTACTGCAATTCCCTGCTCATGTGGGCTGGCAGAAAATTACCGCTCAACCAGAGAGGAAAATAACATCTTATTTACTGTCTCTCCTGGGACTTGTCTGAGGTTTGAGCAAGTGCTGGCTCACAGGCTGCAGAGAGGTGCTGAAATGCAAAATCCAGCTGTGAGCATCCTCACACACTCCTCACCTTGCCTTTGCCAGAGCCCCCCACTGGTACCCACACCCGCATCGGCATCAGCTGTCCATCCTGGCGCTCTCCCAGGGCAGGCTGGCAGAGGAGAGGGATCTCCTGCCTCTGGCCGCTGTAGGCAGATGAAGGCGGTTTGCTGGGGGCAGCGGGTGGCTGCCCCTCCGCAGGCAGCAGGCGTGGGCGCTGGCTGAGCAAACACCCTTGGGGAGCTGGGGTGCGCTGGCCGGGGGCGGCAGGGGCAGGCGATGAGCCTCTGCACGCTTCTGCCCCACAGCACTGCCAAGAGAGCCAGGAGTTTTAGAAAAGGACCCTGCCTTCCCATTTAACTTTCCTGCTGAAAACATCTGGTCTGCTTGGCACCTATGCCGCAGCAAATATAGCAGAGCATCTTGCTCACGGGCACAGTGCCACCGCGACAGATGGGTACGAGCGCAGGCGGCCAAGAGACCTTGTATCAGCATCAAGTGTGTTTGCTAAGGGCAGGATTCGCAGCCAGAAATGTCAAAATGGCTGAGGTTCCATGCCTGTAGATATGAGGGAGGCGAGACTGTGCTGAACCGGCTCTGGGCAGGATTAACTCTGAAATGGGGGGGTAGAGGGGGGAAAAGCTAATTTCTGCGGCTACGGAGCATAAGTTTCTGGTCGCGTGGAGCTGGATTAGCTACTGGCTCGGGAATGTTCCTGCTGCCTCATCCCATTTCCAGGCGAGAGAGCCTACAGATCGTCCTGGAGCGGGTGGGACACCAGCAAGGAGAGAAACCCATGATACCACAGCCAGGAGGGACATGGGCAATTAATTTATCTTTGCAAAATGGGTTAAGAGACCTGCTCTTGATTAATCCCAGGTCAGCTTGGCGGGCACGGGGAGGTGCCAGCACATAGTTTCCACCACAAACACCCTGGCAGCCCCGGGCAGAGCTATGCCTGGCTTCTGTGGGACAACCGCTGCCTTCATTTTTCCATCAGGGAAAGGGCAAAGGACTAATTGCACTAATTAGTATTGCCCTCATTTCACAGCAATTTCAGGGGCTAGGCAGAGCGCTGAGCCCCGTGGTGGTTCAGGAAGCGAGGAGGGAGCGGGGAGGTGCAGCAGAAGAGACACGGGACAGACTCCCCAGCCTTGGCTGCCATCACCCCGGGTGGCACGTGTCCTCGGAGCAGCCACTGGGACCAGGCCCCCGCAATGCCAGCAACAGACGCAATGGGAGCACGGCCAAGCATCCTCCATCCCCGCAGCTGCTGCTGCCTGGGGGTCACCCCACACCACAGGGGCTCAGCTGGGGACACCCCGCCAGCCACCATGACCCATCTTCCACCGGCATTGGGCAAAAGAATGGAGCAGCGCGGGGGCGAAGAAAGAGCGAGCTGCCCGTGCCACGCACCCCACTGCGCACAGCCCGCCCTCCGCCGCCTGGCCCCTTGTCCCTGCTGGCTGTAATGAGCCCTCTCTGACAAGTGATTGACTCGGCCATTATATTCCTGGGTGATCAGAGAAACAAACACACTCCATATAAAAATCTCAGCTTTCTAATCCCAAAGGCGCTTCCTGTGGGAAAATTTGGCTGGTTGCTCAGAGCAGGACAGAGCGGCATGGGATGAGCTATTCAGAGAGGCTGGGCAGAAACGAGGAGTACGGCAGTGATGTGTTTTCTCCCCGCATTGTTGTAGCCTGCCTCGCTCTTCCTTCAGCTGGTACTTTAAGAAAAAAATAATACAACACACACCCTGCATGGCAAAGGAAGGAGAATTGGCAGGAACCAGCATGTCTGCACTTGGTTTAAATTTTTATATTTATTAAAATACTCTTGAAGTCTCTTACATTCCAGCAGCCTTTGGAACAGCACTGAAATAAGTTACATACTGGGAAATGCTTGTTTTCCAGCAGCTCCAGACAAACTCGTCTCCTGAAGAGACCAGCAAGGATGGGCACAGGAGTAAGTTATCCATGCTTAACCCCATCTGTGAAATGTCCATATTCTCCAATTTGAGCCCTTCTTACAGAAGCAGGAGCCAGCCTCAAGCTGGCCTCAAGTCTAACCATGAGGGTGCTGGGACTAGGGTATTTAAAGATCATTTTTTAATTATTTTTAAAAAGATTTAACGTTGAGCACTTGTGCAATGCTGCACTTACACAGATGCCCTTTCCTCCTCTTCCATGAGCTGGGCAAGTTGCATCTTCCCCAGTGTGAGCAGCTTTTCCAGACCCAAACCCCAGTGCCTGTCCCGCGGCAGGAGGGCTTAGGAGGCACGGCTGTGCCAGGCAGGGGGAGGGGAGGGCACTTGGAAGAGGAGGGCTCTGCTGGGCTGCATCCAGACGCCAGTGGAGTCAGTCAGAGTCTTTCCATGTCAGGCCAAATCCAAAGCTCTATTGAAGCTGATGGGAGTCTTTCTGTGGGGTTTTATGGAGTATTTTGGTCCCAGGCAAGCTGTTTCACTAAACTTAAATGAGGCTTGGTACCGGTGCCTATTGCTGCTTTCTGTCAGCCCTCCTAAAACACTTCAGCCTTCACTGCCTCATCATCCTCTGCCTTCACAATCCAGGGCTGGCAGAGTATGGAAAAAAAAAAATATATATATATTACTTTAATGCAGGATATTAAACCTCCAGGTTCTGAGCTTGCAGTGAGAAGGAGGATTTATGGTCTCTTGCAGTCGCCTTCCTAACTCCTAAGACGCAGCTATGTCTGCCAGGGAGACAGCCCTACCTGAAATGCTGGGTACCCAGGACTGCAGTGACCACCCTGCTACTGGACCCCATTTCCAGCCAGGGGCAAGCAGACAGCTAACAGGCACTTGGATCGGCATCCACAAAGCATCCACCACCTCCAGTTGCTCCGACAACCTCCAGCAACCAGTTGATCTCGGAAAGATCATGAAGAAAGTAGTTAAATACTAAAAGACCACCAAAAAGAGAAGAGCTGGCAACTGCTAGCAGTGCCCTTGTACCCTCTCAGCTGGTGCCAAGAAATAGCCCAGACCACAGCAAACCCTGGTGAGGAAGACGAATGCTGCCCAGACAGACCAGTTTTAGAAAAAAAGGGCCACCAGCTTCTAAATCTGCCTATGAGCGGGACACCAGGGAGGCATAGAAGAGATCTTTAACAGATCAGGAGCAAGCGTGTTGCCCAGCACCCATCTTCAGCCACTGTCTCTGATGCTTTAGGGAAAAGCAGAACAAAATCTTTCTAAACTAAAAGCCAAGGGAGGACAAAATGCATCTCTCCTTTCTTCCGGTAAGCCGCAAAGGATGCAAACTCCAGAATGCCAATGCAGTGCAAACCACCAGCCCCGCCCCCATCACATTTCAAGTCCCCCCAAAAGGTGTTTCAGAGCATCCGCTGCCCAAGTGCACTACTACTGGGGACCGTGGCAGGCATCATGCATCTTGCCCCATGCAGGAGGGTACCTGGGGGAGTGCAGCCACATCCAGCGCTGCTGCCAGTGGCACAGTCTTGAGTGGGATTTGCTCACCAGTCACAGCAACCCATATGAGCAAGCGTGGGGTTTTCCTTGGAGAGGAGGTAAGGGGACACACCAGGGATCTTCATTTCATCCCATCCTCCAAAACTTTTCTGTACGCTCACACATTGTTGTTGGCCTTGCACTGAACCCATTTCCAGGTAGAAGGGAGGTCTGGGCATGGTTTTAAAGCTCAACTAAGCATCTCCAGCCCCCAGTGCTGGAAGAGGCAACGGGGCAAGCATTGTACTTCCTCATGCCCCTCTGGGCTGGGTGTGTGGCTGGCTCGTCTCTTGTATGTTCATTGTGGGTACCAAAGGAAAGTCATGGAAGGAGCACAGCTTCCCTAGTCCTTCCCAGAAAATGCAATGACTTCTGTCAGCATCCCTCTTTGGAGGCTGAACTCTGCCTTGGAAAGGGGTAGGGAGCGGAAATCTGCTTGTGTTTTAAATAAAGGAGATTTAGAGTGGGGATTGTAGATGAAAATGAACATTTTAAAAAGAAAAAGTTTCATTAAGGCCTAAATGTTCTTCTCCCTCCTCTTCCCCATATGAAAAGGGCTTGGCTAAAAGTCACCAGCCAGCTCAGGGACTCAAGGACAAGGGACACAAGCACTGGTGACTCCCTCCACCCACTGACGCTTCAGGAGCCCATCCTCCCTGCCAGGGCGCAGGCTGCTCCCTTCATCCCTTGAACTTTCTAGCCTCGAACCTTCAAAATACAGTGATGTTTCCCCCCCAGCAGCTTGGAAACTGCCCAGTGCTGCAGCTGGTGGCACAGATTGCTGCTGGCTGGAGTGGGCAGAGCCAAGGCTGGCACCATCGCCAGAGGAGCTGGCTTTGGCCCCTGCCTGCAGCTGCACAAGGGGCGAGCGGGACCGGCTGGGACATAGAAATATTTCTTTTCAATTATGCTGAATGGGACCGGTGGGTGGCCAAGCACGCGTGAGGAAATCAGCTTGAGATCAAAGCAATGCAACGATGTGAAATCCACTGTGAAAATAACCCCCTCCAAAAAAGAGGTTTGTAGGAGGAAATCCAAAGTGGACCCAAGGGAAGGAGCGAAGGTACATGTGGGAAAAAAAGAAATAAAAGAGCAGAAACTCACTTAGGCAGGCAAGGAGAAGAGAACGGGTGGGGATATGAAGTCTGTGCAAATACTGAATGAGGAAGGACTATTTTACACAGGAACAGGGTAAAATGGTCCATACCTGAGAGATATGGTTGCTCAAGACCTTCTGATTTGCCATAATCAGATTTAAAACAAACATCTGCTATCTGGAATGTAAATCCAATGCTAATTTTTAAAGGACCTGGCAGCTTTAGAGACAAAAGCAAACAAAAGAGCCTGGCTGCAGGTACAGGGGGAAATGCACCTTTCACCTTTCATATCAGGGAAAAAATGCAGGCGTCCAGAGAACTGAATTCCCTAAACACACACAGCTGGTTTATATACACCCTGCAGCTCCAGCTGACTGCCAAAACACACTCTGATTATCATGAAGTGTCATAAAATATAGAAAGCATGTATCCAATAACTCTGTCCTACAATGAGGACACAGACATCCTTTATCCCCCTGCAATTACCTTCACATGGCTCTGTCTTATTCAGCAGCTCTGTACTCTCCAGACTTTGGAGATTTACCTTTTACATTTACTTTTTTCTTTTTATCAGTTGTGAATATTACAGCTTCTGAGATAAAAAGAGGCTGGGAAGAAAGAGAACTCTTTACCTGGGAGGAATGAACAAGAGGAATAAGAGAGCACAAAAAAAGCAGAGTTTCTCTGCATACCTTTTTTGCATCCTCTCTTTTCCTCGAGATGCGATGAAAGTGGGAAACCAAAAAACCCTGGTCCAGGACATACTTCCACACAGCATCAAAAAAAGCCTGTGGTGCTCATAGACCCAGAAAATTAGGAGCATCCAGCAAAGACCTAGAGTTTATTGATGGTTACCAGAATAGACCCAAACATGCTACTGTTAAAAAGCTAAAGAAATAGAGACTTGGAAGGAGCTATAATCCCTCCAGCTCATTGGAGAAGGAATCTAACTCAGCTTCCTTCTGGTGCCAATAATTAGAAGGACTTCTGAGGCCTGAGGGGGAGATTAGGTTGTTTACAGTTTTGCCTTTATCAAATAAATTAAGGTCTATCTGAAGCCAGCGGAGATTTCCCAAGAGGAACTTGCCTCCTGCTGCACAGGTTCTCTGTGCTCTCCGTGGCAGCAAGAGTGCCCCCTAGACGGATACAGAAAACAGCTTTAAAAGGATAAAAAATGGGAAACAGACTGAATTAGCCCGAGTGAAAAGATCAATATCTGTATAACAGCACTGAAAGTCTATACCAAAGCCATGCCTGCAAAAGAGAGGGGGGCTGGAGCATCGTTCCTGCGTCTGCAATGGGACCTTACCATGGATGAAATGATAACGGTGCCCCTGGTCTGCTAACGGCCTTTCCAAGCTGGAAAGAGGGAGGGGTAGAAACAGAATTATCCGTTTCAGTTCTCCCCTCCTGGTTCTGAAGGTCTGTACTGTTTTGTCCTAAATGATGCAATGTGGGGCTTTGATAAGACAGATCTTAGGTGAGCTTTTCCCTGAAGGTGACAATTAATGCCATCTGAAGGGCTGCCCAAAAAGGGTGCTCCTGTCTCCAGCTAACCTCTCCTCCATTTTAGTACTTCAAAATCTGAAATTTTGAAGCCAATTTTCCTTTTACTGGAGCTTTAATGAAAGAAGCAAATTATTTATAATGGCAGTTGTTATTCTGGGAAGAGGCAAACGAAGCTCTTAGGACTTCTGCCCTGGACCTCACGTCACTCTTTTGCACTGCAACAGGCACACGCTCACATTTTTTACTCCAGTGGACAATTTATTCCACGCAAATTAACATAAAACCTCATTACAGACTGGTGGGTCACCTTGGTGAACAGGAGGGTCTTGCACAGCTCCGGATGGTCTGCAAACATCAGGTCTGTGACCTGGCCAAGGGTGGCCCTTGAGAGCAGGCACCCATCAGCCCCAGTCCCATCAGGTTTTGCCTTCTTGTTGTCACCAAGCCCTGCTGTAGCGCTGCCTCATTCCCTGATGCAGGGCACTTCTTCTGGGTGCCAAGCACCATCCTGCTCCATCCAACAGTCCAGGCGCCTAATGCAGCTGGTAGCAGAGTGAGAGCCTTTGCAGCGCTGGACCCCGGGCTGCCCAAAGGGACTCATTTAATCCATTATCAGCTCCTAAAATGAAGGCATTCAGGGACAGGAGCAGCTGAGAGCAGAACACCCATTGCTTGTGCATGGGAAGGTGGCAAATGGTGCTGAGTTCACCCAGGGGAAGGCTCTGAGCCTCTGGAGGTGTACGGTAAGCCTACAAAAGTTTCAGCTACCGTGAAAAGTTGGATTATTATTATTTTTTAAAGTAGCTCTGTTGAAGCACTGCTCAGGTCCCAAGATGGGTGGCCAGGACATAAGCATTCATCTTCTCTCCTGGTAATTACATGCAACAGCATGAGACCCCTAGCAAAAAACAGACAGTAAAGGAACCCAAAATGGTAACATTTTTAACTTCTGACCTTCATAACAAACTGTTTATTTTATAAGCTGAGAACTGACAGTAGGGTAAATATTATTTGGGTTGACTTAAATATATAGGTGAAAAAAAATCCAGTGACGTAGGAGAGGGGGTCTGAGAAGGGAGAGGCGCTGAGGTGGGAAATGACTTACTGCTTTGCAATAAAGCTTTTAAAGAGAAGAGAAAGGCATGGGGGGAGAAGGAAGGGAAAGAAAAGAGCAGCAGGAGGCCATCTAACAAAGCATATTCTGCCCAAATTGCCATTGAGGGGCCCACAAGTCGGGAGGGGGGCTCACGATGAGGGGAGAAAAAAAGCTCCAACAGCCCTAGGGATGTTGTGAGAGCTGGACAAAGCCCTTTGCAAAGCGGGAACAGCCTTCCCTATTGCTGGGGTCCTTTCTTCATTTCCTCAGCTCTGCAAATCACTACCTAGATGTTATTTTGCAAAGGCAGCCCTTGCCTGGTGGGTCAGGCTGCTGCTGTCCCCAGCAGCCAGTGTCATACGGGGTCTGCATCCCCTTCTGCTCTGAAATAACTCCAGGGCAGCTGCACTCCCGGTTGCCCTCCGTGGTTTTCCCGTCAGACCCTGTGATACCAAACAAATCCTCAGGACATAGACAGCATCTTGTCTGAACACCGCATCCTTTTTATGAATAAGACTTTGACGAAGCCAATGAACAAATGCTTCTTGAAAAATCCCACAAGTTGCTCCTCACTCAGTGCAAACCAGCAAGTCGCTTCAAAGCTCGTTCCATAACCTGCTGCATCCTCCGCACTTGCAGCCAGCACGCAGCTATTGCTGCAACAGATCTATTACCCTACAAGTGTGTTAAATAACTTGTCACTTTCTTGAGCAGTGCCTCAATTTACCAGCCAGTCAAAACTGGCAGTAGAAGCTGACCTATAAATTCCCCGTTTCTCACCAGTGGCTGAAAATCACTGCGACTCAATGCTGAGCACTTTGGCACTATCAGAAGCTGCAGCACCCACAAAAGAGAACTCCTGGCCAGGACCAGCCTCTGCGGGGCAGCGCTGCAAGCGGAGACTTTGAAGTCAAGTCCATTCTTCTCTTTCAAGGAGCGATTTATAGCGGCGCTCCCCTCCACGAGATTGATGGACAAAAGGGCTGGATCAGCTACTGTATAGTCAGGAGGTGAAAGCCTGGATCCATCAAGGTCAGTGGCAAAACTTTAATTGACTTCAATGGGGGCAGGATTTTAGCCTTGTTCTGCGCTTCACTGGAAGCACTTTCACAGGAAAACCTCGCCTTGCAGCGAGATGGATGTTAACTTCAGCTTCTCCTTCAGCACGTGTACTAGGGTGACCCACTAAACAAGGTGCTTCAGATCATCTGGGCTTGGAGTCCACATGCAAACACACACCCCCTTTTCCAAAGGATTTTAAATCTTGCAGAGCTGCAGGAAAACACAGTACATGAAAAGAAAGGAGCATAAATTATCCCAGCCTTGGGGCAGCAGTGACTTGCCATCCTGCCAACAAGCTCTGTAGGTTTTATGTGTTAGTTTACTCTGGTGATTAATAAAACATTCGGTACTTAATAGGACTTGTCAACCTCTGTATCCAGGAAAGCACACATCTCTTGGAAAACAGCAGCGATATTCTTAATTATAAGGCTGGTGCCTGAGCAGGCACTCAGGACTTTGTGCAAGGCTCTGTATGCACATTGCCGAAGGAGGATCACCCTCGCACCTTAGGTCATAGGTATGAGACATTGAGAGCACCAGCCACTGATGTGAAGCCAGGCGAGGTTTGAATGTGCTGTGGGTACTAGAAGCACCCTGGTCACAGGACAGATGGCTCAGCCCAGGCTGGCATAGCTGGACGGTGCCTGTCACCCAGCCCTGGGAGACGTCCCCACACCGAGGGCAGAGCAGTGAAATCTCAGTGGGGACTTTGCTGGAGAAGTACCTGCTCGCAATGCTATCTGCCTGTACTTTTTCATTGACCATGTGGTTTCCAGCCACATTTCCCCCGTACAAGCATTCATCAGCCCCACACTTATCTGCATCCTGGCTCGTGCTGACTTGGCATTTTAAAGATGTCAGTGGAAGAAACATCACACACATGTGCTTTACCATCATCGTGTGTCAGAAACTCAAGGTCCACAAATACGTTTCCTCCTCTCTCCTGCATTTTTTATGCATTTCACCAAGTAAGCAGTTTTCCACTTAAATTTTCCTTCACAAACACTTCTCTTTGAGCTAATCTTAACACTTAGGAGAGATGCACAGCAGACAGCACGGGAAAGTGAAATTTTCTACTTCCAGAGGAGATAGCGTGCTCCACACCAGCAGGCATGCTGGTTAGATGCCCCTGTGATAATTGCCGCGGAGAAGCCTCCCAGAGATAGCCTGCAGGGCAGCGAGCAGTTTTTTCTCTCACTGTCCCACTAAGCCCACGCTCAGGGAAGTAATTCTCCTTCACCATTCCCACTCCCTCTGAGCCATCTCTGTGTGGACAGAAACCTCGAGTTCAGGTTTTACAGGATGCCCAGGGCAGCAGCGAGAGCAGCACCAGTGCATGGAAGCAGGTCCAGTTCCTCACCAGTGGGGAGGAAGGCAGGAGGGGGCAAGAAGCCAGTGAAGAAGAAACACACTGGATTTTAAAGACTTTCAGGACTCCCTAGATCCCTCAAGCTGGACCCTGCAGCTGTGCTTTCTGGCTATGCCAAACCAACAGTCCAGTCCCCCTTTTCTGCAAAGCACCCGCAGCCCTTTGGCACCCCAGGAACTGGCCAAGCTGTGCCCACTGGCAGCAAAGCCCTTTTCAGATGGCTTCGGAGGCTTTGAAAATTAATTTACAGGCACTAAGGTCTCTTGGAACCTATTGCAAGACTAAATCAAGCAAGGGGGCTGGATAACATTCACAGGCTATGACTTTTCAAACAGGGCTTCATCAAATGTGCATCCTGTAAAAGGGAAAGGTCTGGGCAGATAGTCTTGGTAGCTCCAGAATAAAGCACACTCCATCCAGATTTGAATTCAAATTGCATTTTCTAATGTACCACCAGAGATTTTTGCTCTGTTGTTACTGTGCAAAAAGATTTGTAATTGAATGGAGATTTAATCTATTATTGATTATTGCATTATTAAAAAAATAAAATTAAGTCTGTCTCTTTGAAGGGAGAGGTAATATACTTTAAAAAACTCTCAAGTTTCATAGTAACTCTTAAAAAAAGTCTTTATTGCTTTTCCTGTTCCCCAATACAGCCAGAGACAAAGTTTTACTTTTGTGCTGTTTTATATCTCATGGTTTTATTCTGTAACTGTCCACTATAGTCCCTATGACCAGTTTGTTTCCAGTACCACCCAGTTTTTCTCCCTTTGTAACCAGACAGCACTCCCTTCCTCTTGCATCTGTCTGGGGCCACATCTTTCCGCTCCTGAAGTATACTCTAACTTCAATTACAACGTGGGGCTCCCTTTACCCACCCACAAAAAAACCCCAACCAACAACAACAAGAAAAACCCCAACAGACACATATAGGAAAAATACACCTGTACTTTGATTATAAACTACCAAATTATAAGCTCTTGTTTGGGGACATTTGCAAATGTTTGGGGAAAGGGCTTTTTGTCCCATACCATGGTGCTACAGGACATGGTTTTAGTGCTTTAGAATTGCAAAATGGTGAAACCAGGAGGTTGGGATACCAAACCAGGCCAACTCTGATGCATCTTTGTAGGCAGGCAGAGGGATGGAAAGGCGGCAGCGGAACAAGATAGCATCTGCCCACAGATACCTGCAGAAGTGAATCTGCACATGGGAAGGAGGGAGCGCCTTGGCTCAGCATGGGAAGGGTCAGGTCCACCACGCGTGGCTATGCAGGACCAGGGATGCTCAGCTCAGCACTGCAGCTGCCAGCCCGGTACTCCCCCCCAGCCAGGTTGTGTGTTGCTCACATTTTATGGAATGCATTTTTACAAGCAACTCAAAATTAAACCCAGGGTTTTTTTGGTAAAACTTAGGTATTCGGGTTCACATCATAAATTACACACAGGATATGCAACACAATCAAGCTAACAGTGCTGGTACTTTACTTTTTGGTATCTTTTGTATTTTATTATTTTAACTGCAAATCTAAGTCTACTCAAAAACCTAAGTGCTACTTTAACAGAGGTTTTATTTTGCATCTTATACAATTAGGCTTCTCAGCAGTGGTTTGGGATAAGAGTGCATTGGAGATCAAAGCCTTGCAGCTACATTTACCTTCATCACCTGGAAGACCACAAACAAAACTATGCAGATGTAGATTAGTTTACAGAAACCTCGTTTAAGGTGAAAAATCCTGTTAGCTATAATCACTAGATTCTTAACAGATGTTGTGCTGGAGCCAGCAGCTCCATGCTATAGCATCTATTGGGGAAGAGCAGTGTTTAGTTAGGAGGCATTTCTTTCATGGCACGCTAAGATGCTGGGAAAAAAATAATTTAATTTGTAATACATTTAAAAACAACCTTGAAGCTGGAGTTGCTAAGAACAGACTTGTCACAAAAGCACCTAACTATAGAGCTGTCAAACCCCTCCCTGCCTCTCCACAGGCCAAGGAACCCAGTCTGGGCTGGGGAAGTGGAGTGGAAACACAGTGAGTCACGGCAGCAGCAGCAGCTCCGTCTGACCACGCGGCCAGAGGGTGTCCGGAGCAGAGCGGGACAGGCAGAAATACGGGCACCGCGCTCAGCGAGCTGCGGCTGGTGCATCCCGGTGTGCCAGCTGCAACCGAGCACTAGCTGCAGCTGCTGCAGCTGCTGGAAGGGAGCAACTGAAATGCCCGTGATTTCAGAGACAAAAGTGGAATGAAGAGGTTGATTGAAAAAAAAAAAATTTGAGCCAGTTTCTAGACAAATTTTAACGTCAATGGTCAGCTTTGAGAATGGACACGTGTCAGCCATTCTGTCAGCTGGGAAAAAATTAAAACACCAGAACCAGGCAGCGCTGCAGGCGCGGGGAGGAGCGGCTGGGAAGGTGCCCGGAGGAAAAGGGCCTGGGGGAGCTGGTGGGCGGCCGGCTGACCGTGAGCCGGCAGTGTGCCCGGGTGGCCAAGGCGGCCAGCGGCACCTGGCTGGTGTCCGAAGCAGCGTGGCCAGCAGGAGAGGGCAGCGCCCGTCCCCCTGCGCTGGGCGCTGGTGCGGCCGCCCCTCGGAGCCGGGGCTCAGGTTTGGGCCCCTCAGCCCCAGCCAGACCCTGAGGGGCTGGAGCGTGTCCAGAGCCGGGCAGGGGCTGGGGCACAAGGCTGAGGGGGGGCGGGGGGAGCTGGGGGGGTTCAGCCTGGAGAGGAGGGGCTGGGGGGGCTGATCGCTCTCTGCAGGTGCCTGACGGGGCGGTGGCGGGGTATCGGTCTCTTCTCCCAGGTGACAAGCGACAGGACAGGAGGGAACGGCCTCAAGTTGCGCTGGGAGGTTTAGGTTGGATATCGGGAAAAATTCCTTCGCGGAAAGGGTGGCCAAGGCCTGGCCCAGGCTGCCCGGGCAGGTGGGGGGGTCACCGTCCCTGGGGGTGTTTAACGGCCACGCAGACGCGGTGCTCAGGGACATGAGTTAGCAGTGGGCTGGGGCAGTCCCAGGTTAACGGTTAGGTTTGATGATCTTAAAGGTCTTTTCCAACCTAAACAATTCTGTGGTTTTGTGATATGCTTTCCCAGTCACTCCAGACACCACAGAGACTTTGGAAATGAGGAAACTCCCAAATGCAGCAGATGGAAAAATAGCCCTAAGGAGCACATCCTCAGCTCCAAAACACAGCGTGCTGGAGCTGAGCACCTGTGCAAATTCTTCCCTTATGGATGCACTGGCAGCAGCAGTGCCACGTGCCATCCATCAGCATTACATCCTTGTTGGCTCCCTCTTGCTCTGTGTGGTCCAGCCCTACAGCGCCCGGATCATCCCCACAGGTGGATTCCCAGGCCACCCTCACCATGGAGCCACACTCCAATACAGAGACACGGGGCCCTTCCTACACTTGCTGGCCGATAAACATCACTCGCTTTTAAGATCTCATAAATCAGTGTCAGGCAGCTTTTACAGTCTAATCGAGCCTGGAGTCCTTTGAGAATAAGCCCTTGCAAAGCAGGGGCAAGTGAGCATTTCATAAACCCCAGCCCAGCAGGGATTTTACCCTTGCTCCCCCCAGGGCACTTCTTGACATCCAGCAAAATAGCAACCCTGGGCCAGCAGTGATTAAGTGTCAGGTAACTACACACAAAGAAAACAGCGCTCACCCATAGTAAGAAATAAGTCACTCAAAGGCCAGAGAGATAAGGCAAATCCTGCTCTGGAGTCCTCTCAGCTCTCACGTGGAGATGAAATGCTACAGCCTGTTAACTCCCCAAAGCTTGGAACAAGACAGGACCTTAGAAAGGGAAGGAAAAGGACTTTCTAAAGAGAGAGATTACAAGACTAGAGCTACCTGATCTGAGTTTGAAGTTCTGCCTTGAGGGTGGTTGGAGTAAGCGACCTTCAGGAGATCTCCACGCTCCGCTCTGGTGTGATTCCATGAGAAGGGGGAGTGGGGGGTGGAAATATCACATTTTCACCTGACCACCCTCACCTGCAGCCAGATACCCATTCCCTGCCAGGCTGGAAGCACAAGCTCAGCAGAGAGATGACCCACCACAACCCTGGGTGCATCAGCCACAGGAAAAATTGCTAACATCCAGGGCAAAATGACCTCATCTTCTCAACCAGGCCCAGCTTCACCTCCCATCCATCAGAAAGCATCCCACTGATCCGGGAGATTACCTTGCTCCCAGACATGCTCATTAACCTCTTTACTTTGATAGATAAGGAAGATTGAACTCCTTCAGTTTTTACAGACTTCAAATCAGTTCTGGTAGTTCTCTACACTATTAAGCATAAGTAACTATTATTTTAAAATCACAGACACTGAAGCTTAACGATCGATAATTGATTGACAGCTGTGACAAAACCCAGCAGCAATAACATCTCAGCACCTTCCAAAGAGATCTCAGTAGATGCTCACCTTGGCAGAGGCAGATCCTAGCACAGAGGCCGCAGTCCTGGATGAGCCTGAATCACTTGCAGGGATCGGGATGGGCGTCACTGTAAATTTAAGGACCCCTTCTAAGGCCCTTCAAGAACTTCTATTTAGAGCAAAAGGAGGTGGGGGGAGAAGACAAGCTGAATGAACGGAGCAATTGTTTGCAAGCATGCAAGGGCTAAAGTAGGTAAGCAATCAGAGGTGCCAGGTTTAAAATGAACCACACCTTTAAATACTCAATCAGTTAATTGTTAACATTTGCTTCAAGCAGTCTGTTAATTACTCCATGAATGGCTTCTTTCATCATTTTTTTTTACAGAATTTCTCAATTCCAGCATCCTAATTATTTGCCTTCATATTGAATCATCTCAGTGAGAGAGAAAAGTCTTTCTTAAGTAGCAAGAGTTTTTCTCTTTTTTTCTTTTGCAGCATGTAGGGTTTTGTCTTTTGTTGCTCCTCGTCCAAGAATGAATACTTACTGGAACAGTGCTGGGAGGTTTAGACACGATTTTAGGAAATTCAGAATTACTGAGACAGTGGTATATAAGTATGGATATATGAAATAGGAAAGGATTTCTTCTATCTTGTGTATATGTGTTTGGAGCTAAATTTCTTTACTATTTGACCATTTGCCCATGAAAATCAGTAGCATTCCTGCAGATGGAGAAGACTGCTGCAAAGATGTACTGAAAGTGGACAGTCCAGAATGCAAGGCCATGGGAATATCATGGACAAATTGGAGAGTGTCACTCATACCCTGATCGTTCTTTCCTTGACATTAACTCAGCAGCAGAAGGCAGCACAAACGTTCAGGCTCTGCAGTTAAATGACTCTCCCTCCTCTTGATGAAATGGCTTACCAGCTGTACCAGGTATGTCAGACTGCCGAGGGCTGAGCTCACCTGCTGCCAGCACCCCAGGATGCTTGACATGGGCTTGTGAGAGACGCCCAAAAAATCAGATCTTTCCATTGACTTCAATGAAGTCAATGTGCAAGAGAAGCCTGCGGCCAAACCTCTCCAAACCCAGCAAGCGCTGGCTGGGAAGGAAAGCTCAAGTCAGCAGATCCGCTCCCATTCCAGGGAGACCAACCTTATACGTTCGTGCACATCGACGAGCGATAACATCGATGCCTCTTCTGAGGCAGATTTAAGGTTGGCGTTGGGCCCAGGGATTTTGAAATTCACTTCTATTCTGCACAAAGTACTGCCTTGAAATACGTTCCCTCAATAGATATCTAAATTTCCTTTTTATTCCAACGTCAGGTACAAACACTTTGCAAGGAATACACCCCCCTCTCTGCTTCCTACCATCCCTCCTCTTTCCTGCCTGCTCGGTCCCCACATTACTCAGAGCCCTGGGTAAAGCTCTTTTCCATGCTAAATATGCATCCAACCACTGTTAATGAGCTTTGGCCAGCTCGCAGGAGTTTTGACAGGCCTGTTGAACCGGTGCCAAGCAGAGATGAATGTTTGGCTTGGACCAGCACAATGCTCTGTTTGTCTCATTGTTGCATTGGAAGTGTTAGCAAACTAATGTGACAGGATGGAGACGTGTACAACTGAAAAATGACTGAAAATGTAATTCCATGTCAGCAGTGACTCCTGAAGGATTATTTGTCTCCAGTGACTTTCAGGGAACTTTTCTTTACGGGCTCAATATAAAGACAGGTCTGTGTGCTCAGGGAAAGCGATCAATTAGTTTTAAACCTTGATGTAAGGAGCTGCACTCTGCTCTCGCTTCCTAAGATTTACTTTTAAATCAACCAGGCACTCTACTGCAATTACTTTTTTTTTTTCTCCTTTCCAAAAAAACATGTATTTGGCTGCTCACACAGCCCTGCAAGAGCCTAGACCCTGCTCTGCTCCCCGGTGTGTGGATGGGCTCCAGCAAAGCCCCTAACGGGGACCCTCCGGGGCTGCAGGCAAAGGAACTGCCGGATGAGAGCAACTGATGCTCAACCCGACCAGTACCAGCACTTCAAGATAGACCATTCACTATGGACCATTACAGAATCAGGCAAAGTATAAGGAGTGAAGAATGATCCTTACCATGAACCTTTTTGTTCTCTGGCACTCTGCTGTGTAGAGAGACCTGTGGAGCTGGAGGCTATCAAACCATCATGTTTAATAGCCCTTTCAGGATGCAGCTCCCTACTCTTTCTTCTGGGGTCTTTTTGCTTGTTCGTTAGTTCTGGATTAGATCTTCATTCTCATCTCTGCAGCATCGTTTTCCCCTTTACATCAAACGAAGAATTTTACCTTTAAAAAAAGCAGAGTTATAGTCAGCCTCATGTTGTTCTTTCCCATTAGGAAGGCAGGGTCACCCAGGAACCCATTTAAACTTACCTTCTGATTTTGGCCTCTCCAGACAGGGAGGAGTGGGCTTCCCAAACAGTTATGGTGCTGGGTTTGTATGTTTATTTGTAGGCTGGTCTGTTGGTTAGAGAATAGACATGGGAGTTCGTTGACCGAGATTCAAACACCTGCTCAGCTGCAGATGTCCTGCAGCTTCACCCACGTACAAGATACTCTTTGGTTTTGGTATACAACAACATTTTCTTACATGCTTATAATAAAAATATTTTCAGAATTATTACCTTAATGGCAGGGACCCACTTACCTGCTTAGAAAACATTTCTCCCATCCTTCAGGCTATCAAGTTTTGGTTTACGCAATAATAGGGCAGGGACGGTTTGTTAGATTTTAAAAAAAGATGCTTAGAATTCTAGAGGTGCAGGTATAATAAGACTTAAAAAAGGTACCTAATTCCTGTTGAAAGTCAAGAGGAGCTGAGAATCTCACTTAGGCTTTTCTGTAAATCCTAATAAATGCTTACCTACCATTTTTGAGCCTTATAAACCTTTGTAAATCTGGACCGTAGGTGATACTGGTCATGTGCCGTAAAGGTGGATACCACTCCCAGCATTATGACTTGTGCATGTACCCACTTACCTAAAGGAATACTCAGTTTCACTGTACATTTTATAGTTTGTTTCTTTCATTTTTATAGCTAGCACTGCACTGATAAATACAGCTGTTTAGCCAAAGTCAATGTACTGGAGGCAGAAAAGAGATAAACCGTGAAATTTTTTTTGGATTCCTGGTGCAATAGTATAAATACTAAAGTTCATTATAAAAATCAAATAAAATACACTGGCTTTGCAAACCCTTCTAATTCTATCTGTATTTTCAACTGCTTGCATGTCAGAAAGAGATGAACTGGTGCTAAACACGTCCAGTTTGTTGGGATTTCATTCAGCTCTTCCTATCACTGAAAGATTTTTCAAGAAGTTGAGTCATCTTATCTGGTCAGGGACTATTATTTTTTTTATTTCCATGACAGTTTACTAGCAACAGAGAGTCTGAATATATATTTCCCTCTCAGGAAAATTGCTAAGATCCCTGTCTAAAGCTCTCAAAGGGACTGACAGGGTCAGCAAGTTGTCATTTGGAGAATTCCGTGTGCAGGTGCTGTTGGCTGTGGGTCTTTGGGGATAATGACTTGGTTGCTGCGCATTTTGCTCATGCAAGGAACCCGCACAAACGGGATCCACTATAACCCCACTAGAAAGGACTACAAACTCGGAAAAAGATTTCATGAAAGTCTTGTTTCCATTTGGTAAACCTCTGGTCCACTTCTGCGGAGCTTTTCCATGCTCTCCTAATGAAAAGTTGTTCCCAGGAGCCACATATTGCTGCTGAAAGCTGGGGCTTTGGTAAGCACAGGAAAAAATTGATATTGCATAAGAAAGATAGTGATGGAAAATTTTAACAACGCTGATTGTTTAGGCTTTCTTCCTCTTTTCAAAATGAAACACTTTTTAAATCAATCTTTTTTTTCACTGAGAGCTTTGTGAGCACGTTTTTTCACCTGGTTCCAATCTAGTCACTGTTGCAACACAAACAAGGAGCAAGAGCATCCAGCGAGGGAGCAGGCTTCCAACACAGCGAGGCTCGCTTTTCCCGAGTTCCCCATCAAATCCTGGGGCTTATCACAAATGAGCACAGAATAAATAAGACTCAATACACGACTTAAAGCCTCCAAGGCACAGAGCAGCTCAGAGGCGTGGTAGCAAAAGGCCTTCTCTCCAGACTGGTCGTTTGGTGACTGGAAAGCACTGAAACCTTTTTGTCCCTGCTGATGGCTTAACAGATTTACACCAAACAAGATGAGGTCCAGTCTTGTTGAAGAAATGACTCCTTCAAAAGCTGCTCAATGAAATATCATCAAAGCATAGGATGGGGGGTGGGGGAGCTCAGGAGGTGTGAAGAGCATCACTGATACCCCTGAACCCCACACCAGGGGATCTGTTGAACTGTGCAGGTGATTCAGCCAGGACTGTGGCACAGGCTGTGGAGAAGAGCAAACAAACCAACCATCCATGGAGCAATGCCACCCACAGGGACAAGGCTGTCCCTGCCCGTCCTGCTGTACCTGCAGGGCTCCGAGCCCCAGCTGCCAGGCGCCCACCCTCACTGCACCCCTTCTGCAGCTCCTCAAAGGAAAAGGGCATGAAAACCAAGCCCAAAAGTCAAATATCCACCCACAGGACAAACCACAAACCCCTCCTGGCACAGCTCATGAGCAGTGGAACCCTGGATCCATGGGGGAAAGCAGCAGAGCGTAGATGAATGAGGTCCCTCCCAGCCGCTCTGAATTCCAGGACTTGGGACCCAAGACACCATTCCCTCGCAGCTCCTCGGTCCCCTCCACTGGCTTATCAAGCTCTGTCTTGAAACAATTTTGGCCTTGAACAGGTTTGTTAAACACTATAATATGAAGATCAAGGAATAAAGATGAGGAAAGGCAAAATTAGATTCACGCTGTAGATAGCATTGAATTTAACTAATGCCAAATAGCCAGAGGGCAACATGTCAACAATTTAATAGGGCCAACTTAAAATAATGTTTTCAAAACAAGCACTTCATTGGATGCTTCCCCTTTGAATCAGATAAAGTGTATCACTACAGAGAGATTGGCTTTGATCTGTTCTGCAGCAGAAGGTCAAGGATGTCTAAAGCAGCTATTCAGAGCTTGTGAGTAATAGAATTAAGCAACTCTGATCCGTTGATACATCTCTGAGCTCTCGGCATCCCCCAGATGTGGGGCTGGCCCCTGGGGGGAGGGGGGAGCAGGGCCCCATGCCCTCAGCTGGCAGCTGGAGCGAGTGCTGGCTGTGAGCCCGGCTGCCCATGCCGCCCCCAGCACTCCCACTGGAGCAGCCTTTGCTGCCCACTGGGGTTGGCAGGGGTCGGCATCGCAGGCACACCTGAGTGGCAGCCCAGGGACACTGTTGTCTGGCACAGAGACCAACCCAGCTCACCTGTACGCTCCCATCAGTTAAAACTAAATAGCAGGAAGGTGTAAAAACCTGTCGTGAGGTCTCTCGGGGCTGGGGAAGGATCTGAAAGTCAAGATTTCTGCACAATTTGAGCAGAAAGCATCACTATTTCCAGGAAGCCAAAGCAGCACCCACTTCCATAAAGGATTTATCCTGCACAAATTAATTCACATTAGCTCTAGGCATAACTAGATATTTATGAAACCTGATCACCGCGAGGATGATTTAACCCCAAAGCAGTTTTCCACCCATGCTGATGGTAACAAGCCCCGGCTCTGCCATGCCTTTTGCTGGGTCTTGCGGACGAGGCAGTCAGGGGGCTGCGCACAGGATTTCACATTCGGTGACCCATCTTTTGGTGGCCAGCAATGAAGACAACACAGCAGTCAGTGCCGGATGGTATAAAGGAGAGATTGCATAGGTGTAAAGGAGGTATAAAGGAGGGTGCAGCCAGGAGCCCTACCTTTGGGTGCAGCACAGACCAGCAGGCAGCGGGTGAGCAGGCAGCACTCCTGTGGGCTCCCCTGGAAAGAGCCAGGCCACAGCAGATCTCCTGTTCATACATACACCCTGGCAGGCAGCACAGGGCCAGGAGCCAGTTTTACCTGTTCTTTTATGCCAGTGGGCGAGAAAAATGCTTGCAGGCACAGTTCTCCTCTCCCCTGCAAAAGGGAAGACAAGGCGGGGGATGGAGGGAAATAATAGGGGGAAAGGTTAAAACAGAGCCTCAGATATATTTCTCATGGCCGCAGTACACAGCACCGCAGCATGCCATGGTATTTTGCTGCCTAACTCTCCTCCCCCGGCTGTGAAATTTAACTAGAGGATTAGCCCATCCAGTGCACACATGGCCAAAGAGATGCCACCTCCAGAAGGTCCAGCCGCAGAAGATGCCAATCTCCCAACCCAGGAGACAATGGCATCGGACTTGCTCTTGGTAGGGATGCTGTGCAGTAGTCTCAGAACCCACCCAAAGCATGAGTAGGGATTTTAAGAGCAAGATCAGATTAAGAGCGCTTGCGAGCACCACCTGTGTGAGCAGGCAGAGCCACACTGCAGTGCTGCGAGAAGCCCTGTGCACCTTGGCCACCCTGCTGCCAGGGCTGCGGCGGCCTCGGGGGGCTGCCCGAGAATGAAGGCAATAATAGGACTCATTTATCTTCAGGATGTCACCCCGATAGCACACTGCTGGCATGGCACCACCATGTGCTGGGTAACTGTCCTGAGCTCGCTGACTGCTGGTACCCAGTGGGAACGGGCAGCTGGCACAGGGTCCTTCTGCACAGCTCCTTGGGGATCAGATGGCTTTTGGAGGATTATAACCTTACCTCATTTCAAAATGTTGGGAGCTTTTTGTTAGTTTATTTTTTATGCTTCTGAAGGGAGAAATAGACTCTATGCAGCCCTGTTAAGGGATGCAGATTCATCAGTTCAGCCAGGCATTTCTTCTTGTTGAGTTTCAATTTACCTCAGGCACAAGTTCACCATTTCTCTTGGGATTCAGGATCACTCTCCCATCACCCACTCATCTTTCCCTCCCAAATCACCTGACGGTTGTCCCAAACTGTCTGCCCGCTTCAGCCAGTGCCCCTGCAGCCCTCCGGTGCCCAACAGAGGCTTCTCCCAGGAGCCAGCCATCCCCCACCTCCCCAGCACCCAGGCACCAAAAAGTCCAGGGCTTTGCCAGGCATATGCCCAAATTCCCTCTTTGCACACAGGAGCACCCAGCCCAGTGAAGCCATGGCTGGAATAAACCTTTGCTCGTTCACGATGCTCTTCCCGGAGCTTCTCAAAGCGACAGGTTTTGCATCTGTTAATCAGCTTCGCTTCCTCTGACAGGCGCTGAGGAGTAGTTTGCTGTCACAGGCTGTCACATCTCAATTAGCTCCGTACCTTTGGGGTGACAACAGGCCACAGGCTCTCCACAGCTTTGTAGCTTTAGCATGGAAAGGTAAATACACCTGCAGCACCCAGCGGTGCTAAGAGCTGCCCCCTCCCTGCAAGGGACTGGCCCTAGACCGGGGACACGGCATGGTGGGTGCCGCAGGGACCCCTAAGATGAAGGCAGGGGCCTCTCCTCATCCCAAACAGAAAGGCAATTCAACAGAGGCAACACTCAGCAGAGACCTGCCTGGACCACATCTAACGACAGTCCTTAACTGCAGCCCTGTTAATGAGATGCTGAAGACAGGCAGGTCTAAACCTTGCGCCGCCACAGATTTTAGTGCTTTCTGCAGAGCTGCCTGACAAAAGAGCCTCTGCCCTGGAGACCAGCATTTAGAAGAAAAGCAGATACCAAGAGGACCTATAAATCCTGCACCTCCCGCTGCTGGAGCAGCCCCAATTGCTCATCCAGCAGCAGCTTGTTCCAGCTCCCAGCTCACCCCTCCTGCAGCCCAGCGACCCCAACCTACCTGCTTCTCATAACGTGAACCCCTCCGTATCTCCCTCTCCAGCACCAGGATAGACCCCTCTCATTACCCCGACAGCTCCCATGGCCCCACAGCTCTGACCCTAAAGCCAGGGGCAGAAAACGGGCAGGCAGAGACAGAGGAAAGCCATGGGCTGCACGCCGCGGGGCGAGCTCAGGGAAGGAGAACAAATTTAGCCCTGACTCATCTGGGACAAATCTGCCATCTTCAGAGTGGGGTTTGTCAGGGGGTGTGCCGGCTGTGCGTAGCTCTGGGTTAACGGGGGTGGCTTGATTGCTGTGCCAGCCTGTGCTCAGCAGCCCTTCATCTCCCGGGAGGGAGCCCCCGAGCGGGGGCTTCACCCACCACCTGCTTCCAACATGGTTCTGCACATTTATTTTTTTTTTCCCTGTGGTTTTCCATGGGGTTTTCAACTGTGGATGCGAGGGGTGGGACTAGGCTGATTGCTAATTACTATAGCTTGTAATTACTGAGAGGCATCACTAAGGTTTCTGTACCCAGAAAGCTCCAACTGGCTGTCCTGACATTTTGATGCCAATTACTGAAATGCCCACGCTAGAAATAGCTATAATTGTTAAGGCAGGCCAGCAAGTGTTACCAAAGCTGAAATTTAGACAAAAATGGAAATGAAAGCTTGTGAAAATGCAAACAATTTTTCCTCTCACTCTAATTGTTGGATACAACTATGTGTTATTTATGGCTGGTTTTTCAGATACAGATGCTGAGGAAGAAATTAATTTCCACTTGGAGGTATGTGCTCTGCAGAGAGGAGCAAACAGGAGCACTGCAGCTTGGGTTTCCCCTCCGCCACAGCAGCTGGGCTGCAGTGAAATGCGTTGCTGGGTCTGCTCGCTGGGACCTCAATGGTTGCTCTTCACATGCTCCTTACCTACTTGCTCCTCATTACAGTAATGCTCAAAAATACTGAAAGGAGGAAGGTAAAAAAAGCCATTCAGAGAAACTTCATCTGAGCTGTACAGCAAAATTCCTGAAGTCCAGATGTAACCTTTTAGCTTCTTACCTCTCCACCTCAATTTCCCCTCTTACACAAGTAAAGCGCAGGTTTTATCCAGCTCCAAATTGGATGCCCCCTTCAACGAGGACACCACCACCCCACCAATAACTTGGGGATAATTTAGTTTTCTGGGTGACAGCCCATCGCTCTTACAGCAGGACAAAGCGACAAGCACAGGGGTATGGAACACTTGTGCTCTCTAGTTGCTAGCTGCTACCTAGCTGTTAATAAGCAAAACCTCTTCCCCCATAGCCTTTCCCTGCCAGCAGCAGGGCAGGCAGAAGGATGCTCGCTCTGCACACGCATCCCTGCATCCTCAGCCGTCGAGGTGGGAAGGACCCCGGGTTAGGGGCGAGCCCTACTGGCACCATTGCTGATTTGCTACTTGTCTTATTTTAAATTATTTATTACAAAAGAGTTGCCAGAGGGCACCTGAGCTTGAAACATTGGAAATAAAGTACCAGGCAGACGTGTACCCACCTGGCCTCGTGGGCTCAGCACAAACCCTGGGGAAGGGGGAGCGCACAAGCCTTGCCAGATCTGCAGCCCCCCTGCAGGACCCTCATGGGGTGAGGCCTGGTGGGACAGATCCCTGCCCACCACCACCTCCTCATCATCCCAGCTAGGACCAGTTCTGGAGCTGCCAGCATGGTCCTTTCCAGAGCTGAGCGTTGTCTCATCCACCTTTAATGAGCCCATCCTGAACAGGTAGGTCCAGCTTTTCCCAGCTGTGCTGGGGCTTTCATAGCTCCCCAGGCTCCAGGCTGGCTTCATACCCTTGTTCTCACTGCCGAGTTTTCCCTGCCCATCTCCTCTTGCCTGCTCTGCACAACATCTATTTGTAATGGTTTAATACAAGATCTCTGAGCGCAGCCCTTGCCCACCCCCCCCAGGAGCAGTTTCCTCTAACAATTCACAGCCAGAGCCATGCAGACCCTGTTTGTTCCAGCATCGGTAAGTCCTTTGAGTCAGTCCCATCTCACGGCTGTTGCGATTCACCCTAAAAGCCAAATGCAGAGAACACAAATGAAGGCAAATAAAGGGCAATGTACTGCCCTTCCCCACCCTCAGCCCTACCCCTGTGTCCCCAGCCAGCTAAAAGGGCATGCATCCTACCGCTCCACGGCATTCCATACATGCGGCGTTGCTTGTAGGGGTTTGAGGAATCGTGTGGTTTTGATGCACAGTGTTTGGTGTAGGTGGTTTGGAAAGGTGGAAGTTGGGTGGCTTGACATGCAGGGTGAGCCCACCAGCAGCCACGAGCTTGGCTTGGCAGCACCGGGCAGGAACCGTCTCCGTTTCAGCAGGAGCCCTTGGCTAGGTGGGATGACGGGGGGTGGGGTGCACCAGGTTGAGCCCGCTTTCTGTGAGGCATTGGCAGAGGTGCCACTTTTTGCATCCCATGTACTGGTCCAGACAAGGGAGGGCAGGACCCAGCCAGTGCCCACAGCCACCCCGAGCATGTGAGGCCAGGCCAGGTCCCATCCCCACCCATCTCACCCTGAGGTGCATGGCGCAAGGGAAAACAGCCAGGGCAGTTTTTTTCCTCCCACAAACCAGCCAAGGAACAGATGGAGAGGAAAATCCCTGCTCTCAATTCCTGCTAGACTAACATTTTACCTGCAAAATTGAGGTAGGAGGCTTTTAAATGACTTGTAGGTGGATCTGGTTCTAGAAGCAGTTCTGTTTTACAACAACTCTTTGCTGTTTGAAGAAGGCGGGTGTAACAGCAAACAAGGAAATGGTTAACTGCAGCCTTGGGTTTGTGCTTGCTTTCCCCAGGCTGCTGAAATGTAGGGATTTGGGGTCACAGTCACAAATTTGCCATGAAAGCAAGAGCCCATTTCATTTGTTTTGAGAGTGGGTTTTCTTTAAAGCTTTCATCCTGGCAGAGATGTTTGAGGAGCTAAAAATAGGCAGCAAAGTCACGTGAAAACCTCCGGATGTGAGAAATCACATAAAAGATACGAGCATGAGTCCCCGTTTCCTTGGAAATAATAGTAGTAGTAGTAATTCTTGAATGCAGCGTTGTAATGGCAAGATCTTAAACTGGCCTGTTGTTCTCAGAAACCCTCGGTGAGCAGCCAGGGCAGGGTAAAACCCGGGTGCCAAGAGAATAAACTGCCCCGGTGCACAGTGCTGTGTGAGGAAAGTCCTCCCTTGCAGAGCTCTGGAGAATGAGCCGGTGCCAGAGGTTTCCACGTGTGCAGGATTGGACCCAGGGCCGCTGGATGGAGGGGATAGGAGAGCTTGGGCAGGGGGGGTGGCACAAAGCTCTCCAGACCTCCAGCGCTAGCTGGTGACATTTGGTGGAACGTTTCAGGTTGGACTGAGCCCAAAAGAAACCCCTCAGTCACTGCACCCTGAGATTCTGCGTGTGGGTCTGATTGAAATTCAGATCTTCAGCTGGTGCTGGATGAGAGGGCTGGCTCCGAGCCTGGGACTTGGATGCCTCTGGAGGGATTTCAGATCGGGAGCGAACTCTGTGGCACGAGCCATCCCTGGTAGGAGTCAGCGAGCTCAATGAAAGCACTAAAGGGCTCTCACCCATCTACACAGAAACTGCGTATATATAAATAAATTTTAACATCCCCAGGCTGAGTGCTCAAAATCACTGAACACACTTAACTCCTGCTGATCGGTGGGGACCTGGGCGATGCTGAGCATCATTACACACAGCGACCAGGGGGATGAGGTGGCCAGTTTCCCGCAGCTGCCGGGGGTGCTGGCACAGAGCTGCCCCCGAGCCCCAGGGGCTGCCACATAGGGCATGGCAGCAGCACTACAGCAAACTGCAGCCCCGGGTCCCACACTCACCCATGCCTCCGCTCTGCTTCCTGTTCCTCCATTGCCAGCTTGAGCTACACACCACCTCCTATAAATCCTTTCTAAATGAGCACCAGCATTTAATTTATTTCAAAAAGACATACTGCTTTGTCTGTGTAGATTCAGCATGGGAAGCAAGGGTGAAGACCGGTATGCAGATCCTGAAGCCAAATGCTTACAGTCAGTAAACACCAGAATTAAGGTTTCATAACCTATCCTATCAAAGCTTTGCATGTAAAGACAGCAGTACTCAAACTTCCCACTACATCAGTTCACAATGCCAGGTTGTTACTGGGCATCACTGTTAGTCACTTATAGACATAAGAGCAGATACAAGTAAAATCCTTTCGCTGCTGTGATTGCAAGAGTCTACTGGCAGTGAAAAACTGCCAAATTTTTCAAATTTTTGAGCTGGAAATTTTGCTCCCCTGGGCTAGAGAAATGTCACTCTTGTCCTCACTCCTCTTTTTTCTTATTGTTGCCGTCACAAACATCATCACATTCTCCCATTCCTTTTACCAGAAAACAAGGATGAAAGAAAGAGGAGCAGGGGAGGGGTTGACCGTGCAAATACTATGGGGTGCATGCAAGGCCCCATAACCACACCACTGCGGATCCATCATTTCTGTGTTTCAGCAAACACCACACCCCCACCCTGCCTCCCCGCCCCCCAGTGACACCCAGGGTTATCCCTTTGAACTCTCCGCTGCAGCCTGGGCATGCGGTACCCAGCACTCGGCAGGGCTTGCAGGGGGATGCTGCAGAGCCCTCTCACCTGAATTTTATACTCAGGCTCATCAGAGAGACCTCAAAAATCAGCCACAAGCATGGGTTTTGCTGAAATAATCACCATGCCTGATGCTCCAGCAGTCCACCACAGCCTGTCCGTCACTGCCAGATGCCTACATGAGGTTTGTTCTGGATGACCAGAAACCGAATTAGGCTGCATCCAAAGAGACGGCGCAATGTTGCTAGGCAATTACGTCTGGCTGAAAGAAGCTGACAGTAGCGAGTTACTGATCTGTGCAGGATGCAGCAATAAGGTTATCTAATTCTGCATATGTGACTTGTGCATGTTCGTGCTAAATGTGACTCCAGCCTCTCAGGTCAAGAAGACTCCAGCTCAACTTTGAAACTGATGGAGCTTGGGAGAGGCGGTGGGATGGTGATGCTGGCGGGACCATCGAGCAGCGTCCACAAGGAGAAAGAAATTGTGGGACAATAGAAGATCCAAAATCAAATCCCACTCCTAAGTTAAAAAAACAACAAAAGAAACCCTTCACCTTTGATGTAAGTTGAATTGCTTCTCTGGCAGGGAAAATGGCTTTTCCTCCCCCTCAAAGTAGTGTTACTTGAACAAAACCTCTGTTCTGCCTGACAGCAGGTACCACCCCCAGCCCGGGATGGGCGGTTGTGATGTCTGTCCCCAGATGGCTGGTTGTCCTCACCTGGCTGCACCAAGTGCTGCATCTCATGGTAGCGTGCAGGACAGCCACTGTCCCTTGTCGCCTGCACTGCTGGCAGGCGCTGGGGGATGCTACAGGTTGATTAGCACTTACTCATTAGGGCTGGTGCCAAAGGCCTTTGTGGGGAACAGCAGGGAAATGAAAGCAGCTGCAGGAGCTGTCAGGGCTGGAAGGGGTGAAGGCAGGAGGGGACCAACCTGGGGGATTTCAGCTGGGATTCAGAGAGCATTCCTTTGAACTCTAATAAAATGATACTCTCCCAAAAATTGAATTTTGAGGCTTTGACAAACATGCTTGCTTCAGATCAGGCTGGCCAGGGACTACACTAAAAAAAACATTTTACCCTTGAAACCAGCTGGTACCAGAGGCAGAAGCCAAGCAGAAGGCAGCTGTTAAGGCAGAGAAGGGGGTAAAGGACATCAAAATGAATTCCTTGGCAAGCTGCGATGCACCAAAGCCTTGAGCACGCGCCCATCTGCAGGCGTGCAAGCTGCCCTGGTCTCAGGGCAGTGCTGGTGTTTCCAATCCCCCCAGGGACTGCGGAGATGTTTCAACAGGTTCCTGGAGGGCTGGGGCAGGCGAGCAGCTGGCGGTGGCTGTGGCTTTGCAGCAGCCTCCGCTCCGAAATCAGCACAGCCAGTTGTGGCAAAGGCAAATCAAGCCTTAATTCATCATGTCTCACCATACAGGGCACATCCAGCTTCCTCATAGACCCCAGCTGAGAGGGCAGGAAGATATATATGTACACATATAATTTTTAAATAACATACCTTATTTCATGCACTTTTGGAGCAGAGAAATTTTGACACCGATGCCTAGGAGGAGAGGATTTCAAGCACTGCCTTAACAGCATCTGAAAAGCTAAAACGTGCTCCTTTGCCAAGGCAGTGTAAGACCAAGCTCTCGAGCATCCCTGACCAGCCGAGGAAGCGTGCCCAGGTGGCGTTCGGGGGAGCTGTGCAGCACCTCGCTTTCTGCTCCAAACCTCAGGCTGAACGACAAGGGCCTCCAACTGCTGAGGAAGCAGGAATGTGCTGCTCCTCGCTGCCTTGCAGGATCTTGGCTTATAATAGCAATTGGCGCAGAGTCATCCTTATCAGCTAGCACATTAATCTTAATTAACAGATCGACAGCAACAGTTCCTCCCTGAAGCTCCCCTGAGCATTCGCAGCCTTTGCTGTGCTGCCACTCCAGCATCAGCACCGTTCCCGCCGCGGGAAAGAAGGCCAAATCCTGCACAGAACTGAAGCGGCTCCGCTGGCTCCAGCCCTCAAATCGCTCTCCCAGGAGGCCCAGCTGTACCCAGCCAAGAGCCCAGAAGCATGTCCCCTTCTAGCTGGAACCAGGACCATCGCCTCCATTCCAGTGCCCCAGGTCCTGGCTTTGGCTGTGATGTAGCATCACCGCCCTGAGCTGCCCCACCACCTTTGTCCAGGGACAGATCCCAGAGAGAAAAGGTTTCCCCATGTTTGCAAGTTACTTAAAAGGGTGATTAAAAAAAAAAAATTAAAAAAAAAAAAAGGGAAAACCAAACCAGATGATCTATGAAAATGTGGTCAGATCTCTCCAAATCAAACCTGAACAGCAGGGCCCCCCTCGCCTTCTGCTCCCTGCTGCTGTCAGGATGGAAAATCGGTGCTGACTGTCCCAGGATCGATTCACACCCTCATGCCCAGAGCTGATGTGCTCATCATGCACGAGTAGCACTAATGGCAGAGGGCTCTGGTAAGCAGGGAGCCAGGCTTGCATGGGACCATAGACACACACACACACACACCCCTGCCACAGGCTGGGTTCAGGGGGCACGTGTGGACCCCTGGTGTGGGGCCACGGGGAGTACAGCTCCAAGCAATCCTAAGTCCAGGTAGGCAAAGGCTCTAACTGGGCGCATATGAGTAAAGAGAAGCAATGAAATGGCTGAGGCTCCATTGCAGGTGAGAAAAGTAACAACCCCTGGCTGCCACAGTGTGAATTTAGTGTGAATTTAGTCATTCATGCCAGGTAATTCAAGGGTATGGGGACGGCATCCATTGCACCTTGTCTGAAGGCTGCCCAGGTCGGATGAAAAGCCAAGACAGCTCAGACCTGGCAGAGCTCAAAGAAGAACAGCATTTTCCTAGGAATAAAAAAACAAACCACAAACAAACAGCAACAAAAAAACCCAGTTCCCTTGTTGAGGTCAGCAAATCCCATCGGCTCTGCCCAGACTGGACCCACACGCACCACAGCTGAAGGAAGTGGTAAAGCAGCACATTTCCCAGAGCAGCAGGAAAAATCACCCCCGTTTTGCAAAGGCTGGGCCTCAGCTGCCTGGGACCGAGCAGCGGCGGCCGCTGGCACGCATGGCCACAGCAGCGACCTTGGAGGACCAATAATCATGACTGTAGCAATCAGCAGACTGAGCCTCCTGGATAAACACCATTAATTCACTAACAAAGTTGTGCCTGGGATAGCATGTGGCCCTTCTGCACCTCTTGCCCCCCTCCCTTTGGATGTCACCACATTAAACCCTTGAGCGCAGCAGCGGCCGGGGTTAGGGATGTGTTGCTTACCGAGGACACCCAGAGGGGCTCGTTTTGCATCCTTGCTTCTTGGCCTGGGGCTGGTGCCAAGCTCGAGGCGTCAGAAGGATGCCACACATAACCAGCCGGGTTTGCTGGCAAGACCAGGGGGTTAGGCAGGGCCGTGGGGACAGGCAGGAGACAGTTTCATTGGAGGGTAACTCAGACCTTGCCATAGTGCTTTCAGCTCCTCATTATTCCCCTTTTTCCTCTTGGCAGCCCAAGGCAGGACTGAGGAACCAGAGCCAGGAGCGAGCTGGAAGAGTTGCTTTATGGCACGTTGCTTCTGCTTGACACTCCAAAGGCAGCCAGAAGGTACAACCCGCCAGCGGAGGCTCCAGCCCTGCAACAGTGTCCCTGCGGGTTAGGAGAGGATGACCCAGGGGGTTTAAACTGGAGGCTTAGACTCAAGATTAAGTTACAGCATCTTAATGACTTGGCGCAAATGAGTGGGGCTGCGGAGCCCCTCTGCCCAGTGCAGACCAGCAGTGATGGGCAGTGATGTGCTCCTGCATCCCAGCATCAGCCAGGGAGCACAGCCCTGACTTCACTCTGCACACAAGTCCTTGAACATGGAAGGTGTTTTAGTTCATCTTACACCAATTATTTAACTAAATAAACATGCATTAACCTTGAAGACAATTTTGGAACTACACAGAAATTTCATTTTCTTAAAGCCATAATGTCCCAGTGCAGCTTAAGACCCAAATATTTTTAAAATATGAACCTGAAGTTCAGCTTCTCCATTTGCAGAGATACTCCTAGAAAAGCAGCCTTGTTTTCAGAAGCTCCTTTTGAGGAGTGCTCAGTGTTTGCAGCAGTTACACCAACCACGTCAGAGCAAAGAGGTTAGCTCCAGGCATGGGCTTCTGAAAGCACTGACCTAAGCAGTTTTCCAACATAGCAGAGGGGGGGAAAAAACCCAACAAAACATCTCAGCTGAAACACCAAGGCTTTAAAAATTAGTTGCTGTTCATGTGCAGTAGCTCTTGTTATTAAAAACATCATAAAAGTTTTACTGTGCTGACTTAGGGTGCACGTAAAGAACCTAGCTTGTCTTGACAGACCATAAAGGAACTTTTATGACCTATTGGGTCAGTGATTTGTGAAGAAGGATTTACTTCACCATCCAGGGCTGGGATGCACTGCTGGAGGAGGAACACACCAAAATGGCATGCAGCCCTGAGAGGTGGACCTGCTATGGTCTGGGCTGGGTAAAGAACATGTATATCCAGGATGACGATGTGTATGAGCATTGCTTGTTATATAGTTTGTGTTAACTCAGAGGGGCACGGGATTACATGCTGAGTGGATTTAACTGATCGACCTTTGTTATTTTGGGGTCACAAGCGAAGCTTAGGAAGAAAAAAACCTTACCCATGCATCAGTTCACTTCTCCCCCAGGACTAAAGCTCTGAAAACCCAGGCTGAAGCCCCAGTGTTGCAATTGCTTTATCTTCTATTGCAAGATGTCAGGAAAACATCAGCTTCACTGGTCCAAGGTTCAGTGCCAACACACTCCTAGAGTAACTCAAGGAAGAGGAGGATCTGACTCAGTGAAATAATATCTTCTTGGAACGATGCTGCCAGGTCTGTTCATGACAGATGAAATGGTGCAGAGCAAACCCTGCCATGCCAGCAGCCTCGTATCGGTGTCAGGGCTCGTTTACCTTTAAAGCACTGGTGCCCATGGACACGCACAAGGGCAGAGCACTGCAGCTGCAAGCAAAGCGCTAGTGAGATCCAAATACGCAGTGCACCTCCAGCCTTAGGGACTGGTGAGAGGGGCCCAGGCCCACCTGGGAGTGACCAAAGCTGCCCTGGAAAAGGGACTAACCCCCAGTGCCACCCTCCTGGAGCAGCACAGCCGGCCACACAGCCACTGCTCTCCTGGCTTGCACAGCTTGGGCCACCCCAGTCCTCCCTGTGGCTTTTGACTGACCCCCAGCCCAGGCTGCCCAAAGCCATTGCTGGGGCTGGAACCATCCCCAGCAATGGGCAGCAACTGGGACAGTAACCCAGAGCACCTGACCCCCTCCCTGCGCTGGGCTGTCCTGCACGGAGGGCACGCTCAGCCCGTGCCAGCAAGCCCCCAGCCTGGCCAAGGAGGGAGCAGGAGGATGCCCGGCAGAGGCAGACCTTCAGGGAGCTGTGCTCCAGAGCCCGCTGCCTGTGGGAGGGAGACGGCAGCCCAGAAAGATCAAACACTTCAAACGTTTCTCTCCTGAGCGCCAGCGTGGGCTGAAAGGAAAAGTAGTAAAGTCTTTTAAGTGCGGGAGGCTAGCGGGATCTTCCAACCAGGCTCTCGCAGCTGGCGGCACTGCTCCCCAGAGCGATGTCTGGAGGGTCTCTGAGGGATGAGGAGCTCCTCGGCTCACCCAGGTGCCCATGCTGCCATGAGGATGCTCTTGCAGGTCAAACAGGTGAAGCAGACCGGGAGCCTTCAAGCCTTCCCGAAGAGCAGCACCCACCCTGCCACTGCCGGCTCCCGGCCCCGTCCACGCAGTCAGCATCACTGGCACCGAGGTGGCTGCACCCTGCAGCCTTCCTTCCCCAGAGCCCTCTTCCTTCAGCCCTCGACATCCAGATGGATCAAACCTGATTCGCTGCACACGTGGCAACCAAATGAAATGGTTTCTTTGGCAACAATAATGAAAGCTCAGAAAAAAAATTTTGCTTTCTATCTCATGCGACTTCAGCAGCCCAGGTAACGCAGGCCGGGAAGCAGGGAAACTGCAAGCATCTGACTTGAATTACTGCCTCTGATAAAAATCAGACATGCACTCCAGCATGTCTGCTGCACGTTTATTTATTTATTTGGGGGCTGATTGATTTAAAGACTCCCTATTGCCCGAGCAGCAGCATGGCACAATAATTCACTCGATCTCTGATTTATATTTCATGTTCAAGTGAAGCAGGATGCTTCTGCCCAGCTCAAGACTAAGCTGTATATGCCAACACCACGCTCGGCAGCTTTGGGGAACCTGGGCATGTACAGAAGTAAAAGCTGAGGCTGCAGAAGGGAGTAAGCACAAGGTAAAAGCCCTGCTAAACATCCAAACCTGCAGGGCCAGGTTCACAAACTGAAATGAGATCTCCCAGATCCCGGTCCCTATTTGCCCCCTTGCAGGATGCTCAGTCCTGGGCTGTGTTTTCCAGCTGGGATCCATCGCGTCTCGCCTTCTGCCCAAACTGCTCCCCTCACCCCACAGCTCCAGCAGCGATCCAGGGGTCAGCGATGCTCAGCCCCGAGCTCTCCGGCCTTTGTGGGATGTTTTGCTGGAAGGCTTCGAGCCTTTTGCAGTCCAGGGCTAAGGCCTCCCCCACGACACACACGTTTGGCCCCGGTGGGCTGTAGATATCCTACGCAGCTCTGGCTGCGGCGGGTGAGGTAATTGCACCTAATTAAGTCCCTCTGCACTTCTGTCTCCCATATGGGGAAAGGATCAAAGCGCTCCCCACCGTGCTGCAAAGGCAAGCAGGGCCCCAGGAAGGGTGAGACAAGAGGGGTCTCCTGGGCTGGGAGGGCGTGTCAGCCAGAACCCCCCACACTTTCCCCCGCCAGCATCACCATTACCCTCAGAGACATCCCTGGGTGCTTGTGGCTCCAAGCAGAGAGGCAGAAGCTCGTGAACCCCACGAGAGAAAGCGCCAGCAGTGACTCCCCTCCATGTCCCACCACCCACAGGGTGCCAGGGGCTGCAGGCACCTCCCACGTGCTTTGCTACCACAGTGGTGGTACCAAAAATAGATATAAGCTATTTCAAACATTCCTCCTTCCTTTTTACAGAAACTGTAACACGGAGCAGAGTTAAGATCTGCTATTCTCTGCTCTGCTTCCCACTTGGAAATACCTTCTAGAATTTAAGGAGGATAAAAATAGTAGCATTCAACGGGAATAGGAGCGAGCTCTTCAGAAGGTACCGTAATCACACAGAGCCGGAGCCCAAGCCCTTAGACACCGTGAATAGCGCTGCCAGTTGATCTCCTTCAAAGTGTTGTTGAATGAGGTCTTAGCCTCATAATTTAAGGGGATGAAGTCCTTCCTAAGGTTGTGAAGATTTGGTCTTTCCAGATCTATTATTTTCTGTTAACTTCTCCTGGACAGCCTAATTGGACGAGGGAGCAAGGGCTGTTCCCTCCTTCCCCCATTATCCAGGGCCCTTTCTCCTCCCACAAGAGATTTTATTTGTGCTGCACGAAAGATTTATCAGCTGCCTTTATAGCCCTCCCTGCACTAAATCACACTCCTAATGGATAGCCTGAGGTAAAAGCACTACTGTTTATTTTATTTTTTTTTTTTTTTAATCCATTGAATAGTGTGGTTACATGCACACGGAGCTGGCAGGCTGAGCTCTGCTTCCCGCTCCTCCCTGGACAGCACAGCACACTTTAAGACTCCCATGTGGCCTTGGTCAAAAATCACAGGGCACGGCTTGTGGAAGCCTCAAGTAGGAGCATCTCAAGGTCCAAACACTCATGACAGCCTGGGGATGGCTGGAGAGGAGAGGCAGTCGCCCCTGCTCACCCTCCGCTTTGGGGGGGAATTCACAGTGGTGTCACCAGCTCCGGGCTCCCCAGTCTGTCCCCCCACAGGAACAGATGGCCTCAGTCTTTGCCGGCGACTTGGAAATCAACCAAACACAGAGGTTAAGTTAAAAAATCCCAACCATTTACCCTAATCCAGATGTTAGGAGTACCGTTAGTGTTGGGACAAAGGTGAGGGGGTAAAAAAAACGCAACGCACACTTAAATCCAGTGATATTTGAGAGGCACTCTGTCATCCCAGCTTTCATGAATGCCACCACCCTTCTGGGAAACCCAACTTGCAGGAGAACCCATTAAACACCAGAAGAGTCATTAACTCACTACAGATAAGCTGTTAATCTGCTGTTGGGAAAACACCTCCCGTTGTCCGGTAGGTCAAGGCGCAGACCCCCTTCTTGCACAGAGACATAACTCCTGGCCATAACTCCTAACCATGTGTAAAATACATTAGTCAACACATCAGCAAGAATAACTCCGGTAACTCATCACAGGCTCCTCCCCAAGACTGGGAGCGATGGTAGTCCAGGTTCTCCTGGTTTCAGCTAGGAGACCAGGGGTCTGACGGCTGGCTGCATGTCCTGCTCCTTCCAGCTCCTGCTCCCCAGCCGGCATATGAATTTGGGGTGGAAAGGGGCTACCAACCTGCAGTCCTTCAGATAATAAAAAAAAAAAATTCTCCACTGGTTACAGCTGTCTGGCTGACAGGCAGAGCACAGTGAGCCCAGCTCAGGGGAATTGCCACCGGTATGAGAACGCATACTGGCTCGTCACTGCTCTTGTCTCAATCCATGCGCTGCTGAGCCAGCCCTGACCCCCCTGCTTCGCACAGGGCAGAGCAGGTACAGCAGCCTGCTCACCCTGCAGCCGCTCCATGGGCAGGGGAATCCTGGGGTCACCTCCCAGTTGTTCTACCTCATCGCCTTTAACTCCATCTTTTGACCAATGAAGACTCTGGCTGTATAAATCTGTGGGATTTATACCTTTGCACAGAAGGAAAACAATGATTGGCATCTCTAATAGGGCTTGCAAGAGGATAGACCCACCTGGGGGGGCCCGAAGCTCCGCTGGTCCTGCTTGGTCAGATAAACTGATGCAGGAAACAAGTGTAAGGGTTGGCAGATCTGTTGGTGAAGGGTGGTCGGTGGGGCCATTCCTGCTCTGCGATTGCTGGAGCAGCACTGCAGTGCAGAGCCGCTGGATTCAGGCTCCTCTCCTGCTGCTTCGAAGCCCCCCTGCCCACACGGCAGAGGCCCAGGGGGACAGCAGACCCCTCGGGAGCGGTGGGCAGGCGGAGGCAGCCAACACAGGCAGCTGCCAAGGCTGAGTCAGAGCCACCAGCATGCACGCAATTCCCAAATCCTGGCATCCTCATCACCCTCGCCGTGCACCCGCCTCTCCTGCCCCCGGCCCAGGCTTCCTGCCCCCCCCCCGAGCGCCGTCACAGTCTGGGAGCGTTTGCAGTCAGGGGAGTTTCCCATCACCCATTTGTCCCAGTGCCATTGTACGCGGTGACTCCCGGTTCGATTGCTGTCAGCTGTCACACACTCATCGCGCCCCGCCCCGCAGTCACAATTCAGCCCCCCAGGAATCACCATATTCCTTTTCCAGGGAGCATTTCCGCAATTCCAGTCCACATTTTCCTTCCTTAGCTTCACACCAGCAAAACTTCGGATGAATAAGGAGAACAATAGGAGCAGCTAAATACATTTCCATCCCCTCGGTCTCCTGGTAGCAAGCACAGATCCTGGGCTTGCAGGGCTGCTGCCAGGCTTTTCACTGGCTCTCTGCTATCAAGCTTGTTAATGCCTGGATGCAGCTCTAGCCCTCAGCCAAAACCTCAGTCTCTTACAGAGGCTGCACAGAAAGATTTGGAGACCACAGAGGATTCTCCATCCAGTCTCCACAAGCCTCTTCCAACATCTCTTCACATCTGGGGCAAAAAATCTGGGTATATAAATAAATTGACCCTCCCAGTGAGTAGCATCAGCCTTCAGCCCTAACCAGGTTCCCTCTGCCACTCCATAATTTTGGCTTTCTTGGATCAGGAATAAATTAGTTTAACGGAGAGATATGTTTTTCTTGCTTCATCTTATTTTTATAAACACCATTGGGAAGTAAAGCATATGAACAGAGAGAGAGACAATGTACTTGCTGCTGAAGTCAATCTGCAGAGCAAGACAGTAACAACCACCTCAAAGGGGCGGGAGGGATCGTTGGCCCTATTCGTACTTGGCTTATGCTGCCAATTCCTCGAGAGAGTCAACAAGAGTCAACCCTTATCAGAGAAAACTTTTGACAAGTCATGCCTCTAAACTTTACCACATCTTTAGCCTGTCACGTAGAACATCTCTAAAACCTACATAAATTCTAACATACTTAAGATTATATATTATACGTATTAGACAAGTATTAATTTCTGGGTGAAGGCAGAATTGCTGTCTCAGTGGCTCTCCTGCTTGCCTACACTGCTCTAAGCTTTAATCCCTAAAATACACATACAAACATGGAAAACTCCTCCTGCCAACTCCACGCCAAACTCCCCAGGCAACGTGAATCATACAGGCCGACAGCACAGCTTGAGGAGGAACAGAAATCGGTGTTATTCATTCCCCTTCTTACCTGGGCGACTATGTGCTGTTTCTGCAGCATGCCAACTTCCTCCTGCTCACGGGGATGTTTCATATCCAAATTCAGCTCCCAAATTTTTTTTTCCCAACACTTGAGAGCAACTTATAGCAGATTAAACATTTCAGACCTCCTCCCTTCAACTCCAGCCAGCTCCAGTAGCTGTGGCCAATTAATACTTCGTAAGAGCTTTTGATGTGCTCTTATCAAGTGTGTATTACACTGGGAATTTCACAGCATTTAAGCGAAGGCCATCAGCCCGACAGGCTTTGAAGGCCTCTGCCTCACCTGCTGGCAGGAGGAAGGGACGATTGCCAGAGCACGGGAGGCAGGGCGAAGGGGATCCTCACACTGTAAGTCCCCAGCAGCTACTGTGCAGTTCTAAGTCCTCCTCCAAATGGTTTTGGAGGAGGCAATGTGCATGCTGGAACGGCCTCTCAAATACGTCACAATGGTTTTGACAACTCCTAATGCTGGAAAAAAAAGTTGGAAAAAATTAGAAATGTTAGAAAGTCATGAAGTCTTTGGGATCCTGGAAATAATAAGTAGTCATGGTGGAGAGGAATTTCTTTTTTTTTCCTTTTTTTTTTTTGTATGGATGACATAAAAGAGAACAAAGAAGTATTTGTTCCTTGACTCCCGATCTAGGAAGCATGACCAGCCTGTGCCTTCCGTGCTTCCTGCGTAGCCAGGGCTGCCAGCTCATTTATTGCTCTGCAAGGAGCGATCCCCATTTGAGGAGCAACAAAGGACTTCAGGCAGGTACTGTGAGGCTGCAGCACAACAAGATCTGGCTGCAAAAAGATGCTATTTTCTAGCTTCAGTATTAATATTAGGTGAAGAGCAGAGTCAGGAACAGAGTGCTCTTTGCTGCTACAGGCTCCTATGCTATGCCATAGGGAAGTTTTGCAAGTGGGGTAATTGCACTGGTGTGGCTTGAAATGCTTTGATTAGGAATTTCCCAAACAGCCTTTTGATGTTACTGGTGACTTCTGCGTGCAGCTTTTTCTTTGCAGAGACATCCAAATAAACAATGAGAGCGCACTGCAGGAGTTTCTGATGTGTTCTGATTAGACGGGTTCAGCATTAGCCTCAACCCTGTCTGGAAAAGGGCTCCGTGCGAATACCGAGCAATCAGCCCTCGTAAGATGGAAAAGAGCAAACAAGCCTCGCTGCACCAGCTGACAGCAAGAGCAAAATGACAAGACTCATGCATGTAAATATTCCAGAAAGAAACAGCTGAGAAAAAGAAAGGCAGAAAGACCTAATGTTTCTTTGCCCTTATTACCACTCCAAAAGCCATGAAAGAATCCGGGTGTTGCAAACTGCAGCCCTTCTCCCTCTTCCTTCCAGATCCTGCTGGTTTTCCACAAGCAATCGGGACATGCTGGCTCCGCTGTGGCTCCCTTTGAAAGGCTTCGAGCCCCGCTCGGGCTCCAAGCTCACGAGCCTGCACAGCCACAGCGTCCGCCCCACAAAACCCAGGCTGCCAGCGAGCACTGCGAGGGGATTTAAGAGAGGAGCAGAGATGCATTAAATGCAACCTGTACCATGCTCGTGTACTTCATTTCCCTTCTGGGGGGTGAAGGGAAAGCAGCACAGGGAAAAAGAAGAAAAAAGGTCTGCAAAACAAGGATCCACGTGAGGAGACCTATACACTTGCGATTTTTTAGGGGGGTTGGTGGGTTTTTTTGGTTTTAGCTTTTCAGTTTGTGAATCAGAAGTGATGTTTCATAGCTCTGCTCTCTTTAAAAAAAATAAATCATAGACTCAGGTTTACCTTTAAACAGCCAAATAAATGAGGCTGCAGCAGTCCATCCAGCCTACTGCAAGGTAACACACTTGCCTGAAGCCAAACCTTTGCACTCTGGAGGAAGCCACACTCAAAACCACAAAAGCAGAGCTGTGCATCGTCTTCACACCCCTCTCCCACAGCAAGTGGCCCCCAGTTTTCCAGCCAGATTTTTGGTGGTTCTACTTTTGGTCATGCAAACAAGGAAAGATGGGCAGCAGCTCTGCGATCACAAATGCAGTTTCTTCTTGAGGGAGCTGCCTCTGAGAGATGGGAAGGAGCCTGCCCACAGCTGGGATCCAACACAAGCCGGGTCCCAGGGCACTTGGCTGCCTCAGCATGGCACTGCACAGTTGCATGCTGGTGGGATGCGGTTGGACTGGCACGGCTGTTCATCACATCTGTAGAGTCTTTTGCAGACAACTTTCTGCTTTGGAAACTCCCATTGGGACCTAAATGCAATAAAATGCAGTTGGACATCCACAGCTAATTACTGCGAGGGCTGCACAGCTGACAGGTAAGGAACAGGCACAGCCCTGCCTGGGTTCCTAAAGCTCCTTCCAAGCTGCGGGGTGTAGCCTCTTCTTGTTTTAATTGCCCCCAAACTGCTGTGCCAAAGAGCTCAGATTTAAATAAAAATAGCTTAAGTCTTAAAACAATTGGCTGTTTGGCCCAGAAATAAATTTGCAAAACCCTAAGGAGCCAAGAACTAGTTTTCCCCATCCAGAGCTCCCCAGCTCCTTCTGTATTCCCTACAGGTAACAAACACGACCCCCCCAACACAACACCCAAGTCCAGCACACACCTTGAAGCAGCCTCAGTGCCCTTATCCCTGCAGCCTCCGCTGACCGCAGCTCCAGCATCGCACACGGTTCTAAGGCAAAGGATTTCCAGCAGACGGATCGACCGAAATCCCAGGGACGTGGTGACTGGGCAGGCTCAGCGGGCACCTTCCATGGAGTTTGTTTGCTGGCTGCATTCAAGCCTCCACCTGGTGATGAGGCAGGTGGATGCCCATCTCCTCCACTCTTGCTGCCGTACCCTGGCAGCGGCTCCCGCACCTTCGGCTGCTGTAGGCTGAGGACAGGGACCGTACGCTCCGAGGCAAGGACTAGTTCCCTACTCACCCGTCCGGCATGCCAAGCAAGTGCTTTTCAGGTCTATAGAACAACCACTACCTTTCCTGTTTCTTCTTATTCTTGGCACAAAGGATTCTGAATCATTTCCAACTGAGGTTAAAAGCCTTTAGGAGTCTGTTTGCACAGTGTTGGGGTTTTTTTTAAACAACCTCTAATTGTAACACATGCTTCTCCCAGCACACACAAAAATATCCAAATAGCTTTTAGTTTAGGCACTGTCCTCATGTTCCTGAAGAAAAGCTCTAGAGTAAGATACTTTTTCTTTTCCCCTATGCATTTCACCTATTGCTTGCTTTTCAAGTTTCAGCTTCATATGTGAACAGTTCAGTCACACATCTCCTGTCTCGGGTGGGTGGGTGGGAAATACAAACTTAAAAAAAAGCATAGTAATTCACATCACCTTGTTTCCTAGGCAGAGGACCAGCATACTGCCTGCAAAATACCAGTATTTTTACACTACAAAAATACAATTAGGCTCTCAATTAAATTTTATTAGTTTTACTCGTGGGAGTTCATTAGCACAAGACAGCTGAAGGAACTCCCAAGGGCTCTCACTGAAACCCTCTGCACTAAGCCTCACCGTTTTCTGCAGCTACAGAAAAGAGAAAAAAGATTTATCAGAACCCAAATTCTGCAGACACATGTGCCACAAACTCTCCATACATCGTCAGTCCCAGCGAACAAACTGGGTTTACTCACTCGACTGAAGTTTTCTGTGTGCACAACCCAGTGTTTGCAGAAGTGGGTGCTCGAGCGGTGGCCCACGGGCAAGACATACAGACTGACAAACTGCTTCAACAAGACTCTCCACTTCTTCTCAGTACTGGCATCTCCCAAAAAAGAGAGCTTTCAGATGTAATTAAATTTTACTATTTTATTTGTGAAAAAACTACAAGCAGAATTCATAAATAGACATTTCTATTTAAAGCAGGAAAATGATAAAGTGGCTTCTAATAACAGTCGTGCACATGCCAGTAACAGGAATATATTAACATCTTTTATTTGCTAGACAAAGAGCAGTGTCCAATATAAATTTCCCAAAAACATTTAAGACCTGTGAATTTCTGACCAGTTCACAAAACCACCATTGACACTTTAGCATGAAGATTAAAACAAACCTAACAGGACTGTCAGCTCTAAAGACTTTACAGAGCGGAAAAACTTTCAAAAGCGTTATACAAGCTGTCTTTCTGGGCAAATGAAAAATATAGCTCGTATAATACATTAACATAAAAATCCACAAGATAAGATTATGTTTTGACATACTTAAACAAGCATTCTATATTTGTCTCCAACAAACAAAGCTAAGGAAATAATGTAACCATCTTTACACAGTAAATTAAGGTTACAAGTCATACACAAGAACAGAACTGCTTGCGCATTAAAAACTGTTCAGCTCCATTGTCATACTCTAAATGTTGGCTCTTAAAACCATTCGGTTACATACAAGCAAAGGTTATTATATAGTCAGCAATTAATAAATTTTCAATAATTTAAGTTTATGGTAGAGCTTAAAAAAGTAGACTGAGAATGATCTTGGTAAGGCAGGTGAAAACATCTCAGTGGAAATAAACTCACGGAAGCTGCTGCCAAATTTTTGATCTGTCCAATTTGAAACAAGCAAAGTGTTCCAATTAAAATAAATAGCTTGGTGGTGTAAAACGCTGTCATTTTTCCTTTGCAGAACTACGTCAAACTGAGCAAGTCAGGCAAGCTGTGTTGGTGTCTCTGTGTGTGTGTGTGTGTCTGTGTGTGTGTCTGTGTCTGTGTAAGAGTTGAAACTTCACAAATGTAACACTGTGCTTTACTTACCTGCTTTCTGTGCCACTGAACACCACGAATCTGGTCCTTCCCCTACACTAGTGTTTTGGTTGGTTTGGCTTTTAAACACGTTCCCCACCAACAGCGGGGTATCCCACAGACACAGCGCGGAGGGAATCCCACCCGTGGACGCGTGCCGTGAGTATGCTAACTTCAGAAATCAAGTGTAAAAGCAAACGTTATCCTTCAAATCCACAACACAACAGCTACGGATGAGGCTGGGGAGGTTCAATGCTTAGCTAGCAATTTCTATTGAATGCAGAATTACAGGTCACTTGCTCCAAAGAAATTTTCCTACTTATTTATAGCAAGCTACTTTATTGAGGAGGCACGCCCAAAAGAGATAGATGTTACTGACTTTACCAGTAGCCATGAGTAGCTGGTTACGGCGTTAAAGCTTTTTCAACTGATCTACAGGTCCATTTTCACTTGAAAAAGAAGCAATTTCCTGGTACACACAATGCTTTTTTTTTTTTTTTTTTTTTGCACAAATTCCCAGATTCAACGAAGAAGGTGAGTGCGCGGTTTGACTTGAAGCACCAGAATTTGCCCTGCTGAAGCCAGAGGGACTCGCCGCTCGCTCACACTCTTCGCTGGATCGCGGCCAAGATGCACGCAAGCCTAATTGATAATGGATCATTTATAAAGCAGTGCAAAATATACAAGTTCAGGGGCATCTTCAAAAAATCTCTCTTAAAAAATTATTCCAATACATTTCAGTAAAATAAATAAATATGGCTGACCAGTTTACCCTCCCTGAGACCCTTAAAGGAATAGTAAAAACTGGAAAAGGAATGTCTTTGCAATATCCCACTAATGTTAAAATGTGGATTGAGAAATTCATAGTATTTAAAACTATGTATAATAAATTGTCTTGATGCTCATAGGAAGCATCTGGTTTCCTTTGGTTCTTTAATAAATACTTTAAAAATGCTTAAAAAGGTAAAGACAGCCTATACTGTGAATATAAGCAGAATTAAGTCGGGGTGCCCATGCTAACGTATCCAGAATAAAACCACTGCTGCAAAGGCACTGCCACTGCATGTACCCTCGAGCAGTTCTAACAGATCCCTTACACGTTTCTGTCAGCAGTGTAAAAGGAACCTATGTCTGCTACTCAAAACCACACAGATTTTAAAAGAAATCTTAAATCAGTTGCCTCCACAAAGAGAAATTACTCTTGCTAAGCAAATAATTCACAATATAACAAGCTGGCACAAAGTTGTCAAAATGTGGCCCTCTTTCCTCACGCCCAGAAGTTATGCATTTGATGTCAAATGAATGCCACAGCCTCTGCGCCTGAAATTACTACAAAGCACCCTGGGGCCACTAAATAAAGATGAAAAGCCAAAGAGGTTTGGGTTTTGTTGTGTGTTTTTTTAAAAAAGAAGTTTGTTTCACCTCTTCAGCCTAGTGTTTTAGCAGGATAATGCATGGAAGGTAAACTGCAAAGCAACACTAACAGGCCAGGAAAAGAAATTACAGTCTGAATAGCTTTAGAGCAAGAATGGAGATGCTGGTCATGAGCATGAGCCACGCATGTCGCTCACTTGCCAGCATAAAAGCTTTTCCCTACTTTTGCTCCCATAGCAGGAGACCCAGAAGCATCCAAATGCTGACAAGCCCAACATCATCCCTGGACGAGATGCTGTTCAGAAATGGAATACAGATGGACTTCAAGAAGAGCCACCCCAACAGCACGGCCGAGACAGACAGAAGGGGGCTGACGACCACCGACCCACATGCCGCTGGCTGGAGTGAGCGCCTGTTCGCTCCCAGTCCTACGGCTCCCTGCTGCCTTCAAACCGCTCCAGTTCTAGTTACCTTGGTTACTGATGCAGGTGGACAAAATTAATTAAATCTAAAACCACCAAATATCTGTGGGACTGGCTATGCACAACATAGCAATGCTCACGTTACCAAAATACATGACTCCGTGGCATGCCAACACCAGTCTGGCTGCGAACGCTTACGCTCCAGCCGGGCACGAACTTGCACATCACCAATCCAAGTTACCCTACTGGAAATACAAGCTACCTGGAGCAAATCTTTTCTCATTTCAGATCCCAAGCTATAAAAATCAAAACTGTGTGTCCAGTACATTTTAGCCATTGCCTAGGGAAGAAACGGGGAAGGAACAATAGAGAGAATGGATCCCCATCCAGGTTCAAACCTTCAGGAACGCTTTTCACCTAAGACCAGTTCCATTTCAGTTTCAGTACTTTCACAGAAGGGGACTGTCCCAGATCTTGAATGGTTCAATTATTTTTTTTTTTCACTTCACAGTGTTTCAAGCACCAGCGTTTCCATGTATTGGTTTCAAATAACCCTTTATATATATTTATTTATATATATATTTATATATAATTTATATCAAAACTGATAGTACACAGTATAACTGGAAGAAGAACTGAACTTAAAAAGGATATGTTGAAAGAGGATGGAGTTTGTGAATGCAATAAATAAAGCTCCCTTCCCTCCCCACCCACTCCCGACCCCAAAACAAAAAGTTGTAATGTTCATGGAAAATTGTGCACAGCAGATATTATAAAAAAGTAGATTCAGGAGCACATCCAATTATAAATGATTGTTAGGAAAATCATATAAAACAATGGAATACATAAAAGTGTCAAGAGTAATTGTTAGGGTGAGAAATTCCTTGGTGGCCAGATGCCCACGGCAAGCAGAAATTATATCCTGGTTGCATCGGTAAGAGGTTGATGTCCAAGAAAGTGTGTGTTCAAGCGCAGAAGAGGCTCTCCAGGATTTGAACAGCATGGGCAGGTGGAGTGTTTGAATTTCATACCCTGATTCATAGTTTCCACAATTCCATGTGCAATTTTCAGAAAGATTCATCGTTGACTGCCGACATGTCCCCCTTTGGCGTGGAGGAACGGGACGAGCCCTTGTCTGTGCTCTCAGAGCCTGAGCTGCTCTGATTCTGTTGTTCTGATCCTGCACTGGAGGTCACTGTAGAAGACGACGTGGAAGAAGAGCGAGTCTTTTCTTTAAAGTCTGTGATAATTACTGTGACATTTCCCACTGTGACTGCCAGCTGCTGCGCGGTACTTCTGTCCACATTTTTCAGTCTGGGTCTAAAACAAATGAGAAAACATTTATAAGAAGGATAAAAACAAACAAGAAAGGAAAAGTTTATTAGAAAAAGCATTTGACAACAAACTCAGTGTGACTCGTCCTCCAGTCGCCTGCACAGATGGCAATAACTGGGAAGAGAACCTAGGCAGCGGCAAGCGCTGCACAGCAGAGGACAAAGGTTTGACCTGCTCCCTGTGACAGCCCGGGCTGCCAGGGCTGCAGCAGCATGCTCAGCCCCAGAGGAAAGACCTGTCTTGCAGAGCTCTGCAAAGGGCATCTGCTGTAGACTTATCCCTAATCCAACTCTGCCAGAAAGGAGGACACTACAGCAGAGCCAAGCGGCCAGGAGCCAGACAGACCGAAGGATCTCCTCCCCAAGCGGCAGATGAAAGAGTTCTCTTATCTAAATTCACCATCTCATCATGTGCCCTGATGTTATGAGACAAGGCTGTGACTCTGCAATACAAAACCACATGAAAGCATTTGACCACAGCTCTTTCATTCCCATATTGGAACTCTGCAGCTGCAAACAACACAGGCACTGGGACAACTTGGCTTCTCTCGCAACTGCTTTGAGCTTATACAAATCAGATGCCCAATCAGCCTATGTATAAAATTGCTTAAAATGTTCCCTCTGGAACCAAGGTTATTGTAAATAAAATCCAGTATGTACAGCAGTATTTCTTGCAGCTAGTGCTTTTGGTTAAAGGAAGGGAGAAAAAGACTAAAAGGGAAAAAAAACCACCAGAAAAGAACACATTGGTATTTATTGCTCAGGATTATCTCAGTAATCTGCATGCTGTGCTATCATTCAATTAGTAATGTAGCTAATAAGGGTCTAGACTCTAGGAAGCCAACATTCATGCACATTTCAGGGGCTGGTCCAAAGCTCTGATACAACAAAACTTGGACACTCCTTCAGCTACCAGCAAATTCCAAGTCATCCACAGCAACTGCTGCAATTCACAGCTTTTACTCCTAATTAAGGGTCAGGCTTAAGCAGCAGAATATTCCCAAAAGGGAAATTAAAAAGGAGAGTCTTTATACATCAGTGAAAAGTAGCTTGCTGAAAACTGCCTTATTCCAAGGGATGGAGGGAAGGTTAGTTTACTTTGGGATCAAGCTCCAGCTTTTAAACCAATCTGCCTTTACTCCTCCTCATCTGCAGCTAGGCTAGTGTGGTCGAAACGAAAAAAAAGAGGAAATTAAGCCAACTTTGTATCGGCCATGCATATTCAGTGGCTTGCAGCGGTAAGTTAAGGGGACAGTCCTTAAGTAGTAGGCATCCAAGTGGTATTCTAGAACTGGACAGAATATAAAAAAGTATTAGGGACAGATGTACGGCTTCAAAAATAGAACAATGGTATTTCTGCAAGACTCCTTACCAAAAATGAAGTTACCACACTGAAAATAGTATTTTCACATCTAACCTAGGAGACTGTTTCAATTTTTAACAAGTACCACAGCAAAGGCATTTCTAATAGATAGAAAATACAACTAAAATACTGCTACACTGGGATAACCATCAGTAAAACCTCCTACTTGAAAAACAGCCCCTTCGTTTAGTGACCAGCCTTTTCAGCCCCATAGCCGTGCTTCGTGAATTCCCGCAGCAGTGTGACACACACCCACGCGTATGTGTTGTACATACGTGCTCACGGGAGTTGGGAAATTCAACACGTAACCCCAGGCTAGGCTAAATGATGTCACCCTGTTTGTGGGCAACAAGAAAGGCCAGCTAGCTCAGCGAGTTTTGGGGTTTCCGTTGGCCTTCAGATAGCATCTCAGCAGACGCAGGCTGCCCCCAAAGCATCGGCAGCAAACACAGCACAAGCGTTCCCGGAAGCGTAGTACGCGTACGTATTTTCCTCCCTAAGCCCCGAGTTCCTCTAGGAAACCCAGTTCTTCCTGTAATTTGCCTGGGTCATTTGTTTTTTCTTGTACTCAGAAACAGCCAAAAAATGCTGGCCCAGATACCGGAACAGACCTTATTGCCTCCACCTTTCTGTAGTGTTGAACACGCACTCCCGCTATTGCTTGTCAAAAGCCAGTGCTGATAGCCATAACGGGGGGGGGGGGGGGGGGGGGGGGGGGGGGGAAGAAAAAAAAGGAAAGAGAGAAAGGAATTGATGTGGCCTAAGCTGCATTACATTCTGCCCAGAACAGCTCCCGCTACCAGCAGCCTTTGAGACAAGCCACGCACTGAGCACCTGAATGAAACTGCCCATGCATCCCTAAATGCCATGACAAAGTAACATGGAAGGACTTGGGGGGAAGCAGAGCTGAGGTGCAGGATTTGTCCACAGTCCTGTTCACAAACACATTCTCAATGTCAGTTTTACAACTGAGCCCTCCAACCATTTCTGCAGGAGGTTTTAGGGGTCTCCCCTGTGCAAAGAGCTGATTAAGCACAGGTGGAGGTCTCCAGACAGTCTCTTCAGCACATGCATGTTTTTTGCTTCCTATAGAAGGCAAAGGGATCGGCCCATTCATGTTATTTTGCAAAATTAAACACTGATGCTTCACATTTATAGCTAAAAAGGTTCATGGCCAAATAAGAAATATGTTTCAAAATCAATCTGAACACATGCACAGGAAGGCATGGAACAAACCAAGATATTTTGTCAGAAATAGGCATAGTATTCAAGAAGCCCAAACCAGATTTCTTAAAAATCTGGAGAACCTTAAAAGACAATTTACAAAAATAACAAACAGTTAAGAAATCTGGGCATGAAAAAAATCTGAACAGATGTGACTCTGTAAAATTCAGATCCTTTAAAAAGACTCTTGACAGTACTCCTGAGGGCAGTGAGTTGCAAGTAAGGTTCCACTAAACTAAATACTTAAAAAGAGTGTTTAGGAACTGAAGGAGATGATGTATCCCTTAAAAATACCCAATCAGACTTGATACTATTAAGGATTAATAAGGAATGACAAAAGCTTGCCACAAAACATGGACTAAAAGACTGCAGTAGACAGAGTGACTCCTTCAAAGGAGTAAAAACAATTATTTTATGTAATCTATCAATTTAATATTATTATATCATTAGTCAAGTGCATCAAGTACCCTGCATCCTAAGTCTCAAAATAAGTCCCATTAAAAAAAAAAAAAAAAAGAAAAAAACCACAACAGGACCAAAAAAACAACATTGCAATAACATTGTATTTCTCTAATCAAATCAGGAATGGCAACTTCAGTATTTGGGGGCTGAGGAAGAGTTAACAGTAGTCCCGGCAAACAGCTCAGTCTTCTAGCACAGCAAGTCTCACACTGCCCTCGCTACATTCAAGCAAGTTCCTGTATAAAGGATATTCACTCTTATCATTAAAGATTTTCATGCCATTACTTAAAAACTACCAAGGTAACAGTTTTCTGTAGAGTCATGTCTTGCCAAACTGAATGCTAACAGCAGTGTTAACCATATTTCCCATGTGCTTTACAAATGTTTGCAGCTAACTAATATTTTTTCAATTCATGTGGCTTCACTGTAAAATACTTACTACAGCCCATTTTAAAGAGATGCAATTCTCATATAGCCCCTATAGGCAAAGCACCCAGTTGAATTCAGCCTCTTGTAGCTCTCTAAGTTCAGTAATATAAAAACTGTTCTTAGATGCTGAATTTTTCATTTTAGAAACAGAGCACAAGACACCGCTTAAAGAAAACAAGCATGCAGTATAGGCAAGGCCAGGAATAAACCTCTCTCCATAGACAGCCACTCATTTGAAACTTGGACAAATAGGAAACCAACCATTCATGCTTTTTGTTGATTGCAATGTTCTAGCAAATTTGTTCATGCAGACTGAATTCCTGTATACTTGGAAAATTATCTTGACAATTACAGTGACTGAACTATGGATATGGAACTGAAAAAGTAATCTTTGTTACTGCTATCAAGTGATGCTAAGAATTTGATGAAGACCACCACAATTGCTGGTTAATGTTTTTCCCCCCACTGTGGCTTTAATGCCCAATTGACAGTACCATTATTTTAGCAGAGAAGCAAAAACTGAGTGGACAACAGACTAATATTTCCAATGCCTGAATCTCTTCTCACCAGCATTGTTTGAGTGCCTGTACATGGAGAAGGCTCATAGCCACTGATGGTCTTGCCATACTGACACTGGCAGACCCTGTGGGTTAGACAGTACTCTGCCTCTGTCCATTTAAAAAGAAAAAAAAAAAAGTCTCTGTTCTTTATCTAGTGCTCAGATACCAACAGCTTTATACTAAAGTTACCTTGAAGTGTGATTTGAGTCGCTGGTCTTTGTTGTAGTATTCCCAGACTGTATACTGTTTGCTTCGCTAGGAGGATCTTTCACAATATCTGACTTTGGTCTGTAAGAATTGGAGGGAAGAAGTAGAGTAAGATGTTAGTTTAACTGCACAATTAATCAATGCACAGTGCTACTGAAATCACATTTAACAGCGCATCCTTCAAACTTACTTAGTCTTCTTGTTAGTGTTCTTCTTTGTAACACTGGGACTGATTTCCTTCTCTTTGTCAGGTTTTTCTTTGTCTTGTTTTTCCACTTTCTCCTTCTTCTCCTTCTTAGGCGGCGGTGGGGTTGCATATTGCTGGGCAACTTGTTGTGCCACCAACTGAGAGTTTATTCTAGGTTTTCTATAATGACAATAAAAAGAGAGATCTATAGTCAATTTTACACAGTAAAAATAACTGCACCAAAAGCAGTATGAAGATTTATTTTAGCAACCAGGGAAGAATACTCCACTTATAAAGAACCAAATGGATGTCCTTATTTAATGCGAAGTACTACTGCTGCTACCAAATGAGATAGAAATCGTAAAATTAAGAAATACTCTAAACTGCGTCAGTTTTTAGCCTTATCTAACGTTCTTAAGTATAATGCTCCCTTTCTTCCATCCATGTCATGAAATTACAGCCAGTTTTGGGGGGACAATAGTGAAAAAGCAGCTTTCAAGAAGTTGCCAGCTATGAACTGTGGCTATACTTTAAGAGAAGGAACAGAGAGAGTGATAAAAATAAGTTTCCTGATAAACATCGGTCTCTTTCCCATCTTTCAATTTAATTTTTCAAATGAGCTTCTGGTTCCCTGAAGCAGCAAAACCTCACACTAACAAAGAACAAGAGAAGGTAACTGAGATGACTTTGTCCCGAGGGCCAGGAACGAAGCTCTCTGGCAGCAGCACAGAAGACAAGCGGGCATTCACGCTTCCACGGGGCAACAGCCGTGCCAGCCTCCGACACACCATCTTCACACCATTGTCTGCAGTCCCCGATGGTGCTCCGGCAAAATACACAAGCAAGCTGTCTTTCAAAGACTATTTCCATTTCAAATTCTGAATGACACAAAAAAGTAGCTTCGCACATAACCAATACCTTGGTTACTGGTCCTCATATATGCTGCAGAGATCTGTACCTCCACCACTTCACACTCCTCATCCAATATCTAACGTCTTCTCAGCTTAACAACTCAAAACTTCTCCCTCCTGGCCCGGCATATCACAGCGCGGTTTATACACTGAATACTCTACCTGTTCATGATCGATTCAACCCCTTCAGCCTGCCAGAAAGATCTATGCTCCCTACGTCCACAGTACTGGGGGGGGGGGCAGGAGAAAACCTGGTTATCAACTCCATTAGTCGTCCGTTATGAGCTTAGTATCAATTGCAATAGTTGCTCAAGCTTGTCTATAGCTATTAGTCATAAATAAGACTCAAATTTTCTACATATATCAGACTATAACAGATTTTCAATGAAAGCAATGCGCAAGTATCATTAAGTCTACAACTGGCACACAGAAACCCAACTGCAGAGCTCTGTACCTGTGCCCAGTTTTTACTACAAACATCTAGAGAGACTTTAAGAAGCTACTCAGTGGTTTCATGTGTTTAAGAAAAAAAAAAAATCTACAAACCACTAATCATTCACATGTAACATCTGTATTTAGCAATGATACACACTATGAAACACCCAGAGAAGTTCTACTCCCTGTCACAGGAAAATCCAAGTATCTACTAAGCCCCTCTTGGCACTGGTTTTCTGCATAATGGTACCAAGATGTTCTTACTGAAGCCAGTTACACCCAAGTATTTAATTTCACTACCACAGCTTATTATAAAGGCTATGCAAAAGGTTGTAATTAGGCCCCTGACCCATCTCAGCACCACTGGCATTTGGATTTTTCACCCAACATAGAAACTACAACTCATTTTATGCTACAACCTGCATACATTTTTGAGTGACAACAGATGACTGGTCTTCAGCCTTAAATAACTATGATGCTGAAACGTTCTGCAGATCAGATCAAGCAGTTACCTGTTCCATAGAACAGCAAAGATATTTAGCATCCTTGCATTTAAAATCCCATATACAGCAATTTCCGTCTGTATGACTAAGAATAAGCACGCAAGAAAAAGTGTTTTGGTTACATGGGATTTTCAGATTGATGCAATGACACTAAAAGCTGACAACAGTAGCTTGTGTCAAGTAACCTGCTAATCACCTACTCAAAAAAGAAAAAAAAAAAATGAGATAAAGCGTCAATACATGTTCAAAGAGAGGGCAGATACCATCTCCATACATGATTATACATGATTAACCTCACTGCTTGAAGTTGCCACTTCTGCCCAGACTTACGGTTATGTGCTGTTTACACTACCAGCTAAGTCAGAAAACTGAGCCATTCATGGAAAATCCCAATTCAGGAATCTGAGTGCACCTTCAAAGTTTTTCCACTTTGCATGAGACCGATGTGCCTGCTTGTGATGTTATTTCCAAGCCTTATGTCCAGCCTCCGCAGCTATCAAGCTGTCGCTCCTGTTGCTGGAGTACTGCACTGCTTGAATGAAGACGCAAATTTTAAAATGGAAACTTCAACTAAACTGAAATAAACCCCGATATAAATAAGTCACATGCATTCCCCTAGAGAAGGTTGGAATCCAAAAGAGACCAGCATTAAAGTGCTCCTGCAGAGACACTTGCCCTGTGCGCTCCCACTCCTTATCTGTGCCTGTGACAGCACACCACATTTATTAAACTTTATCATTTTCTGGCCAGCCACTGACATAACTAGCACAACTTCTTCCAAAGCCACATTTGCATATTTCTTCTTCCCAGCCAGCCACTGCGGCGGGTAAGGGCAAATCCAAAACTGAAAGCGATGAGAGCAGGCAGCAACGTGTGCGGGCAGGGGACCTGCAAGAAGGGGGGCCAGCCCTGCTGATGGGGTTTGTCCTGCCACACCAAGGAAGGGAATGGAAAGCTGCTGAGATTTTGGCCAACACCGAGTATATTTCAAGATCTGCTGTGTTACTAGAACAGATATTATTTTTTTTAAAATAATACAAATAATCCAATTGCTTTCCAATTCCTAATTTTGCCATTTCACTCGCTAGCAGCAAGCTTAGGAAGATTAAAAAACAGGTAAGTTAAGCACCTGGCATGCTAATAGTAATAAACTCCTTCAAATAAGGTCCACGCTGCCAGCACAGCCAGGACACACTGGTTACAAGCCCTGTACAAAGAAGCCAAGCAAAGCAAGCAGAGCAGTGCATTTTTAACCACAGCAAACCATGACCATAGTAACCACAGTCGAATAAAGTAGCTGCAATATCCAAAACTTGCTCCGAGTTTCCCAGCCTACCAAAAATACACTTCAAGGGCTAACACTGATCATCTAGCACCCCAACACAGATCATCCCTCCAGACACTGTTCCTGCCTCTACAGCCATCCGTGCCATATCCTAGTCACGCTGTTTGCCAAAGCAGCCACCCTCCTCATGAGCACTGTGAATTCCTCTCCCGCTGTGGCAGCGGGTAGCTTGCACTGCCTTCTAGAAATAAGGAAAAAAGTAAATTCAATAATGCTTTGCAGTGGATACTAGTCATCGTCCCTTTCAGAATGTGAACAAGGAAGGAGAGAGGAAAAAAAAAAAGTATCAGTGGAGAGATGCAAGCCTTATTCCCACTTGGGCTACAATGATTTAACATGCTCTGGCTTCTACTACAGAATGTAGAGTCATAAGAACAGAGAGATTCTTTTTTCCTTTTTCTGTTTTTGAACATTACAATGTGACTGAGACTCCCTGTCCCTAATTTTGTTCCAACTGGCTTTTTTTTTTTTTTAATTTTTTTTTTATGGGGTTTTTTTTCAGTCTCCAAAGAACATGCTTCAACCCAAAGATGCAGCTATTATGTTAAAATAAGCTATCATTCAGCAGAATCACCTGGACAGAAAGTTGGACCACTTCTAAATTTTTTTGTAAGAATAAACAGACACAAAAACAAGTACTAACTGGTTTTTACCTCCAAATCCACTCATCAGCTTTCTTCCTGTAACGTTAAAATGTTCATACAAACAAAGACTACATCTAAGTGACAAAAATCAAACCCCAACTCAGCCTCTTCCAGGCTGTCCAACCAGCGCTCACATTTAAGGAACAACTGTATCATCATTTACTAGAAGGTTTAAAGTATCAACATTACACCCAAACCACAGCTAACAAGTCTCAACTTCCAAAAAATTATTTGAAAAGATGTAATACTTAATATCATACTTGGTTCTTGAATTCCTAAGCAGGTATCAAATGCTGAGCCACAGCGCTCTGCTGCTTCTTGCAGGCCACTGGGTCTTCCCGACAAGAGGAAGGAGACACATGTTTCCCTTATCTGCTCCCCGGTCCCTGCTGGGACCCCTCCAACAGCAGTGGCACCCAACGTCTCCTATAAAAGAGACTGCTTGGTTCCCCTCCAACCTGTGTCCCTACAAACTGAGATGTGCTGTGACACCTTGGTGGCACCGTTAACTTACGCCTCCTGCACTCAGTATCGGGCGAGTGCTTTCAAACACAGAGAAGCCAGGAGCGTGCAATACACACACCAACTGATAGTGCCAGCAGAGGAACACTGTAAGAACCAGTCTTCAATGCAAGTACCTGAAATCGGGACATTTCCTTCTATCTGAACATTAAGATGAACTTATGCTCTGCTCAGACAATTTCCCCCCTAATTGAAACAACAGCCTGGGTAAAGACTCCACCATCAAGATCCAACACTGATGTGACAAATAAATAAACATTCTCCTCCTCCTTTTTTCAACATGAACAGGATTGTCTTCTCCCACTATAAAACTGACAGAAATTAAACTAAACTGTGCTTTCCGAGTTATGTTCAGCCAAGTAAATTGTTTCACATTACTTAGAGTGTAGTTTACATCACAGGAGCAGATATTTGCGGAACAATGATCTCTGCAGCAAGGACATACCAACATGTAAAAAAGCTGAAACACATTTCTCTATTAGGAGCATGGTTGTGGCACTTAGGTCGTTATCACCAACTATCATAAACAATGTACATAACCACTCTTTACTACCTTTTAGCAACAGGCCTGCACAGAAAGATTATGCCTGCAAATACTATACCCTCAGATTGTCATATGAAGTGACACTGGGATGTTTGGCTCATGGGAAGCTGAATAAGTTCAAGACATTTCCTCAAGGGCTCACTGCCTATACTACTGTGCTCTTGAAATAAAAAAATAAAAGTTTAAAAAAATCCAACGAAAACCAACTGTACTTTTAAGGTTCTGGCAAGCATCTTGCACTATTTCACAGCTTGCGTTTTCTTCTGTATCTCAGCGTTTCCCGTTACAGCTTGTCTCAGGACCAAATCCAGAGCACTGACAACCCAGGAATTCTGCTGCTCTGCTCGCAACCCCTGCAACTGGGCTTAGGAGTAGAGTAGCGCAAATCACCACACATCCAACACATGGTAGTTACTCAGACCTGGATTTCAACAGGGATATAGGCGGATAAGCTGCACCACATTTGTCATGTGACCCTAATTTCTGTATCTGTTTGGGATTTCTTTGGTCCCGGCTGCCTTGGGAAAAGACCAGCCACCTGCCTCCTGCAGACACTGCGGAGTGGAGACAGCGGCTGGCTTTATACCCACAGCAACACAGAGACCTTGAGGGACTCCAGCAATCCCCAGAAATGTGGATCTAATTACAATTGCTCTTACTTCCCTACAACTATGTTATCAGAAGAATGAAAGTGGCATCGAGTGGGATTTCAGAGTCAAAAGCCTCCTGTAACATGAAGTACCGAGGATTTGGATAATTTCATGCTGTTCTGGCTTTGATGCAAGTGGTGATACCAGCAGACCTCTGCACGGCTCACCATTTCTTTGAGAAAATTTGTTTCATACACTGTGCAGTGTGAAGTACATGATTACTGTAATAATCCTAGTCACACATGAATATATCTTTGCTCAAAGAAAACCAAGAAAATAAGACTAAAAGTATTTATATGTTTATAAAGCAGTTAGTGCCAGAACAATAACACAATAAGCATACTTCTTATGTTAAGCAAAAAGTTTAAAGCAAGGTTAGAAACTAACCCATAAAAAAAAAAAATCTCCTTAAAAGAGTTTTACAGAAGAACTACCAAAGCTTTGGAGAAATTAAGCCATAAACATGACAGGATGAGCACTCATTCTTGCATGCATATTTTCCAGCTCATTTGTGATGACCACACAGTCCTTTTTAGCAACAAGAGAAAGGATTAATGGAGAAATTGTCCTTAGTGTACAACTGTAAAGCAGTATGGAAGCAGTATACATTTATCTGGGAAGTTCTCCATGTAATACAAGACCACAAGGCAACTACAAAACAGTAAAAGATGACTTGGATGAACAGCAAGAAATATGTGACCGAGCAGTATTTTGTTGAAAGAGAAGAATCTTCCTTTAACACTGATGCGTTAATGCTGTGTTTTCATTTAGAAGACAGATGTTTAAAAATACGTAAGTTACTCTAAGGAACATCCACTTCTGGGCTACAGGTGTTAGGCACAGCAACATGTTTGAAAGATTCTGAGAGCTAAGTCTGAACATTTTGGAAAAAACATGAAAGAAAGTTAACAGCTTCACACAAACAAAACAATTGTTCACCACAAAATAAACTAAGTACATCTAAAACTGTACAGCCACCTCCAGAAAGCCTCCAACAAACTGTTCAATGTCGTTCTCAACCATCCAGCCCACTGTCTCCTATCTCCTTGGAAGAGCCAAGGATAGGCAACGCAGAGATAAAGGAGCCTCAGCTTCCCAATAACTATTCCTGGCCCTGACAACAAACCTTGAGCTACTCAGATTTCAGAAGAGTATTTTAAACTTTGTGTTTGGCCATCAGAAGTTTTCAGACTTCAGCTTATTTCTCACAGCTTGAACACCTTCCACAGTACTTATGTTTTTAAACTTTAAAAAGTTCTAACATTCACAGTACTTAATATTTAGTGTTCTCACAAATCTGCCAGCTCCCTGCTTTTCTTCAATTCCACCTCCCCCCCCCCCCCCCTTTCTTTTGTAAAGTCAAATTAAGAATGGGAAAGTTATTAAATTAAATGCAAGCTGTCACCCCCATTTACACAACATGACAGGCATTACTGTTTGCTGGAAAGCAGCTGGTCACTGCCTCTGTGCCACTACCGGCTAGCTGAGGCTTTTTGAATGACGCCTATAAAAAGAATACTCAATTCCTATTTGTTACAGAAACCTTAGTATTGCTTACTTTTAATTATTTGGACATATTTACAAATCAAAGTGTATAAATCACTGAGTTTTATTCCCAGAGTTGCCACTCCACAGATTCTGCAGCTCACATTTCTGGGGGTTTTTTTTAGTGAAAATAAAAACTAGTACTAAGAGAGTCCTAGAACCGATCGAGGAAATTGTTTCAGTATGGCTGTTAAAGAGCATAGTGTAATAGGTTTTTCAAAACTTTCATGGTTCTTTTTAAATATACATTATTTCATATAATCCCAATTGCAACACAGTCTGAAGTCAGGCCCTTAAGATGTTTCTGGAAGCAGCCAGACCAGAATTTTTCTATCCCAAAGTTGATTAGTCACATGATTCCTCAAAACACCTGTTCTAACACAGTACAGAACTGAAAACTGCAAATACCATTTGCAGGCACTACCACAAATCCATATGTGAAACCAAGTCAGGACCATTCACCTCCTTTTAAATTAAGGAACATCGTATATGGTGCTCCTTGCACAGCCAGACTTAGGACCTGGTGGGCCACCAGCAGGAAAGGAGCCCCAAGCCAGAGAACGTGGCTATTTGGGAATTTGCTGGAAAACTTTCAGTGAAGCACCACCACTGTTTGTATTTTGCAAGTATAGGGACTTGTACAAAACTTCTCTCTTTTGTTGTTCGGGGTTTTTTTGTTTGTTTCCCCCCCCCCCCCCCCCCAATGGAAACTGATGAATCACAAACTGGACTTTCCACCGAGAAAGTACTGAGACTGAGACTGATCATAAACCTGGGTCTTTTCCACCCAGTCCCACGGGCTCCTTTTCCCTCACTGCCCTGGGTCTTTGTCCTTCTCTACCACACAACCCTATAAAAATAATTCAAAAAGAGATGCCTAACACTGTATGATGCACATGTTTTGGACTACAGGTTTATTCTGATAGGCCTCTGGAGAGTTCATGATACCAAGTGGTGTAAGACAGCAGCAAACAAAAGCTCCTGTACACTATGGAGAACAAAGAGCCATCCCTATAAGGTGTCCTGAAAAACAGCACTTCAAGAGCAACAACTCCTCCTTTTGCTGCTATTTAATTTGAAATCACAGGACAAAAAAAAAAAGGGGGGGGGGGGGAGTTAAACACACATTGTTCTTTAGGCTTCTTTGATACCACAGCATGGACGAAAAATAGCAGTGATGGTGCATAACAATGCAAAGTACCAGTTATTGGAAGAGAGCCTGAGGTTTACTTAACCACTAGTACCGCAAAATTTAACTTACTAGGTCTGCAAGAGGCAAAACAAAAGTCATGTTGAAGGTTTGGAAGAAATACTGCTCTGTTTCTCCTTGTAGAGAAAGAGCGTGCCTGGAAGGTCACACAGTGCTGGCAGTTTGACCCATCCTCTCAACCCTAGCACCTAAGCTGCAACAGCAGATAATTTCATATCTAACCTGCAGCAGCCCACAAGTGCCAACGAAAGCCCCAAGGCTGTCCAGCAGATGCTCACCCTGCAGTTGCTTCCTCCGCCTGGTCTGAATCCCTGGAACAGGCCCGCTCCGATGACAGCGACTGCTCCCAGCTGGTCTCGGCTCCATCCCTGAAGCTACAGGCGGAGGCTGCAGCCCCATGCCTGTCCTTACCAGCTGCGGGGTGCCAACCTGCACAGCTCCCCATCCGCGGGCACTGCAGGAGCTCGTGGGTGGCTGTATGTGGGTATGTGTGTGCATACATATACACACACACGCACACCCCAGCAAGGCTGTGTTGAAGAGCTGTGTAGCCTGAGCAAGGATCGTGCCCGTGTTCATCTGCTGGAATTACTTACAATAGGAACATCTTTTAAGGACTAGAATGGGGAAAAGCCTGATTTAGGCTTTTTCTGCTTTCATTAAAAAAAACCAAAACCCTCACAGCATGTTTCCTTAAATAAGGAGTTCAACACACTTCTAATTAGATGTAAAATTAGTAAAGAACTGGCAAAACACCAAGCTCACAACATTTAAAGCACGTTTTCTCTTGTTTGATGGGGAAGCAGAACTGTCCAATGATCACAGCTTCTTTAAGCTTTACAAATATTATAAAGCTACTTTGGACTCATGACTATATATATAATCTAAGACAAAAGTACATGGCCAGAATTACAGTTTTTCAGATGCTTTCTTGCTCTGCTATTTTATGTAAAAAATAGTTTTCTACTCAAGATTCTTTTAATGGTCCATTTAAAAAAATGATCAGAAATTAAGAAAAAAAACAGCACAACACATCTCTCCTGCTTGAAACAACATTTGCAATATGTAATAGATTAAAATAGCTTCAATTCCCAATTCCAACATCATCCTAAATTCCAGCTGAACAAGAACAACTTTACAGCTGCCCTTTTTGCTCTTTGCCTAAGCATTTGCTTACCACCAGTAGTAGTTAGGTTCACAGCTACGCATACAGAAAAAAACCCACTTCCTATTCATTTATTGCATTTTGTAAGGAAAAAGTTCTTCAGCAGTAGAAAAATTTTGTTAATATATACAAAATCCACAACTGTTTATGAAATGGGATGAAACCATAAATGTAAAAGATCACACCAAGCCCAAACCTGAAAAGATGGCCTTGAGATTACAAAATCATTTTTCTTAGGTGTGTGAATTTCTTTGGTCACCGATAAACTTCAGTCATATGTTACAAGTGCTGCACAAGCTTCATTTCTAGACATTTATTGCAGCCACCCTCATCATGCTATTGACCCACTTGCTGACCCACTCGGAGCTTCATTTTAATCCACCACTGAAAAGTCAGAGCAGTATTTCAGCAGATTGTACATCGAAACAGTGAAATTTGTGGTGCAGCTGCTTCTGGTGTTTTCATCTATGGACGTACCTTACTGCAAAATACCAAATGTTCCATGATTTACAATGACTTACAAAATTATTATGGAAAATTCACTGATCGCAGCACAAAATTTACTCACCTGCTACCACCAGAACGATGATAAAACTAAGGCATTTTACTCGCTTGTCAAAAATAAGCTGCTCTCACTAGCAAAAATTTCAAAACAGTTCATAAAGCTGGCAGCAACCAAGACATGTATAATAAAATACTCAGATTTACAACAAAAACAATTACTTAAATACTTCTTCCTATTTGACTGTTTATTAAGCTATGTATAATCCTGAGGAAAGAGAACAGGCTCAACACTTCCTGTCGAGTAAGAAGAACCTGCAGTTGGCAGCACGAGGGTATAAATGAGCCTGATGAAAATTTAACACATGGATTCTCCAAAGCAACTGCCCATGGTAGCTGTATTATAAATTAAAGCAATGAAAATCTGAAGAAAAGAATAGTTTTAACAACACTAACTAAAGCTAAAAAAATAGGAATGGCAGACTTGGTGTTATAGAAGTGCTCTCTCACTGCTGCTAATATATGTATTTCCATTTCAAACACTGAAATCTTGAGTAGTAATGGAAATTGATATGTCTACACCATCCTTTAATCCAGCTTGAGGTGTCCTGTCCACAAGCATCTGCCTCCAGGTTTGGGGGTAGTTAAGTTTCATGCTTCAAAATCACAGCACAAGAGAGACCGAACTTGGAATACAAGCAGGAAAAAGGAGAGATGCTGAGAAAATGAGCTCCATACCAAAAAAGAGACATCAGTGAAATTCTGAAGTTGATCGCCTCCCCAAAAGCTTGTACTAAAAGTAAAATGCATTTCCAGAAACATCCTTCTTAGAAGTGTGCTATTGAATAAGCACAAAGAAAAACCTGTACTTTTATAGGAAGAGGAGTTGTAACAGCATTTTCTCTTTTACCACACTCAAGCATCTCCACCAAATCGGAGTACGTATCAGCATACAATGCCCAATAATGTGGCATCGGATATATAGTACCATTCCCAAAGAACATGCCAATATTTTTTTTAAAAAGAGAAAATTTAATATGGTCTAATCTATACCTGGGGGGAAAAACCCCCACATTTAAATAATGAGTCTAAAACATCACCTGTTGTACATCTAGAGTTGAATGAGATTTAAGAATTTGAAACTGCACACCAGTATCATTGGTCCAGAATTTGTGTTTTGACCACATATTTCCAACATAAATAACTTCTTTTTATTAGCAAATTGAAGGCAAATTTGAACTTTGAAAAAATGTGAATTTCTATAAACTTGGAGACTGAAAATTTAAAACTTAGTACCTAAGTTTTAAAATCAGCTCTGATTTTAAAATCGGAGTGATCGAGTTTTAGGGGGGCGGGGGGGTTTTTTGTTTTGTTTGGGGTTTTGTTCATTTTTTTTTTCCCCCCTCCAAATACTGTCACAGTCTCCAATGCTGTCCTAAGATCAGTACTGACAGGACTGAAACAGCCTACAAACCTGGGAGCGATAGGCACTAGCAAGAACTACATTAACAGGGTTTCCAGTCATTTAAGCAAAATGCTTAAATGTACCTAACACTTTTTGAGAAAGGCAGATAACCTGAATACCTAACCTGCAGACAGAGAGGCAGGTTAGCTTTGCTTAAAAACAACAAAGAAACTTCTACCAAGTAACTCTTTTGTGGAGTCCCCAGCAATCCAGGGGTGGGCTGGTTTATCAGAGTAAAATTTCACTGTGCTTGCATGACACTGGAACACTGTACACAGGGGGGGGGGGGGGGGGGGGGGGGGGGGGAGAGAGAGAGAGAGACTTCTCTATCATTTATCAACCAGTCTAAATTCACATAGAAGCAAAATGAGAAACTACCAATTGTACAACAGAAGCTGAATAGACTCAATAGCCCCGAAATCTCTAGGGAGACCATTGGGGGGGGGGGGGGGGGGGGGGGGGGAAGCCCAATTGAGTAAGGCAGTAATTTTAATTCTGTCACATCCAACAGTGCAGGCTCTACCTAAACAAGAGAAACCAAGGTTTTTTCCAGCAAGCAAAACCTCCTTTTTATTTTTTTTTTTAAACCTCCTTTTTATTATTTTTTTTTTTTAAATCAGTTATAGGATTTCCTTTCATAAGAAAGCAACATTTCAAGAGTCCTTGAACAACCAGGAACGTAGCTTTCCCGACTGAGTTCCCACCTGCAGCAGCTATGCAATTTAAGAGAGACGTCAGGGCTGTGGCAAGGTGGAGCGGACGCTACCCCCCAGCACCCTGGGAGGCTCGCACAGCACCAGGCAGCCGGCACCCACCGGCACTGGTAAATGGTACCTCACCTAATCCTTCACACCTCTGTCCCAGCACAGCCTGCGGTGAAATTGTCACTGCCAATGGTTTAAGAAGAAGCCTTGCTGTTCAATAAATCAGTTTCTTTTCTAAACACAACAAGAAATAAAAGACACTCTGAAGGATGACAAAGCAGGCAGACATACATTTTTCAAAACATCACCATGTGCTCAGAGGAGCTCTTTTTCCCTGTTGTGTCCTCTGATCACAGTGGTACAAATGACATTTTGGGGTGTCCGGCTCCATCCAGGTGGCACAACACGTGGCAATCCTGCACATGCACAGCTGCCTGGGAAAGCCGGAGAAACCAGGCACTGGGCTGCCATTGATAGCTGCTGTTCAAGCACCGTGGGAACAAGACATCCCGAGAGCACAGAAACTTTTGCTTTCAGAATTAACGCTCCTGGGCATGAGGAACTGACCCAGATGGTTTCAAAATTCACTGGGAAACAACATTACAATACTCAATTCGGAAACCCTTCCTCCCTCTAAGTAGAAAGCCTTAGAAGTAACCTACTTAATAAACTATTGGTTCCCTACTTGGAGAACCAGTGCAAGTTATCTACATGTGCCCAGCATGTTGTAGGATAGGGAAACAAATACTTTTACCAACAAAACTAGCAGAGAGCACTATCCTACATAACAAAAAGCCTGGAATAATTATTTAAAACAAACATTTACGAGTCCTCTGCAAAGCCAATTCTGATCCTCAGATAACAATGATGATTAATTGTCCAGACAAACTATCATTTTTCAAGAAAAGTTCTCAGATAAGGTAATCTTGAACTTAAAATGCTCATTTTATTGTATTCTTGAGTGTCCCTCCCCTGTTACCATCCTGATGACTACTATCTGCGGCTTTGCATACGTTCACATGGCTTGCATTTATTTCTACACCTGCAGACACACACGAAAATACACAACCAAAATCCCGAATCGCCATCATTCTGGTACAAGCCCCAAGGAAGGAAATCAAGCAAATGCAGTTACAAGTTTTGGGGTTGGGTTTGGTTAGGGTTTTTGTTTGTTTGTTTGTTTTGTTTTTGGGGTTTTTTTGGGGGTTTTTTTGGTTTTTTTTTTGGGGGGGGGGGGGTGTTTCTTTTCTCAATTCTTCAGAACAGTTCTGGTGCTCTGGTGCTAAAGAAGTGGTTAGTCTCCCTGAAAACTACCAGTTACACTGTGAACCTGTGCCAGCTGCAAATCACTCCAACTGCCCTGGCACCATCATTTTAAGTCATTTTCCATTTAAAGAGTCTCACATCAGCGCCAGCACAGCCTTTCATTACCCATCCCACTTAATACCCACAATCTCTCCACAGCTCGCTCACTCGGTCTCCACTGACCAAGCAGCACACAGAGACTGATGTGTGGATTATTGGGATTCCTAATGCTTTTTCTCCCTGCTGGCTGAGTGCTTGGCAGCCTGCCTGACCCGCAACACGTGTGGGTTTGTCAGCCTAATGCACTATGTCATCTGGAGAGTCTCTGGATGAAGCAGGACCCAACGGCATCCACATAGCAACGGCTGAGGGCTCCCAAAACTTCCAGCTACTACATTTTCCGGCACTGGTGGAAGAAGAGGTTCAGAAGTGAGTGTCTGGGTGTTTGCCACCGCTTGCTTTCTGAGAGGCGAATGTGCAGAGTAAGAGCAACAGCATTCAGCACGATCCTTTAACCGAAGGCTGGAGAGTCAACACAGGGCTTTCCCGTACAAAACATGCATCCTCGCTTGATTGTTGTCTTGCAATGACTCAGATTCTGCACATCAAGATTCTGGATTTGAGTAACTTTTTTCACGTACCCCACCTTCTCTTAACTAAATAATGACAGTGAAAATTCAGAGATACCGGCTCAAAAATGAGTTGTGACCAAGTCAGCTATCACTCAGTTGCTACTAAACTGTACCTACGCCCAGCATTTAGGCAGGGCAGAAAGAGATGAGGCTTGCACGTTTTTCTATATGAAAAGGCATACCGAGATACTTTCAAGGTGTGAGGCAATACATCAGCCCTGTAAACCCCACTGTAAATTCTTACAGGATAAATACACAAAAAGAAATACCACACAACATGCAAATAGAAAATAAACGCAAATTTAACATTATGGCTCACTAAGAAGTGTAATGAAAGTGAAACTGGTTTGTAGATGAATGAAATACAGAAACTGGTGGAGATCTTACTTGGAAACGGAAGATAAGAATATGCAAAATGCGGCTAAGTTTCACTTCTTCTATGCAACAAAATACGACAAAGCTCAAGCACAGCACATGGCACCTCCTCTCCAACCTCCTCAGACAACACACGCTGTCCATACACACCAAGATTTTCAACTTTATATCTGATGCCAGATTAGAGAGTTTTTTTAATTATCTGAGCAGAGAAAGATAAAGATTACCAACTATATAACTAAATACAGGAATGTTCAGACAACATATTATAAACCTAACATTTTTTGCTAATAACCACATACTAATTATTTTATAATAGCAAACACAGTAACAGAACTAAAGGGAAATCACTGCACTGGGTCTGGTTCCAGTTTAAGCGTATTATCCCGCTCTCAGCATCACAGGCACCGCTGTCTAGGGTGTATTTATCAAGACACCCCTTGGTTTGGTTTATTTCCAGTTAACTATGGTGAAACTGATGAACAACAAGTTGCTTGCTTAAAGATGAGTACAGCAGAGGAAAATAAATGACATTTTCCTGAGCCCCAGAACTATACTACACTGGTGATACACATCTACTAGATTAGAGAAATTACTTGCTCCTAGAGATTTAAAAAAATGACTCCGTGAGATTCTACTATGTTATGTTGCTTCCTCCTCTAATTTCTTCCTGGATTTGTGCAGCTAATTGCTTATCACCAGAATTTCCAAGTTAAAGCAAGCTAAAAACAGAACCTTGTTTTTACTCAAACGCATTGCGGAAAACGGTGTGGACAGAGTTGAGCAACCACTTCCTAAGGAGCTCATATCCTTGCTACGCACCAAAACTGGGGAGTAAAAAGAGCAAAAGCTTTCGGGGCTAGAATAACTTTGTGAGCAATTACACATGTACAAACCACGTAGAGGAAAAACCAGAAAATATTTGCTCCTCAATCTCTTTTCATAATCTCTGGGGTCGCTTGCAGCAGCACCAAGTGCCAGGATTCAAACCAACATAAAACTTCCCCATCCGTCTGCGCTGCCCACATGAGACAGCCCTGCCTCCTCCCACCACCAGCTTCTCAAACCCACCTATTCCCCTTTGCCAGCTCTTGACACAGCCGCAAAGCCAGCCAGGCTGGCACCTGCGCAGGGGCAGCTCCAGAGCTCATGGTGAACAGCAGCGAGGAAGGCTGTGAACACTGAAGCCCCGGCACACGTATTTGCAGCCTGACCTGGAACCCCAAAATTCTATTTTGGAAAAGCACATAGGTTCGCTAACTGAAAATGGTCACTTCTGCTAGAAAATTTGGGGGTACACAAGGCAGGAAAGGTTGAAGCAACCACCTTAATGCTACAGTAACACCACTGCTCAATTTTCAGGTAAAGTTTTCTCAGAAGAAACTGAAAGCAATCAAATAACACAGAAAAACACATGGAAATTATCATTATGGCACAAAAACAAAAGCAGAAAAGCTTTTATGTGCCTCCTTTTAACAAAAGAAAGTGTAATTTTGAAACAGCTGCTTCACTTACTCAAGCCCCCGCCCCGAGGCAGGGGCTAGGTTTGGTTTGTTTCTGTTTATTTCACAGTTTCCCTGTTTATTCAGCTTCTTTCCTCTCCCGGTGGCAGCCAGGGCAGCACAGGGCAAGTGGCTCCATCCAAAACCAACAAGCAGTCCTTGACCCAACAGCCGCTCCATGCTGCTCTTCAAAACACAGGTAGCTATGTCCTTCTGAACTTAGAAGGAGCTTCAAGTCTTTTCTAAAGGAAAAGGCAGCAAACCATCTCAGAGCTTGTTTAAAAAAAAAAAATACTTCTTTTTTCTTCCAAGTAGCATATTAAACTGGAAGAATGTAGTAAAGGTGAAGAGGGAATAGCCAACAAGTTACACAGTCTAAGCTTGATGTAGCTTAAATGCTACTTACATAACTGTTAAAAAACCACCAGCACAAGTTGGAAGAGAAGTCTCTGCTCCTTCCCTGGAGGCTGCAGACATTTCCTGGAGATGCTGGAACGGTCACCAAATGCTTGGGAAGCATCACACTTCTTTGCTTATGGACAAATGCATTTTGGTGGTGTTTCTGACTATCCATCCTACACTGAAATTTAACCTCAGTGATACCGATTCCAACTTCAAGTGAACTACTTTTGCCTTACACAGGCAAAGGACTGACTGACTGGGCAATCAGGGCTGAATGAACGTTTTAAACACACATTTGTAGCAGGAAACCTGGATACCAGACATCCTTTATAAACAAGCACACTCATTTTGAAAACAGTAGAGCTCTTCTACAGGGGTTTCCACAGAAGGCCAGTATTGTCACAGAGCACAAGTCTTGCCTTACTTCCTTTGGGAACAGTGTGCTTGCATTAAGGTGTAAATCCAGGTCTATTGTTCTCCTCATCTCAGGTACACCTAGCCAGCAAAAAAAGGAATTGGACTGCGATGTATATAAAGTACCACACAACTTGTGATACTGTAAGGTGACTAACAGTAGCAGTGCTGGGATCTAACATATCTGGCATCGGGACAGGACTTCAAAGCCCCACACCAACCACAGCAGAAGCTGTGTGAGCGTGTGCTCCCACTGGTGCTAGCAGTGGTGGCCATAGCCAGAACACAGGTGAGCAGTCACACCGGCTGGCTGAGCACATCCAACACGCTCAGCAGGCTGTAGTCCACATTCACCATGGTGTTTTACACAGCAAAATAAAGCGGTATGTGTCACATGGGGAAAAATGAGCTGCAAGGACTTGACGGTCAGGGACGCAGCATAGGCTGGAACAGGAATCACGCTGGCAGAAAGGCACACAGATGCTGTGCTGGTCCACCTACAGCATCATCAGGAACTGTTCTACAGCCGCGTGTGCACTGGCTGTGTGGCCACACCTTCAGCCTGAACACCACCCTTCCATCACCATACCACCACACCAACAGTCCCCCTGTCCTCTTGAGTAAAGGTCTTTACAACAGCAGCTAAAACAAGAGTTTCACCAAAACAGACTCCTATCAAAGTATTCGATAAAAGAAGTCACCAAGAGAAGGTGTTTCACAGAAAAGTGGATTGAAACAGTTGTCTCTTAAAGGCTACCATATCAATGACTGACACGTACTGATATAAAATACCTGATAAGCTTATAGAAAGAACTTTGAATCATCAAGTCTAACGAAGCTGGCCCGTTAATGAGCAACAGACAAAGCACGCCCACGCAGTGCTCACTGCAAAACCAGGACCCAGGCCTTTCACAGATTATTTCTTCACTTCTTCCAAAACAAATAAAACCACCACAGCAGCTTCACAGGCACACTCATCCCCTGCTTTTGTAACAGGTTCCAGCAACAAAATCCTCTGTGGCATTTGTTTTTTTTCACATCAGCAAGAACTTCAGGTCATTCATTCCCCTTTGGTCCATTCACAGGAGAAAGTCATTCAAGTAACACAGTCTAAGGCTTTTTTTTTTCAGAATTTTTCAGAATTTTACAGCAAAATGAAGTTCTCCATGCAGTTTAACTGTTTTAATCTTATATGCACACACCCTCCACGTTGAACACAGGCACACAAACAACTTGCCTGGGTTACAAGTGCTCAGCGATGAGTAAACCTTTTGGATGCTGCAATACCTGTAACTGCATTTTACAGAAAGCAGCAGCAACAGCAGTACTAGGGTCACAATGGTGTGCTGGCTTAAGTTCAGCAATTTCTACAGGAAAATATAAGCTTAGCCTAAACCAACCCCATGACGTTAAAAAGACAGACCCTCAGCCTTGCAAGCCTGCTTTCAGGGCATCCATGCAACACCGGACAAGTTATTCTAAATACTTCATGCATTATTGCAATCACAGCATCTTTAAATTCTTTCAACCTGGATGAGATATTTTTACATCAGCTGGACTGATTTTCGTACTTATTTAAACTCTCCTTTTCACAACTGTAGGGAGCAGCCCGTTACACAGCTCTCAGTGGGTAAGGATCATCCCTGAGGCTACTGGACAGAGGCAATGGCAGAAGACTGGTAGACAAACACTCACTGTCTCTTACTTTTGCAGGGAAGAGGCTGAATAACTAACACCTGCCTACCTGTTGAAGTACACTAATTATGGAGAATAACTGAATGACTGTTTTCCTTACTCAGGTCTTCTCATGCCTTGGATGTGAGTTTAAAGCGCTCTCAGTTGGCAGCAATGCACAGAAAAAAAGCCACCGGCTGTGACAATTAATAGCTTCATTTTAAGTCTCTTTTGTTAAAGTGATGAACTCTTCCACTCAGACACACTACATGAAACAACCCTTTCTCAAGTAAACAGGTATATTCAAGGCACACAGCTAAAACCTGAATGTAAAACCTGTATGGCCGACACTGGGAATCAGCCACACTGTATTTTAACACGGTGGAGTCCAAGCTTTGCCAGTCCTGCATGTGCACACAAAAGGTGTGAAGGGGACAAGGGCTTGCTCCAGTGACCTCCTACAACCCCAGTAATATTACAGTTATCAACTCCTGCTTTTTAAAAACCAAATTCTAGGAAAACTCAAAAACAAGACTATGCACCAGCCTGCAGAGGAAAAGGAGAGATGTCTGCAAAGCGAGGTATTTCAGGACATGCACAGACATGTGAAAACGGACCTAGAACTTAAGAGCGTAAGCAGTAAATCTGTAAATGAGATGTTCTAAAGTAAGGTATGGATAGATTTCACGGAAGTTGTTGTTTACTGGAAATATTCCAGGTAAAATGTATTTCAATTTAATAGACCTATGTTAATTTTATCCACAACACAGTCTGTCCACTCAATCACCATTTTCAGAATCGGATGCATGGTAGAAATTGAATTTCTTTGTGGAAACAGGTGTGAATATTTGTTGGAGCTGCATTCAGTTCTGCCTTACCTCTGTTGTATACAGAATACAACCTTCATTAAACCCTCTCTTCATTAAAACATCTCCACTTGTGGGATTTATTTTGTGCCACTTGCTGCCTGCTTTTAAAAAAAAATTACACCTTTTTTTCTATAATACATTTTACACAGCAGCTGAAAAGAGACTGCTTGCATAACAAGTATTATGCAATTTCCCAAATAAATAATAACCTTGTAGGGGGGAAGATTACAAAGTCCCAAATCTACAGCCTTGAAAATCTTCGGCTCCAAAAGCAAAGAGGCTGTAAAAGCCACATGCCATCCCCAATCTTCCTGATAATTATTGACATCGCATCAGCACCCAAAGATCCCATCAGGAACAGTGCCCTACTGTGTATTAACAAAAGACAACCTGGCATAATACACAATTTTCCACCACAGCGCCATCTCTAAGGAAGGTGAAGAGGTTGACAACAGCCAAAAAAAAGGAAACCAACACTAGAAAGCATGGATGCAGTTATGCTTATAAAGCTGTGCTTTGGTCTGGATAGCTTCTAGTCCTAAGACTGTTTTACTAAATCAGGAAAAACACTCCCAAAAAATACCAAACAACAAGAAATCCCAAAATGCAACTTCACCTTTATTACTCATCTTCAGCACAGAGTACTTTGCCAGCACAAATACAGTAGCAAAGCATCTCATGTGGAAAACCTAATCTAAGAAAAAGCCTACCAAAATACCACGAAACTTCATGATCATCATGGAGATGTTTAAAAAACCAATGGCCCTCGCACTGCAAACAAACATGTTCTTCAGGTCACAAATAGTCCAAGTAACTCATGGAGAAGAAACACAGAAGTAAAAAACAAAGTCCAAGTGGCAGCACAGAGAAAAATAAAAGAGCAAGGGTATTTGGTAAACAGACACTAGTGCCCACCAGTCCCCATCTTCAAATTTTGGCAAAGTCCTTTCACAGGGCTGAAAAAAATTTTGCTTTTCCTTATCTTTTTTTTTTTTTTTTCCTGCTGTTATGTTTTGGCTTTTCCTCTCCATTGCTGTTTCTCTAATCTCCACCCAACCCCTCAGCACACAGAGCTGGCAGCCCCGGCACACTCCACCTCTCAACAGCCAACACTGACACCAACCCCATTCTAGAAGAGGAAAGTCCCTGTGCACCAACCCCTGCTCCAGCCACGAGTCTCACACACACACACACCACGCCAGTGCACAATTGGAGCCTTGTATTTGCATGGGAAATAGGCTGACAGTGAGAAAATGATTCAGTAAGTAAAAGAAGCCCATACTAGCTTAAATTAGTCTTCACTGAAAATTGAAGAGGTCTATTGCAAGCTTCAGATCTTAAGAGTCCTGGGAGATTTTCACCAACAACTTCAACTGGGTATCAGGGAGAAGAAAAGAGGGACACCGAGTTTTGCAAAGGCAGCATCCATCCTTCCAGAAACTACAGACATAAAATTACACTTTTACAACTGAGCTAATCAGCCACTTTCCAAACATAAGCTGCATTTATCTCCCCAGAACAGCAGACTTTTTTCTTAATTATGCAAGGTCAATGGCAGTGAATATTGAGCTAACTGACACTCAAGGAAGCAACGTAGATACAAAACTGGAGGGCAGGCAGCCCTACATTTGCTCAGCAGTAGTATCACATTTTAATATAAAGTTGTTCTTCTTAAACATGAGACTTACTGTCTAATTAATCACCCATACGTCTATTACGGTACCTTTTTAGAAACAGAAATACCAAGTTCTGTACCAGCATAAACCTCCCTTTTTCACATAAGGTTGGAAAAGACCCTTAAGATCATCCGAGTCTAACCATAAACACAACACTACCAAGTCCACCACTAAACCATGTCCCCAAGTGCCACAACTACATGTCAACTAAGAAAAAAAAAATATTGTTAAATATTGGAGTAGAGCGTAAGGGTTTAAGACAGCTGAAGCATCCAGTCAGGCAAGGGAATATTACATTAATTTTTTAATCAAACTCACCCAGAATTATAGCAACACCTCAGAATTTTGATCACCATCTCTGTGCGCTTAAGATATTCACAAAAGTTAATATAAACAACTTGAAAGCATTACACCTCCAGTTCAATACCTACAAGATGGGAGGTCTCAGGCACAGTCTCATCTACTACCTTGCTGAAATACACAGTTTTTCCAGACAGGTTTGAGCCTGTCACAAAACAGCTAATTTGGAAATCTCAATAACTATTTCAGCTTCCCTAAAAGTGGTGAAGGGCCGACAGTTTTACTAGTACTGTATAAGAGATGGGTATTGCATAATTTCCCTGAAATTTCTATTTAAAAATGCAACAACAAAAATGCATGTTATTCTCATGAGCTGAAGAGTTATTTCATGTAGCACCCATAATTACACAGCAATTTAAGATTCCTGCAGAGAATAGCTCCAACAAGCCTAAGGTGAGCAGAATCCTGGCTTTGAGCAGGTCCTGATGAGAAAGACATCAGAGAAAAAGAAGGGAAGGGGAAAGGTGCGGAAAGGTGCAGAAAGGTGCTTCCACACATCTTGTGATGGAACCAACAACAGCAAACCTGCCCTGACTATAAGCAGTTCCAGGAAGAAAAGCATCATCCTTTAACTGCACAGTGGTCCTCAGGCAAAGCAGAGATTGCATGGGGCTGTATTTGTTTCCAAGTTACATTCCAGCTTCCTAAGCCTGTTGGTGACATTATATAACTATTAATTACACCGCTGCTTGGCATGCTTTTAACTGCAATCATTCAAACTGCTTCCAGTAGCTCACTAATCCAAAGTACAATCCTCTTGACAGCAACTGACAGATTCAGAGTATTCAGCTCTAGCTGAAAGGAAGAAAAATCAAACCCCTCATCTGTCCATTGGGAAAGAAAAAAAAAAAAACAAAAAACACACAAAACCAAAAAAACCCCAGCCAATATTCCTGCTGACCAGACTCACAGCTCAGTCTGGGGCTGGGACACACTGCTGATGGAACTCCAAACCTTGTGCTAATGCGCTAAACAGCACTCCCAGCCCAACAAACAGCAGACGAGAAGCAGCCCACACCTACAGAGTGGTAAAACACAGAATGAGGGTGAAATACAGAGAAGAACAGTGTGCCAGGCAAGGCAGCAAGCCATGGGGATTGGCATCCTGATGTGGTGTCACCTTGGGGGTTTTCCACCCTTCCGCCAGCACAGCTGGGCCCTGGCCGGGTGCCCAGTCTGCTACTCTGGAAAGTGACTCCCCCAAAGGCTGGCTGTGCTTGTGCCCCAAAGCCCAGCATCCACCCAGGAGGATTTCTTCCTAAAACGCTGTCTTGAAATTGTAAGAAAAAACCAAAACACAACCACAGAAATTGGGTCTCTCTTGCATCTTCATTATCACATGCACCGAAAGGTTTCAATCCTCAGCTACCGGACCTGGCGGACCCTCTCCTTGGACCTGTGCTCTGCCTTTGCCATTCCCATCCACTCAACCAGCATGAATCTTCCTTGCAAGCTCCAACACAATTCTACATGCATTATTTATCCCTCTTGCTAAGTCATGCAGTGGGATAATTACTTAACTATTGTAATGATATTTTGCAATGGCTGTACTCTATTATTCTAATTGATTTTCATGGCATTGCTTTTGCTGCATGTTTTGAGCAAAAAAGTGTATTTTCCTGGAGTATAAAAAGCTAAGTTTAACATTCATTTTAAGCCTAAGCGCTAGATGTCAAAAGTGAATTTTTAGGAGAATATCAATGTATTCTTAATTAAAACAATGTTGATTTACTGCTCATAATTTTGCCATCTCTGCTAACAACCACTGAAGACATGTTTTTTCATAAGTCTAATGAAATATAAAAATAGTTATTAACTATTTGCAAGTGTAATCACAAAAGCTTTTCTCTCCAATAGGATGTTGTTTTCCATGTAAGACTTCACTTAGCATAATTACTAAACATGTGAAAGGTGAGAGACCTGCAACATTTTTATTTACAAACTAAAAGCTTAAGTCAAAACACATTTGCACGCCTTACTTAACACCACCTTAAATTTACTAAGATAAATGCTCAGCTTGGGACTAAGAGAATTGTTAAAATAAAACACTAAATAAAATCAGCCCTTCCCATGTACTCAATATGATATAAGCTACAGAGCAGAGCAGCCCAATTAAACCATTATTTATGTCTCCCTACCCCCAGGATATTCTTCAGGCTTATGTGTGATTCAAAACATACTTTCAACAGTTTTGTGAAGCGATGAATAGGATTTCAGAAAACACGAGTGTCCCGGTAGTTCAAAACTGGTAAGAAAACTTTTTCTGCCTTGAGCCAGAAATTCTTCCAGGAAGAACCTTCCTTTAAAAGCTGTTAACGATAATACTCTGAACTAGAGCAGGAGGAAAAGCAGCAAGCCACTGATAATCGACTGTCTTACCTACTAATAATAATCTGCCAGCTATATAAGTAAAGGCACGAATACAACTCTATGGAGAAGAAACATAATCTTTTTGATCCAAGTGAGCAACAGGTATACGAGAACTAGCATTATTTGTACGCTAACATCAAAATTAAGATTTTTATATAGCTAGCAGTAAAAAGGCTAAATTTTAGACAAGCCACATTGAGAACTATAGCCCTGCAAAATTTGGTTAATATGTTGCGACCTTCTGGGTGTTTTGTTTCTTTCTGCTTAAAAACAAAAAAAGTTTGGTCATGATCTATGACACTTACTTTGGAAAAAAAAACCAAACCAACCCAAAAAAACAAACAGATCCAAAGTTTTCTCAGTCTCAGGCTTTGTTTAAGCTTCAGAGGCTCCAGGACAACTGAGCAACAAGTGGCCTGAGTAGTCCCCTGCTTACATGGACACACACTAAGTTTCTCCCAAGTCTCATTTAGGTCTTTATACAACTCATTTCTCAATTCTTTTTTATCTATCAATAACATCTCCCTAGAAAAAAAAAGTCTTGGAACAAAGCAAGATCACAAAAGATAACCATGTTAAGTTTCATGTCAACTTATTCCTTTTCTTCTCGATGCATCAGTCTCAGAGGCCTGATCCAACCCTTGCAGCTGACCACCAACTGCTTCACTGACTTCTGCAGCCTCTGGACATGATTCAGAAAAAGCAATGCAAAGAGCAAAAGGTCACATTCTCCACAAGCATCAACTATCTGTCAAGCCAAGAGAGATTTGCAAATGCTAGCACACTCAGAAATAAAGCAACCAACTGTTATTAAACTAATTTCCTAGCACAGCGTCCATATTCCCACACCTGTGACTAAGTAAACCTGTTCCTTACACTATATGCCGGCGGGGGGGGGGGGGGGGGGACGACGGGACGGGACGGACGGGGGACACACGACCACCAAACAAAACCCAAACCACTCATGCTTGTGACAGGCTTTAAAAAACAAGTAAGTGTAGTACACAGCTGTACAATTTCATAGCTTTGAATTCAGAGTGCCAGTGGGAAAGTCAGTCTGGCTTACAACACAAAAAAGAGACAAGAAGAGTAAAACAAAAGAGATGGAAAGAAAACCAAACTACTGCTAAGTGTTATCCTTTACCTTCCCTGCACATTTGGAAAAACCCTGAGAACTGGCACAAAACTGTAACAGGTACCTTATTACGGATCTTTTCCCATTACTGGCTTGACACGCCTGGCCATTGGCAGCAGTAAATGCTTCTTCCAGGTACAAGCGGTGAGACTGTCCTCACGTTTTACATCATAAATACATATGCTGAGCACGAAGGTATGCTCTCCCATGCATTTACAGAGTAGGTATGCAGCAATACAGGCATGATGTTCCACCACCCTGTGCACTGGTGATTTCTGTATCAATAGGTTAATTTGTAATTGGAAAAAAAAGTCATCCTTTTCATACAGACAGGGAAGCTTTTGTTTATGAAAAAGTTTCACTTCTCACTTCTTTGCATGCTGGTTGAATAGTAGTGACTCTCGGCACAGCAGCGTGAATTCCCAGCACACAATTGCACATTCCCAGACAATGCAACCTAGAAGCCTTAATGAACCCTTCGTAGCTCTAAACTTCTGAATGCAAATGTGTGGTCCCAGCTTGCAAAACTGTCACTGTCAACAAGTCATTTAATGAACCTCAAAATTTCACAGTCTGAGCTCTGGTATTACAGACTGTCCCTGTGGATAGTCCCGCAGTCCCATGGACACTAATAACACTTGTCTCGGATGCATTAGATCCTCCTGACCTCAGAAGTTAAGCAACTTACAACTAACTTGAGTCATATCCTGCAATAAGTACTTCTAATTAACGACTCTTAATTGCTGCCAGGGTGCTGTATTCCCACACCCATGATTAAGTATGTTCCTCACTCTGCTAACCCACATGTAAAATAACAATCCCATGTCTTTAGTACCCGTACAGCACACAGCTGTGCCATTCCTCCAAGTGCTTTTAGGAGCAAAGACATCGCTGCACATAATGGTGAAACAAAGTGTACGAAGTCTACCCACCACACCATTCCAGCAGATGTAACATCATTTGCTTTCTTGCTGCCTTTGCTCTTAAGTGATTACCTCTACAGTTCAGAGAAAGGAAGAGAAGCATTGCTTTTTAAGTCTGACTTCACCTGCAGTTTTTGAGAAGACATTTCAGAACTTCAAAGCACCTTCCAAGAATTAACTTTACCTCCTATAAGCCATGTATGGTAGGGACTTCTTACTGCATTTGCTTTACAGACCGGTAACTCGCGCGTAGCTTTACCTAACTGTCCAGAGTCACAGCAAGTTAAAAGGGGGGAAAACAAATCCCTGCAACAAGCAGTGTCCCAGCTCGAGGCCCCCTGCTCGAAGCATAGTCGCCAGGTACACAGAAACACCCAGCAGCCATCCAAGATAATGCTCTTCTGCCAGCATTTACAGTTCCATTGTGTGTCACGTGGGAATTAACCATGTGAGGTTTGCAGCCCTGTATTCCGTAACAGGAGTGCTCCTGCCCACCCCAGGGAAAGCCCCATCTGGTCCCGATGGGACCACCGCTACGCCACCTCTGAGGAGAGGCACCAGCCCGGAACAAAGCAGCCATCGAGGAACAAGTTAACTCACCCTCCCTGGTCAAAGCTGGTGCATACCAAGCTACCTTTAAGCTAACTCATTACCGCTGCCCCACAACAGCACACCACCCAGCCGTCCCTAGGACAAGCCACCCGCCGTGGCTACCACATGCTTTGCCTTTTGCTTTAACAGAAACCCAGTGCTGTCAGATGCTATTAGAGTAACTTCTCCGGCCCACCAAGCTTAACTTTCAACACTTCTCTGATTAAGACACACTGTCCTTCGAATCCCACACTGGCATCGGGCAGCTGCCAGTCTTTCCTACACAAGCCAAGCTACTTGCATGTAAAACCAATAAGACACACATAACTGCCCCCCCCCCCCAATAATTAATCATTTTTATGACAAGCAGTTTTACGTGATACAGGTTTATGAATTGCTAATACTATGCTGAATTGGAAACATTTCCTAGACCTTATTAAATATTTTTGCTAAATTGATCCACACCCATGACTGTTACAGATAACAAATGAAAACGGTTTTGTTTCTCCATAAGGCACCTGTAATAACGGAGCAATAGCAGCAAACAGGCACCAGCCAGAGCTTCCTCACCCTATTAGCATTACAGAGGAAAACCTCCCCTTCTGCTGCTAATGATGTGCTCTACCCTGTATCCCCAGGAGACAAATGACTGTACTGGCTGATTGACTCCATCACAGGGCCATCATCCATCAATGTATTGCCTCTCTTACTGAAATCTCATCTTGGGAAGAGAAAGTGCTCAGTACCACTTCCGAAAAAAACAGTGAAAGCACTTTCAGAATAAGAGTTCCAAGATACATAATTAGAGCCAAATGTTTCAGCAGAAACACACATTTCCAACAACCTGAACATATATGCATGCTTTGTACAACCATGACAAGTAAGATTTATGTCCTTCTGCTAATCTAGGCATTTTTAACAAAGGAATGAAACACCTACCATAGACATAAATTTCTTGATCAAATTAACACAGACACAGCGAATACAATCGTACAGATTTAAAAATGGCAACTTGAGGATATTTAGCTAGCTAAGGGTGAATTCCAGGCTCTTACACAGGCTCAAATCACACTAACATCATACTATCCCCATTTATACCTGCAAACAGAAGTGAAAGAAAACACGTCTTTCCATTTATTTAGTACATAGATAATAAAAGAATTAAAAGTAAGTAAACGAATTAAGAACTACCTTTATAATTTAAAAAATGCTGCACATTTGGGACAGGAGCACAGAGGACAACCCATGGTCAATTACTCATCAGGTAACATTCTAACCCATTTTGTATCACTGAAACTACCAAACCATAGTACTTCCATATCCTCTGTCCAGCTCGCCAGTTGGACCATATTAAATCGCACATGATTTACCTGGACATAGTTCCATGCACACAAAAATAATTTATTCCAGGGAAAAATATTTCAGATTCTTATCAGTATCACGTCTGTCTACTCAACAACATAAATCTAAAGGCGGCAGCTTTATCTCAGGCAAGATACTTTGTCTCACTTAGCACCTCTGCACGCTACAAGCAATCCATCATAACTCTGAAATCCCAAAGAACAATTTCTTGAGAAAACAAATCTAAATATTTATTCCTCATTTAGCCCTAAAACAGAACCCAAAACTGACTTCTTTTGCTTCCACTTTATTTAAAGACAACCAAACTGGTAAGATCCTCAAACTAAAGTTTCCTGAACACAGAAGCACAGAACGGTTTGGGTTGGAAAGGACCATCTAATTCCAACCTCCCGCACTGTGGACAAGGACACCTTCCACCAGCCCAGGTTGCTCCAAGCCCCGTCCAACCTGGCCTTGAACACCTCCAGGGATGGGGCACCCACAGCTGCTCTGGGCAGCCTGTGCCAGCACCTCACCCCCCTCACAGTGAAGAATTCTTCGTAACACCTAATCTAAATCTCGCCTCTTTTAGTTTAAAACCGTCACCCCTTGTCCTGTCACTACAGGCCCTACTAAAAAGTCTGTCCCCATCTTTCTTATAAGCCCCCTTTAAGTACTGAAAGGCCACTATAAGGTCTCCTCGGAGCCTTCTCTTCTCCAGGCTGAACCATCCCAACTCCCTCAGCCTGTCTTCATCGGAGAGGTGCTCCTGCCCTCTGAGCATCTTCATGGCGTCCTCTGGACTCACTCCAACAGGTCCATGTCCTTCTTAGGCTGGGGGGCCCAGAGCTGGATGCAATACTCGGGGGTGGGTGTTGGGGGGGGTGTCTCACAAGAACAGAGTAGAGGGGGAGAATCACCTCCCTCGACTGCTTTTCACACTGCTTTTGATGCGACCCAGGGTACAGTTCACTGTCTGGGCTGCAAGTACACATCAAGCTTCTCATCAACCAACACCCCCAAGTGCTTCTCCTCAGGGCTGCTCTCAATCCATTCTCCGCCCAGCCTCTATTTGTGCTTGGGATTGCTCAGACCCACATGCAGGACCTTGCACTTGGCCTTGTTGAACTTCATGAGGTTCACACAGGCCCACCTCTCCAGCCTGCTAAGGTCCCCCTGGATGGCATCCCTTCCCTCCAGCGCTGCACTGCTTGGTGTCATCAGCAAACGTGCTGAGGGTGCGCTCAATCCCACTGTCCATGTCACCATGTCCATATCCCTATGCAAATTGTAAATATAGTCTCTGGAAATTTGCACCTCCATATGGCAACTGACATAAAGCATACACTGTGCTTACTTAAATATGGAACATTTCAGCTCTCCGCAAATTGCCATAAAATGTATGCTTCAAAATGTTTATCAGTCAGAAGGTTAAAATCAATTTGACTATTACAAGATTTCTGCTTGTGCGGTAAAAAACATAATTACAAATTTTTAGTAATGTCATCCTTGTAGCATAGGAGGTTACTCCACAATCCCAGGCCAGTGTCTCAAATAAGACCACATATGGTTCAACATCAGGTCTCCTGGTTTTACGATCCATACTTTAGATACCTACACAACCCCTTTTTCTCATGCATTCCCAATATTACTTAATAGAAGATTGTCTGTAGGTGCACTTTCAACTTTCAGAAACGCAGGCAGCAATCCAATCATAAAACACTATCGAACAACGACCAGTTTTAGCCAGTTCATTTTGTTTTTTCTAGGAAGCAGTTGAGATTCACCTGACTCTGAAGATACCAAGTTACTGAACAATCAAACAAAACCCACCAGGCCAGCAAGAAGTGATGCAATGCTTTTTCCTCTCATTTATATTTGAGCCAGTCAGACTTTCCCCATGTTTAACAGGCAGTGAATTTGTTGATGAACCAATTAGCACTCTGCTACAAAGAACATGCTCCTAATTAATAGCTGGCTTATGGGAAGAACAATGTTAAAGATTTGGTTGTACCTCCAGATGTACCAGAAAAGCATGAAAGGAGCTCTGGTTGATGTAAAGAAAATCTGTCTGCACAAAGAGACAATCAATGTACTTAGCATATGTCAGCTGTAAAAGGAACTTACATAAATGTAATGGAGGCATTTCCACATTATTTCCGTGGTATCGTGTAATCCTGGACATCTGCTTAGGGTAGCATGTACAGGTTACTCAGTGTTCCTGGTCTGCTTTTTTGCCATGTCCTTAACAAACATGAAGTGGCAATCATGATAACTTGCCCTTACCTGTCTGAAACACGCACATTTACATAAATACTCACAAACCCTCCTGTAAGGCCTCTTCCCTCTGGAAATGTCCAGATTTCTCCTTTTACCTTGTGAAGAAGGCAGCCAGTGCAAGGCGAGACGTAAAGTACAGCTGCAGCCACAGCCAGAGTTTGTATGAATCTTATTTCAGGTCAGAGCTACACGTTATGAAACTCTTAACGCACCTCGTGAGTGACCTACATTGCGGGACTGGAACCCACTAACCTACAGAACCACCCGAAATCCCACAAAATAGGTCAGTGGGTTTCCTCGTAAGAAGAACTACGCAGACAAGGAGAGATACACATATTAAAGGACAAGCAGAGCACATCCTTCACCTAATGCAGGGGCACTCTGCAAGCTGCATCTCCCACCCTGCTGCCATGTTCCTGCACATGGGCAGGACTCCCCAGAAGTGCTGTGAACTTCTGTGTTTCTCACCAAGGGGCCCTGGAAGGACCTGTCTGCACATTCAAGCCCAACAGAGTAGGAAGAAAAGCAGCCACACCGCAGCAAGGAACAGTGACCCTACCAACAGCAAAGCCATTTAATTCACATTGCTAACACAAAGCAAGTCTCATAGCAGCTGGAGTACAAGGGACACCCGATTCATGACCAGCAGCGAAGTAGCCTGGAGTTACGGCAGGCGTGTCCAAGCTACAGCACAAAAGCTGGATATAGCCAGCCAAAACAATGCACCTAGCCCACAGCACATTTCTTGACTTCTTTCACTTCGCATGGGTCTTGGGTCCTGTGCATTTTTTTCAGGGACCAAACAGTTTGGCCAAAACAGAGCCCCACAGCACTACAAGCTGCCGAGGAACACGAAGGTGCAGCACAGGACAGTCAGGCAAGATCCCACAGGAGCTAAGGGTGGCCACAGAGAAGCACGCTTTGCATCCATCACTTCCCTCCTCTCAACTATTATTACTCCAGGCAACACTTCCTTATTTCCAGTTCATGCGAGGTTCCACTTACTAGACAAGCCACATCAGGGTGCAAATACCCATGCCAACTGTGCAGATGCAGCAGCCCCTCTGCAGCCAGCTGATGGAAACATGAAACAATCAGGGCAATTAAGAAAGGCACGCAGAGAAGGTTGCTCCGCATTCCTCTGCCTACCAGTTCCCCACGAGGACCGGCTGAGAGCGATGGGTCAGCATCCCAGTGGCCACGTCGTCTGCTTACAGGAATAAAAAAAGTTGCATGCCCTCTCCTCCTACACACACATACATACTTTGATTTAGATTCTCGTCTCCCAGAAAAGAAGTCCATGGAGGAAGGGAAAAATGAATAATATCCATGCTGCATATTATCAGCAATAGATTAACACGCTCGGTCATAGTTTATCTATCAGATCTTCACAGTCTCCAACAGAAATCAGAGATTGATGCTAAACCCTACCACCCACAATTATTTAACTCAAACGGGTAATCTACATAAAAAAATTATAACACACTTTATCCACATTAAAGATTTTAGTATTTATTTTAACAAAAAGATCTTTTTTTTCCCTAACAAAAAAGCATCAAAACAGGTATAGCTATCATCCCTTAACAGGACCTTCAGGAACAAAAAGTGGTAAAGCAAAGTGAGTCACAGCAGCCACTGCACTACCTACTGGGTTTGTCACCTACAGCATTCCAGGTACCCAAATCTGACAATCATAGCAAAGGCACATTGCATTGGTCCTGCATGTCAATACCGAGGATCCTCCCTGCTGTGAATGATTTCCCAGAAGTGCTGAGACTGGGGAAAATCCTGGGGCGATGGTAATGAGATCGTTAATGCCAAAGACCAGGAAAGAGCTAATCAGGACACAACTCTATTTCTTTCAAACAGCCAAAGTGCAAGACGCATATCTTCTCCCAGGGTTAGCTTGCACCAGGATGATAGATAATAGCTGATCTGAAGCTGAGCAGCTTCATCTGCTTAGATCAAGTCTCACGGTCTATGCTAGTTAAAAAAGTAAGCATAGCACAAATCTGTACCAGTAGTCAGTTTATAACGGATCAATACTCCAAGCCACGTGGCTGAGACACCTGGGGTCCAGCAATATGGGTCATGAAGTCAAACTTAGCGTATCATCAAACCACAACCCCAGAATTCAGGGCTTGCTGCAAACCATCATCATTGACTGCTTGCAAAATGCTAGGTTTGCAAAAGGCTCCTCCTGTCCTTAGCTCCTGGTGGGTTTGCCAGACCTAACAGAAGTACTCCTCATCTACAAATTCAGAAAGTAACAGCTAATTACTTTCAGACAGTGCTGATAAACAAGACAAAAGAGCTCTCAAGAACCCCCTTGCACGTGGGCAAACATTTTGCAAATAGGCATCGTGCATTCCGGTACTCAGAACTACTTAGGCAGAATTACCTGTTCCCATCCATCACCAACAAAGCAGCCCCAGAGGGGACACAACCCTGGATGGCCCCACAGAGCACTGGCACAACTCCAGGCTGGTACCGACCATGCTTTGCTCCACCTGATCCAACTGCCATTTAACTTCAGGGAGAATAGGGATGATTTAACCATACAGCTAAATGGCCAATTAGTAAGATAAATAATCTATAGTAAAGGCACAAACATCCCTTCCACAACAGCTTTTCCCAAACGAGTCACATACTCCATTTTTATACAAAATAACCCACTTGAAGGCCAGCTATGACGCTAAATAAAACCCACCTTAATGCAGGTGAAAGCTATTTAACTTGAAAGAATTTAATGAAACCACTTTGCTTCCAACCTACACCACAGCTACACACCAAAGCAAGTGTTTTTAGAAGAACAGTCCTGCAAATACATGGTGAATAAGCAGGGCATATATTAGTTGTATGGAGGTCATGATCATCAGCCTGATTCCTCATTCCAGGAATAGCAGGACTATCTGGTGTCTATTCTGGTCAGCCCAGCCTGGACGCAGAACAGAACAAGAGAATACTTTTCAATGGTGACATGGACAGTAGTTTACATCCTTCACGGCGCTTGCTTAGATCCCGCAAACATGCAAAGGAATTTTCTGGAGAACTGAATGGGAACAAAGGCCAGTATCTATCCAAGACACCTGTTCCACACAAGAGAAAATTAAAATCATTTTGAACAGTCTCAGCTTGGCCGCCTCTCAAAAATAATGGCAAAAGTGTGAAGCACTACTGACATACACTCCTTGAGCACTCCACAACGAAACACAGGTTCAAACCACTTGATGCAAACTCCAAACCATGCATTTCAGGCACACAAGTACTAGCAACAAATAGAACAAAACCTTATTAAATGTGTGTCTTGCAGAGGACATACACACTACAACTTGTTAATTTTATACTAAATAATCCCATTGTTTTGTTAATTTGCATGTCAGACACCCAGTTGTTGCGCTCTCATCTTCCACTGACTTTTTTTTAGTGCACTTCTCTGTAATCAAGGCACATTCATGATACAGGATGTGAAGTTCGGACAAGAAAGCATTTATCCTAAAGTTAAAGCAAAATTAACACCAGAGAAGCTCCACCACATTGCACTGCTTCCCTATTTATCCAGAAGGAAAGCTTCAGAAAATCAGAGGGAGAGGGTAGATATTCTTCACAGTGATGCGTGAATGCAACCCCATGCAGAAACACTCTGTGTGGTCACACCTGGGAGGAGAAAGGAAGCTACAAGAAGACATGTACACAGGAACACAACATACATAAACCATCAGAGAACTGAAGCGGAAGAGAAGCAAGAACACCATTAAGAAAAAACAAATGGAAACACAGAGCTCCATCACCTACCCTCAAATAGGAACATACAGCTCCCCATAAAGGGAAATACGAGGCCAAATTCTGCCCTCATATTCCTAGGAAATCCAAAGTAAACTTTCATTCCACATTTGAAGAAGCAATGGATACTGGAAGGGAACATGCATCCGTGGAGCAAACTTCCCAGCAGAAGTTTTCATTCGAGCCTTCTCCTGTGTGCTGGAGCTGCTGGGGCTACACCAGAGTAAACCACCAGAAGAGCCGCATGACACAAGTGGAAGCGATGGCCAGCACCAGTTCCCTGTGCCATTACACCAATACAAAAGAAAACAAAAATATATTGTACACCCCAGCAAACACGTTACCATTGCTCACTCCCAAGATAAGCCAGTTAAATCATTGTCTCACTCATCTCAATGTTGTATTGAACATAGCTTATAGCTTTGCCATGATCTTCACAGAAGAAAAAAATGTAGAAAAACTCACCATACTTGCCTAAATAGAGCATAATAAAGTTTAGCCATAAAACAGCAAGATAAAGTTGAGGAAAGGGAGTTAGTGACATACTGTAACAAATCCAGTATTCAACTAAGTACTACAGGTTTAATGTAATCTTTGCACGACAACTCCCAATACTCTTGAGATGGATTTGACCTCATTTTTATTTAAAAGTGCAACTGAAATATTTATAAACAGCCCCTTGAAAAAGTATTCAGGTGCAATTTAACTGTTTAGCATCTACAGCAATTTGGACTTGGCAGGACAGTTCTAAAACTCAGTGTTTGAAGCTCCTTTTATGAGATCCTAGGGAAAAGGGATAGCTGGATCTGAGAAAGTAAAACTTAGAACTGCTGCCAGCCACCCCTCCCACACACCAACAGACTACATTGAGTCTGAAAAAAGTATACACACGGTGAGAATTAGCTAACGTCCTAACTAATTACCAAATCAGAGAATATTTATCAGCCAAAGCAAATTCTACATCAAATTAGTGGCTTAACCGTGCAGGGGGGGGGCGGAAAGTAGGTCATACCAGATCTTAGTAAAAAAGCTGGCCATACTGTAGTTGCACACAATTTGACAAAAACCAGTTGCCTCACCATGTCTATGATGCCTGTCTTTCACTACTTTGCTAAGTCTTTTTAAAAATTGAGTTTGATAAATTTCCGATAAGTGTTACTGAAGTAAGCCTTAAAGAAGGCAAGGCAGCTTTAAATGTGGAAAAGTGTCACCAACTTGTCAAATTGCAACTTTAAAAAGTCAAGCACATCAGACACCTTATATTTCATGCAATACGTTATCAATCATAACTCATTAAGTATCTTTACATCAGTCATTTGTTTTAAAAAATTCTGAGGAATTTCCCCAGCATCAACTCGCACGTCACATACTGTAACACTCAAAAGCAATACCACAACAAAGAACTCTGACCTCCCAGGTCTTATCAACATACACACTCCCTCACAACGTTCAATCACTCCTGCTTTCGGTTATATTTATTCATAAATTATATAAATATGCAAGAAGGCATGATGGTCCATTGAATATTTTAAATACTTTCTCAAATTCTACAAACAAAAGCCATTTTAAAAGCAGCAAAAATGAATAGAAAGCTGATGAATTAAATGAATTAAAATTAGAAGCCATTCATAAGGGTCCATTAAAAGCTAAACAGAAGAACAATGTTCTAGAGCAAGGGATCACATCTGCAAGTAAGGCTACAGCTCTTAACCTGAAATCATCGACTGCTATCCCTCTTAATGGCCCTTTAAAAGACAAAACATCCTACTACCTCAACAGTTTGGAAATCACAATTTTTTTAAAAAATAAAAAGTAAGGGCATGTGAAAGCAAGCTGCTGCTCTCAAAACAAATATCAGCATGGTGGCCAAATGAAAATGATCAAGTCTGATACAAGATACAACTCACGTGGGCTCCTACATTGCATTAAGGCTCTCCTCCTACAAACACCCAAGCACAGGCTTGACGTGACGCTGGGAGAACTTGCTGTGACTGCAAGGCTACGCACTGTAGCAGCACAATTAAAAGGCCAGGCAACTGCAGGATCCAGGTTTCACCTGAGCCCACGGGGAGGCCAAGGAAACAGAAACCCACAAATCAAGCATGCTGTGAAGGTTTAGTTGCATGACAAAATCAGACTGAACAAAACATGAAGGATCAGCTCTAGGTGCATACAGAACACCGCTGTTCGATCTTAATTCAATGCTGTAACTACACTATTTAAATTGAAGTTCAACACCTCCGTTTATTTTGTAAAAAGCGTAGAGATACTTTGTAACCAATGTGCATCACAAAACACACAGTAAAAGCACTACAGCACCCTGTTACTGTAACTCAGTTTCCACGGCCCAAAAGCATGCTCCCCATTAAAAATGTAGGCGCTTCACATCGCCTAAAAGCACAGTGCGAACAATAACCAACCGAACACGCTTTCGCCTCCTTTGTCAATCAAGTCAAGACAGCCAAGTCATGCAAACAGCCTGCTGATGAGAGCATCGCAATACATGGCTTCACTCAAAGGAGGAAAACGATGCCTCTCACAATGGAAATCTTATGGACTACTTCCTTGGCAGGGCAGAGCAATGGAAACTCAAATTTGGAAGGTACAATACGAACAAAATCAGAAGTCAACATGGTAGAACAAATCAGAAAAAGAAAGAAAAAGCAGAGCACCCCACGCCTCCTAGTGCCAACTGATATTTCCAGGACAAACTTTCTGAACCCATGAACCGGGAAAGTGCAAGGTTTTGGGTTGGGGTTTTGGGCTGTTTCTTTTTTAAATTAACTTAATTACTGTACGTCAGCCTCACCATCTCAAAAAGACTTCCACAGTTACTCAGCGCAAGGCAATGAGAGAGACCTGACAGCTAAAGCTTTCAGAAATCCGCATCATTCCCACACCGAGCACAAAGCCGATTCCTTTTGGATGACAACAGACACCGAGAGATCAACATCTCAGGAAGGGGGTGGTTGTTCTCATGGCATCTTTAGTTTCAGCCGTTTCCTTTCTCACTCCCTAATCCACAGCCATTCCTACCCCTGTAGAAAACACACGGTAAATCTCCACCTAAACCACAGAAAACAGTCTGCCCCAAATCAGGGTCAGAACTCTTCTGGCTGGCCACGGATTTCCAGGAGGTCCACTGTACGTCAGTGACAAAAAAGCACAGAACAACAACAAGATTCAGGTCCATGCCACATCCACGAAACATGTCTTCCAGCTCAAATTAAACGCTTGAAAAGAGAATTTTTTAAATCCACAAGCTTTTGAGTGGGGACAGAAGGGACCGCATCGGGGAGAAGGGGGGACGCGACCGGCCAATATCCAGGCAACAGCGGGAAAAAAAAAATCAACAAGTCGGCGCAGCCCAGCGTGGGGCGAAAGCCACGCCGAAAGGTGCGGACGTACCTTGTGGAGGTGCCTTTCCTGACATCGCAGATGCTGCACTTGAAGGCTTCGGCGCTGTTCCTGAAGGTGCAGACGCTACAGTCCCAAAAGCCTTCGTCGGCTGCAGGTTTGGCTTGCCTCTTCGGCCTTGAGGAGGGGGAGGGCGAGGGGAAGCGTGTGTGTACGTGTGTGTTTGGGGAGGAGGAGAGAGGCGGCGGGAGGAGGAGGGAGAGGAGGAGAGAAAGAAAACACACACATGAGAGACCATGTTCCCGAGCCCCCAAGCCCGGCGCCCCGCTCTGCCCGCCGCGCTCCCCCCGCGCCCGGGAACGGCCGACAAACACCTACCGGGGCCGGCACCCGGCGAGGTGCGGCGCCGCGCTCCGCCCCCGGCCCCGCGCCGCGGGAGGGCCCAGCGGGCCGGGCCGGGCCGAACCCAGCCGGGCCGGGCCGGCCGCGTCCCCCGGCGCCCCCCGCACCGCGGCGAGGGCCGCCCCCCGCCCCCGGAGGGAGGGAGGGAGGGTGGGTGGGAGAGTTTGAAGGCTGGGAGGCGCGTTCCCTCCTCCACCTTGTTAAACCTCCCTTTGTCTGGGAGCAGCGAGTGCGCGGAGCGGGAGTGCGAGCGAGCGGAGCCGCCATGGCTGCTCTCTCACCAGACCAGCCCTGGCACCGGCGGCGGGCAGGGAGACACCGGCACTCCTCCTCCTCCTGCCCTTCCACGCTCCCTCCATCTTAGGAGCCTGCCTCCCTGCCTCCCTCCCTCCCTCCCCGCCCGCCCGCAGCCCCCCCCGCCCCGGCCCCCCGCGTACCTGGCGGGGCGGCGCGGGCACGCCGCCCCCCCTCCCCGCGCACTCCCTCCATCTTAGGAGCCCCTCGCCGCCGCGGCCCCCCCTTCCCCCGCGGCGGAGCACACGCACGCAACTACCAGCCAGGGGCCTACCCACCGCCATCCCCTCCCGCCGCGCCAGCGCCGAGCCGGGCCCGCCGCCGCCGGGGCAGAGGGGCAGGGGCGGCCCCCGCCGCGCTCCCTCCATCTTAGGTGCCTCTCCCCGCCCGCCCCCGCGCCCCCCCGCGCCCCCGCTCACCTGGTCGGGCTCTTCTTGTCGCCCATGACCATGGATCGGGGCCGCCCCTGCCCTGCGCACAAAGAAAGAGGCGAGGGGGAGGGGGACGGGGTGCCTCCGTCCAGCAGGCTCCGGCTGCTCCTCACCCCCGCGCCGCCGCTCCTGCCGCTGCCAGGCTCCGCTCCAGACTAGCAGCGCAGCGCAGCCCGGCGCCCTCCCTCCTCCTCCTCCTCCTCCTCCTCCTCCCTCCTCTCCCTCCCCGCGCCGCGCCGCTCCGGCGGGCGGAGCTCTCCGCCGCGCCGCGGCCAATGGGGGCGGCCCCGCCGCCGGCCCTGGCGGGGAGGAGAGCGGGGAGCGCCCCCCGCGCCGCGCCGCCTCCCCGCCGGGCCCCGCCCCCGCCCCCGGCCGGGAGCCCCCGCGGGCCGCCTCCCGCCCCCTCCTCAGCGCCGCGGGCGCTGCCCCCCGCACCGGCACCCCGTCGCGGCGGGAGGGCTGGCTCCTCTCTGCCGGCGGTGGCGGGTGGCCCCTTCCTTTCCCGCCCCTTCCCCCGCGGAGGGCTCGCTCGTCGCCTTGCCCGGCCCCGGGGGAGCGGGGCTGAGGCCGCCGCCGGGCCTGCTGCGGGGCGGGAGCCCGTGAGGGGAGAGCGCGGCCGGGCGGCCCCGTCCTGCCCGCGAGGCGGGAGCGGGCTCCGGGCGGCGGGAGGGGCGGCAGGTACCGGCGGCGGTCAGCGGGGCACGGGGGTGCGGCAGGCCCGCTCCGTGAGGGGAAGGGCGGCCGCAGCCTGCCTCGCCCCGCCGGGCTGCGCTGGAAGTTACCCGGTAGGGCTGGGCAGCCGGCGGCCAACTCCTGCTGCTGCCCGGTCCTGGGGCACGGGCTCCCCGTGCCAGCGCCAGCACCTCGGCTGCCGCCTTTGCCGACATCCTTTCTGCTTTGTGTCTGGCCACTGGCCCGTACGGAGCCAAAGGTGTTTCGACGGCACTGCCACAGTCTTCCCAGAAGCGTCCTCATCGAGCCCTCGGCAATCCATCGACTCCACCAAAAGCACCAGCTGTGGTTCTGCAAAACTCCCGAGGTGCCAAAGAGTGGCATTTCCCAAAAAGCAGCAGGCCTGCCCCGCATTTCGCCCCAGCCCCGTCAGGCCTGCAGAAGCACTGCCATGGCAGGCCAGGCAGCGATGTGCCAAGGGCCAGCCCTTGCCATCTTTGCTGAGCCGCTTTTCACATGGGGCCGGTTCCTCAGCAGCGGCTGCCGGAGGAGATGAAGGCAACGAACAGCCGAGGAAGGGCAGGCTAAATGAGCGATGAGTAAAGACAAAAGTTGATTCAACCACTCCTAGCTGCATGAGCACAAGCCTTGCAGGGCTGACTTTTTTTTCACTGTGCTTTCCCAATTTCTCTGGCGACTAAGCCAAGCTTACAGCTCCCACCACTGAAGAGCAAACTTCGTCCCCAGGCAAGAACCAGCGCAGGCAGGAGGGACATCTGTGAGCTGCAGGGGCTGTGCCTGACAGCGTGGCAAGCAGGGCTGCAGAACGAGGGCAGTCTGAACAAAGTTAACCTATGGCTGAATACAAGGGGGAAAAAAAGAAAAGCGTTACCTAAAAAGCAAGCTAATGTAAGCAGCTTAAGGCAGGATATGCTCCTACCATGGCAGGAGGCAAGCGTAACCATGCCCTGCGCTTTGAAGCGATCTGGACCCAAACGAAAGCCACAGAGGCTTTTTTCCCCTCCACTGATGCCCATTTTAAGTCAAATCATGCTGACAGTCACCTCCCCATATTTAATAGCTGCTGTAATCCACTTACCCTACCCAGCCCCCTCATCCCCACACAGGTAATTTAACCCTTGCTGGCACCTCCACCAACTGCTTTATCTACGATTTGCAGAGACGAAGGCTTCCAATGACTTTTTTTTCTATGCCACACAAGTTTCCGAACAATACAGTGAGAAGCAGACATACTCCGAGGGCAGAGTTAAGGTTGTGCAATTATCACATGTAGGAAGTGTCATTTTCCCATTGCATCTGCTGTTTTCCAAACATTTTTGCTCTTTTAGATTACAGCAATAGCGTTTGCTTCAGGAATCTGTGTGGGAACAGTAACTCAGCAATGCTCATGGGGTCTGGTAAGCGCAGAGTCCTGGTATGCAATCGCTACCAGAACTTCATGGCAATGGTGCTTATGGGGACAACGAGAATGCTGTGTTTGGGGATGAGGTCAGTGGAGAACCTGAGAAGCACAGAAAGGCAGAAGGTGCTGAAATGTTGCCTCAAGAGGAGAGCCAGGCAAGGACTGACTCCCGTTTTCTGCCACAGCTGTTTCCCTTAGCTCCCCATTGCTGCATTAAAGCAGAGCGACAGCCACCACAGGCACAGAGTAAGTTATTGTGGAAACACCAAGGAGCTACGGCTCATTTTTAGAAAGCAACTTATCTCCTTGAAAAAGTTTCAGGGTTGCTGTTTTCACAGCGAAAGTTGTTTTCTTTCCAAAAACCTACTACATCCTTTGTTATCAATTCCCCTGGAAACCTTCCTTCCTCAGCAAATAAAGTTTTCAAAGTTATGTGTTAAAAGCTTGGCAACCCAAGTATAGCATGACTTCATTCAGTCACGTACGTGCAATAGGAGATGATCATTCCCAGTCTGTTAAACACCCTTCAAGCCACAGCTGAGTGTCTCTGCCCTCATGGACAGTTTCTGGAGGAGCACCGTGACCGCTGGTGGGGTCACACGTTGTTCCAGCCAGAGCTTTTGGGATGCTGCAGCCTGCAGGCACCACTTCCCTGTTGACCCGCCCTAGACACCAATGCACCAAGACAAGAACCATTGGCAGGAATCAGGGCTGAAAATACAGTCAAACTAAATGACAAGTGTCTTGGTGGGTTATTTCCTTCACACCATGGTGTGTTCACACCATAACTCATGTGTTAGCACAGTGAGTTATCCTGCAGGCCTCAAAATCCATCGGGGTGGCACAGGCAGTAGACTCCGCTGAGGATCTGGGGATTTTTAATGGAGTCTGGGATCTCATGTGCTCCTAAGGCAGACTTAGGCAAGTCATTCAGCACTTCTTCTCATTAACTCCAGCAGTCTGGATTTGAAAAGTGAAAGGAGTAAATTTCTAGGCTTGCACATGAATCTGTGGCACGAGTTTTCAAACCAAACTCATTCCAGCTAGATGTTTTGGACTCCACGGTGCTGTTCAGCTGGTGGTAAATCTACCTGAAGGAATTCCCACCCTTGCCTACAAAAGATGCCGCTTTCTCATCGATGCGAACTGTGTGCAACTGCTTGCTTGAGAGAACTCTCAAATGCAAGAGGATGCTGTTAACCCACTTCTTTCCACTTCTCCCATTCCCCCACCACATGTATTTTACTGACAAAAAACTTGTCAAGAGACAAGACACTGCTTGCAGAGACTTCCAGGGCATGACAAGAGACCTGGCAGCAGGGCAGACACGGCACAGGGCAGGCATGCTCACAGCAGCTGGGAGAGCAGGCTGCTCTCTTGACTTTTGTCTTGTCTTGCTGCTCCCAAACCTCTCAGGCCAACCAGCCTGTGCTGGGGAGCTCATGCACAAATGGCTTGGCGCAGCAAAGCTTTGCCTTTGCATTAGTGCATCCTTTGCATCAAGTTACAGAGATGTTAGGGTGAGACAGACAGAGCATCCTTACCCTTTTGCACCGGCTCAGCATCCCCATCCCTCTCACCCGACCATCCCTCACACCAGCAGCATCACAGCTGCTCCTGCTTCTTTGCTTCAGCTTGAAAACACATAACAGTCCAAACCCACGGTCTGTACCCTCCACAGAGCAGCTGGCCAGGGATGCTCAGAGGCACACCCTGAACTAAGCACCCTGTTAGCAGCCTGTTCGGTGCAGTAAGATCTCCAAAACCTGGGGTGCTGAAAGCACGGGGATAATTCCATGCACCTAGACCGTCGGTATAAACGAATGTAAAAATAAGCCGGGACGCTACGCATGCAGCCAAAGTCAGTATTTGTGCATAGGGTTCAATGCCAAATATAAATATTAACTTGAGCTTCTCAGCCCCATTGGTCACTGTGGTAAATACACATTTTTGTAATTTTGCATCAATGTGCGTAACTTCTCAGAAGTGACTGCTGCCCTGAACAGCCCAAAGTCTAACCACTAGTAAATTACTTTTCTGTGGATTTAATAAGGAATTTGTTACACAGGAGTTGGAATCAGGCTCAGGACACAGGTCTCTCTATTAGTTCAGCCACAGCTTTAAAAGGATCAGAAGTGATGATGATGCTCTCTGGGGCAGGAAAGTTGTGTATCACCACACGATTAGCACCTTTTCATAGAAGTGGGTGGAAAGGGAAATTAGCAACTGAGGGTAGAAATGGTGAACCAGCTACACTAGAGCACCTTAACAGTCAGCATTCATTTCACTGTCTCCTGCTGAAGGGGATTAAATGTGTTTGGCCTCCCCAGATTTTCAGGATGAAGAGAAGATACAAAGGGGTGGGAGAAAAAGAGGCTGTGTGAAGGCCGGCAGACTTCACACAAAGCAGCATGTTTGCCATGTCATAAAAGCACCCTTGGCAAGGGAAGCAGGAGGAAATACTCAAAAGCCTGGAAGCCTTCACCACAAAACAAAATACCAAACCAGAAAGCATGCGTTGGCCAGACACTGGTGGCCAGCTAACCACACTCTCTCTTGCTTTCAAAGCACAGCATTAACTGCCGTCGGCTTCAGGTGCCGATGCCAGCGAGAAGTCAGGAGGAAACTGCTCTTGGAAGTCGCACTTAGCACTTGACAGCACCTTTGAAAAGATGGCCCAAGCCGAGTTCGTAAGCTTTTGGGGAAATGCATTGTGTTAGGGATTGTGTAAACGCAGAACAGGATGATGGATGGCCCTGGTGCACCACAGAGATTTATGCATGCTCCAGCAAAACATACTGAATTAACAAGCCTCTCAGATTAGTACAGGGACACTAAGAGACTTTGCTGATAATTGTGGGAGAGAAACAAATGGTAAGGAAGAGTTACTACACAGCGTTCCATTTTCCAGACTTCAGTAAAGACTCAGATGCATGGTCAGATGGGGTGTTTTTAGCTGTGCTGGGAGCCCAGTCGTGGCAAAGCAGGCAAGGGATGGAGCAAGGAGAGCCATGGGGCTGAAGGAAGATTGTTGGCAGAGCTCCTCAAAAAAATGCCTGGAGATGAACATTACTTGATATTTTCCTTCATGACGCATTAGGAAAAGGGGGGTGATTGTGCTCATAACCTGAAGATGAGAAGCAGAATGTCATGTTGGAAGAGGAGAAGTTTGAGAGAGAGAGAGAGGGAGGGCAAAATGGAAATGGGATGAAATACAGTGTTACTGACTTAGGCAGCTGGGCGTTTGTACTAAAACTTTCTGACTTAGAGCAGAAGCTCGTTGATATGGCACACAGGAGGGAGAAGACCTGTGTCAGGCGTTTCTGTGCCACCGGTGTGACTTAGCTCCTGAAAAGGGCAATGTCAAGCAGAGGGTATCAGAAGAAGTACCAATGAACAGAGACAGGGAAGCATATAATGGCACTGTCTGGTGCACAGGCAAGATCTTGTTGGAATTACCATTCTCCAGATGAAGAAAAAAATGCATTCAAGCTGGGACAAGCATGGAGAAGAGTTTCTAGGATGGCCAGAGGAATGGCAAGCCTGTTCTGTGACAGAAGTTTCTATAGATTCAACTTGTTCAGCCTAGGGAAACAAAGGCTGGGAGGAGATACGACCACTCTTTAAAATACAGCGGGGAAGGAAGCAGCACATGCAGCGGTAAAAGAGCTAGTAGACAAGAATGAAGAGCACAACTGATCTATGCTGGACATGTAGGCTGGAAACTAGACATCTGATTCTAACCTTCAGAGGAACAAGGAACAGAAACATCTTTGCAATGGGAGGAGCAAAGGCACTCAATGTAAAGATGAATCTTGATCGCTTACAGAAGGAATCATGGAGTGGAGCAGCTCACGCAGTCCCTCCTGCCCCTGTGATCCTGCTGAGGTCAGACCCTACTGCTGTCATCGGAGCCCTGACTCTCCCTCCTCACCCACCCACACTAAACAATCTTATCTGTCTTGTTTCCAGCCAACAGATTTCAGTAGATGCTCCCTCAAGGGAAAGGGAGAAGAAAACTCTTCATCCAGCTTTTGTGCCTAGAGATGGATTTCTCAAGCACCCAGGGATTTCCGACTTGCTTCTAAATTTTCCTCCTGGAAAACTTAAAACTTCCTCTATTCAGTAAAATAAGGGCATTTTTAAAGTTTTCTTTCTTTCTTTTTCTTTTTTTCTTTTTTTTTTTTTTTTAATATAATCTATTTATAGACAGTCTTTCATGGTTTCTTTGGAAAATTGTTTTAGAACTGAATTACCAAGTGATCAAATGCTGACTATCAGGAACTTCAAACAGCAAGCCAAAAAACTTTCTATCAGAAACAGCCTGCTGAAGAACAACGAAGTAGAAAAAGGATCTGAAAGATGAGGAGCAATATGCAAGCAGCAGCCAGTGCCAAGAATCTCCAGGGTCTGCAAACCCTTAAAATGCCAGACAAACAGGAGTAGAAAACTGCCTGAAAAGGTAGAGAGGCATAAAAAACTCTGCTTGCAACAGCGTTAAATATAAAACTCGGCTGAGTAAAAAAGAAAGCCAACAAAAACTAGAGGCTCTAGCTAAGCATCCTGCGTGCTGTATTCTACAGATAGCAAAGGCTGTGCAATTTAAATCTGTAATCCCTTCCCAAGCAAAGAGGCTTTTGCAGTAGCGCAATCTGGATGTCACCAGCATATGAATAGGCATCTTGGGAGTGCTCTGGAGAGCAGAGGTCAAAGTTTAGTGATGTATGTAGTTGTCTCCCTAATGGGTCTTATTGATTATTATCCATAGAAACAAGCAACATCTCCAAATCTGCCTCCCCTTTTATGCTAGATGCTGGCAACCAAGAAAAAGTACCTTGATCTTTTTACTCCACACAGTTTGTAGAACATTGAAGCATGCGACAAGGAAAGACACTAAGTTGCTGCACAGACTAATGAAACTTGGCAAGTGGAAAATGGTAAATAGATCTGTGTAACATCTGTGTAGCAATGGTACATGGGAGCACAGTGTCAAAAAATAATATGTAACAAAATAAAAAAAATATAATTTGGGATAACAAGAGGTGGGAAAAAAGGAAGTCAACATTGCAATTCAATCACCTAAGTAAATTACATGTTGTGGAAGGGGCTGAAAAGCCCCATTACAGATAAAGCCAAATTCACGTTTGTCCAACCGCAGGTATTCCAGCAAGGCATCTTAAATATTGCAGTGCAATTGTCATATCTGTGATACAAAATGGTGGTAATAGGTTGGCATCTTCACAGCACAAGCACAATTCTGGTTTGGCAACTTCAACGGGAGAGCAAAAATAAAAAGAGCATCAGAAGGACTGAACCAGAAGTACCAATACTATGTTTTCCTATTCTAGTGACCACTGCTGTGGCAGCCAGCCAGCATGGCCATGTGAGCAGAGCCACCTCAGGCAGGGCACTGGGAACCCCCTCAGATGGAGACTAAGCTGATAAGCAAGGATAAGGGTGATTATCAGACTTCTTAAAACTTCCTGAGTTTGCAAGATAGAGCCAGAGAAAGCAGGCTCACTCTCAAGTCATTGGTACTTCCACTTTTGGCTGCTGCTAGAAACTGGAAGTAGAAGAAAAAAACCAATCCAACCCTGTCTACAGTATTTCAGAATCTCAGAAGATGTCCCATTTGGGTTCAGGGTTAGGAACCGTCTGAGGCAGCAGGGAGGTCCTGGCTTTCTCTGGAGATGTTTGCCCACCTCCATATGGAGACACAAGGCCATTAAGGCTGGCCCTACTGCTGCGCTGCCTGAGAACCGGCTGTCTGCTCTGTCCATCCTCATCTTCACCTATCTCACAGCTTGCAGGCTGAAAAGGGGCAGAGGAGGTTGGCTGTGCTGCTGGGCTCCCCTGGTCAGCCAGGGACCCAACGCTGGTCAGCAGCAGCCCTTTCCCACTGGTACCAGACACCAGTTCCTGGGCTGTTCTGCACATACACATACCTTGGCACAGAGAAATATGAGATGTGGAAGAGGCTCCCTGCAAGAGCTCCATGCACACACTCCTGCCACCTCATAGCGAGACCTCCGTGCAGGGCAGGGATGAAGCAAGGCTTGCTGCCCAGCAGAGGACCACGTAGATGACTCCTGCTCTTGGCTCCATGGCATGTGCAGCTTGCTAGCAGAGGTTATATAAACCTAGTTATCTACCCGCACATTCTCATATTGAAGACCCATTAGAAAAAGATGGGTCTGCACACCTGAAAAAGAAGACAAGCATGTGAGTATGAAGCAGAGTGTAGACTGTGTCATTGATAGTGAGGCCATAGCACAAACCAGACCAGCAGTAACTGCATTTACTCCAGTGGAATTGTAACAACACGATCCCAGACCCTGCCAGGAATGTTTTTGTTCAATACACATCTAAGTCATAAAACAGCAACAAGCCTACCACACACTCAATTTTCTTACAGGTACAGCAAATCTGGGTTGCTCCGGGCATTTGAAGGGACCAGCTCCAGGCAATCAGAGATGCTGTGCTCTGTGCAGCTGGCATTAGGATCACTGGCATCTGGTAGGAGTGCAGCTACTCAGGACTCACCGAAACAACAACAAAAAAGCCTCTTTTCTCATACAGCTGAATTCCCTTCCTCCCATTCCCTTAACAGATGTCAGAAAAAAGCATGAATGGTGCAGCTCTGTGCTTGACTCACAGCTTTCACACTTGCTGCAGAGCTGGCCTGCTGCTTCTGAACACAGGAAGGCGTTGCTTTTTGGAAAGAAAAAAAGAGAGAAAGAGAAAAAAAATGCCTTAAACACTTAATAGTAAACTCCTTCAAAAGAAAACTTGCTTCAAGCCAGAAAACATTTGCCAAGTTTCAACTCAATGTGAATTTTCATGATGCTGTAATAAACACCTCAATATGGGGGTTTCAAAATGAGAATGCTGAGACAACTTTGCTCCAAGCAGTTCAAAAACTTATATATATAATATATAACTTTAAAAAAAAAAAAAAAGAAAAAAAGAAAAAAAGAAAAATCAAAATACCCCAAGGAGACATTTTACGGTGTTTCAGTTATATAGAGATATTTATAAAACCCTAAAATACAGAGAAAGCAAAATGAAAAGCCATGGATTCATCTGTTGCCCATCATCCCCGTTGTGCAGGAGGATGTAGGCAGGAGCAGGACTCTCTCCCCAGAACCAGATCACAGGTCTGGATGCTATTGCAGCAGATTAACCTGGGAGTACCATAGGAAAGAAGCATTTCCAGGAGAGAGAAGTGGTCTACTGCAGAAATGCTCTTGCAGAACCTACCTGGCCAATTTGCCTCATCTAGACTCCAGCCAGGGTTCCTGTGCTCTCTGCGACACAAGGTGCTGATTTCTGAGCTCACTGCCTCCTTCCCTGAGCATCACACCAAGTGGTGCCTGCCATGGCTGTAGGCATCGGAGGAGCTCCAGTGAGGTTCTCCAGCAATGGATAACAATGGCATGAGCCATCAAACATTCCTAGGACTGGAAGAGTCTAAAGTTTTGACTGCTCAGATGTTGAATAGCTTTTCCTGTGCTTAGGCTGATGCATAAGATGAGATCCCAAGAAAGCAGAGCTCTGAATGCTAAGCGTGAGCACACCTATCTTTCCTCAGGGCCAAGTCTGGCTGCCTGTTTTGCAGACAGCTGCCAATTTGTTTTGGAACATACAAAAATGCCCTTCAATCCAATTTAGGCATTAAGGGGAAAAAAACCCCGCAAGTGCCGTATGGTAGCTTTGCAGCCCCAAAGGCATCTGCAGCTCTGGAGGGGACAGCAGTGCTGCCGTCACCAGTTCAAAACTAGTGTCGTTGTGCTGCCAGCTACAGCATCCCTGCAGAGACGAGCAGTGGGACTCTGCTGCCAGGGGAACCGACAGCCTAAGGCTGGTTTTAATTCTGGCCAGCTCCCTCATGCCATCGCACAAGGATGGATTGGGAAAGCTGCAATGAAAGAAGACGATGTGTTTCTGCAGGGGAAGAGACCACGTTTGGGACTGCAGCCATGAGTTAGCTAAACTTGTCCAAATAGGGGGGGAAAAGAAAGCTACTTATATTGTTTCCCCAGCCTCGGAGCAACATGTTTCCCCAGGATCAATTCATAACAGGTTGCTGTGTTCAGAGCTAAAATTAATCTTACACCAGGAGAATGAATTAAAAAAATAAAGGGCTTCCTGCATTCACTGCTAAAAATTTAATCTTCTGCTGAGAGCTTCCTTTTCTACTTTCCAGTTGGCCACCTTGCTTTCATTCAGGGAAAGCCTCAGTAAAAATGTAAAACCATTTCCAGGTGGTTTTGGTTAAAGCAAACAAAGAGCCATGAATTGTGTCAGAGCCTGGTTTCAGGCATGGCAGAAGGTGGAGGGTTAGCCAGAAAGAGAGAACCCGCCGCTGCAGAGATACAGCCACTGGCCTAATTAGGTGGAATAGCTATTAGCAATTCCACCTAATTAGATAATTAGATTAATTATCTAATTAACTGAGATTGTTGTTAGACAAAGGCAGGTAGAGCTTCAGAGGTGATAAGGAAGATATCAGGGCAAGGTTACTCTGTGATTTATATTGATTTCTTTAACAGTTCAAGAACTCCCCTGGTTCCCACATTTATTTACCCTAGTCTCACTCCTCCAGGGCTTGTTTTAAAGTGATTAAAGCAGGGAGGGGAGGGGGGGGGGAAGGGGAGCTTTTTTAAAAAAAAAAAATAGAGAAAAGGAAAAAAAGGGAAAATTTCACTGCAAGTTCCCTCCACGCTACAGAAAACTCAGGACTCAGTGGAGAGGAAGAAACCAGACTGGGCAGGGGAATGCCCTGCAGGCAAGGACTGCCCGTATCCTCCCATTTCTTGTGCTTGGATTTTGCTGTGCATCTTCCCCGCAGACCTTTTCGGCTACCCAATTTGATTATCTTCGGTGAGAGAGAGGACGTGTGAACTAACAACGCACCAACACCAAATGGTAGCTGTGATACCAGCAGATTTTTCTCCATCGCCTGTTCTTTGCTTGCAGTGCTGGTGGGAACCACAAGCCAATTAAGAAGTCCTCGTTGCGGTAGACGTGGCGTAAAAGTAGCATTAGAGCATTCTGCCCCAGAGACCCAGCAGTCCTAAATACCCAAGGGCTAGCGCAAGGCAGGTTTGCAAGTTTAATAAGCTAAGTCCTCCTCACTCAGGCGTGAAGCTAATATTATGCCAGGCAGGCCCGGGTGGAGGAGGCACAGCCGGAGCCTCTGGCTTCCACAATTTCAGCCACCTGCTTTGAATTTCACCGCGACAAAGTCAGGCTCACAGTGGAGCCCAGATTTCAGGAGGTGCAGGGGGTGCGCAACCAGATCGACACTGTCTTTCCCATCCTACATCTATTGTTAGATGCATCAAGGAATTTGACCCACTTTGGCAGTTTCTGGTGGTTTTTCACATTCCATTTGTCCTTTCTGACTAACGTTTTGCACTCGTGTGTCACAGTCCTGGCTCTGCTCCCTGTTGTGGATGCTCAGATTGCCAGAAAAAGATCCAGCTGCTGTATCCCACTGTGTTTAGTGCTTCTAAGCTCTAAGCAGATCCAGGATGCTACCTACACTGGGGTTTGAGGCATCCTTTCCATATGCCAGCTCCACCTAGCATCCTCCCTTCTCGCCAATCTTCCCTCCTCCAGACAGACGGTTGAATTTGGACCGTACAGGCTTTGCATGCTCACTCACACTGAACACACAAGCTCTGCAGACTATAACACAATTTTTGCAGAGGCCCGTAACAAGTGCAGTCCCAGACAGGCTCTTCCCTGAGTTTCGGAGGTGGTGAGTAGGATGTCCTCAGCACAGGGCTTGCTCAGAATCATAGACTTACAGAATCATTTAGGTTGGGAAAGACTTTCAAGATCATCAAGTCCAACCATTAAACCCAGGACTGCCGGGTCCACCACTGGTGTCTTTTGTTCACCTTGCTATAGGACTCCTCACAAATCAGCCATATGGCAGAAGAAAATATTTTACACACCTTGTCAAGAGCTCAAAAGGTGTTTTATGGTTTATCTTCTCTAGCTTTGGTTGTCCCACAGCTAAACCAGCCCCTTGCTGCTACAGAGGCCTCACCATCACTTCCCCTAACTTCTCCTGTGCACCTCTGAGGTTTCTCTTTCATACGCCCTCATAACACTCGACTTCTTTGTTCAGCCTTAATACCTGTGTATAATAATAGCTTAATAACTTTATAATAGCTTCAGCCTGTCTCCTGGGAGGTACAGAAATAAACCTGTCTTTCCTAGTTGCAGAGACTACGTTAACAGTCTCCTTATTGGTCAAACCCAAATTATTAAAATTCTTAGCACTCATTGCCCCTGCTCCAGTGAGTGTGCCTTGGCATCCTTTTCAGCAAAATGCTCCACCCAGGCCTTAGCAGCATCCTGTGGAAGAGCTGCGGAGTGTAAATGTCACGCTAGTGCCTCAGGTACCAGGGCAGGCTGTGCCCTGCCAGCTGTGGGGTATCAGGCTCCCACTTTCCTGCCTGCACCCCCCATGCCCCAGAGGCTTCAGCCACGATCTCAGGCAGAACTTGCTCTTTCCTAACAAAACATTTATGTCTCCATGGGAGCTAAAGGGTTGCAAGCGCAGACCAGGCACACCGCTGCAAGCAGCCATCCATCTGTTAAGAGTATTGGAGCAAGTGACTTTCAAAGCCAACAGACACTTTTTTCACAGAGTTTTTCCACTGTAGAGAATATCACAAAAACTTCTATTTTGTTGTGTCATAACACTGGTAACTAAGAGAGATTTTTATCACTTTCAACAAACTCTGAAACACATCCAAGGCCTCAAGGAGGGAGCTCTCTTTGACCAGCCACAGGACGTGCTGCCTGGGGAGGGGAAGACCAGTCCCCAACAACCCTGAGAGTAGCCTCGCCTTTGGAAAAACTTCCCCCAATGATTTTGGCCTCCTTGGAAACCTGTCACCAGTGCACTGAAGCTGTCCCCCATTAGCCAGTAGGACAGAGGGAGACCACAGGCTGAGAGGAATAAATTTAAATCATGCCCAGCAGCAGACTTTTAATCCCTATCACAAAATCTGGCTGCTCTGCTACTGTTTGCATCTGGTTCAACAAGTTTGCAGGAATCAGACTGCAAGAAAGCAGGCGACTTAGCTTAAAAGCTAAAGGCTGAACATCCGCAGAATCTAGCGGCCTTAATGTGCTGATCACATTCAGTGCCGAAGGGCCCAGGTGGGCAGTTATTTCATTTTCAGGGCTTGGAAATCAAGCAGCGCATCTCACTGCAGCCCCAGAGTTCAAACCCCAGAGGACAGTAAATCAGGGAACAGCACACAGGCAGTGCATTGACACTCCTCAGCATAAATATCAATTTTCACACTCTGGTCAGGTTCTGTAAGTGTGGGGAATTGGTGTGGCAACGGGATTTTAACAAGGTCTGCTTGCGATTAGTCCCTTTCTAGGCAGTTCCTTTAAATGACTCAATTCCTTACAATCATCTAGTAATTATGAGACTAAAGAAAACTGTAAGGGACCACAACGAACACACGCATGAAAATATCCAAAGCTGGAAAATAAAGGTACTTGCTGGGAATTATTGAAACAGCACAAAACCACAGAACTTACCTGAAATGGAAGGTGTATTGGAATGGGTAAGAAATCTCATATTGCAATTAATGCTTTACAGGACACTACAGCAAGATAGAGCATATCTATGAAAGAGCGCTGCAATACCAGAGCAAAATCCAGAGCCAAGCCTGAGTGCCATGGTACAGCTTGTGCTGGGCTCCTCCCTGCCATGCTGCTTTTTGGAGGGGGGAACCCATCCCGGGCTGGGGGAGGTAGGAAACAGCAGCAGCCCCAACAGGGTGAGATAAAGCAGAAGTCTGTAATAATAATAATAATAATAATAATTTAAAAAAAAAAAACCCTGAAATTTGTCACTCAAGTTCCTGCTCTTACATCATCCATTCTCTTGTTTTTAACCCTGCGGCAGAGAAGATTCCCTGCCCAGAAGGCAGCCCAGCCACTGCCAGAGTACGCTGGGAAAAGGGAGTGAGGGTTTGCTTTGCAGGGGAAGCAAACGACTTCCTCCAGCAGATCTCCATCGCTCTTTATCTGCCCGCAGCTGCTCGCAATCTGGCCCCGCAGATAAGGAAGGCAGTACTCCCCATCCTTCCCGTTCCTCCAGCCGGTGAGGTCTGGCAGCTCGGTGTTTTCTGGAGCTGCGGACAGCAGCACCATACAGCAGATGAGCACGTGGCCAAATCCCACAGCTTTGGCTGGGAGCTGCCATGGTGTGGCAGCTGGCCACAGGGAGAGCAGGCACACAGGCTCAGCACGCATCTGCTCTGACCCTGCAGCTCTCCCCACGCTTCAGGAGGCTGGTCTGCATCCGTCCTAGATCCATCCCTCCTCTCCATCCTTTTTGCCACCCCCTCCCCAGCTGTAGCAGTAACTCAGTGCCTTCCTTTCTTCCAGCTTAGCGGTATGGCTGTCAAGTGCATCCACTGTAAAAGGGCCAAATTCATCCCAGGTGTCCACACAGAGGCTTAACTGGAGGGACACTTGGGATGGATTTAGCCCATTACACAGCGTGTTAATCATATTACTGCAGAAACCTGACACAGCTCCCAAAGCACAAGCTGACGAATCCTCCTGGAGCCCGACGGGCCTTGGAGCCTCGTTCCAGCATGCCAGAGGTTCTTTTATTCATTAATCATATTTGCTTAATAATCTTGTATCTCTCCAGCGGAGGGAACTGCCAGGCTTGCATAAGGTAATTGTGGGATGGCTCTTCTGAAGAGCTGGAGGTACTGGCATTTTCAGCCGTGCATGTGGCACGGCTCCGTGGTAATTTCCTTTCCCATCCTCAGCTGCAAGGGCACAGGGAAGGATGCGAAGCCCTGCGGATAATACATACCCTTCTGACAGTGATTCTCCCTCAATCTGGCAGCAAAGTTTATGACAGTGGATTTATGATGTTCTGGGTCTGAGCTGCCTCTTGACTGACAAGCCCACGTGCAGCAGCAGCATGTTTAGTGCAGGTAATTACTGATGTCAAGGAAAAAATTGCAGAGAAGATCCTGTACGCAGCCTGTTAATTGTACCTGTTCCTCTCGCTAAAAGTTTTGATAGGTGTAATCCATCAAATACGCTTTATGCAACTTTGCAGTGGTTGACTAAAGGCCAGTTTTATTGCTTTAGAAATCAATGGGTGCAGCACTGCTGGAAGCAGAAGATCCTGTTGGTGTTTCCCATCTCCTGTATCAGCACCTAGTGTGCGAGAGGAAGGTGCTGATTCCAGAGCCTGCTTCTCTCTGCCGCTCACTTGCTCTGTGCGATGTCTATGGTCACTGTCCCAGGAGTACTTTTTGCTCTTGTAGTCTATTAAAGCCTCTGAGATTATCACTCGTGTTGTTACAGCATGGGGTCTTACTTTGTAGCTGAGGTTCAGGAACTTCCCTTTGATTAAGCTTGTTGAGAATCAAGCTTTTTAAATACCCTGTGATTACATCACTGAAAATCTGTAACTGGCACATTTTCCAAATACTCTGCTGTTTGTGTGATGTTCATCAATCAGCCCAGGGTTCTCCATCCCCCAGGACACCCATTTCCATACAACACCGCCTGGGTGTCAGTCCCAGAGCCAGGCAGAGTGACACCCTGCTACAATCCCCAGTGTATTTTTTCCCCACTACTGATCAAGGAAGGGATTCCCAGCCGGCAACTACTGTGGCCAGGGCAAGGAAGAAGTGGTGTATTTGGTTGCTCATTGCCATTCAGTATGGTCCATAGTCTACAATTCGGTCTCAGCCCAGCAGATGATGTGCCGTTTCGTGAAGGGCCAGGGGGCTCAGAGGGGCCGGGCAGCGCCTGCGGGGATGCAGGGAGCGTCTGGCAGCTGCTGTTTCCTCTCTTCCTCCTCCCAGGAGAGGAGCAGTTTCGCATCAGCAGCCTCATGGATGCAGTTAAACTGCAGCGTGGGCCAGTTTTAAATCAACCCCAGATGGGCCATCTCCTCCTTCCAGGGGGTCGTAGATCCTCTTCAAGTCCCAGTGACCTCAGAAGGCACTGGGTGAGGCCCCTCAGACTGGCAAGATGCAGCCTTCACCTGGCGTTCTGTGTGCTGCGAGCACTGCAAGCTACTTGTTAATCCTCACGAGATGGACGATGAACTGCATTCATTTCCAGTTTACAGGCGGAAAACAGAGAGAGGATAAGCACCCGGGGATGCTCGGGGAGCACATGTGAGGGGTGCTGCACAGGGCGCAGCGAAACAGTCCTCTGCTCCTTCTCTTTGGCTCATCCCACCGGAGCAGCGCATCCCGCTCCGACACAAAGCAGAATTGCCGCTGATGGAGTACAACGGGAGTGTCAATGGTCTTCCCATTATTGGCACATGGACACCAGGGAAAGCATCTGTGTCTGGAGCTGTGTCACCCTTCTTTCTGAAATGCACTACCCCAATACCTGTTCTGGAAATAGAAAATCAGGGACCTGCTGGCACATATGGATGGAGGGGAAGAACTTAGGAAATTCAATTAAAAAGCTTTTAAAAAGCAAAGGGAAAGCAGACACCCTCCCAAGACAAGGAGAGTAAAAAGTGCCTTGGCTACTGGGAACAGCTATAAATACAGGCAGGCTGGTTCTGGTGGAGTCATGATATTGTTTAATAACATTGCCGGAAGGCTAATTGCAGAGTTTAAAAGGAAACTTAAGAAGTAGTAACTATGAAAATGTTAGTTCTGAAGTTACAGGATTATAAGAAAGCAAACTAGTCTATGTTGTATGTTAATGGCTGAATCAACATATTAGAGCAATAATCTGCACATAGTCTAGCTGTATAAACCTGCTTAATATTTCAGCAGCAAGATATTTTTGCTTTGGTTCTCACAGAGAAAAATACACTCATTTATTTCCCTGAAATACTATATTATGATGGATGCAACTGCCAAGCTATAGCTAATGGATGTAACATGATGGAAAACATCATTATTTAGGTGGGGGAAATTGTTCTTTTAGGAATCCAGTGTCTGTAGCAAACTTGCACTCCTTGAACCTCAATTCCACAACACATTTCAGATGTGGATTTTAAGTGACTGTTTCTAATTAGTGTATCACAGAACCCTGTCAAGATACCTTTTGGTGAATGGCAATAACGTGTGCACAGGATTTTAAATCGCACCTAGAGACTGGCTGTGGAACTTGATGCCTGACAAAGCAGGAAGAAGACAAATGCGGTGACCAGCCCCAGTGCTTGTGGGTGCTGCTTGTCCTGTGGCACTCGTCCCCCTGTGCCCTTTTGCAGTGAAGGCACCTGGGGAGACAGTGCAGCTGGCAGCACAGATCAGGCTGGGATCACTACATCTGCGAGAAGCTGCTCCCAAGGGCTGTGCTTCTCCCAAGGGCTGTGCATCTCCCGTCTGCCGCAGCACGGGTACCCAAGGGCCACGCTGCGGGGTGAGGTGCCTGGCACCGCTAAGAGATGTTCCCAGGTGCACGGGGAAATTGTAAGCTCCCTAGTGACACATGGCACAGGAGGAGGAGGGCTTTCTGTGCTATTTCCCTTAAGAAAACGAAAAGCAGCGATCAAGGCATGTAAGCGCTGCGTACAGCAGTGTGTCCAAGCAGCCCAGCTGTAACAGAGAAAATTCATTCTTGGTTGGGGATTTCCCTTGCTACCCAGACTGATGGAGCTGGCCTGGTGTAATGCCTGCGGGGAGCTGCTCTGCCCACTGGGGCTCAGGAACCAGTCTGTGCTGAGCTTCCTTTGGCCGTTTATTCATGGTCCAGCACTGACTCCCTGTAATGCCCCATCACACCGCGCAGCCCTAGTGACACAGGCCAGAGCCCAGCACCAACACACCCCAGTCCAAACACACTTACTTGAAGCTTACACAGCACTTCCTTGCAGCAGAGAAAACCCCTCTCTGCTCCCCCAGCGAGGGCACAAGTATAAACATTTGCAGCTGGCTCCCATCAGCCGCACAGGGGTGTGTGCTTCAGGTGTTTGATAAATGTTCCTTGCTTTCTATGAACGCTTCTGCTGTGTATCAAAAGAGGCATTAAACCTGCCTCTCCAGCCTTAGCAGGGGCACTCCTGACAGCTTCGGTTGTGCTAGAATAACACGCTTTGCTACTTCAGTGCTCACTTCTGCTCCTGGAGGTGTACAAGCAACTCCCCTTGAATCCGGTCTTTTCAGGGGATGGGTTTCCAAGCACTTTGCCAGTGCCTTAGCCAGTTTTGAGAGGTGCACAGCATCCAAAGGCTGGGTGCTTTGGCATGCTGCCAAATCATCCCTGCACTCACACAGGAGGAAAACTCCAGATGTAGTTATGTGGGCTGAGCCCTTCTGGTCACCCAGGCTTGGCTGGCATCAGTGACCACCACTCTAGGGCACTAGCAACACTCTATCTCATTAGCTGATTGGGAAATTAATGATAATCAACTTGTACAAAATCTCCATCTCTGGCAGTTGTGTGACTGTCACTGTCATGTATAGAGTCCTCTTGCTTCTCCAAATTGCCCCAGAAAGCCTGGTCCGTGCATAGCCTCAATGACCACCATGCAGAGGAAATGAAGCAGCAAATCATTATTATTTTAGAATCCCAATTCTTAGCTCACTATCACTATTTCTAGCACCCACTGTATGTTTTTAAGCTCCTTGGTACAGTCCTAACCTGTTAGAGGAGTATCGATCATGCTGGATCCGACAGCCTGCGAGAGGGGAGGCTGCTGCAGCTCTGTGCCCTCAGCAGGCACACGCGGTGTGCAGTACACACATATAGAGAGATATATAGATATACACACACAGCCGGCCACGCAGATCAGATAGGCACTAGGGCATCCACACAAATGGAGCCAGCACCCATGGCCTCACCCTGTTCCCCTCTCTGGCTGAACAGGGTGGAAGTCCACTGGTGACAATAATTATATAAGATGGGTCACGGACCCCTTTGCCAGCCAGTGGCGAAGCCAGTCCCTGCGCAAGCCTTGCTGGGGAAGCTGCCATGCTGGGAGCTGGCTGAACTGGGAGGCACGGTCAGCTCGCCAGCCACCACGCTCCAGTTATCCCTCATTACAGCTGGTACCTGTTGCAGAGCCAGGCTGGAAGGGGAATTGCATTTAGCTGTTTAACGACGAGAAGCTGCTGGGAGGAGGAGAGCCATGCCATGGCCACCACCACCCATCGAGCTGGGAAAGCCACCCCAATGGCAGCGCTCCCATCCCAGCAGCTGGGAGCCACGGCCACCTCCCGTCGGTGCAGCACCCACATGGAGCCTGCAAACAGCCCTCGTGGGAGGGGGGGGTTCCTGTGCAAATGAAGGGGGACAGCACGTCTGAGCAGTCGGCAGCACACGGGTTGGGGCATTCTTCCTGCTATGCTTTTTGCCAGCTGCTGTGCATGGAGAGGGCTTTCCTGCCTGGGCTGCTGAGCAGCTGCTGCGGCGGGGTTGTGTGGCTTTCTTTTTTTTTTTCTCTGTTTCTTAGCTGGGAGCTTATTGTGCATTTCCAACAGCAACTGGGTGATCCAGGTGATAATTCAGCTGCCACTTGGCCTGGCACCGGCACAACTTGGACACGTTTCAGACACCTGGCATCACACACGGAGAGAAGGAGGCAAAAGGGATTGATACCCTCTGCCCCAAAGGCAAACAAACTGCATCGATTAACTCCAGTGGCTGCAGAGACTTGCAGAAATTATTTGGGTTTCAGCAGGTCTCACAGAGACAAACTCCTCCACGTGTTTCTCTCCTTAGGAAGGTGGTTCAGCATCCCCCTGTGCCTCCCTGCCCAAGGAGAGCTGTGGGGTGAGCCCCGTTTGCTCCATCTCTCAGGTATCTGGGGCCAAACCCTCTAGAAGCACATGTGGGGGCAAGAGGACCCAGAAACCTGCCACCCCCCACAAGATCACTCCCCAGAGGAGACAAACATGAAGTAGAAAACATTTATTTGCCACAACCTACGTATGAACAATGCAGCTACGGGGTTTGGAGGCAGGTGGGCAGAGAGAGAAGCAATCTGTGCCTGTAGCTGCCAGCACTTCAGTTCAGCTCCAAAGCAAAGCTCTGTCTGACGGGGCTGAGCGGCTGCTGGGATGCAGGCACAGCTCCCACGGCCACCGGCCGGGGCTGCAGGCTGGCTCCTGCGTTTGTGGAAACGAGTCTTGGTCTGGGGGTCTTTACACACACGTTCTCCTCCTGGGGTTCAGCCCAGGCTCAGACCTCCCTTCCACTCCACCCTCCCCTTCCCCATGGCCCTCCCAACATTTCCTGCAATTCATGACTCCAAGCTTGAGGGAAGTCAGGATTTAATACTTTAACTTGGTCACTCTGAACTGATTTCCCCTCTAAATTTTAGAGGTGCTGTTGTGTCCCTGGCATGGCTCAGTGGGACCCCCTGGCCAGGCAATGGGCAAAACTCCACAAATCCTGTCTCAGCACTTGCCTGTAAACAGGTCACAGCCCTTTGCAAAGGGGGCACTGCTCTGTAGGACAAAGCCCCGTCCTCACCAGAAACAAAGTGTGCACTGAGCCTGCCAGTGGTATGGCCACATAAAATGATGAGCAGCCCTTATAGAAAAACACCATGCAGGGAAGGCACCGCTCTCTGTGGGCGCACTCCAAAGCAGTGCTGGGCAGGAGGGCTTGGGGGAGAGGGTGGCTGCTTACTGTGGCTCCCAAAGGCCAGATCCGCACCAGTAGTGCTGCTGGCAGCCTGCTGCTGCTGCTCTTGGGAGGTCCCAGGGGCTTTCCCGCAGAGCCATTGTGCTCCGGCTGCCTTTCCTTCTCCTCACCCTTCACCACTACGCTGTTCTTCTGGCTTCCCGGCTTGATACTCAGCCAGCGAGGACATAAGCCACTGATAAAAGGAGAGAGGCTTTTATTTATTATTCAGCCATCTCCAGGGTTTTGGTGCCACAATGCATTATCCTACTTCCCATATACATTATTTATTTCCTGGTTCAACACAGGTAAAGCTAAAGCGAATGTGAAAGATGTTTGAAGTCCATACACAAAAGACTAATCCAGCCCAGCTTCCCCAAGCTGAAATCCCTTCTCTGCTCAAAACCCAGACTAAAGATGAAATCCTGCTCCTGCTGAAGTCAAAGAGAGTTTTTAATAATAGATTTCGAGGGCTCAAAGCCTTAACAGATGTCTGAAGGAGGAATGGTCCTGGATGCAGACGTCCCCTCCCAGGCAGTCCAAAGCGGGTCTGCCCAAGCACCCATCTGTTTTGGGACAGGGCTGCCCTCATCACCTCCAACACAAATGCCTGCGAGCTCTCAGACAGCAGTGACACCAGCCTCGTGAAACCAAAACGTCTTGGGAACTTGCTGCTAATCGTTTTGGTTTTTTTGTTTTGTTTTGTTTAGGGTTTTTTTTTTTGGCATTGAGCATTCAAAGGGAAGCAAATTCAGGAACCGGAGATGTTCCTGAGCCTTTGGGTCACCACCTTGCCACCATCTGCAAAGGAAACAATCAAATTTCACCTCAACCTCGGTGAATCCCAGGCTGGTGCCAGTAGCTGTCCCCGCAGGCTGCCAGCCCTGGCAGGAGGGCAGCGTGTGCCAGGCAGCTGCCGTGCTGTCACCTCCCCACGCTGGCAGCGATGGACACTGGCTCTGGGCCTTGGTGCCAAGTTTCCGTGGACTCCTCTTCTGTAGAGAACAACAGGATTTCTTTGGATAACAATGAGATTTCCTTGGATAAGCTGTGGTTCCAGGAAGGAGGGAGAGGAATTTGATCCTTCACACCTCGGTCCTGAGAGAGGAGTGAAAAAAAGATCAGCTGAGATTATTCAGGCATATAGGTTTTGATGAAAGCCGGCACTCGCCAGGAGTTACCTTGCCGAGGAAACGCTCCTTTTCTTCTCATCCCTGCTGCAAAGGATTGACAAAGTCAGACAGGGTGGGCTTGCAGCACTCAGCCTTCAGCACTGTGCTTTGCCATCCCTGGTCATACATGCAGCAGTGCTGAATGGGAGCTCCTCAGCGCAGGGACACGCTGGCTTCCCTCCTCGCCATCTCCCACCCCTTCCCGCCTGCTGTCCCACCAAGCCCTGGCACTCTGACCGATAATTAGAAGCGCAAGCACTATTGATGTGCAGTGTTTAGAGAATACTTAGCCAGCATTCCCCATCCTCCTCCTCGGAGGTAAATGAGTCCCTTACCTGGGCCTGGGGGCTTGTCCCGTGTGGCGGGAGCTCCCCAGGCAATGTCCCTGCCAGGTTGGGCTCCAGGGACCCCATCTCCCCACGCCACCTCCATGCCTCACTCTGTCCCTGCCCCCTGCCTCCTTGCTCCAGGTCTGGCTTTTCAATTCAGACTTCAGCTTTTTAATCCAGGCTTCATCTTTGCCCAGAGGCAGCAGGATTTGGGGCAATGACCCACAGCTGCTTGCACTGGGCATGAGCATCACGGGGACCCCCAAGTCCCCTCCCACTGGGGCCAGCTCAGAGGAGAGATGGCCCTTACGTGGGCAGGGTGCTGCCGGTGCCTGGCATCAGGCCAGAGTCAGCCACCAGCTCCCAAACCCCATGTCCCCCTCGATGCCTCTGTGGCTGCTCAGCCAGGGCTCGCTGAAGAAGCATGGTGGAGGATGGAGATTTGCTGGGCACCTTCATCCCCACCCTTTCCTTGCTCTGCAAGAGCAGGGTCAGGAGGGGATGCTCCCCCTGTCCCTGCCACCCGCTTCACCTGTGGCAAAGCATCTCCATGCCAAGACCAGTGGCCCTCCCTACAGCCAGTTCCAAGGGGCAAAACTCTCCTCAGATATGCAAGGTTTCCCAGCCGTGAGTGTTGATACAATGATTACCACATTTGTTATGTTAAATACCACTACTTAAACAAGCAGTGCCCTTAAGCATGGTGTTTGGGAGCCCATGTCAATATTAGCTTGTGAGCAGCAGTGAGCAGATAAGCTGGAGCAGCGAGGATGTCCTCTGCCATGTGCCGCGCAAGTAACGCCTTCGCCTTAGCTTCCAAACCTTCTTTGATCACTTCCCACAATTGTCTTGTCATCAGAAAAAGAACGTAGCTCTTCATAAATAACATTTGCTTTGATGTAACATCTCTACGTTTTCTGCTAATAAAATACCCTCAATTCAGCCCAGCCCTCAGTAAAGCCCATAAATATTGCTTTTGTCTTCTTAAGAGCATGTTTAAGTCCCTGCGATAGCAAGGGAAGGTGTGCACATGCTGCGGCACTTTGCCGAACGTGGAGAGGATTCATCACAGGCTGCAATTTAACCATGCACTTAAGTGATTTGCTGAACTCGAGCATTAAATGGGAAGCAGCGATTTCTTTTAACTGCCTATAAATACCATAACTTCTTCTCATAGCTGGAGCTATTTTTTAATGACTGGTGCTTAGCTACATTGAAGTTTAAAACCCCATGGAAAAAAAAAAAAAAGCCCTGCTTCAGCACATGGTTAACACAAAAGCAACATTTCTTGTCCATATGGAGAACATATTGGCTGAACTCAGCTATGAAGCGACCTTTATCTTTGCTCGTGAGATGAGACCAATTAAGTCAGTGGTGGCAATGCTGCCAGTGAGTTATAGCTCTCCTTCCTCAGGCAGATAAAGGTCAGGCGGGAGGCGAGCGATGCAGCACTCGCTGCACGGCGGCTGGCTCTGCTACCTGTTGCCCTGAGACAACTGCAGATGCCCACAGGCTGCTGCTTCTTGCACCTTGAGCAGAATGCTGGGGAGAGGGTCTTCAGATGCATGACAGAGAGAGATACATATGTATACACACACACCCCCCCTGGCACTGTGCATGGCAGAGCACCACACTGAGCAGCCTGAACTGAACCCTTCTGCAGTCCTGGGGGTTTCTCCCGCTGCCGCCAGCCCCGTCCCACTGTGGGACACGGCTGGGGACTGCAGGGCACACAGTGGCCTTCAAGCCATCTATCACCGCAGCTGGGTATCACGGTCAGGGCACAGGGCAGCTGCCTCCCCCAGGGGATGAATTACAGAGCAATAAACCACGCTCATCTCAGCAGGAAGGTTTTATGCTCACCATCAATCAGGAGACACAAACAGCTCCGTTCCCAGCAGGGCTGGCAGAAAGCGAGGCAGAAATGGATGCGCAGGGATGCTGGGGATTTATGGAGGGTCTTGGCCAGGGTGGGAGAGCTAGGCACCTTGGCACCCCTCGACCCCAGCACCCCTGCAGTGTAAAGCACTGCAGCACTGGGGATGCAGTAGCAACTCCCTTATTACCCATCCAGCCCCTCTTGGCACCTGGGAAGGGACCAAGCAGAGACGATGGCTGTGGCCATGCTGTCCCAGCTGTTGAGCTACCATGGGTCTTATTTAAGCTGCTCACATTTAATCTGAAAAACTGCCAACAAGCTCGGTAGTTCCCAGGCTGGGGGCTCCTGGAGCTTCTACCCATGTGCCCAACACCACCCAGTCTAAAAATTCAAATTGCGAAGTAAAAGCACAAACCTGCCCCAAGGAGCCAGGGAGGTTCCAGGCGCCGGGGCTGGGGCAGCCGGGGCAGCGGCTGGCAGCAGCCAGAGGAGTTGCAGGTGCAGTTTTGCCAGCACTTGGCTCCCTACTCGTCCATTTGATCTCTAATTGATAAAAGAGCATCATGTGAAAAAAAAAAAAAACCAAAACCAACAACCCAAAACACCTCCTTGAAGAGATTTTGGAGGAAGGGAATTGAAGATGTGCATTTGGGGCTTGCAAACCCTGCAGCGGTAGTTAGATACATAAGTGCCTTGCTGAATATGGCCCTAAACATCTGCTTTCCCATTATTTACAATTAAGAGAAAGAGTGAAATCCAAGCTAGCTCATCCAAATGACTGCATCCTAAGCACAAACACCTGGACAGGGAGAATATCTCTGACCTGATACCTGCTCTCTGGTGAATCTGCATTTTCATAACAGGCTTGTGTCACCAGCGGAGAGGAGTTGCTTTCCAAAGCATCCTGAGCAGCCCGCTGCCAGCTCTCCAGGGCAGTCAGCTACAGACCAGCCTTCTTGTCAAGACCTTAACCAAGATGACAAGGCAATAAAACTACAGACCCCAGTTCATTCTTCTAGAGAAAAGCTCAGATCTGAGCAGCAGGAAGGCTGCAAACCTGTTTTGCTGTGGCACAAAGGGGAAAACAAGCCATGGCAGTGCAGAGTCACATCTTAACCTTGAAACCCCTCGGGATGTCCTCCCTACATTTCTCTGGGCAGAAAGGCTGCCTCCCACCCGCAGGCAAGCCGCAGACCATCACCTCTCCTGCTGCAGCCCAGTCGGACATTCCAGCCATCCTCCTAGCTGGGGCATTGGCAGCACAAGTCTCCCTCATCTCGGTGGGATCCCAAGGTGCGCTATTTTTTCTGCAGGAGACACTTCAAGGACATGAATAACAAGGGCTAATGACACAACAAAGTGCCATTCATGTATTTATGTACGGTCTTTTCCCTGGCTCCAGTTAGCTTCTCTAAAGCCAGCAGTTTTAATGAGCGTTTTGTTGTTACCCTAAACTCGCAGGATCTCATATCTTTTGCTCTGCTGTGAAAGTTTTCCTTGCTGTTGTATAGATGTTTTTCCAAGCTAAAAATAGGATTATCTTTTTACCAATCAAGTCTGTCTGGGATTATGTATTCAAAGAGTGTGATATAGAGACGTGGAATAAAGGTTTAATGAATCACAAAATTGAATTCTTTAGGGGCTGGCAGCATTTTTCTGAATAAAACAACAACTTAATGTCCTACGTGTTGTACTTTACGAACTGGGACCTAAACTTATCTTGTACAAAGGAAATTACAGAGGCAATCATGGGAGGTCTTTTATTAGTATTTCTTCTCTCCCTGGCACAGAGTAGAATATGAATTGATTGTCAAAGATTTTTTAAGTGCCTTTGATTGAAGAGATGATCTCTGATAAGCTGCTGGAGGAAAATAGAAGCCAACAGCTGCTCCATTTAACATCAGTTAGCCTCCAGTTCTGGCGGTTTGCTAAATAACTATTTTACATTCATAAACACATCTCTGTGTCACAGCCACACTTGCACACACCTCCCCACTTCTGCGGAGCGCTGTGCGATGCCAGCTATTCAGTGGTGCTGCAGGAGAAGTCGTGATGCTGAAAACACGCTCAGGTCCTTCCCCATCTTACCAGCCTGGACATTGGCATTTCGAAACACCCCAGCAGTTTCTGACAGTTCTATATCCATTCTTAAAGTAGGGAAGAGATCACCATTTGTGTTTCAGAGCTGAGGAGAGAAAATAAGCCATTTGTTGTCCAGGACATTGTGTCTAGCAGACAATTAAGACATAAATACTGAATCTTTGCTGTTAATAAATTTTGAGTGGGTTGCTGATCCCTGGATAACCCTGCCAAGCTTTCCCTCACGCATATTCCGTTGCAGCATATTACACCAAACCACGGCCAGACCCATTTCATAACTCTGGTAGCTGCTTGTTGCCATAAACCACCTTTGCCCAACCCCACACGCGTTGTCTTTGTTTTAACACCATCAACTGCCCATTTGCTTCCCAGGCTGCGCGATGGCTCCCAGCCCTGCAGTGCCTGGTCCCAGCGGGAGGGGACTGCCAGCTCTGTGCCCGGCTTGTGGCTGCCCAGCCTGCCAAAGTAGAACAGATGTGGGCACGGGTGGCCCTGACACTGCTGTGGGTGCCAGGGGGAGAGGCAGCCCTGGCCGAGGCTGCTCCCCATGGGGGCATCCCCCAGGCAGACCCTTTCCTGTGGCCACCTCCAGGGCACTGCAGCTATAAAATCATCTAAATGACCTCCAGTTCCTCAAACAGTGCCGCATGCACGGGTGTACACCTGCAATGCCTACCTTGGCATGCCAGAGCAGCCCTACACAAGCCCAGCCACAGGATAAAAAAACCTCTCAGACAGCGCGTCCCGGCAGGCACAGGTGACTCCGCAGCCCAGTCCCATGACATACAGCCTCCTCCCGCACAAGGTCACCCTGCAGATGTGGGAGCAGGACCGGAGCGGTGGCCACGCTCACCCCGTGCCCAGCAGCAAAGCCCGACCTGACGGAGGAATTTATGTCCCACAGCTCCCCTGCGAGCAGCGCCCCACGGCACCAAAAATGAATCCCTCAGTACGGTTTTATTACGCAGTTCAAGGTGCGGATGAAAGATGTTGTCCAACACGGCCGTGCTTTCCTCCTCCTCCCTCCCTCCTTGCAAAGGAGAGGAGGAAAATCAAGTTGCTGGCTGCCATCAGCACCTTCCCTGCCCTGGCCGCTCCCGCACCAGGCTCCGCAGCCCTCCCAGCCTGGCTAATTGGCAGCCTGCATTTGATGCTATCCTGGAAAGGCTCCGAGAAGCTCACAGGCTCTGTGTTTAGCATGAGCAAAGCCTTTTCGAAAGGAAACACTTAAAGGGTTATGCAAGAACAAAGCTAAAAGGACTTGTAATTATTCAGAATTGAGCAGGGGCTAAATTAGCCAAGCAGAGTCATTAACCGCTTCAGATCTTCACTGCAAGGCAGAGAGAGGATGCACATCTCCTCCAGCTACCCAGCCAGTCAATTTGGAGGCTTTATTTAGCCCAGGAAACCTTCAGTCTCCCAAACAAAGAGCAGCTGCAAACCAGCAGCCCAGCGGAGTGGCCACTTCAGGCCTGCTGGAGCAGAGGAGGAGCTGGTGCTGAGCAGCTCGGACTTGCTCAGAGCCGCTCTGCCCTGGCCCGGCCACAGTTTGCAGAGGGTTTCATGCCCTCTGATCCCTCTCGAAGCTGACCGACCTCTGGGACAGACGCAGCAGAGCAACAGACAAACTTCAGGGTGCAGCAGCCCTCAGAGAGACTTTATAGAATCATTTAGGTTGGAAAAGACCTTTGAGATCATCAAGTTTACCAGCTTCAAACTTTGCCGGATCAAACTTTGCCTGCTGCCTCCCTCCTCCTGCCCCAGATTGCTGTGGCTTAAAGAATGAGTGGGAAGAAGTGGCGGCTTTTGTCCATCACTCTTGATGGAGCACTTGCCAAGGCAGAACTTCTTCCTTCTGCTGCAGGGCTCCTTCTGCTGGAAAAAGTCCCTTGGACTATGGTGGGGATGGAGGGAGCAGAGCAGGGTACGCAGAAGTTGTCAGCTTGGGCCTGTGCCAGAGCATCATGACCGGGCATTGCTGGGAGCATCGCTGTCGGGGAGAACCCTCCTGCCCGCGGCAGCAGCACAGGCGGGAGCCTGACCGGATCGCTGAGGGGCCTGAGCAGCAGCAGCCGAGGCAGGGATGGGCAGGGGCTCCCGGCGTGTTCAGGCTGGGCTCAGAGGCAGGGGGAGGCAGGGGTGGGGACACGACTGTCCGCTGAGGCCAGGTCTGCTCTGGCCTTGTCTTCCTAACAGACAGGGAGAGGAGCTGTATTAGTACCATGGGCAAGTGTGAGCTTGTTGGGAAACTGAAGGGGAAACTGAGGCAGCACTCGTTGCAATACAGATGGCTCTCCAGGTGCTGGAGAAGCATCGCCTGCCCAGTCATACATCCCTCTTGGTGATGGCCCTGGGGAACCTGCCCGTAGCTGGAGGCCAGCCCTGTGGCTCAGGGACGCACTGCGCCAGGGCCAGGGGTGCCAGCATGGTGGCTGTGGGACACCCTCCCCGCTCTGCTGTCTGGCAGCCCCACTGCTGGAGATCCACTCTCCTCCTGAGGTCTCTGAAACACCAATACAAACCCAGCAGAATTGGTTTCAAAATACAATTTCACCCTAATTGATATCATAAATATTAAACCAAACAAACCCTTCTGTGCCGTGCCATGCTGGGAGCGCTGCCTGCAAGATGCGCGTGCGGAAGTGCGGGCTGAATTTCTGAGCACTGTAGTTATAGCAACAGGCGCTGTCATTTAGCGGCAGCAGTTATGCAACTCTGGCCTGCACCTTGAAAAGTGCAACTTGCTGCACAGAGCCTCTGAGCAGCAACAGTGACCAAAAACCCACAGGCATGGGCGAGTGCTGCAGCTCTTGGGCACGACACGAGCCCCTTGCTGCAACACACCTGCCTTGGGCACCTGCGGAGCTCCCCAGCCATCTCTGTGCCATCACCCATGAGCACAGACCCCTAAAAAAGCAAGCCCTGTTGCCTCCTTTGCTTGCACAGCCCTCAAAGTGTTCTATCGACATTTCTGAGAAACAACACGGATGCCTGCTGCTGCCTGTGGAAGTAACCATCTCTTTGGTACCCAGCATGTGCGGGGTTAGCAAGGCACGCTGGTGCCTTTAAATGACACTTTGCTAATTTTCTCTTCTTCACAACATGCAGCTAGGCTAAAGAGCAGTTCTCCTGCCTACAACTCAGACGCCCTGCTAGAAAATCAATACTCATTTGGTGATACTCTGGCACTTGGCTCACTGCATTGCAATGCCTTGGGAGGAGCAGCTCCTATTTGCCAGCCTCCAGAGTAAGCAAAACCCAGCAAGGCTCAGACTGGCCTTGGGCAGATACTCTTGAGCCATCTAAGCAGCACAGCCTGATAAATCCATCCAAATCTTCAGGTGCCTCATTTCGTGCCCGTCCAAGGGACTGCCCCAGCCCGGCAGGTGGCAGAGAGCAGGCTGGAAAGGTTCCCCACGTCCCCCCAGCCGGGCAGTACACACCTCACTGCCGCCCGCCTGCCCATCCTAAAAGTCCTGAAAAACAGGGTGCACACCTCAGTCAGCATCACTAGACACCTGACAGGTTTATATGTCAGGTTTATATGAAACACATCGCAGCCTACACCAGCAACAGGTATTGCCAGCTGACCCCAGTGCAGAGCATAGCGTGAGTACTCTGAGCATCTGCGGCAGGAGAGCGAGCAGAGAGGTCCCCAGGGCCGGACCCAGCACACACAGACCTGGCCCAGGCTGCTCCAGAAACACTACAAGGCACAAAGGGTGGGTACCAGCTTCTCCACCTCCGCTCAGCTTCTTTACCTACAGAAACAGAGAGAACGGGAATTACAGAATTCAGTGCTAGAAACAGAATCGCTGCTTCAGAGCTGGGAACTGGCCCTGGATTTCTGAGTCGGCACCAGACCAGGCTAAAGCGATGTGTTTCTGTTCACTGGCTTGCCCAGAGAGCCAGGGATCAATGAAGGTGGGCATGCCAAGCACCGGCTACGGTTTAGAAGAATCAGGAAGTTTAAAATAGATTTGAACAACTTTGAACCACAAAACCAAAAGCTGATGGCATCTTTGTTTAATGAAGAACACAAATTGCTCTTTTCTGCGAATTAAGGAGAGCACCAGCCAGGCTGGATTTCAGCAGGTTTCAAAGGGCAGCAGACATATTATTTTTAAATGACAAATGAAATGTAATAGCCTGACCTCAGGAATACAATCGTCTGCTTTCAGTGCACTCCCGTTTCTTTAATTCTTCTCCATCAGCGCAGATATATGAACTGCCACAAATCCCTGCCACCTCCCCATCTGCGTGCATCACAGCCCAAAGCAGAGGACCTGGGCTGGGTTACAGCCTGGCCGGGAAGCAAATCCCTCCTGGAGAGCAGGAGGGGAAGGACATGACTCTTTCCCCTGGGTGCTGTCTGTGATAAGAGGAGAATTAAGACCTCCAATCTATTTCTAATGGAGAGGTTACGAGAGGGCATTTTGGAAGCAATTGAAAGGTTGGTAAAGGGGCTCGGCCAGGAAATGTATGGAGTCTCATTACCTTTTATCTTCTGAGCACATAAAGTTTGCAGAATCTGTGTTTAGGTTAGCAGGAAACCTCTGCAAGAATTATATATGCTGCCCACATGCTTATCAAGGGAGAAAGCTGTGCTCTATCAGCCAGCTGTGGGGCTCGGCGGAGATAAAGATATCCCCCTGCCCAGCAGTGACTTGGGATAAATCATCCTGTCCTCGCGCTGCCATTACGCCTAACCTCTGCTTGGCCCCTTCCAATCGTTACACAATTTAGCTGCAAGAGCCAGGATGAGGGAGCGTGGCTGGGGCTTAGTCCATAGTCCTCATGCTCTCCCCGCAGCGTGGAAAGAAGGGAGTGCTTAATGAACAGGCCCGCTATAAATGCCCTGTTCCAGGTAGCCTATGGAGACTGTGGCTTGAATACACACCCAGCTGGCCAGCAGCAAAATCAGCATTTGGATCGGTTGGTTTTTAGGCTGGATCCCAAGGCTGAAGTCTGAGAGGTGGCCGGGGACCAGACACCGGCTGGGCAATCCCCCTTTTTTCTGCTGACATCCCTCACCAGCTTCAGGGGTGTCACCATCCCTTTGTGCCTTCAACCCCTGGAAACAGCTGGCTCCACGACAGGACCTCCGACAGCCCCAGACCCTCCGTGGGATGCAGAAAACCAGCTGGGCCGAAGCTCAGGTCTGCCCTGTTGCTATTGCAAAGCGGGTTTGCTGTGGCCCAAAGTGCGTTGGCGTAGCCGCGGGGCCGGCAGCACAGCCTGTGTGGTGCAGCACGCCAGCGGGCCGGCCAGGCTGCCGGCGGAGCAGCCCAGGCTCTGCGTGGGTGACCTCACAGCCAGCACGTGGGGACCAGCACGGCCGTGGAGGCAGCACAGAAATGTCCTCAGGTGCCAGAAGTTGGTGCAAATCTTGTGTTGTGCATAAAGAGAGAGACAGCTGCTGCCTGCAGCGCTCGTATGTCCAGAGCATGGGCAGTGGACAGTACTAAGGGGACTCAGGGCTGTCACAGCCACCCAGGGAAATCTGTCCCTTCCAACTGATTCAGCAATGATTACAAGGCATGCTAGATTCAAGAAACTGCAAATGGAGCTGGCTGGCCATAGATTTATAGCCCAGGGCCTGCAATATTTGCTGTCAGCCAATGCCACCACGTCATGAAAAGTAGTGATGCATATAACCAAAATCCCAGAAGACTCATTGTTTTATGTAAGCACCATATATACACCCAGAAAATAAAACTGCGTGTGTGAAAGAGAACAAATTAAAATTCAATTTCATCTATACCAAATAAATGCTATCATCACTGGGAGGATGTTAGAGATATATTGGTATTCGCATAATTCCTTGGTGAACCTTTATGGGCCAATTGATAAAAAATATTCTCATGAGAGCAATGCACATTATTTCTAGAGCTCCAGTATTTTACCAGCGAGTCAGTGCAGAGATGTGTGATTTACACAATGAACACAGAGGGCTACCTCGACATGGGTAGCACAAGCACGAGTGCTCCGTGGGGAATCCTCTCCTGGAATCAATGCACGACGTCTCTGTTTGGCCTGCAGAGAGATGATGATCTAAGCCAGGATTTATGTGGATCTCTCCTGTTAGAAAAGTAGCAGACACTTTTAACAGTGATGTTCCCAAGCAGGACAAAATCCAGTGGAATGAAAAAAAAATATCCGTAGCACTTCTGCATCTTTTCTTACTATTGTCTTAAACACCTTCAGCAGAGCCGAGAGCAAAGCAATTTCCTCCGGCTCTCCACATGTTCGCAAAACCAAGCATGAAAATTTAAATAAAATATATTCATCTGTGTCTTCTTTCCAGATACGTGGCACCAGGTTGAATCATTGCAGAGAAACAAACCACTCTGGTAAGGCCATCCCTGTTTGCTAACTGATGTCCATCCTCACCCAGCGCAAAGGAACGGCTGGCTGGTCCCTGCCGCATGCCGGCACTGTCACAGTCGAGGCTCCTGACACCTGAGGATCTCAAAGCACTTTCCAAATAGCAGCAAAGTGCCAGCTCCTTGCCCTGAGCTGACTGTAGCTCCCCTGGAGATCAATGGCAAAGGTTTCTCCCCGGACAGAGGATGCTGTTTCAGACCCCCCATAGATCACTGGTCGGGATTTGCTTATGGAAAACAGATGGAATTTGTGCTGTTCCACATGAGAATTACATTCGGTCTTGTGGAGTTCAGGGGTACAGCTGCAGCGGCGAAGGTGCTGGCTGTGGCTGCGGAGCTCACCAGTGCTGCTGCTGCAGCCCAAAGCCGCGGGCGCTGCTGCAGCACCTCCGGCGCACAGGCTGCGTGCACCAAGCCCTCCCTACTCCTGTGCTCCCAAGGGACCAAAAACTGAAATAAAAGAAAACAAACATGGAACATCGGTTTTCTGAGCTCGCTCGCCGGGTGCAGTTTCCGATTTCATTGAATTTACAAGTCCTGTCTGTGTGGAAGAGACCTCCGTAGTTAACTAGTGGCATTTACAGAGAAAAGACCATTCAAAACCAAACATGAAGAGGCACGGCAAATTTATCCTGAAACTCGGAAATCAGGTGCTGAACTGGTAGCAGCTTTGTTGCATTTTACTACACACGTGCCTCCTGCCCCTGCTCTGCTGACTCAGGCAAGTCACGGGGCCCACCACTCCAAGGATGCTTTTCTATGTGATTCAGGGCAGCAGCAGCCGAGCTCAGGCTCTTGACCTCAGGCACAAACAGTTCCACGGGCACAACCTCTCAGCCCTGCGATGACGAAGGAGATAAGTCAGCTCTTTGTGCTCTGAAGGTTGGGGGGAGGGGGCTGTCTCAGGGAATATTTACTGGGGCTCAACCTTCACCTATTGTTTTTTTATTTATTCATGCATCTTTGCATTAACATATCACAGCTCAACCCATTTTGATTTTTTTTGCATAAATGTATAATAAAATAATCTAAGATGGTTAAAAACAAAAACCTGAGGTTTTTATTTCTTCCACCGCAAGAACAGGTAAGTATTTTCCTCAGTCAGGAGTTCCGTGGGCTGCCCGGGGAGGTTAAGACCTCATGTCTAAGCCACGCATGGCAAACGCGCTGCAGATCACCACGGTCACACTCCCATCGGTGCAGCACGGATCCTGACTGTTTGCTCCAGTGGGACAGGGGCACCCAGCCGGCGGTGCCAGGAGAAAAAGGATCAGGATGGGCCTCTAAGGATCAACCTGCTAAATGTAACAACTTCGTTACTTCTAGCTGGCACGGTACTAGACACCGTAATCAACTTTGCCATGTTTTAGCCCATTCAGCAGCTTATCTGTCCCTACTATATTATTAAAATAATAAATCTAGTATTTTATTAAAATCTAGTCCAACTAAACGTACTATTTTATTATTATTTTATTAAAATCTAACCCAACTACAGAACAAAGAAAAATCCAATAGTAACATTGAGGTCTAATTAAAGACAAAAACCTGTTGCCATCTTTCTAGATTAAAGGGTCTTCATTCTACTTCACAGATTTGTACTCATGTAAATCAGCCCATCAGGCTCTTTTAGGCATGTAAACGACTCCAAGGGAGGGATGGCCCCCCCCACCCCCGGGAGACACCCCCAGGGGATACGACCCAAGCACTGCTCCAGCAGGTTCAGGTAAACGAGTATCTGATTTTGCTGATTGCATCTTGGGCTGCACGGACTGCATCTTACTTTCTAAAAGCCGTTTCCCGTGGCTGCAGGCGACCTTACCTTTTTGCTTCATACCGGGCAGCAGGGTTTTCACCAGGAGGGTTGATCCAGCAATGATTTTTGGTATTTCTTGGATGTTTCCAACAGCAGGAAGAGTTGCTGCATCCCTCAGCCAGAGATCCCAAATTTAGCATCCTGTGGGAGGCAGCGCCGGTTATAGCTTGCTGGGGACTGCAGCCTCATGATAGCCCTGGAAGTTTGCAATCCCACACCAACTGGGTCCGTCAAATCACAACAAATTTTGCTGGTCCATGCACAGAGGTCGTACCAGGCAAATCAGACGTAGATTTCCAGGCTGATTGTTAAGTTTGAAATCAGGTGCCATTGCTGTGTCAGCTTTGGCTTTGCTCCACAACGGTGTATTCTCTTCTCCAACCTCCCCATTCCTTTCTTTAAATGGCAAAAGTGGCTTCTTAAGAGTGCCAAAACAAACCTGAACTGTGAGAAGACACAAGGATGCGACCAGACGCTTGGAAAGTGAGCAAGGACCAGAGCCACAGCTCTCCGCAGCGCTCTGGATGGTAACAGCACCCGATGGATGTGTACCCATTGCCTCCAACACGATGTGCCTGCGCTGTCTTGCGGCATTGGGGGGTTTCTCTGGCTTCTCAAACTACACCAAGCACACATAAAAACATGTCCTAGTCAATAATTTATTATACTGAGATGGCAGTATAATTAGGTTACCAGAGGGCTTTGGGCAAATATCTGGTAGCATAAGGTGCTACGTGCTTTTGGCACGAGCTTTATTTAAACACATTGGATCAATTTGAATCAATCTGACATATACACACTTCAGGGCATGGCTAGTTTCAAATCAATTAAACTCCTTATGACTTTATGATTAGAAACCTGAGGTTATAAAACATTAATATAAAATCACAGTTTATAAAATGAAAAATAAAATCTCAGTGTAATGTTTCATGAAGATCACAGGAATCATTATATAAGCTTCATTAAACAAACAAGGTAAGGGTAATTAAGCTGTAAATTGAGTACGGTAGTTAAAAAAAAAGACAAACTATAATTAGGAGGTGATGGCCACTTAACCAAAAATAAGGAAGTATGGATAACTAGTTGCCTTCTGCACTATTTCAAACAAAACCACAATTGATTTCTTCACAAGATGGTGTGTCCAAACAAAACCGCCAGCCATAGAAGTTGGTTGTAGCAAATGGCCACAGGACAAGCGAGGCAAAGAAATTGATTTACAATTTGCCTGGAAAGTAAAAAAACCCATACCAAGCAACCAGGTACATACGGATCTTGTATACAAGAGTGAATAAAATCCTAAACTGCATCATGGCCGCAAGTTGTGCCATACAGCTACAATTCAGCAGAGCACGTGAGCGGCGTTGGCCAGTGGCCCGTTGTGTTTGCTGGCCGGGGCAGGTCTGCAGCAAACCTATTTCAAAGCCAAGCAGCCAGGCAAGCCAAGAGAGCCTCCCAAATCCCGTAACAACATCCTGACAGCTCAGAAAATAAGGTATCGAGACTCCAATGAGACTTGAAATAAAACCCAAATGTGGATCGCTTCAGCCTTGCGCTGCCACTTTGAACTTCTTGGCAACGGGTTCAGAGCCTTTGAAGCTGCATCCCAGTCCCACCTCCCTCCCAGTTCAAACACGGCATGGTCAGCGTGCCTCCATCAGCTGGCCAGCACATTGGCGGCAGCAGGTCACGTGTGGGATGGATGGGCGGCTGCAGCACCCCAGCAGCATCGGTCGGGGCTGCAGTGCCTTCAGCACGGTGCTGTGTCCCCAGGGAGATTCATGGGGAATGCACCAGCTGGGGGGGTTATGGTGGGGAACGAATAAGCAGAAAGCAAGGATGAGCCTTTGCGGTGAGCCATCAGGCCAGAGGATCAGACCCTAAAGTTGAGGTATCTGAGTCAGGCCCCCAACATCATGATCTTGGTTTAGAGCATGAGGAGGTGTAACTCACTGCCCGAGGCTCAGCTGGCGCCCCAGCGGCGTTGGCTCGGTTCTCTAGGGTGTGATGAATCACTTTTCCATGCCTTCCTCCCTGCCCGGAAAGGTGAGAAGCAGCTAAAATCAAGCAGCCCCCCAAACCCCTCAATATTTCCTACGGCTTTGCTGCAGACGCCAGAAACCCTCCAACCCCTGGGGACAGGGCTCCCTGTGTGTGCAAACACAGAGGAGAAAAACTGGTTCTGTCACAAAAGCCATGGGGACACAGTGGCCTGGTGACACCATCCAGCCCTTGCCACCTCCCTGCTGAGCATGGGGGGATGAGTCTCAACTTAGGCTCTGGGGGCTCCCAGGGAACACCCGACCCAGCTGTGGCACCACAGGGGTCTCAAGTGGGGAGGGGGAGGGGGGATGACGACGTAGGGCTTCACAGGCTGGCAGGTGGCAACTGGCCGAGGACGCCTGAGTGCTGGCAGGGAGCCAGCACAACGCTCCTGCATTTATTAGGGGACCTGCTGGCTTACTAGGAAATTACACAACAGTTAAATACTTTATACATTGAACTAGTTTATTAAGGAGCTGCTAGAGAATTTTTTTCATAGAGGGACTGTTCTGGAAATTCTGATGCTGTGAGCAGGAGCTGGCCCTGCCCTGCGGCACAGCTCAGTGGCACGGTGCGTGGCTCGGTGGCACAGTGCCACTGCATCACGGCAGCACAGTATGCAGAAAAAAAAAAGCGCCATAAAACAGGAGCTGTCTCCAAGAAGCCTGCAAGTAAGTGTAGAAGAGCAAATCCCAACAGGCAGGGGCGAGCAGGGCTGCAGCTCTGTCTGCACACCAGCAGCCCCAGCTGTCCCGCAGGCTGGCAGACCCACATGGGTTTTTATTCTGCAAGTGTGGGCACTGCTGGGCAAAATCCATGGCAAGATAAATCCCACAGGGAAAAAAATGCTTGTCCCATGTCTAGGCCAGGCTGCGGAACAGGCACGTCCCCAGCAGGGCTCCCCGTGCTGGCACCCCTGCCCTGCTGCTCCCTTGGGAGATGGGACCAGACCCCAGCGTTGCTTCTCAGGTCGCCTCTAATTTTGCCTGGATGCAAACCCAGCTGTGACTCGGCCTGGCCTCACGCACCAGGCAGGATCTCAAGGCTTCCAGGATGGCAAATGCCAGCACAGCAACTAATGAGGAATAATCCCTGCCAGGTAATGAGTAACTCGGGCGCCTACCCTGGGCTAGCAGGTGCCAAAGCCAACACAGATAAATGACAAACAATGAACCTTGAGACTAGAAATAAAACAATGTGCTGAGTGGAAAGTTCATGATAGGGACTGACCAGAAAAGTCATTGAGGCTGTTGCAGATAAGCAAAGAAAGGGGGGGGGGGGGAGAAAGAAATCCCTACACTTTTTTATGGCAGTGGGAGGCAGTGAAGGAACACTGGGCTCCTGCCTGATGGCCCACCTGCAGTGTGCTGCTACCAGAGGGACTTTGCAGAGGGACACAGCCATGAGCAGGGGGTTGCACACTTGTTCCTACAACCCATCAGCCCCAGGGATCACCCAGCTCTTGTTGGGGGGCCTGAGGCACAGCAGCAAACACCTGCAGGGACAGGGAGGGGAGGGCGACTGCTTCCAGTTAGGCAGGGAAATGGTGCAGCCTGTAACTGCCAGGATGGCTGCAACCTGTGAGCTCCCCGAAGCAGCATGTTACAATTGTCTCTACCAACACAAACCAAACCAAAAAAACAACAAAACCTCCGTGGCAGGAGGGCATGCGGCCGCTATCGGGGTAACGGCAGCCGTTCTGCAGGTCCCAAAGAGGAGCAGCAGCAAATGAGCTCTCCACAGCAGGCATAGCTGTCAACACTGCGTCTGCGCAGCATCCATTACCGCTGGAGAAAACGGGATGGTGAGCGCATCGACCTTTGCAGGGACAGCACCAAGCAGCTGCAGGCTTTGGGCTGCAGAGCAGAAGCGCGCTGCTTGCCTGGCACCGCTGAGCCAAAGGAGGGGTCTCGCCACCCCCTGCCTCCAGGGCACAGGAATCCCAGCCCTCCAGTACCAGCACACCCTTGGCTTTGCCCAGCAAGCACTACCCAGCAGCAAAAAGCCTTCTCCCAGCACGTGGTCTTCCACTCTTTCACTCCTTCACCTTTTGACTTTGAAGGCGAGGTTGTGGAAGATACTCGCGGAGCTCAACAGCGTTCTGCCCTCAGCCACCTCTGATCCCGGACAATCCGGGCACACACAGCCCAGCGAGCAGTAGATCATGTACAACTGCTGGAGTGTCACCAGCGAGGATGTGGCAAACGGCAGCTACAGCCACTCACCCATGAAATGTAAATTTAATGTAACTATTTGCAATGTAAAGTGCATTGCACTTTGAAAAATAAGCTATTATTTGTGCCTTTTATTGGAAAGAGGGGGAAACATATATTCAGAAACAGTCTCTTGTGCATGTTGACTTCTTTCTGCATCCAGAATTATGGAATTTATATTGAAATTTAGCAGCTGTGGGATACACAGACCAACAGTGCCATCACCACTAAATCATCTCTTATTTAGCTAATGCCCTTCATTGCTCGCACTCTCCTGCAAAAGCTACATATAGAATAGAAAATGACCTGCCAGGCTAACAGCACGCTGGTCAAAAAATTCCTTCTTCCTTCAGTTCCTTCAAAACACCCTGTCTATAATACCAACAATGTGTTTATAAATATTTCAGGACTAGCGGGTTTATTCTTAGTCAATAATAACATTTTCCCAAGAGTCTTTTTTGTTTGTTTTCATTCACCTTACCAAAAGTGTCCACCTCAAAACAGTTAAACCAATTGCAAAGGAATATATGTAAATGCATTAAAGAACATCTAATCCACTACTGCCCACTAGGACATTTTATTCTATTTAAAACTATGATAAAGATTTCTTACCTTTCTAGTCTCACACAACTTATTAAGGAGCTGTCTTTTTTTAACTCTACGTCTGTAGATATTAACAAAGCAAGGAAAAAAAAAGGCTCGCAAATAGAAGGATTTCAATTATTTCAAAATAATGTGGGCTTTTTGCCATCTCCTGACTTTCAAATTCATCTGTCTCCCACTTTCAGGTCAACATCGTAAATTAGGAGTTTCACAGCCAAGGAACTGGAGCCACCGATAAGTCAGAAATTAATAGATTGGGGGGGGAAGCAGTTGAGAAACAGTGGTTATTGTTAGAAGTAACGCAAAGAAACTTCTTTATAAATAGCACTCTGTATCCACAGACTCCAAAGGAAACGCCTCCAGTAAATCCCTGCAGAAGACTGTTTAGCAGAGCTCTCGCATAGAACCATAGAATCATTTAGGCTGGAAAAGACCCTTCAGATCCTGGTCCAACCATAAACCTAATGCTGCCAACTCGACCACTAAAGCATGTCCCTAAGCACCATATCTATTTGCTATGGGCTATTAACGCTCATACAATCAATTAGTTGAGTGCAGGAGAGAGGTGATAACTTCTTTGCTCCTCTCAGTCACTCATAAGCCACCTCCCTGGTCTTCAATGACAGGATAAGACTGGAGGCCGGCAGGAGGCAGCTAACCCGCTCTGAAACGCTGACGGACATCCACGGCGGGTGGCAGAGCTTCGGCCAGCACTGGGCACATCCACCCCACCTCAGGCAGGCGACATGACATCCCTCGTTTCTGCTTAGATTTAATAAGTTAACTATTGCAAGCTAGTTACTTCTTATAAATTCCACACCCCACACCCAAAAATATGGTCTTTCATAATTTGGTTTCACTGGCAAAAGCGTGTGACAACCTACAGGCGACGCTTGCTGATATCTTTTCTTTCTTCTGTTCAAAATAAATCAGCTGTTTGTACTGTATTTTTTTAAACTGTAGGTCAAAGACTTGTTTTGCTCCAGAAAACGTGACTGCCTGCCTGGCCAGGCTTAAACTGGTGACGAGTCAATGGAGACGACAACAGCCTCAGGTACTTGATAAGGAATTTGTCCCCCCCCAAACCTTAATCTTTCACTAAAAGTCAGGTGTGTTAAACACTGCAGTGGAGTATCTGGTATCCCAGTATGAAAGCAGATGCACTTCATCTCTGGGTGGCACCGTCATCTCTGGGTGACCCCGCCTGATGAAGGCAGGTGGCTGCGGCCCTGCAGAGCCACCCCACAGCCCCGTCCCTCCCCCGGGTGAGCGGGGGGGGGTCACCTTGACCGCTTGGTACAGAAAGTTGAAGATTGATGATGGTGAGCAAGATTTTCCTCATTCAGTGAGATACCAAGAGGCAGAGATAAACACTTTTGCAGGCTGCAAGGCTGGTAGGAGTGGTCTTACCTCATGGTTCATTAAGTTTGCAGAAAGCTTCATCTGCTGTCATTAAGTGCTGCACTAACAGGACTGGGTGGTTCTCCAGTGACTAGACTCCAGGAGACAGAGCAAAACTTACATCAAGCGCTTTAAGCCACAGCCTTAGTGATGACTAATACAAAAAAAAAAAAAAAAAAAGGAAAAAGGGAGAAATGCAGGTCAATAAAAGCTCTAAGGCCGGTTCTGTCATCCATCTGCAGCACTGCAGACAGCAGGAGGAAGGCAGGTGACGTGGAGCAGGGGCATCCCAAAGTCAACTGCAGGGTCTGCAGTGCTCCCCATGTGGGAAAACAGGCGCGCACAGCACCGTCTGCAGCTCAGTCATCACAAAAGACTTGATCATTTTCTGACTTACATCAGTGTAGAGCAGGAGCACCCATGGAGGCACTAAGGTCAACCTGAAAGTAACAACTAAGTGAGAGAAATGGCCATCCCAGAATGCCAGATTGTGCAGAGCTCACCCCAGGTGTGAGGACACTGGCCCCAGGTCCCCTCCCAGGGCGCAGAGGGGACACATTTGTGCCGGCCAGGAGCTCCGGTAGAGCCAGGGCTGGGGGGTCCCATCACATCCACCATCGCCTTCGCAAGCTGCCGCTTACGCCTGGCCTTCCCTCTCATTTAGCATACGCAGTCAAATGGGTTAAAACCTAAAGCCATTCATAATAATTATTCTGAATGCTGCCTACAGATAATGTAGAAAACACTGGATTTGGGGAAAAAAATCTTTTAGCTTTAATAAAAGCATTTCAAAGCACTAGATGGTTATTTATAGGGTGTGTAAACGTAACTGGAGGGGAGGCAGAGTAAAGGGAGTTCAAAGGGTGTCTGTGAAAAGAAAAAACCCACTCCACTGTGTTATTGACACCACTTCCTGCTTTCTCACACTCAGCAGCCTTCTTAAAACAAACTAGAGGAAACAACAGCAACAAAAAAAAAAAAAAAGAGCACTACTGAGAGTTATTTGAGATTAAATAATACTTTTTGACAGCTGGTAGGAAAAGGACTGGTCCTGCATTCATGCTTACAATAGTATCCTGCTCCATACCCTCACTTGCATTGCAGAAGCATCCAGAGTGAGCAGCGGGCTGGGGCTGGCAGGGGGACAGGGATGGGCCTGGGGGAAGCGCTGAGCCCTGACCTGCGGCACGGACGGGCTGGGGTGACAGCAAGGTGCTCCCTTGCACCATAACCCTCCAGCATCACCTATGGATCACGCACGGGGTATTTTTGTAGGACAAGTGGTTTTCATTCCCTCACACCGAGGTCACCGGTCTCCATCTCACAAGGACCCCAACTATTCTGGAATGCAGCTTTGGCTTCCCCCACAGTCACCGCTACTGGACTTAGGTGGGAGACAGCACCAGCTGCTGGGGGCTGCCCACACACAGTCAGATCAGGATGCGTGGGAGAAGTTTTCCTGGCAGAAACATGGCTTCAGGCAAAAATAAAATCACATAGTGTCTTTGTTTCCTCAGGGCTTTGGAGCATCCGTAGGCTGAACAGGGCTAAGAGGGAGGCTGAGGTCCACCCTGTAGCTCCCAGCTTCTCCAGGGAGCTACAGCATCTTCCAGCTCATGTTTCCTGGCCTCAGGAAAGCTACCCACACCCCCCCACAGTAAACTCTCAGATTTTTCCTTCAGCACGTTCCCCACAGATCCATAATCCATCCATAGCATTCTCCTTGCAGGTTCTTTCCAAACCCAACATCTCACCCCTTTCTTTTGGCCCATCTGGGAAGTGGCCACTGTCTCCCTCACTGGCCCACGTGGATAGTCTTGGGTTTCCCATTCAACCCTCCGTAGCACCCCCACCCCACTGCTCCCTGTAAATATTGGGTGCCTTAGGCATGCAATGATACACACATTCTGACCCACTCATTTCCCCTTGGGAACAATAAGCACAGAATTAAAAACTGCTAAGGCAAGTCACAGACAGCACCTTATAAAAGATGAACTGCTTGCCCTCCCCGCTTCCCCAAAAAACAATGAAGCAGAAATTAAGGACATGCTATTTTGTCATATTAGGTCTGAGATTTTGTGCCTTAAAGAAGCCATCAGCAAACAAGGATGAGAGATGATGAGCACCAGCTGCTTGGAGCAGCAGAAGAAACTGCAGCTTCTGGGGGTCCCTGCACATGCAGAGGAGCCGCTCTGCAGACAGTACCACGGAATGGGGACAGCACTTCTGCATCAGGTCCTCTCCTGTAATTGCAGCTCATCAGATGTGCAAAAAGTCCCAGTGGCCTTTAGTAGCTCAAAAAGGTGATGGAAAAAAACCCCACCAAACCAAACTGACAGGTGGCTTGAAAACTGCTTGAGAGAACCCACACTAGGAAAAGTCTACAAACGTATCAGCATGTTAGAGGTGTGTATCTGGCTGGCAAGAAGCCTACATGGGGTTGTAGAAAATGTTCTCCATTCTAGCAGTAAGAAAAAAAAAATCCTGAAAAGTGATGGAGGAAAAGACAGTTTAATTCCTTGCAAGAACCAGGGCAGGAAGGTGGGCACACTTGGACAAGGGCACAGGATTACATCCCTACCATTCATCCAGCTCAGAGGGAAACAAAGGCCGGTGTCCCTGCTGTATCCTGAGGTCCCACCTGGAAACCTGTACCAGTCCTCCAGAAGCAACCTTCCTGCTTCAGTTTGCACTGAATGTTAATGCAGCCAAGAGGATTTGAAGCATGGGACATGAAAGCTTCACAAACATACACCCTTTAAAATGTCTTCTCTTCATCTTTTGCTATTCCCTTAAAAAAAGTAATATCAAAATACACTACACATTAGATTACTAAATGAACAGAAAGCCTTGGGGCCTGGGAGCCCATATTCCAAATGAGAAAACTGCAGCCACAGAGGCTGGCCAGGACCAGCCCAGTAGCCCCAGGCTTTCCTAATGAGCACTAACAACCCAGCAGCTGAGTTTGGGGAGCGGGATTCCAGCCCCCCCATCTCCCACAGTTTGGGGGAGACACACCTTTGAGCAGTGGGGGAAAAGAGTTTGCAATGCACTTCACTGGGCAGTGTGGTTCAGAGATGGGCAATGCTGGGTGAAAACAACAGGCTACAAAGGCGCTTGTCCTATTTTAAAAAAAATCAGCACACTGCAGGAAAGCCATCGGTTCAGCTGGCTGCTTCCCTTCTGGTTCAGGAGAGTCAGCCAGTGTATCGGATATTCATTCATTTTGGGTTAACTACCTTTTCCATTTCTGAACAGCTTCAATTTTCTTGATGTCTCAGGGAATGGTTTATGAGGAAATAGAGCCTTGAGGGTGGACAGATGGAGAAAAATCTCCCTTCTCACCAAATTGATCACTCTAATCTTTCATCTGCTCAGCGCAGACCCAGGCTGCTGGCATTCAGAGATGCCACAGCCCTACCTGCAGAGCAGCAGTCCGGCTGCACAGAGCCTGCTGCTCCTGCCCCGGACCGAGACCTGGGAGGAGGATGGATGGCAAAATCCCAAACCATTTCATGTGGCAGAAGGAAGAAGAAAGGAGGGGGGTGGGTGAGGTGGGGTGGGTGTCAGATCCAGGGTCCCGCTCCAGTACTGAGCAGCCTCAGGGCCTGCCCACAGAGAGGACTCGCAGGGATTTAATTGCTGCTCTTGCCTCCTCCCTCTGCTACTGCTATTCTGTGGCATAAAGGAGCTGCATATCACTACTGCTGATAATGAGGAAGAGAAACCCACAGCCCTTGTTATGAAGCACTTGTATAACAATACATCCATGCCACAGGCTGTGACTGAAGCTGTAATGGTGCTGACAGTGACACACTGTGAGATCTCCAGTGTCGGCAGAGCTCAAGAATGGGTTAAGTAAACAGCTGCTGGCAATGATTCTGACACAGATCAGCCTGCCTGAAGGCAGGAAAACAGACCTTGCAGGGCCTGTTCCCCTCCCATGTTCCCTGATGCAATGACTTCACAGGTACACTTCTCCCTCCCTGGTCCTGGAAAGTTCTGGGGATGCTGAAAATGTGAGCAGCTCAACCTGGCCACAGGTGCACCGGCGGTAGAAACCATCTTCCCCCGAAGGGCAACCTTTGTTAGCTGGCAAAATGAGTATGTTGAACATTGAGCAAAATAACTATGTAGAAAGGAACATGCCAGGAACAATTGTGACACACAAAATTCGACCAGGTCTACAGGGAAGACCGCTAAGCTTATAGATACCAGCCTACACATGATGCAATTCAAGTGCCTGCACCAAGATACTCAGGGTGGAGTCACAGTGACTCATTTGACCTTTCTCATCCCCAGGCAGTGTCTGAATCCTCCTCCTCCTCCTCCCCAGGGCTCACCTCCTCACTCCCGGGCTGTCCAAGCTGCCCCAGCTGCCCCCAGGAGCAGCCCCAGCGCAGCCAGCTAACCCTCCCAGCTCAGCGGCCAGGGTGGCAGGCCATCTGCCCAGCCACAGGCAGGTTTCTTGCCAGCATCCCCACAGCAAAAGTTACAACAGACCTGGGGGGGAACATATTCGTAGGAGACCTGCCGGGGCAGCACACCATGACACAGCCCGAGCAACCCCCCAGCAAAGCCCCCCTGACAGCTCGCCCCCCCCCATGCCTCTCCTTTGGCTGAAGTCACTCCCGTGACTCTCAATTAACATTTAAGGTTTCACTGAATAGCTGGCTGATTTTATTTCTCAGGCTGGTAATTTATGGAAATCTGTTCCTAAAAAAAAAAAAATCAAACAAAATGCATTTTACTAATAGCTGGACCATTCCCTGACATTTTGCAGAGTAAATGAGCATTTGTGCCCAGTGGCATGTTGTCCCATGACTGAACCCCTATAAAGGGCTTCAAAAACATCTAGAAAAGCTCATTAGTTTAAATACTATCGAAATAGATTATATTTCTCTACACATAGGCCCCAAAGTGAACACTACACTCAGTGGTTCCAGGTCAAACACCCACTTCCTCCAAGGGCTCTGTGCTGAAAATGGAAAGGGTGTTACAATTCGTTCACACAACTGCAGCAGTAAGGAAGAGTCCCCGTACAGGAATGGATCTGCCCCTGCCTCGCTGCTCAGTTTAAAAGCATTAACGTCGATTATGCAGAATTCATGACAGATTTTCTTTTCCATAAGAATCAACTTTAAAGTTTCCTGTGAACATTAACAAGATCTTTACCTTAATTGTACTGCTTTTTAGGTTTATTTATGTATTCATTTAACCTGTTTAGGGACCCATTTTAAGGGAATGCTTTAAGGTGGGTTTACTTTGCTGTAGCACAATTTCTCGTATTTCTGGTTTTGAGGGGGAGTGTGTTGGTTTGTTTTTCCATTGAGCAGGCCAAAAAAATTAAACAAAAGTAGCACCATCTCCATACAAATTGCACAAACTCAATTAGGCTGATTTAAAACGCTCCCCATTACTAGGACTGATTTACTGCCCTCCGCTCAGCCGTTGTGCCGCTGCCGCACAGTAACTCCTCGCACACCGCACACCCCGCTACGCTCCGACACTCCTCTGCCTGCAGCAGCAGCTTTCGCTCAGGGTTTTGCTGCTCATCCCAGCCCTTGCTCCCAGCCAGGATACAGCGATGGGATGGGCTCGCTGGTGACCCACAGAGTACCCTCCTCGCACAACAAAGGGCACAAACAAGGCACACAGGTGTACGGGGATACCCGGGAGTGACAAGCAAAGAACTTGCAACCAGAGCCTGCACAACTGCACTGCCTATCAGAATGCTTATCCCATAAACCGATAATTTTTGAACAGCAGAGATGCAGCCATTCATTTGTCGGCTTTGCTGAGCCTAGGCTGCCAGCAGGGAGCATTTCCTTCTATTCCTTGTCATACCCCACCAATAAAATTGTTTCCAAAACTCTGAACAGTTGCAATTTGTTACAACTGGAAGTTAACAGGACACAGCAGCATCACTAATGGTATAACTGGGGTGCGTGTGGTTGCAAAGAGGTCACATAGCCCTTGCTGTGCTCTACCTGCTACGGGTGATACGAGGGAGGAAAAAAAAAAAATCTAGGGTGGCTCCAACGTCTCTGGGCTGAATTTGCAGAACTAGTAGTTATCGATGAATAATACCGTCAAGGCACAGTGAACATGGCAACCCGCAAAGTGATTTTCACAGCCCTGTCACAGCGGGCTCCTAACAGTCTGAAGCCACGAGGATCTGTGGCCAGGTGCTTGCAATGTCTCGAAAGAAAACCCTCCCAAAATGCCACACCAACTGAAGCAGGCAGTTACACCTCCAGCAGGTACCCACAGAACAGACCCGCAGCTGCTGCAGCTGCAAACAGAAATTAGACAGCGGGCAGCACTGATGCCTGGATCTCAGTCATCTCTGGAGTGAAAAGTACATGTTATTACAAAAGCAATTTGTATGTTGCTATTCTCAAAGCATCACAGGAGTTGTACTTTCCTTGTTAGCAGCACCTCAAGAACATTACTGCCAATGTAACAGGAACGCAGCATTGAGGTCCCCCCGTTAGGGCTATGACAGATTGCGTGGAGAAACAATGCGGTGATTGAGGACCTGGACTAATCACACCAATTGATATAAATTACCATGTCAGCTATACCGTTGCCACAGTCTGCAGGTTTACACCTCATTAAGCTTCCAAGTGCCAAATGAATCAACAGGGTTCAGCAGAACCATTCTTAATTAATTATTGTAGCAATAGGGAAAAAGTAACGGAAAAAAAGAGAATCAGAACTCACAACGAATACGGGTGGGTCTGCACAAACCGAAACTGCTTCTCCAGTTTAGCATTTGAGATTAAAGACACCCACGTACTAATCTCAGCCAGCAAATAACTGCCAGGGGCTGGTTTTGGACTAGGGTGGAGTAAAAATACAGGCTGGTGACTTGGAAAAGTTTTTTCATCAAGTTCTTCAGTTTGTTTTGCCTAGCTCTTCAGGCCTCAACACTTCCTTGCCTATGAAATCTCCAGGTTTCCACCTCCCACCCCTCCCACAGTGGGCAGAGGCCACTGCTGGGCACCTTGGCATCCCTTGGAACCAATGGTATTTGCTTATTTTCAAGTTTAAGCCGAAACGCGTCCATTTTTTCCTGTCTACGTTCCCCAAAGCAAGATGTAAACTTAACAGCGAGGGAGGAGGCCAGGAAAGCTGCGGTCTCACCTCTGGCAGAGCTCCCAGCCTCTTGCTCTATTGCATCTGCCATGCCAGGCCGCTGTAAGGACACGAGGTCGAGCTTGGGGGACAAAGCAGCAGCAGCCACAGCAGAGGTTAAAAAGCAAAGGATTCTCTTGTCCCTCACCTAAGCACAGTGCCCTTGCCCCCACAGGTGGCTCTCCTTCAGCAGACGAGTCTCATCAAAGCTGAAGACCTGGAGCTCAGGGCACACCACAGAGAGCACAAGCACAGCCCACGGGACTGCAGCATCTCCTGCGCTGAGCACACAGCCAGCCTCCAGACACTCTGCTATAACACCTTGTTGTTGCATCTTTAGGATGTATGAAACACAGCCCCCTGGACCCCATCACAGGCAGCAAACCTGCCCCGTGCCTGCTGCCATGCCTGCTCACACAGCTCCGCAGCTGGGGTGCTCACCCAGCACCAGCAATGCCTCCAGAGCAGCGGTCCGGGCTGGCAGCAGGCAAGCGGCTGGCGCTGGGCAGCATCCAGCTCACCACAGCATCATTACACCATCACACTCACGGACCAAATCCAGCCAGGACTCCGGTGTGCACAGCTCATGCTCTCCAGGGGAGTTTTGTGTATCTTCTTCTGCCTTACCTCACGCATCCATTACGCCAGCTTAAAACCTCCCTCGAGTTCACATCTGCTTACCACACAGCTTGTAATTGCTTGTGTAATGTAATGGTCAGTTTAGCGCCCAAACCACATTTCCAGCATTGGATGTCTACAGGTACTTACGCTTCCCGCATCGCTGCCAGTCATCCAGCCCATGCTCCCTACTCTATAAAACATCCATCCACTATTGATGTCGCAGTGGGGCTTCGACAGCCACAGCTTGTAGTCAGCGGCTTTTCCTCCAACATTCAGCCCTAGTTACACTATATCATCCAGTCAAATTACAGATCAATCAATGGTATAGCATAAGGGATTTATAAGTAAAATGTAAGTTTAAGACAAAAATAAGAGTATGAACACACCTCTTTCACGCCTTTAACTGGGGAGCACTGCTGCATGGCAAGGAAGTGTTACTGTTTCCATTTTAAGGGGTGCCAGGAGCACAAGGAAGGTGCCCATGGTCACTCAAGGAAACCGGCAGCAGAGTAATGAGCCAAAATTACCTGTCCCACATCCCACACCCTCCTCCTCCCCAGTCCCGATTTCTTTTGTGCCTGGGGTTGGATCCAGTGGGAAACACCTGGCCAATTTCAGGGAACTTGGGGCTGTATTAAAGCAGCCAGGAAAACCCAGTCCTGCAACTCTAGCCCTTTCTGCAGGGCCTGGCTCGGTCAGAGGCCCCCAAGGAAGGCAGATGTCAATCCCTGAACCGAGGCAACAGACTCACAGCTTGGTGCTCCCAGCACAACGCCTCCTGCATTCCCAGGCACGCGAACATGTGCGTCAGGGTCTGTATCACATTATCAGTGAAAACATCTTCCCATGACTTGCCAAAAATCCAACAGATTCCTTTAAATGACTGGTCTGGGACTTCACCCGCATCCTCAGATTAATTTGAATCATACCTCCTACTGACCTAATACATTGCTATTTTCTTTAGTTTCTTTTTCCCATGTAAAAACTATACTAAATTAATAAAGCTGATGATTTGTTAAGAAAAAGTGATTTTAAATCATATTTCTAAGGCTCAGAATTCCTGTCCTAGTAACTATCAGTATTAAAAAAACTAATTGCAGTATGGTTTTATTGAAGTTGGGGCCAAAAATAACTATTTACAATATACATATTTTGTTCTCATACATTTATTACTGCAATTGGTACAGTAACATTTCCACATTTGTTTTATTTTAAGAGATTTAAGGTGCAAATTGGAGGATTAGCAATCCAAACAGAAAAGTGGGAATAGACACAGGCTTCCAAGCCCATTTATAAGCAGCTAATTGCTGAAGAGCCTCTGTTAACAGCATTCTGCGGTGAGACAAGCAAGGAGCCCGACACTGGAAGGCAGGTTCTTGTGTGGAAAGTCACTTCACACCTCAATTACAGCTTCTGCCAACCACTTCAGATCTGAAGTAGATGTTTTCTCTGGTGAGAGGATACCATTAGCACAAGGAGCAGTTAGCACCGAGGCTACGAACTGAGGAGCACCAGGGGAAATCACCTCACAGGGGGAACTCCTCAGACTTTTGTTTTTAGCCACTTTGAAAAGCAAATCGATTAACAGACACACTTGTGCACACGAACACACGGGCTTCCTTTGCCACCTGTGCTGGATATTCATTGACATCCAGTCAGCTTTACAGTTAGTAAGAACAACATGATGTAGGACTTTTCATTAAGGTCGTTAAGGGTCCACAAGCTTCCTGTTTCAGCAATATAGAACAGGTTCAGGAAAGACATCACTGTAATTATTCATAACTCAAATCCCTCAGTATTTGAGAGCATAATCACGTTAGCATCAGTCTCTTCTTGGAATAAAGATTTTCCCAAATTTTTTAGACAGTACTATTCCACTTTCTCTCACAGACCCTACAGATCCTCCGTGACTGATGTAGTTTGCTGTGGGATATCTGAAGACAAAAGGGAACTTTCTGCTGGCGCCCCTCACCAAATCCTTGCCTAATACTTCAGGCCACGGATGAATGACTGGAGCGCTGCCAGGCACCTCGATTTAGTTTCATAGGTCTCGTAGATGATCCTCACAACTCTGACTGATACAGCCTGGTGCGTCACTGCAGATGAAGCCGTGATCCTTCCCACGTGGTGCCACGGCGAACTCCCAGGAATGCCAACCTTTCTGCTCCTGCACCTCTGCCGTTTCCCAAAGCAGCGGGCACGGCGTTGCTTTGCAGGTCTGCAGGGCACACGGGCCACAGAGTCAGGAAGAAAAGCACATTAAGTGTTGTAACTCACACCAGGACTCAGGAAGAAGCAATTTCAGCTCGCTCTTTTACCCCCAGCTATAGGCACCAGGCACACACAGACCAGTCGCTCAGGGCAGGTGTAAAGCAGCATGGGAAGGATGAACCAAAAATCTCACCTTTCTGTTGCAGGCTTGGTTATGTGTCTGTTCCAGACAATTTAATTCCTAAACTGATGACAGGACTAGCAACTCCTGAGTAATCTGTCAACTATACCAAAGTTAGGAGATAGCACATGGACACAATCAAACCTGCAGGGATGCACACAGTGTGTAGCTCCTCACAGTGCTGTTCCCGAGGTGCAGAAGTGCACAAAAAAGTGCTAAGGCAATTTAAAACATAGAAGGATGCACACCACAACTTTAACCTTAAGAGTCTTCCCCCTTCCAAGTGCATTATTCCCAGGGTGTTACAGTCCCTGTGCATTACTTGTTATAACGGCCCACAGCACATTCTGGCCTTTTTTTATTCCTCAGGTATTTTCCAATCGGACTAACAGACAAACTGATCTGATGAGTTACCTGCTTCCAGTTGTTCGCAGCCTAGCAGAAATCAGCAGGAGAGCGAGCAACACGTTACCCTATTGCCACTATTGATCCATCAGCAATCCTGAGAGCATGAACAGGAAAAGCAGCTGTGGAGGCATTAAACTCCTTGTCCAGGACAGCAAATACTGAAAAGCAATAACAGCTCCTCTCTGTGTGCTGCCTGGTACTACTCCCCACAGTCCTCAGCAACTTCTTCCTAAATCCACAGTATCCCACTTGCTTTTCAGACTATCATCACTGAATCCCAGGCTCAGATGCTTTGACCTTGTCTGCTTTTACACTTCTACATTCAGATCTTTAAACTAATCATCTAATTCCAGGTAACTGCCTTTAAATTCAGCTGAATGGGGCATGAATCTTGCTGAATGAGAAATGCGGGTCTCTATAGTGAAATAGATTAACCACTGCTACACCCCCCATTTTGTTTCAAGACTTCAGTTGCAATTGCCTGCTTTAATTTGAGATGGGAAGTCTCACTATAGGGTAATTAAGCACACAAGGAGCTCAGGAGAGCTGCCTACCAGCACCTGGCAGTGGGATTCCCCTTCCAGAGGCACCTGCACTAAATGGTAATTCCTTCCCTCCATTTCCCACTTCACTCCCCGATGCTTCTCCCAGCAGCTCAGAGGAACAGATGGAGCAATCACCCTCCTCCTCTCCACAGTATGGACCCCTGCTGCTACCCCGCGCCTTATGCGGTTGTTATACACATAATTAGGCAAATCAATGGACAATGCAGCATATTAGAGGAGGAGGAGTTACATCAAAGCAAAACACGAATCCCAATTTATTTACCACAGGAAATGGGATATTTCTGCACAATTGCCAAAACTTGCGGACATGAGACAAGAAGTAATTACAGCCCTGGCAGGTAGGGTGCCACAATCCAGTCACTACCCGGACTATTTGGAGTGCAGCTGAGGGAAGTTTGTTCTCCTCTTGATATGCTGTTGATTTATGCCTTAAACATCTCATTACCATTTATGAGTTATACTCCCAGATCTCTCACACATCCATAATTAGAAAGAACTATGTCTAATGCCATTCACCCTACCACTGACACCAGACCAAAAAGCACAACCGAAGGTTGCAAGCAGCAGCCCTCCCTGACCTTCATGGAAATCCAAAGCTTGCATGGCAGAGGCCAAGCACACACAGCTGCTGTCTCCCAACAAAACTGGCTGCTGAACTTTCTCCTCCTGTTGTTCCCCAGCCACAGTTTAAGATCAACACTGGCTCCATGATCCCTGCCCAGCAGCTTCTCTCCTCTTCTCCTTCACCCCCTGCAGCTCCCACACAGCAAAAGGCAAGGGACAGTGTGGTCTCACCAGATCCAAGTGGCAGAATAGAGGCATGAGAAGCAAAATACATTGACATAAAGAGCAGGCATACTGTGGACAAGTGCCCTGTGAACAGGCAAGGCAACAAGGGGAATAACAGTCAAAGAAGGGACCTCCAAAAGCAGCTCAGCACACAAGCAGGGGGGTTCTGCACTGTAAGCGGGGTCGTGCAGAGAAGAGCGCTGCAAGCAAATCTGCAACAAGAATGAGAGAGGCTATTAAATTTCCACACTCTTCAAAGAGGGTGATGTGTCTGCCAGGAAGAAACACCAGAGAACCGTTTCCAGTGGTAGAAACAGTCTCGTGCATGCACAGTGGGTTTTATACTGGTTTAGTGACTTGAAGCAAGGTTATGCCTGGGGATTGCCCAAGAACAGGACCTTTCCAAAAGATAACCACTGCAATACTGTTCAAGTGGAGATGAGGCCTCACAGATCTTTTGTTATATTTTTAAAGAGGTTCCCAGCATCTAATTTTGGCCAGGTTTGTCTAATTTTCAGTTTAGAGGAGCAGTGACTCCAGCTGGTGTGGGTGAGAACCACAGCTCCCAAAGCACTGACAGCTTTGAGTCAAGACACTCAGATACCGATACATAGAAAGGTACTTAAGAGTACATGAGAAACTAGATTTTAGCCTCTTGCCCTTGCTCAGCATAAGTCAGTAGCAAAGAAAGAAATCTCCACTCTCAGATTTGAGCTTTATTCCTTTTTACTGTATTTCTGTGCTCCCTTTCCAAAGTCTGAAGCTTCCCAAGTTAGGCTTGATACCTCTGTGAAACCTGGAAAACCGATTTGCAAAGTCACTCAGAACATCAACAGCAAAGACGGAGCGGCCACTGAGCTCTTAAGGTCACCGGTTAGTAAGGTTACCGCCTGGCTGACCTTGTTAGTCTACAAACCTGAAACTTGCTATTCTTTTCCATGCTAATCACTAGCCAGCACTACTTGACTAAAGGAAGCTTCTCCCACAGAAATGACCAGCTGTTGGGTCAGAGCTGACCCCCTTCAGAGCTCTGCAAACATTTCAGTCCTCACCTAAGGGACACAGCTTTTGTTCTTGTCCTCAAGCACTCCAAAATGCCAACTACGCTCAATTGGATTGCAGATTTTGATTATGAGAAAATGTTTAATGAAATGCAAACCAACATTACCAAAAGCATTTCAGATATGATCTAAGTCACATCTCCAAATACAGTATCTGTGGAAGCAGTACTGTCACTTCTCCAAAGCCTAAGAATAATAATAAAAAAAATCATACAAGTACCATGACACAATAAATTTGGATCTGTAGTGTCAATGCAAAATCACGCCTCACACATGCCCACGTAACCACAGCCTGCAGCCCGCTTACCACTAAAAACCAGAGAAATAGATCCACGAAAAGCTCAGAAAATACTTCTAAAAATCAGTGACTTCCTAAGACAACTGACACCAATACCATTTGTTTGTATGCTGTAAAGATGTAAATATCTGAAGTACTTAAGAAGAGCTTGCAAGTTCACCTTAGACACTGCCCTGGGTGCTGCACCCTACTCACTGTAGAGATTCCCCAGGTGGGGGTACCTGTATTTGCTCCGTGTGTGAACACCCAAGTACGAACATAGCAATTCCACATTCATTTTATTCTCCCAGCTTATCTACTCAGCTTTGGAGTGCATTCTTCCTTATCTTGGAGACAAATGGCCTCCAAGGAGATCTCTAAACAGCAGAGCTATTTATCTGTTTGACATGTGTTTCCCTGTTTGTTTTCTCCAGCCTTGAGACAGTCAGCTCGGGCTTTGACAATATTCAGCTGTGTCAATGGCGGAGGGTTGTCTGGCCCCTTCACTCCAGTGCTATGAATCTATTTCTTTGCCATAGTTATTATTTACTGTAGTAAATCAAGTTAATTGATGCTCTCTTCTATAGATATAGAGCAAAGTTTTCCCAAACTTTTCAGAAAGTTGTTTGGAATTAAGAAAAGGTGGTGGTGGTGGTGGTGATGAATATTTTATCAATTCAGCACTAACTTTCTCATTGGGGAAAAAATGAAAAGATAGTAAAGCCCTGTGGGTCACACTACCCCCATCAAAACAAAAATGGAGAAAAAACCAAACCAGTTTTGTTTAGTTACTTCTGATTGCTTCCAATATTTCACTTGTTGCTTTTAACACCTTAAAAGCACTACATGAACAAAAGCATGTCCCTAACACAGTGCATCTCCATTCTCTCCAAGCAAGGGCCTCCCTCCCTCCCTCCCTCCGCACACACATCGTGCTGCCGCCTCAGTCCTGCCAAGCAGCAGAGCCAAAGCTTGAGAGCATCAGATTCGCCTTTGTTCTCATTTACCAGGGCTCTGTTACACTTGGGCAGCTCAAGGCAGCAGGGCTGGCACATATACCACCGACAGCACCAACAGGGCCTGCAGATCCGTCTCCTGCTATCCTTGGCAGAAGTAGCACTCCAGGCAGCAGTGAGGATGGAGAACAGACTCCCCTGGGGCCTCAGGCATGAATCCAAGCTGCTGCCATTCACTTACCGAGGGAGAGCAGCTTCCTCCAAGGTCAGCTCATAACCATTGCTGCAAAGATGTGGGTGTGGGAACGAGACCTTGCCCTTACCTGGGTCTGGGTAAAAGCAGAGGCCAGTGCAGTCCCAGCAACAATCTACTGCAGCAGCAAAGTGTTAGGATATTCACTGGAGTCAGCTTCCCATGGCCACCTTAGCTGGAGCTCTGCACCACTGCCACAACATAAGGTCAGGATAAAATGCTCTATTTAGCCTAAATCTCTAATATAAAATTAACTGATTAATAATAAAGACATTAAGTTATAAATCCAACTCCATTTAACCTCTCCCCCAGAGCACTCCATACACATCAGACAACTCACTTTCACCTCCTCCAGCAAAATGCCATAGCTCTTCCCCTGTCAGGCTCAGCTCAAACTTATTTTCAGTAGGAATTTTGTCCAGACACTGCAGTTTATTCCCTTCAGACTGATTATGATGATGAGAATCAAATGCCTTAAAACAAAGTATTGGCTGTGCAACAAATATGCTTGGGTGGATAGGGTGAGGAGGGGCACTAGAAACAAGGAGTATTTAAAAATCATTAGAACCAATTACATACGTATTGAGTTCCTCATCTACCAACCAATTTCCAGCCTGGAAAACCTGCGTAAGAACAATTCCTATGGATTCATCCAAAAAGTTCTTCTACATAAATTCAACTCTGAGTTGACTCACTCCTTTCAGGACCCATAGCAGCTTATGGGATTGAGGGGTCTGGGAGTGGGGGTCTGGGCTTTGAGGTTTTTCGCTCAAGTGTTTGTGGCTCATGGATTCAGCAAGCCTCAGTTTTGGCTAAACAAGGTTACAGAGCTCCACTTATCTTTTAGAAGTATCTCCGAGTTTTCTTTTTGGAGAAGCAAGGCTTCTCTTTCATACAGACATTGCTCACCCTGAGCACTTTGGGTGTGCTGGATAAGAATTTCACATGTGGCTGCATTATCACCCAATAGGGAAAAATTCCCCACCCCACCACAATGGTCACATAAAATTGCTATCTATCAATATGTAACAATCAGCATTCACTATCAGCCCCACAAGCAGTGAACAGCTTTGTAAAAAAGGCAATGATGAACATCAACATTGGACAAAAAGGGGAAGAAACCTGGGAATGGGCCTCAGGGTATAACACACCACAGCATGTTTTGCCAGGTGCCAATGTGCAGAGGAATAGCAGGATAGAAGCAGAAAGTAAGGCAGCACACTATAGACCTGCAGGAAGCAAGCCGGCACTGGAATGTTTTCAGAGGCAGAAACAGAGCTCAACTATGCAGGGTCTCAAAGGTGAAGACATCAATGACATCGAAGTTACCTGGGAGTTAACACCTCTGTGCTGGCCACGTTCTCATCTGGCATTTATTGCAGCATCACATTGTATGGACACTGAAGATATTCAACCCAAACTGGATTCATGCAGACAGATGGAAAAGGCTCACAAACAGCATAAAGAAATCCTGCTTATAGGCACAGAGGAAAACACAAAAAGATTCACTAAAGATGTCCTCTTTAGAAGAGGCAGCCAGGCCCGGCAAGTAATCAGGTCTGCTGGGAAGAGAGGAACATTTCCCTCAACAGCCTGCCACGAAATGGGAGAAGGGAGACACTGAAGGTGAGGGGGAAGAGCACAAGAGCATGCTAAAGACCTGGCATATTAAAAATACCCATCAATTTTCACAGTTTGTATTTCCTAACTTGTACTCATACAGCTTTCTCCAGCTCATGTTCAGCTGAAGGAAGTTTCAGAGTTCATACTTGTAATTTGGGGAGAGTGGGAGAAGGGTTAGGTTTGTGTGCGTTTTTTTGTTTGTTTGGTTTGGTTTAAGTGCATTTTTCCCCCCCTCTCTGACATGTGCTGCGTAGTTGCAGCTACAGTGTAGGTTTTATTGCTAGCATTTAGAAGAGTAAGTGCTTACTGACACACAAGATAGGAAAGGTTCCTCCCCTGGGGAATGGAACAGAGACTGATTAAGCAACGGGTAGGTATTTAAGAACATAAAAAATATTGGCAGATCAGGGTTGCGGTTCTCACCGACCAGGAGTCAGTGCAGGAACAGAGATAGCCTGCTGGTTTCCAGCAGGGTGTAATGTCAGTGAAGAATAAGTCTTTAAGCTCAGGATTTTTATACACTTTTTAATAGTAAACACGTTTAACAGTAATCAACGGCTTGTTCCTCCAGAGGCATGAATTAGGTGTTCCTGTTTTGCCAGACTGCTGAACCAAACCTGGTGGTCCATGTCCCATCTTGTCTCCCTCCCAAATCCTTTGGCAGAGATTGAATAGCAGCAAATAATTTGCAGTAGCCAGCTGGTTTCAAAAATCTATAGGTAACAAATTAGCACAAAACATACCAACTGGATTATTTTAACCTTATAAAGACAAAAAGGAGCAAACGAGTTGGCCAAAGCTATGTCACAGACTAGTAATAAAGCCAGGTCTAGACAGCACAGGTTTGCTTTCAGTCCTATACTCGAGACTGCTGTACCATGTTGTTTCTTCATTTTGGTTAACATTACTGTGGCAACATTAAGAGCCATGGAGAAAGAAATGAGAGTTAATTAGGATTTCTGTTCTTTAAAGAGCAACAGCAGTGTCCACATGTGGAAACATTTCAAAAACAGCACAAAAGAATGAACAACTAAATTACTGAAACTTACATAAGAACTGCAAAATTATATTATAGCCATTCTATCTTCTAGAAATATAAGCTATAACCCTTCCATCTTGTACTGACGACAAAGACATTTCCTTTATTTTGTAAAAAAAAGTAAAAATAATTTGTCAGCACTGTTTAGACTTTTCAAGCTATAACCATTTTTTATAGTAAAGCATTTTGAAATGTGAAAAAACGCAGCAAAATGTCATAAACCAGTTTACACAGACATAATGAGGATATTTTTCAAGTAAATCCCAAGAGCTTAAGGTAACTAAAATAATGCTGTAACTTATTAAGCTTAATGAAAACCGTTTCTAGAAGTTTACTGAAATTACACATTCCCAACATGCAGGGATCAAACCTGAAACTGTCGGATCAGAGAAGAAAAACAAAAATCTAACTATGAAGATGTCTATCATAGTCATTTCAAATCTTTCCAGGATCTCGTCCTCCCAACTGTCAACACACCAAAGAAGAAAAAACATCAACTTCTTTCTGCAGCTCAGGATAGCCTTGGGAACACCTCATTATAGCAATCACCTGTGTTGCTAGTGGGTCACACTATGTTCTAACATAGTCCTTTAGTCTTCATCTTCATTTATGCTATGAAGAAAAAAGTAACGGGTTTGTCTTTGACAATACCGCCAAGAAATCTCCCCAGTAGCATCTCCTGATTATGTGTCACGTTCAGATACACAGTTTTCTCCTTGTTCCTGCAAAATGCAACCTGCATTAGCCAATCCTTCAGGCTGTTCTGAAAGTCTAATTGCAGTGTGCATTTGCTTTTCTAATTCTCCTATCAATTTTCCAGGAAGAGATGTAGATTGCAAAGAAACCTTTGATTTTTCATCACTAACCTCAAACATCGAAGTGTCTGTGCCCTGCCTTAATCCATTACAGTCAATAAGTGGAGCTGTCCTCTCCTCTTGAAGCGTGCCTTGTAAAGAATTTATTTTCCCATCTCCACTGGTTGAGGACTCTTGCTCCTCTGAATCAGAGCCTTCTGTCTCAGATGATGAAGTACTGCTTGATTCTTCAGAGTCACTTGTCTCCCACTCAGAGGAAGGCAGCTGTTGCTTGGAAACTGTGCCAGCAGCTTTTAAAGCATTCTCCTCTTCTTGTACTAGTATTGCTGCTGCTTCCAGCTCTTCCAGTTCAAATCCTATGTGAGACTTAGTGAGTGTGGTTTTCTGCAAGGATTCAGAGAGCATAGCCAACTTTTTTGACCTTCAACAAAAAACAAGACGTATTATTAAACTTTCCAAATAGAACTTTCCCATTTGATAATGCGAACACAAACCTTAAACATTTCCACTATTCACTTTGTTTGCAAACAACTTCTTCAGTTATGACTACAAAAGTGGATGCTACAGGGGGAAAGACACCCACAAATATTCGTAATTACTATTATCTTGGGTAACTTTTCCCACAAGGCTAGACAATAACCCACTGAAACTCTTTGGTGACACTTTCAGAAAAGATACTGCTTCTTTGATGTTTCAGCAGCGCATAGTAAAGGAAAAGGGATTTCAGAACAAACCTTTTCAGGATTGCTGCCTTTAGCAGAGAACTCTGCACTATGTGGCTTGCTAGATTAAGTTTAAATGCAGCAAAATAATTCTGTTTTACTACCCTTCCAGATGTGTGTTAAATGCAGATGAACCAACAGAACATAGCTGATCAGGTCTGTCTCAGTGATACATTCTCCTCCTTTCACAGCTAGCTTGGTGCACCCATGACAGCAGGAGATACTCAATGCCCCATCTGCAGATGTGCTTTACCTTTCACTTGTAAATCAGCTGAAATATAATTCAACAGAAATATCAGGACCATTTAGATAAATGCCTCTAATAAAGCAAGCACAGTATGTCAGCTTCAAATCTTTGGTACAGTCATATCCATTTCCTCAAGCGTTCTGAAGTCAGCACATGCTTTAGCAGAAAAAGTGCATCATGGATTTATAAATAGAGAGAACAGAAAGTAAGAGAGTACCTTAAAATGGAGGTGGGAGGGCAGAGGGGAAAACGGGTATAAAATAACAAACATACATCCTGTTTCTTGTTGTAGAGTTTTGCCTCAGACTATCAATCAACTTTTCACCACTTCCTGCAACAGCAGGTCTACTATAAATCCTGCAGAAACTGACTGGGTTTCATTTCCTCTGCCAAACCTGCTAACCTGCAAGGCATGACACACTGACACTGGAGCAAGTAGCTGATAATGTAATACATGACTCCTGCGAGGCAGAAGTTAAAGTGCTTGTTCTCTCAGTTGAATGATTTTAAAGATCTTTATATTCTATTTCCCAGGGGGCATAATTACTCAGTATAACATAGAAGCTTCCATTTTTTTTTCTCCTAAAGGAATTGTATTTAAAAGTGGGGGAAGGGAAATCCAATGCAGCTTCTTACACATTTTACAGAGACAGCGCAACATTTAAAAGCTGAATTTGGAATAAAACATACTGAACTTCCTTAGTTAACCCATAGACTAAAAATCTAAGAAATAAGAGTTTCCCATAAGTAACTGAAGCAGCAGAGAACAATTTATATTTCCAGGATTTTTAAATCTACAGTGAAGAATTAAATCATGTTATCCTGCCAGCCTCCAATATAAACACAGGTACCAAGTTTTAAAAAGCTGCTTACTTAACACTACCCTTTTTTCCTTTTTGATGATGCATTTCCATTTTATTTTTTGTCAAGAACTTGACTTTTTCTTGTAAAGTTATGGAGAATTTGAGAAATTGCCAACCTAACTGGGAGCAAAGAAAGTATTCTCCAGGTACCATAGGTAAAAAGAAAGAAAAAGAAGCCCAGTGATGTATCGAAAGGTTCACAAAGCTTTGCAGGTAGGTGGTAACAGAAGAACTGGCTTGCAGGGAAATCTGCTTCCCGAACACACTGGCGAGAACCTAGTTTACACCCGAAGCAACAGGAGTTTATATCCCTTTCAGAAAGCATTTTACAGTGGTTTTGAAACAGTCTCCTTCCCTCCTGCTAACAATACATATGCATACGTGTGCACGTACCCCCTCTTCCACTGTGAGAGCTGTTAATAATATGAAGGTACAATACTTTCTCCTGTCCTATTGCCTGACTGTCCACAAGAATATGAGCTCCAAAAGCTAAATGTGCCTTGTGACAGAGAACACTGTTTTGAAGCCATTTTATGTCGGTCCTTCTAATTTCATTGACAGCCATGAGCAACTAACTGTAGGCACAACAACTTCCTCTAGTGATACATCTTCAGCTCCAGCTACCTCAGTCTCACCTACCTGTTTTAATACTGCCACTACAGATAGAAAAATCAATTTTGAAAGTCCTGTTTGTCCTCACACCTCTTCCATCACGTCTGCTACTGTTTCCCAATCTTATATGTATTTTTTTGCTTTTCCTCATTTCTGCTGTTCCAATTTTTCATGCATGTTTATCCTGCTAGATACTCAGTCCTTGAAATCACTCCCTCAAAATCCTCTCCTCCTCTTTCACTCTTCTCTTACAATGCAGTTAACACATTAGATACAGAAACATGTCACATAATCAAGTATTAAGGAGATGTATGGCATCATGTATGTGTTGGCATTAATAAATATTTCACTGTGCTCTAAATCACTTAATGCCAAGTGTTAAGGAAGAAAATACAGTGATATATACTCATTTGACTCAACACACATTATGTTACTAAATTAGATGGGGTTCTACTGACAGATAAAAGAATGGCCTCTCTAAAGCTAGATGTGGTCCTACTGACAGATAAAAGAATGGCCCCTCTAACACAGCAAGTGTTCAATCACTCTATACACAAATGCATTTTTATCAGAGTTCAAAGGGAATGAACGAAAAGGTTGGTGCCTGACAGCTACAAACATCCATCCTACTGGACAACTGTAAAACTGCAAAAGGTATTCTTAATCTGAAATTCAGATCAATGCCTTCCGAGGTATCAAAATACCCTACCAAGTAACAACAATAACAGATTTCATAAAACAACTGTGGCTTCAACTTTCACATGTAGCCCTTCTTCCCCAAAGTTTTGACAGAACTACTGAGACACAACAGGCTTTTTATTGTTACAAAGGATTACAGAAAAAAAGCCATTGAATAGAACAGCCTGCTCTTCCCTTCTAACAGTAATGGCACAAATGGATACTCTGCTTGGATAAGTAAGTGCCTGCAAGAGGCCAAGGATTCCCATCTAGCCTCTTAACCTCTACAACTGCCTGCCTTCGTCTCTCTCACATAGCAGTCCCATGGAGCAGTGTGACTGCCACCACCACACACAGGGACACAGCCCATGAACGTTTTGGCGTGTTTCAGGAAAGGGGAAGGGATACAGTCTTCATGCAGACCTGCACAACCTTCTTTCTCTCTGCCCTACCAATACTCTAAAGGCCCTATTTAGGCCAACCACAACAGGAATCTAATAAATCATTACAGAACTACATTATTTCACTTTTTTTTTTTTAAGCTCTTGGCCACATCAGGTGTTTTATTTAAACAGTGTGGGCAAAGTCTCTTTTCAGTTACTCAGGAGTTCTTAGTAGGCTAAAAGTTTCTTCCTAACTTTCACTCTGGTCATCTAGTCTCTTCCAGAGACTAACAGAACTGCAATTAGCTATCAGTCCATCTTGTTTAAGGCCATTACCCAACTTCAAAGAGAACCAAGTTTCAGGAGCACATTTCACATCAGCCTTAGGAAAAGGTGGCAGCACTCCCTGGACAAGAAAAAAGGCACACACCATAAACCTCAGAGCATGGAAACGCTTTCAACAGGATACCATGGGTCTCTGAGCAAATTATTTCCCAAGCTGAAAAGTAAGAAACAATTCGGGAAACAAAAATGAGACACCAGAAATGAACTATCACGTATTAGAGACTTGCAGTAAACAGGTCCTGCTGTTTCCAAAATCTTTTGAGTACTGTTTTAGAGATTAGACAGCAAATACTTTAATTTTTCAAGTATGATTAATGGAATCACATGATTACTTTAAGACATGCTCATTCAGTATGCACATTTGCAGTAATGATATCTTATTATTATGGTAATAGTGTTCTTACATAAACATGCATAATAAGCTTTAAAGGTGCTACACATGATAATTATTAGTTATCAAGATGTCAGTTGCTTAAGGAAAATGTTTAATTACAGGTTAAACTGATCAGATGCATGTTTTGTTTAATGTATAGCTTTGAGGAACAGATATCAACAGAGGCATCTCAGGGCTTGTCCACATAGTCTAGAATTAAAATTTCAAGACAGAACTACTGTAATCCTTGTCTAGCCACAGGAGTTTCTCCATGTGCTAGAAAAAAGAAAAAACCACTTGTTCCATAGGTCTCAGATTATGAGAGAGTAAAACTGAGGTGAAAGGAAGAAAGAATCAAAGGACATGTAACAAATAGAGATGGATGAAACAAGGAGAGGAGGAGAGGATTATGGCAACAGGAAAAGTTTATAGCAAAGCCCACCTGTGACAGCCTGAAGACAAGCTATTGTGATTGGGAACTGACTGCAGAGCTGACAAGCAGCAGCCAGGGTGAGAGAATAGGACACAACTACTCCAGTTAGACTAATGCTCCTACAAACTCCGGTTCTACCTTATGTTCCAAGGAGTAAGGAGACGACACTAGGATCTGATGAATCAAAATAGCTGTTGCCTCCAGAACACAGAGCTATGAGAAAAAGGTATCACAGAAGGCAGGTGTTAGGGATTTTATTGTTTCCAAGGAAGATTTAACATAAGCTGGAAGGAACAACCAAAGTCGGCATAGCCGCAGAAAGTAAAAAATAAATGCAGGATTTAGGGGATACATCCCGCCACAAAATCATCTAATTCTTCCCCAATGTAAAAAAAAAAATAATTAAGTAATTACACCTCTGTATATTATGCCCATCAGTCAGAAATAGCAGTACAAAAGGAAAAGGTTTAAAGAAAAAGTGTTAGTGGGCCAAGCCTTTCTGTCTGCCTGGTACTTACTTGTCTTGCATCTAATTCCCTTGCTTTAGTAGCTTAGTTATCTTAAAAAAACCCCAAACAACTAACTCTGAATTTGAAAATATGAAAATCAGCATTCTGCTCCTCATTCTGTAGGCTGGGTGACAGCACATACTCCATCACAGCATGGGAGTTACCTATGTAAAACTGCAGAGTACTTGTAAACAAGGGAGTAAATAAATAGCCAAATCGGCAGCACAACCTTTCGAGAACAGGAGTCAGTAATGTTTCACTATGGAAAGAAAAGGGACTTTTCTTGTACAGACACAAGCTCTAGCTTGCTTTAGCTTTCGTAAACAATTGAAGGATTATTTCTACTGCCTCATAAGTTTGGCTTTGCATTTCACAGATGCATACGAACATCCACTTTTCTGAAGTACGCCATGTAAAATGGGTGTAAAACATGGCAAAACGCAACAGAATTTTATCTACCCCTAGCTTCATGACAAGCAAGTCTGTGTACATCGCCCAAATGCTGGCATGGCAGACTGAGCTATTCTTGCCCCAGCACAACACAAAAGCAACAAAGCATGGGAACCCATGTATCAAAAGCATTGACAACAGCTTTAGTTCCCAGCCTTAGGTCTGAAAATGACCTAGCTAGTCTTGGAACCAAGCTGGAACCTAACTAATCTTGGAACCAACTAAAGTCTCATTGTATTACGTTGATCAAGTGTGGTTAGGGCCTGTGCACTGAGTTACAGTGGGAATCAGTCCTCCACACCTAGCAGTAGCTCTACAGGGCTGACAAGCCCTGTTTTAAGTGTAAAACACTTTACATTAATTATCTTTAAGCCTTACAGGCAAGATAAACAAGTCTCAAAGAGAATAGATATTTCAAGTGCAGACGTGCCTTTGCAGTGTTGTAGGTTCCACCAAATATGAAAATGGGCCTGTCTCATTGCCAAGCAGCCATCCCCTGGTAGGCCTACAGTTCCTTGAGATGCATTCAAATACAAACTAGCAGCATGCTCCGCCTGTCAGCAGGGCTGACAAGTATAAAAAGGTCAGTTATTCAGCTTACCTCCACTCAGCTGGAGCTCTACACACATAGAATCCATCTAACAGTAAAGCTGGTGCATTAAGCAAAAGGCTTTCCATCTGCTGGATCACAAGTTATTTCCCAACTGCCTTAATTTTATACATTTATTGTATGAGAAACTACCAAGTTTAAGGAGAAAGCGTCACTCTATATTTAAAGTACCTTTCTCAGCAAGGCCTGGCAAAACTCAGACTTCTGAAAGCTTCATAGACACTCTCTTTCTTAGATAAAACAGACAACAAGCAATACAACCAGCCAAAGTATAACTACTTTAAACGTGCTCCAAGTTACATACCTGGCAGCATTGCTTACAATTTCCCACAATTACTCTTTTAGCCAGAGGAATTTCAAGTATTAAGACAACTCTAGAGTTAGTATGACCTCAGACATCACCAGATATCATCCCAAAGTAAAGCCTCAGCAGTTCAGATACAGAGGATGTGTAAACGTACTATCTGCAAGACATTGAAATGTCAGTTAAACTATAAGGGATAATGACATTGCCCGTCTTGCCACAAGACTGCTTGAGGACAGTCTGCAATAGGATGTAACTGACATTTCAGCATGGTCATCACTGGTGAATCAAGGGGCACCTGCAAAAGAGCCAGATTCTCCAGATCATCCTATTTTTCCCCCTGCCCAGAGTGGTTCTTGCTGGATTCCATATATTGCTGCCTTCCAGCCCAAGCCTTATCTGTCCAGACAGAAGGGGTATGAAGACACACTTTTCAATATTCAGGCCCTCAATAATGCCAACATTTACTTTCCACAAGAACTCTGTCACAATCTTGATGACAGTTAATAACCCTATGGCAGTAAGTCTACTGCTTAAGCTCTCTTGCAATAGAAGGCTCAAGAAGTTACAGCCAAACATAATATCAAAAGGTAAAAAAGTAAGCTCATACAAGACTGACACAGCTGATGAAGCATCCAACTATTCTTAAAGATACTTAAGAAAATAAATTGTTCTTCAATCTAAAATTCAGATGTCAGCTTCTATCTAGTCCTGCACAGCTGCCCGAATAACTGAACTGGTGGCTTTAGGTAAAGTCTCTTGAAACTTATAATGGAACTCACCCTGTTAGCCAACACACCGTAAGTCACTGGAACAGCATATTCTGACACCCAGGGGTAGAGGACAAAGTGAGGGAGACACACATACTCATGAATTACTGTAACAAACTTCAGGGCTTTAAAACAACATAACATGCTTCCTTCAGAAAGGCAACTAACGAAGTCAAACATCCCTTCACACTTGACATACAACTTCATATAGCTAGAAAGAAAATATAATGATTGAATTCTTGCTATACAGAACTGAAAGAATTTGATTTTAATAGAGACATAAAAGTCTCAATTTGATCAACCCCAACTGGTAAAACAGATGCAATAATGGTGATTGTGTTGAATGTAAAAGCAGACTTCATTGATGTAGAAACACCTAAAGTCAGTTTGCACAAAAAAGCATAATGGTCAAACAATAAGCTTAGATAAAAAAAAAAAAGTCTTCCAGTTCAGGAAAAGAATCCTTACAAATGGACATTTAGCTGCAATAAGAAACTCATCACACTAAGCACACCATCCATATGCTGAAAATACTCTTTAAAAGTCATGGGTCACAAAAGAATATGAGCCTCTGAATATGCCTGGAGATAAAAGACTAAGGCTCAGTTACACCTTTTAGCATGCATTTTATACAATAAGCCATATTTCACTATTTCACTTACAAAGTTATTCCTAATGAGTGCTTCAGGTTATACACTAGTCAATAATCTCCAACCGGAGTGAAGTAGTATTGAAAAAGCAAGCTCAGAATCAGTGAACAAAAATACTCCAAATTAAGTTCTGAAAGAAGTTCATAGCAGAAAGGCCGTAGTCTTGATAAAAGTTAACAACTAGTGAAAACCACTTTGGCTATCTGTACACACTGTTTAGTATTACAGACTATGACAATAAACCTAATTTTACACTGGTTTTATTGCAAAGTACCTTACACACGCCTTTACCGTAATTCCCCACAAGCTTGGGAAAACTATACATAGATTTTATTTCATCCAGCTCTGGGAACCCAACTATCCTCCACAGTGAAATATGGCTAACACTTAACAAAGCATTACAATACTGCCGTGAAATTTAAGGCATGAAGTGGGATAGAAAATACACACAGCACCTAAATTACAGGGCAATACTTTCACAGAAAGAAAAGGCACAGAAAATCACAGATAATCTTTGTGCCATACACACAAAATACCATAGGTTTCTAATGAACATAGAAGTCCAAAACCTATTTTACATTTCTTTTCAAAAATGCCACCTCAATGCACAAAATTCCTTACTGCATCAGTTAAGGAGAAAGACGAATATGCAACATTTACTAAATCACTTTTCAGCCTGTATTACCTGTTAGCTCATCATAACCCCACCTAGCTTATGAGATCTGAAAGAATCACAGAATAGATAGTACAATTAACAGCACCATTCAACAGTTTCAGGTGCTTAGTTTAGTATACGTTTTTATAGTAAAAGGCAGAACCAACAAATAACTCCATTAAAATCTCATTAGCTCTGATCAATGATTAAGGAAGATAAGAACAAAGAACAATTTAATGTGTTAGTGAAGGAGAAATGGGTTCATTTTATTCAAGACTCAGATAAAAAGTGGTCTAAACTAATCTTCTACATTATCTGCAGCAAGAAGACAGACAGGTGAGTGCAAACAACAAAAATAGTGCAACATTTATTCACACAATTTAGTCCTAGATTAAACACAGTCTCCATACGAAATAAACAAGCCATCTCCACAACACAGCACTAAAGGCTGTTTAATTTCTACCCTTTCTTATGAAAAGTCAGCTGCTAAAATAAAACGTGCTCAGTCTATTCAAGGTATTTTATGCAATTGTAGCTAAGAACTCATTGCATTTCTCAAGAGGATGGATTCTGATTTTTAGCCTAAATAACTTGGGTTTACACAGTTACACTGTCCATGTCCATACTGCTAATTATTTCAGTTCTAACAACTCCTGGAAACCCCAGGCAGCTTCAATCAAACTGAAGAGCCATTCATGAAAATAAGCAGAAATATAAATAATGACCCTCAAAGCCGACAGAACACAGCTATCATGTATTCTCTTGGTAGAAGGCCACAGCATGCACATATCAACCAGGTTATCAGTGCGAGGACCAGCTACTGCACATGCTGGCTCTTTCTTACCTGGTGGAGGTGTCAAAGGATATGATGAAGACATTAGGGCACAAGGCTTGGGTTTGTAGGAAGATTACAGAATCTTCCCCACCCCCACCCCTTGTGGACAAAGCAGAGACTGGAAAAGCATTCACTGCACACCAAATCTTTATGTTAACTTAAGAAAATCATGCTATAAAAAAAGGGAACACTGGGTTCAAAAAGAACCCTGGAAAACACATCTCCCTGTAAGCAACTTTAAATCAACATGATTAGAAGAGCAGAAATCCAGTGCTAAGAGACTGCTGTTGACATGAGGAACCCACCACTTAACTTCAGGTGACAAAGCAGTCCTGCAGCATAGAACAATGGGTGATGTGGAAGACTCCAATGAGTAAGGAGAACATAAAATGCTTTCATCCTGAAATTCTGGCTTTCAAAGGTCATTACATGACCTGAAACAAAGACAGACATACTTACACTGCAATTCAACTTGTAGTTTTGTAAATATTAATTGCTATCTACATAGCTTCAAGTACTAATGTTTGTTAACCATAAATCAAATATAAAATGTAGCAAGTTTCACTTGAAGTGATTTCTTTTATGTTAATAAGTCTGAGTGTTTCAAGTGACTTTCCCTCCATATTTGTTCTGAAATTCCACGGTGCTTCTTTCATAGTGTATCTAAACACTGCATGAGCTGAACTTCACATTTATAAATTTTTTTTTTAAAAAAAAGCTTCCCAATATAACATCTTACTTTCATTACTTGGTCTTTTTGATAAGTTGGCACCAAACATATAACGGATTATAAAAGAAATCAAGTACAGCTTACTTATGTAGATGATACTATGAAAATATTTGTAAGAGAAAACAGATTATTGGACTATCAAAAGTAACTGAACAGTATTTATGTGTTTTAAGAAGACTTTAGCTGAGCTTAGAAGCAGCTCAGTGTTGCCAAAATAGCTCACTAAGTTGCCACCAGTCCACGCATCTAACAATGGCACAGCTTCCAAAGTTATATATGATTAATACAATGAAAGATGAACAGGTAACACCACAAAACAGATACAAAGAAAGGAACAGATTTTGTGTGACAGGAAGTATCGGCTACACTACAGAAATGGAACACTGACAACTCTTCTACATTAGCCTCATTTCCCTCAAATTTCTTAATTGCCATTACCTAGAACTTGGTTTTCACCATCACTGCTGGTGATCCAGGAGACAGCACTCCTAACACTGCAAATTGTACAATTTGCGTTACAATATGAGAATGAATACAGTGCAGAAGATGTGAATTTTAGTGTCATGATAACGTTAGTGAAGTCATGTATTACAAAAGTAACAAGAACAATGACAACGAACAGGCTTAAAGGCACAATTACAAACACATTACTGCAACCTAATCCTATCCCTTACAAGGTTAAGTCCTAGTGAGGTCCAACAAAATTTTAACTCTGACTGCTCTGTTGCTTCTGACCAACACCCTTAACACTTGGGAGGGAAGCCACCAGCTGGTAGCCTTCCCATTCACAGTCCATTCTCAATTCACACCATCTAAAGATCAAAAGACACACAATATGAGTATATTGTGAATTCCTTGCAGAAAGCAGAATTTTTGCAAGGACCTAAACTCAAGTGCCTACTCCCACCTTCTCCCACACACACCCTGCTGTGTTTGTAGGGCACCTATTATCAAATGCTCTAGAGCACAATCATGCCTCTTATGAATAATAATTAATACCACCATCACATGCAACTGAATTGGCTACAGATCTGGCTCCCTGACCCCGACAAGAAAACTTGCAGGCCATGCATGCAGCATCATGTAGCTGGCCCACACTACCCAGTTCTTGCAAGAAAGAACCCCCAGGGAATAGTGGGGAGTGGGTGTTAGGCCACAGACTAAAGTACCATCTCTCAGTATTACTTTTTTTGTCTCATTCTACCTCTGTTCTGTCTTAAGATTTATGGGGTATCACTGCAAGGGGCAGGGGCAGGTGGAAGAGACCAAGCTAGTTACTGACAAGGCTGGAAACAAAACAGGAAGACATTATCAGCCTGCCGATCAGCTTCCCACTTTGATCACAGCTGCACACTCCACCTGCTTAGAAAGCCAACAACTACACAAGCTCATCCTTCCCCTAGTCAAAACAGAAGACGAGTCGGCTGAGATGTGCTGACTGAAAAGACATGACACAGATCACTGACCCTTCTGTAGGCAGATAGGAACTGCCTCCCAACAAGTTTTGAAAATCAAAGCAGTAGCCTGAAGGGGAAAAAAATGGCTTTCTTCTTTGCCTTCTCTACCCACAGCAAGGTGCATTCAGACACAGCCTGAAGGAATATGAGCTATAGAAGAGTGATGGAATAAATAGAAAAAAACAACAGAGAAAAGGAGAGGAAAAAACAAAGGAAACTGCAGCTAGCAGCTGGGAAGAGAGATTAAATCCCTTGCTAAAAATCCATGTTCTACAAGGCCTGCTAAAACACATATAAAGCAGAATTTCTGGTATTATATCCACCTGTCTATCACCTTTTTCAGCCTTCAGGGCAATGTTTTGCTTTAAGCCTCTTAACTCCATATACTACACTACTCAGGTATTGTTATTTACAAAGTGCTCTATGGACACCTACTGCTTTACAGACAATTGAAGTGACAGCTTAGGCCTTAAATAAGATGCAACATTTAGTGAGAGGCATGGCAGCTCAAGATGACAGTAAACAAAAAGAAATTCTATTAAAAACATGTATCAAAACAGTGAAAGAGGAGACATAATGTGCTTGCAAATTATTAGTTACTATTTTTAAAGCAGAGAACTGTGATCTAAGGATCAAGAGCAGATGACTTGGGGTGAAAAATAAATCTCTGTTCTCTACAGAACTCGGACACCAACAGTCAACATGCTGTTTGATAAATTGGCAAACCCTTATCTAAGTTTTAAGGAAAATTATAGCATAATAAATGGCACAGAATCTCAAATACTTTCTGCACTAGACCCATAACTAGTGTTTGAACCACAAGGTACTTCTTTGAGCTATGCTGTCTTGATGGAAACAAATAAGACAGTACAGAACTACTCAAGAACCTAGAGCAAATGAGCCAACTCAATTACTCTTCACTAGGAAAATGTGAAAACTTAACTGCTGTCAGAATTTTTCCTGTTCCCTGTTCAAACTAGATCAATTTTATTCGCAATTCTTTGTTATACTACACCATGGCTAAAACATGAAATGTCTGTTCCACCATACTTGCAGATAAGTCCAAATCAACCTTTAACTTTCTTACCAATGAACTACTGAGTTTATTCAGTGTCTTGCCATAACATAGGTCCTTAAGACATACACGTTCATGGAACCTTTTTTACCCCTCCTAGTTCTCTCCATTTCTCAACATTTTTGAATAGACACTACAATTAGTCTGTTTTGGCAGTGCCTCACAAATGCATTTAAGGTCATGCCACTTCTTTCTAAATGATACTGCTCTGCTGCTTCAGCTGAAGATTGTACTTACCCTCTTACCTCCTCAGAGATAAATAGGTGCTCAGGTTCAAACTGCTCTCAAACATGACCCAATGAATTTTTCTGGAGCTGCTGCTGCCCTCAATTGTCTTATGTTCTCCAATCTATAACTATGATGTACAATTTTTTATTGTTCATCTGCCGTCTTATACTTGACTGTATGAAGTGCATGTTGTTCAAGTAAGCAAGTACTGCCAATCTGGGTCAGTCTCCACTATTGATTTTCTACCTTTATATAAATAACATGTAATGTCACAAAAGAGTTTTTGTCTAAAAAGACATATAGTGTATTTTCTTACAGATTGTGAAAGATACTGGACCGTACTTAAAACAAACTCTGAAAACAATGGATGATACTAACTTTATAAAGCAATAAAACAACCTCTGTCTTGTCCCAGGTTGATTTCCCACTCCCCACCCTTTTCCAATGTTTCCTAAACCACTCAGATTATTAGTAACTCCTATTGTTAGTGGTATGTAAACCGAGATATGCATAAAACGAACCTCAAAAAGCCTGCAAAGAGACCATTTGAAGTGGCCACTCCCATTATTGGCTAAAGCTTGAACACCAGCTGGGACATCTGAAAGTTAATACACCACTACAGGCCACCAAGAAGTGAATGAGAAGCAAACCTAATGCAGCATGATTACTCAAAGCAGTAAGCAAAAGTAGTTCTGCATGCTGAACTAGCTGCCAACAGTAGTAATGCCAGATTGTAAAGCCTGCTAAGAAGGAATTACAATAATTAGGGATTGTAGTCATGAGCTACTGTCGCAAGTCATCACAGGACACTAAGGGTGAAGCCTATGTAAGCAGGTAAACAACAGCCTTTTTACTCTGTTCATGGAAAAGGTGTGACCACAAGCAGCACCAACATTTTTTCATTTATCCCTTATACCTGTATAGCTCTTACTAAGCCAAACAGCAAACGAAAAAATAGCCTTCAAATTAAGAATCTCAAAAATCAAACAAGTTGTTTTATTTTGCAGAGGGTGAGGGGCAAGTAATTAAGTGGCTTCAGGGTATCCAGAATGACAATACCATTGAAGTAGTATAACAGAGAAAAAAAATAATCCTCTAACTGCAAACTAGATCAAAATATGGGATTTTGTGATAGTGGCAGTGGGGTTGTTACACTACCTGATAAATAATATCATCAGAACATACGCTAAAAGCATATGCTAATGGCAAGGCCACTTTCTAAGCAGCAATGTGAAAGCAATGTGGCTCTTCCATGTAGCACCTACTTGGAGTTTTTATCAAACCTGGAATTACTGCAGCCTTCTCTAAGCTAAGGTTAACATGGGCAGCAATGAAGGTAAAGTAAAACCTAAAGTACTGCCAAAGTAGAGTACAGTTGACCATGAAATGGTAATGCACATAAAATACAGTACTATGAGGTGTATTCTTCCTAAGGTCTTAACTGTATGAAGTGCTTTAAACATGCTCTACAAATCAGTTCAATCTCACAGAGCCAAGAAGCAGGATTTTCATCCAGAATGTACTACTCCTTATGCCTTTGTTCTTCTGAATCATGGCTGCTGAATCCAAGAGGTTAACAGCTGAAAATATTCCTCTAACATTCAAGAATACTTTAAAACACCGATTACTTTTTCTTATTTGTTAATATGCTCCTCCCCCCATTACAAATCAAAAATTTAATGAACTTGTTAGTAGTACACCATCTGAAAACCTTTTAGGATAGTTTTGTTCCCGAATCCTCCTATCTGAACTTGTCGTCTTCACAGTAGAGGTGCAGTCAACAAAAGCTATAGCCCTGAGTTCCAGACATTACAGATGAGGCATTCTTAGGACCATGGCAATGCCACAAGGAGTGAACAGGACTTCGTAAGTATCAACCCTACAAGCAGCATAACAGCAAAGACCAGAAGATCTTTAAAAAGCCTGTTTTTCCTCTAGTCAAGTATTTTCAGATTTACAAAACCCTAAACCGCTAAAGAAAACAAAAAACACCAAGAAGAAACAGCTGCAAGAAATAGCACAATGAAAACAACTTCCACATACTTTGATACACTTTTCTAAGCTTTCCAGATCCTAACAAATAATAACCAGGTCAAATTTCCTAAGTTTGCAGATAGATGATCAGTTTCACAAATAATTTTAACATACAATTGGAATATATGTTAAAATCCTATTTACATTCATCTAAAGATCATAATACTTGACTACAGAAGCTTAAATATGTTTTATGTTAACAAATATTTCCCCAAATCTAGCAAAAGCTTAAAGGTAATTCTTTCAGGAAGGCTGTAATACATGACCTGTTCTCTAATGCTTTTTGCCCTACAAGCAAGCACAGCATAGGATATGGGTGAGCTGGTATGTGTAACAAGATACAAGGAAAATATATGAGATTCTCTATAGAGAAAACACTGTAAATTAGTAACAGATCTATACAGCTAACACAAACACTTGTATGAAGAAAGGCTTTTGATGATTCATTGTAGTGCAGTGTGTTTAAATTGGGCACAACAAACTATCAGCACTATTCTGATTGCCAAATGAAAAAATATCAGTAGCCTGTCCTATATATTTGCAGAAAAGGCTGGGTTTCAATGTAAAGAGATGATAACTTGTAAAATAAAATTTTGAAGTCTGTTAAAGGCAATAAAGAGGGCAGAATGATCATTAAGAAACCTTATCTCTACCAAAATTTAACCAATGCAATGGACGAAACTATGATGCTGAGTTCCCCACTCCCTTGTGCTCTTTATGATCCAATGTGACACAGACAGCAAAAATCCCAAACCTCACAGATCTTATTTTTGGTCTGAAAGATTTGGGCTCCATAATGCCTCTGCAACCGAGTCCTTAACATTTCAGGCCCACATTACACTATATTGATTAGAACAGTAATTCAGAAAACCCAGGGAGAAGAAAAGGGGGACTGAACAATCACAGTCAATCTCATCACCTCAATGACATGCTGTGAATGTAATTAATCCTACATTTATTTAGAGAACTTCACACCCTACACATAAAGCAGCAACTCCCTGCTGGCTTCAGACTAGCTAATTATGTTGTAACAAGGATGAGGTTTTGATTATAACAAAGAGATGAAAAGACAGACCGACCTATGAAGCTAGCCTATCTTTTAGGGTATGTCTTACCTGCAAATGAAGAGAAGCAAATATAACATACTAAGGAATATCTGACTTAGCTTTAATTTCTTTAGTTCCAATAAAGATAGCAGCTTCTACAGAGACTGTGTAAGTGCCACCAGGAATCCTGGTTTTTACTTTAAAGCAAATAGCCCATGCTTGAACTGACACATTACACCTACAGTCACCAAAACTAGTAAGATTACATTTGCCTTACATTGCAGAGCACATACACATGAAGGTACAACTACAGAGCACACATACATTAAAGTGGCCTATATACCAACGTAACAAACCAAGTTGCAGTTCTGGTTCCACAGGACACACTGAGGCAATTTAACAGCTCATCTCTCAACATACAGACCTCCTTTACCGCACCAGTTGAAGCTACTACGATACACAACACAATGATTTTGTAATTTTTTGTAGTAGAACAGATCCTGAATAAAAGCTGAAACAGTAAGTTGAAAATTTTTAAAAAGTAGAATAGTAATAATGAAAAATATAGTAAAAATTATATTTGTATTTGCTTGATCCCTAGCTTATTCTCCTGCATTCCTCACACCCACAAAACTTTGAGAAGTATACAACCACGCAACAGTACATAACTAAGTGTACTAATCCCTGGAAAACTGCCAGGAATACTAACAGCTTCACCTCCAATTCAGGAACACAGAGAATACACATTAACTGATACTAAAGTGGTACATGTTTAAAACTAAACATGTATTTAAATGTTAATTAAAAACACTTTAAATCCATACGGGCTCAATTGTTCCCTTATGCAAGCATACAGAACAGTATGCACTTGTCCAGGCAGGCAGCTAAGGACTCGTAGGAAGCAGTTCAGCCTTCCACCTAGCCACTCATGTTATGGCCAGCAGGCATCATGCAGCCGAGCTACCAGAAGGCACATATGTACAACAGCAGACAATAAAAAGCAACATGAATAGAGACTGGCACAAAGGGGAATACAAAACACTGAAGAAAGACATCAGGCTACACAAAAGAACCTCAGCACAGCAAGAGTCAGTGGGGAGAACTACTCCAACTTCTGTAAAGGACACAACTCCTATGGGGTCACAGACACGTAAATCCCTCCAGCAGAAGGGAAAAAGCTCTCCTGCAACAAACCCACACCTAGATTCCCCTGGTTTCAGTAGCTCATATTGTAGCAACCAGACAATCAGTGGTTTCCCCAAAGCTCCTTCTCCTCTCCCTCATTTCCTTCTGCTCAAAGGCAGGCATGAAAGATGGGAGTAAAGCTTAGACTTAGAATACAAATTCAGCTATAACTTCACCTTGGAGAGGCTGCCATATGTAGCATAGCGGTTTGTAAAAGCTCTGACCTAAAGAAAAAAGCATGCAAACCAGACAAATTAAATTTAATTTTATTATGGAAATGAAAGCAATAACAGAAGTGACAGCAGGGTGGATGATAAGCTCACTTAGCAGGGGGATCAAATGAAGTGATGACATGTCATTATGACCTCAGGGGTTAAAGAGGCAATTTTCCATCTGGCTGCATCTGGCTTTTCAACATAAATATTGACACCACCTGCCGAGATTTACTACAAGCTGCCTCCATAGGTCTTTGTCTAGCTTTTGTTACCCAGGTTAACATTTACTTGTCCCCTCTTTTCTTGAAGTTCTCCCAATCAATGTGCTCCCTTTCTTCAAAACCTCATGAAGAGTTAAAAGGATTTACATACCACTTTATACAATAGATCAAATTATTAATAACAACTTCACAAACAGCTCAAAGAGAGATACTAGATAGCTATAAAGCCGGTAAAGTTAGCTTTAAGACTGCAAACAGGAAGACAAAACTTTAGCTACACTTGTGTCTTGCATTGTCTTAAGACTTCTAGGGATCTACTTTTATCTTACTAATAGGCACCTGAATGAAATCCTTTTTCTGGAAAAAAAAAAATTAAAAATACCTTAGAATTAGAACTAGCTTGTACTCACCATACCCAATGGACCATTAGCCACCTGCATGTGTTTTATTCAGCAGCTTAATTGCTTCCAATTCCAGATACATTGTGCTTAAAATAAATCATCTTTTGCCAGCCCAGTGACACATTTGCTTATTCATCTAATTTAGCCACAGCCAAACTAGGATCTCAAACCAAATCTGGGATCAGCTATTAACGCACTGTTGGCTATAAGGTTTTTGCTTCCTCACTGTACATTTAAAAGGTAGTACCTACCAGTGGTGTTCCTCTCCTGGAGGCTTAACCTAGAATAGGACTGTATGCTTGCTACCACTTAATACAGCTATTACATTTTTGCCTGTGCCAAGCTTTTTTTCTAAACCTATAGCTCCCAGACTTTTCTCTGTCAGTACAGGTGAGCTAAAAAGCTTGCTTCCAGCTGTTTTTGAAGTGCCCAGATTCTTCACTAAAAAGAAACAACAGCCTGTTTCAACTGTTTAAACAACAGGGCCCCAACCTCCACTAAGGCTCTGTTATACCAGCAAAAGAAGGGAAGAAAAACCGTCCACAGATTTTGAGAGCGCCCTGGGACTACAGCTATGAAAAGACAGGAGAACACGGAGACAAAGGAAGTTAATGAAGCTTGCACACAGCAAAGAATAGATACAAAACAAAACAGAGAAAGCATCCAGACTGATCAGACATGCAAATAACTTCACTGAAAGACCACCACAAAAATACTTATGAATACTTCCCCCTCCCAAAACTCTTTCACCACAAAGCCAATTACCAGAGGGATGTCATAACCTTCTTCCCCTGCAATGGAAGTTGTACTACCCTCCTCTCCAAATGCTTTGCTCACCCCTGAGAAGCTGCAAACCCTTGTCTTTTAACAGATAAGTCGCCACTCATTTCTGTACGTTAAGGTATTTTCTGAATGACAAGTGAACTTTGCTGTTCCCTTCCACAGAGGGGAAAAATGAGAAGTGTTCCTGTTCGCTTCGCACATGCTTAACTTCAAGCACATGCTTCGCTGCTAAACTGGAATGACTTAAGCATACACTTAAATGCTTGCCCAATTCAGACCCTAGAAATAGGACTAGTTTCTGCAGTTCCTCTTTCTCCTGTTCTCCTAATGACAGACAACTATTGTGCCATGTCATTATGCCAATAAGATAGCTTAATTGCCCTCTTTCCAGAAGCTGTCAGTTCTGCTTAACTGGTACATAATGTATGCGTCTAGGAGTAAATGTGTTAATATATCAGTCGCTTATACCTACCATACGTTTTCCTCTGCTCTATTTAAAGAAAGCCTTGGTTTTTATGATTGACTTGCTAGACATTATATTCATTGATACGGGCAGCAGTAATATTACTGTCTTATGACTCATTTATTTGTGACAGATGCACAAAATAACTTTCTCCTTCATTTACTGCACCTTTTCAACTGAACTTAAACCTCAACATGAATTCCCCCATACTTTTATTTTAGTTCAGGTGCAGTCAAAAAAGGCCTCCTCAAAAAGACAGTGTAAAATGAACTGGATGTTCCTGTAGCTAATCAGGACTGATGAATCAAAATTTTAGGAAACATCTCTAGTTGCTTTATAATATAATATTTTGGGCATTGTTACAGAGTCACTCAATGCATACAGAAAAAAGTAAGAATCAGCAATACGTACACGACATATGAATGCTGCAGCTCTGAACTGAAGGCCTTTAATTCGCCAAATACTGGGGTAAGATCACACCTAAACATAACGGCCTACGCAAGCTGGCTCAACTCTCCCTCGTATTCCCCTTTCTGATTATGATTATTACCCAGTTCCTTCTATATCGCCTCACTGCTTCTTGCATGTTGTGCACTTAAGAGGTTATTGTTTTGTCCCACAGTCTCTTGTTAAATTGTGAGCTGGAACGCAAAGACTATTTTTAACCACTCTTTTATATGTATGTTGCTGTATTAACACAAAAAATGCTGTTGTCATATTTGTTTATATGAGTAATGCCTTCCTTTTCAGAGAAATATTACTTTCAACTCATTCACATACTTTTGTGGGCCTTCAGAGAAGGCTGTGAAAACATAAAAAGCAAGGGAAGAAAAACACAAAAGCTGTATGAAAGAGTAAATCTGACACCACAATACAAAGCTCAGTAAGCTTTGAACATGCAGCTTGCTTCATTCATTTAATCCATTCCTAACTGTTTTCCTACCAATACTTCTGTTTTTAAAGCATTGAAGCAGGGGTCCTCAAACTACAGCCCACGGGCCAGATAGGGCCCCCCAGGGTCCTCAATCCGGCCCCCTGTATTTACAGAACCCCCCCTGCCCACACCCCACCAGGGGTTGGGGGGGCGGAACCAAGCAGGCCCAGATGACTGCCTGCCACTTCATCTGCATGCCGGCCCCCTGTTTAAAAAGTTTGATGAGCCCTGCATTTAAGCATGCTGCTACTTCTAACCAGTCTGGTTACGAAGCTCCCAAGACTGAAAGTAAGTAAAGCCATGCTGATGCCATTCAAAGAACAAAAATGAGACACAAAAGCACTGAAGGGCAAGAACTTTGCCTGGAAGTGGCAGAGTCACTGTTTCAAGTGAAGTAGAGGCCAGAGTGTATTGCCAAGCAGAGTGAGCTGGCAAGCGCCTACAGGGGCAAGAGTACACAGCACACAGAAATTTGTGGCACTTACTCTGGTGTTAATCATCAACTGGTACAACTGCTACAGTCCCTACATCAACCATTTCACACAAAAGTACATGGTTTGCATGTGCATCTGACCAGATTTGAAGTTGTCAATTCTATCTGAAGTTATAAACTCAGTCCTGAACTAGGAGTTGTTTCCAACCTTTTTCCTATTGTTACACAAGTGCTATATAAACATTTTCTTCCTAAGAAAAATCATAATGAAAATCCCCCAGAACCTGTTTCCCACGCACACAAAAAGTGTATATTACTGAAAATTCACATTTTTCTTTAAAATGCAATTCCTCTCTCCCTTCTCCAATGATGTCACTGCATTAAAAAATGCACCGAATGTCTTCGCTTACATAGTAAAAATAGCTGGATAGCCAAGGTTAATAAATGGAAGAGACTGATCACATTTCCATTTATAGGAAATACCATTTCTTTTGATTTTACCAATACTTGTTTGTAGATGAAGTACACTAAAAACATTACCCACATCAATAACTACTCAAGAACTTACTTGACTTTTTGAATCCAGATGCAATAATCTGTAATGAAGAGATCATTAAGGAGGTAGGCAGGGTCATTCTCCTTAAAAATCTGGTGAACATCCAACAGACACTTCAAAACAGCAGCTTTTCCTGGAAACAAATATTTAGTTTTGTAATTCACTAGAAATTGTAACAGATAACCTTCATCTTCTCACCTTTCAAGCTTTAATAATCAGCTATCTACAACCATCTTGTAACTTCAAGTTGATTCACAGTCTCAGAACAGCAGTAATATGACTATGCCCTTCAGTATCTGCATCTATATGGATGTGGAGCCTCTGAATTCAGTAGGAACCTCTCTGCAAGACTGAAGCCTCAAGGCATAGTAACTCATGCATGTAATTCTGTACAGCTGAAGCAGCCCCCTCCCCCAGCTTCTGCACTTCCCAGAGCTGTGCTAGCCCAAACTTTAGCAGAGTTATGTAGTGCACCAAATAATAATAAAGCAGCAAGCTAAAAATTATCTCGCAAATAACCGAAAGTTATGCCCTATCATTTCTCTGAAGAAATCCTATTTCCCTGTATGCCTACAGAAATACCTGCGTTGGAAAATAATAAGGCTGGGAACACACAGCCCACAGCAGGGTCAAGCAGGCAGGAGCCACAGCCATTGTGTAAGCCAGTATAAGTAATACCATTACCTAACATCTAACCATTGCCTTAAATTAAGCGGAACTTTTCCTGCTTCTGTTAGTTACGGAACCATTTGGCAAACCGAGCCCCAAGAAAGAAAAAAAAAAATAAAAAATCACTTGAGGCTCAAAAAGATGCCCTTTGACACACAGTTGATAAAGGCAGTAAAGATTAAGAACCTGAATGTTTTTTCATACCACAACCAGAAAACTTTCTGTAGTCAGCTTGATTTTCTTCACATGCAGCCATAGTTTCTAAGAGGAAGGCTGATTAATGTAACCCCACCAACTAGCTGGAATACCCTCCCTCAGTTTTCTGATGAAAATTGCTAAAGAGTTAAGTGCTAGAACACTAAAAAATAAATATTCCTGTTCAATGCTGGGGGGGACACCACACCAAAACCCCCAATGCTCAAATAAAAACAGCCACTACTGCAAATGGAATCTAATAACCCTCTCCCAAGAGGCTGGCTCCTCCTAGGCTATGAAACCTGAACATGGATGAAATTACATTTTAAAGATTTAAAAACGAGCACACACACAAAAAAGAGAGAGATCCGAACTCCCCCTGCTGTTCAAGCACGAAATTTGTTTGTTTTTAAGTAATACCTTGCTGAAAAAATGTTGACAGAGAATGAGAGTTAAAGGATGTGGAAGGTGGAAATAAGGAAGGACCTGGAGAGTAAAATGCAATAGAAACAGAAGTGACAATCCCATTGGTTTGGAAAAGATCAACTGAAAAAGGTCAGGAAATAAAATATAGAATCCCAAATATAACTGATGAACTTTTAGACTGTATCACGATCAATGCGTGCCAAGCCAAGCTTGTCAAACTTAACTATTTTGTCTAAAAATAAATGGGCTCTTTTAAAAAAAAGTTATATGTAGAATTAAAAAGAGCAAAATTTTAGGATTCTAGCTGTCAAGCTGCCAACCCAAACCATTTATAACATTCACCACTGTTACTCATCTGCCAAGTAACAATGTAAATTAGCAACTATAATACCAATTCTCAATAAAAAGTAGTCTTTCTTCATAAAGTTTTGGATTATGGTAGCTTAATGGGCTTCTAATCAGAGGTTGCAAATCTAACCAGGCTTTAATTAAACAGGGAACCCTACCTACAAACACATGGAGCATTGCAAATTACTAAACTTTTGCTTTCAGAAAATGCGTCTCATACATGCACCTTATAAACAAGAAGTCCTTATGTGAAACTGCATTTAACATCTTACTACAGGAACAAAAAATAACAGCTTAAAAGCAAACAGTATTTAAGCCTTAATGTAGGATATTCCATACTACACAGATGATTCTTGGCCTATTTCTGTGAAATTCCACACCACAGGTTCTGTCTTTGGATATCTACTCCAGTCTTCAGTAGACATCTGGTCTTAACTTTCAGGCTGTAGTTATGTATTCAATTATTACTTACACTGGCTTAAGTACTCTCTCTTTGTTACACTCCTTAGCCTCCCTCTTTCCCACAGCTCTTTGTGATGTGCCAGTGCAAGTATCTGCGAAACCATACAGTGTACTATATCAGAGAACTGATGAAGCCAAAAGATGAACCGGCTAGAGGCTTTTTTGGCAGCTATGTCAGTCCAACTCACTGAAATGTTGTCTATCAAAGCAAACCTAAAACGTACTAGTTTTAAAAGTCTTCCTTCTTTTGTAGCCCTAGAATGATCATTTTTTGAAATTCACTGTATACTGGAGTTAAGAAAGCCATGGAATAGAAGATGAAGACATGCCAAGGGCAACTATTTCATTTTCTTTACATAGCTTAAAGAGGCAAGCACTTTTAAGTTCAAGGGTGAAGAAGAAAAACTGTCTATTTAGAAAAACAGCAGTAAATGTTCAAGAGCTGGTACAAGAAACTTTGATAATATCAGGCAAATTAATTATGTATTTTTAAACCCATTTTTGCATTATCTTCTGTGTAAAGTTAGAGGTCTGCACTACACCGATCAATAAACACACTGCTTTTTACATACAGATACTATTTCCTGATTACACAAAAAAACCCCACTAGTTATATTTAAAAAGATTCCAACTTCTGTAATAGAATCAAAACTGTTTGATAATCTTCTAAGCCATTAAATTTTAAAGATGTGGAACTTAAAAGTATATGACTTAAAACAGACTCCAACATCCTCTATTTTTTTGGCTTGAAGATCTGTGTTAGAGGTAAAGGAGGATAATATCCCATTTTGCAGTATATATGGATTTCAAGTTGGTTATCAAGCCTATGTACTAACCCATTGTTTTTCTGGGAAAAATGTGAATTTCTTTTCCTGCCATTAAAAAATGATTACACTGCTGTTGGGGAGAGGATGAGTTGTAACTTCAGAGGAAAAGCAGCAGAGAAACCAAGCAAAGAAGGCAAATATCACAGAAGAGTAATACGTATGTCCACAGAACATTGGATTCTTCTGGAGTTCATTGCTATGACAGCTGGTAGAGAAGAGCCTGCAACTTCAATTCCAGTTTCACACAGCCAGTCCTCCTCCTACAGATTAGTTCAAACAAACATGTAATTTGACCCCAGTTCTGGATCTGCCATTTGATAGAAGAACCTACTGATACACCATCATGAAATTCTACCAGCTTTCATACTGAGTATTTGGAAGCAAAGGAAATTAACAGTCCGATCATTTTATTTCACATGAAGTTATTTTTCCTGCAGACTTCAGCACGTTCTTCCACGTTTTCAAGAAGGAGGAACATTCAACTAAAAAGACAAACTGAACTTTACTGTCCCATTAAAAAAAAATAAAAAGAAAAAAGTAGCATTCTTAAAAACAAGAAAAGAGCTCTTGCGGACTTTTAAATGAAAACACCCTGGTAACAACTTACACAGCTAGGCAACAGTACTATCTGGTTTTAATGGGTAATATAATCCTAAATCTGTTACTGTTAACTTCTGTATGGAAAGAAGCAAAGTATGTTTTATGTTGCAGCAAAGAGCACAAATAAATTCTCTTTATTATTAGCTCATAGACAGTAACTTTCAAATCAGTATTACGCAAAGGTAAAACAGTTTTGAGTAAATACTGACAGAACCAGCCCACACCACTGGCATATTACGGTCTACTGAAAAGAAAAAGGGCTACACGTTTTCACATAAACACACCTCAGATATTTGTTAGTCAACTGTCACATGCAGTATACACATTATGTTGGAGATAGCATTGTAGCTGGATGCACCAACGCATTTTATTCCCTTTTTTAATCCTATCCAAGAACAGATAAATACAGCAGATAAAATAGTTCACAATTCAGCATAGTTAAGTATTATAGATCACTAAAACAGCATCAGAAAAAAAGTATCTGCTGAGGACCTCAACATTAATCAGCTTAATGCATCTGTTTTACAATTAATGCTTTGGCAGGAAATCTTAATTCAAAATAAAAAGTGTTTAAATCACATGCAAGGATCCTTAATAGCTTAAGAATGCACTATCCTCTACCTTGGAAATGATCCACCAACATAACACTAGTATTTTAAAAGTCAAGTCACACAGCCTGAGGCATAACATCTCAGTCCCATCAGAATTCTTTTCTATTTTTAAATAATTTACTTAGCTTATTATTATTATCAAAACTTTGTATTATACTATGTCCCAGCTTCCTCTACCAGCATCCTGAAAGAAACCTCAAGTCAGGATAAGGTCAACTCAAACTGATCCCTTAAGTTAAACACCATTCCTGTTGCGTCTACCTGAAAAGGAAGTTGTGTTACTACTTAATTGAATTATTGTATGTTACTTCAGTCATTTTTACCTATGTTCATCACACATATCACAATACAGTGCCAAATTGGTGAGGCATCATTTCCAGAAAACAAAGAGGGTAACAGTATTTAATGCTATCTATAACTGCTAGCTTTGCACATTGAATAGTTTGCTAAGTATTCTGTAAAAAAAAATTCCTCAAAAGCATGGCTCAACTTCCATTGAAGTTTGAAGGAGGAAACATTTTGACTGAACAGGTGTGCCTTGGCAGTACAAAGATTATCTAAGAAATCTAAAAATTACTTCTTTTAAGACTATATATACACACACACTTCCCCCCACCCACTTCTGATTATAAACAGCCAATACATCCACTCTGTATCTTAGTTCTTTGGTAGTTGGCTACTTAAAAAGCTTAAAATTTTTCACACTATACATGCACCATAATAGTAAATACTAGTTTGATACACAAACCCCAGAACTTTCAGAAGTTAATCACAGTTACTTTTATCACCAAACTACTAACTTGCGAAGTCCCTCCCAACATATTTATAACCACATGAAGGAAGCAGCGCACTTGTGTCTGCTTCCCAGGCAGCACTTGGAGAATGTCACAGCTCATACTCAGGATAGTGTTGTCTTCTCCACTATCAGTTGAAATGGGCACACATTCTCTTTTCTTGAGGCTTGCTTGTGCTTTTTCAGCATCTTGCTGATCCACGGCCAGCTCTGTGGACGCAGCCAGTCACCCCATACTGCACCGTTTCCCAGGCAACCAGCACAGCACAGACATGCACAGAATGAAGCCAGGCCTGCTGCATTTCTTAGCTAGAATGGTTTAGAAGCAGCCACAGAAGTTATCAACTAAATTAAGTTGAATTTATTTTAAAGCTTATGGCAGTAATTTTTATGCAAAGCACTGAGGTCAGAAAATACAAGCCTAGCATGTCTCCTGGTCCAGTAGAGAATGAGTTAACATACCCAAACTACTCCTCCAGAGATGACAGGGACTTTGCTGTTGAAGCAAGACCATCGTGGGTAACGTAGGGAGACCACAATGGTAAGCCCTACTGGGGCCATTGTGTTCTAGAACCAGAGGGACATGTGGCTGCTGTTGCCTCTTACCAACACAGGAGGATGGAGCAAGAAATCTGGCACACAGTTATTGTAGATGTCACTTCCCTTACCAAACTATAATAATAAGAATGTCACTGCTGAAAGAATAATGCACAAGCATTAAGATAATGACAGCTCCACGCCTGAAAATGAAACAAAAAAGCTGCAAGTATGTAGTGCGTAGTCCGTTTTTTCTTCAGTTGTAAAAGAAAGTATTTTTTAAATTGTCATTTATTTTTTGACAAAATAGTTTTAATGATATTCACTGCTTGGTTTTTTATGAACAGCCTTACTTGGCTGTTATTTAGGACTACCTTACTTCCTAATAGCAAGCAGAGAACTAAGATAACATACACGAGTCAGAGATTTCGGCCTCTGCTCCCAAGAGAGAAAAATTATATAGGAAGTACTAAAAGAACAATGATGCAAAACAAGTTTTAAAGCTGACACAAATTCAGAATTTCTGTTCTTCCCAGACTACCACTGGACTTACCGAAGAGTCATCTCAACCATTTTGCCTTAATCCTATGGAGAACTGTAACACTGACTATGAAACACAAAACCCTCCTTGTCCTCAAATTTGTGATTCTGTATGGCAATACCAAACTGGCACATACAATGAGACAGTTTACAAATTAAAATGGCTAGATATCAAATAGTTATTTTGAACAAGAAAACAAAATTAATGGACTGGCTCAGTTACAAAGCCGAAAACCAACAAAAAAAAATCTAATCCTAGAAAATAAAACTGTCAAGGAGAACAGGACTTGAACATTAGGATACATTTCCTTTCTGTCAAAATCCTATCATCACTGACAAGGGCTGAATTAAAACAGTAATTCTTCCAAACAGTAGAACATGCATGAAGGCTGTCCAGATTTGCAACTTCAAAACCATGATGAGCAGAACTTAAACCGTTGGAACAACTGCAGACAACGATGCTTTAAAAACTTCCCTTAGGTACAGACAAATTGGAAGGATTTTTGACAACTTCCATGATCTTTTTTTCACAGGGTTTCAGTCAGGTTGTTAAAGAACACAAAGAATAACAGAAAACAACAGGACTGTTCTTATACAATAAGAAACTCTGCTTTGAAATAAAAACTTAAGACACCTTAAGAATAGGGTCTGAAAAAATCATAGTATATAACCTACTTTAACATAAGCTTCATTAAAATGTTCTTGTCCAACAGAAAAATCTCTTTACAGTTTAACAACAGTATAGAGAAAAATACTTTAAAGACTTTTTCCCTAAAGCTTTACACATCGTGGCTGGACTATCCTGATTTATCCAGAAACAAGATCTGATCAAAGACTTTTCTAAGAATGAGTCATTCAAAACATTTCTTCTGAGTAGATTTTCTGTTGTGAATAATACAGCTGAATTTACACCACAACTGTTGCCTAATAAATGAGCTGCTTCAGGGGCTTTTTCCTGCTGAGGAGACTAATTTTGTTCTTGTCTCTCCCCAGCCCCATTTTCAGATCTATCAAGTTTTGGTGAAACTGGCTAAAGGATTCAAAATTTATTAAAAAAAACAAAACACAGACACACAGACAATGTGGCTATATAGGCATTACTTCCTACCCCCAAAAAACTTACCTAGTTGCAGTATCATGACTGTATCATTGAAGGCACGTGTCACTAATCCAAAATGTCTGTATAGGGGATAGCACAGCACTCTTCTTCCAAAAGATACCAGGACATCATGAACACTAGTGAAACTCTGTGCATACCAGTGAAAAATCTGAATTAGTCTGTATGATTTTGGATACTAGGAATTATTTTTTGTTTTCCTTTTATGAAAAAAATCATATAATAGTTTACATGGCAGGATAACAGAAGTCCTATACATTTTATTGGTTTTGAATTAAAACTAAAGAACATAGAGAACATTAGAATAAAATAACTCAAGGCTTTGCCATCCTTTAGATTAAAGCAGTAAGTTACATCTGTCCCACATAGTTACATATATTAAGGGGAAGCTATCAAAAGCCTTTTAAGAATAAAGAAAATGTAAAACCACATATTAACAAAATACATGTGTACATAGAAGATCTCTAAAAATGATCCATGACTGCCTTTCATGAAAGTTAGATATTCAAGACAGGGATAAATATATCTGCCTAGGGAAAGCAGGTCATCGACCTCCTTTACAAGTGAGAAAGACCTCTAATTTACTTAGGCCAGAGGCATTAATGACTTATTAAAGACTTTACGACAGTGATTTCCTTTCCAGCTTTCACTTTTCAAGACAAAAAATTCCATTTATGAATCCAAAAAGAAATACCTATTCCATCTTGAACTCTCAATTTATTAAAATTAATAAAAATGCTTTGCTGACAGCCAGCACTTTTTTGCATTATGTGACTACCTCAACCTATTTTTCATTTTAATGGATCGACATTAAGCATTTAAATAATTTATGTTTTGTTATTTAATATTTAGAGTCTAAGGTGTGTACATGTCATGCACAGCAAAATGGCAGTCAGTTCAAACAAACCATAGCTGAGGCGATTTTGTTTACAGATTGATGAAAACACCCGCCTCTACATGGTTTGTAGAACAGATATAGTTATTAACAGCTTGGTGCCAGGAGACTGAATTTTCTGGGTGTGAAATATACTGTTGGCACAGGCTGCACCAGGATCTGCTATATTATAGGATAAGCACACACAGAAAACCCCTTCACTACGTTAGGACATGGATCTGAAAAAAATTTGAGACAAGGCAATCACTGAATTGTAACTTCACTCCTTTGTAACTTGCTACTGCAGAACATTCAATTGGACACAAAACTGACAGGTCTAGAAAACCAGTTGTCATAACATAAGTTCTTACTGAACAGAAGATTCACCACTACTAGAAATCTTTGAAGGACTGAACCCAAAAATCCCGTCAAATATCATTTTCGATCCTGTAAACAGAGACTTGGCTCAGTAATTTTGGGAATGAGGACAAATAGTCCTTTCTAGCTTACTGCAATCATAAGAAATCATGGATTACAGGCCAGATTAAGTCCCTTCCCACTTGAAGCTCTGTAGCAACTGAATTACATACACAGGCCTGTGTGCTTTCAGTAAACCATCTGGAAGTGGAAAGAATAGAAGTTAAGTTTCCTTCCTCTATCTATGTTGGTTTCAAAGGGCTAGCAGCAACTAAACAAATAGGGATGTGGCAATAACACTGAAAAGCAGCGAGTGGGCAAAGCAACACATGTACTCTAACCCTCCATAAAGCCTGAAACAAAAGTATTCAGCCTATGTCTGAAATGTCACACAACACATGACAGCCTTAATGAGACAACAGTTCTACAACTACTTAACTGAGGTCTTTTTGCTACAAGAACATGGAATTCGACTTTTCCATGATCGAGGGGGGATATGGGGACAGACAACGCCACACAAAACCAAACCACCTTTTGATTGAGTTCTAAGAGCTTTTCCTATCATTGGGTTTGCATTTACTTCTGGGCTTCCCAGTTCCACTCTCCAATGCATTCTGAAGCCACACAGCAGAATGGAGGAGAAGCCAGAAGCCACTTGATTTGCAGCCTAGAAAAAGAGCAAGCTAGAAGTGCATTCATGAACTACGAAGGCTGAAGAAAGGCTCAGCAATCAAAACCCCCAGAAGTGAGCAATAAGCTTCCATCTTCTTAAGTTAATATATATCCAAGGTAGGACTTAAAGGACACAAGAAGACTAAGAAATTACATTCCCTACTTTTTATGCTCTTCTTATTTTGATATACTTCAGCCAGTTAAATGGGAAGGTATCTATGACTTCTGATCAAGGAGCCAGAAGGCTGCATTTTCTTGCCCTAAGCATGGAGCTGCACACACACACTGTGGATAGATGTAAGGAACAATTACAGTTACTTCCTAGATAAACGTCATTGACTTGAGAATCAAACCCAGGAGAGCTAGGAACAATGTGTAGACAAGCAGCTTTTTTCATAGTGCCTATCCTCAGCTTTTCCAGAATGAGCTAGAAGGCCTGGCACCCAGACAGATAAAAGGTCATACTCCAGCCTCTTGAAGCTACTAGTAGCTGGGAGCCCAGAAGTCACAATCAATTTCTTATAACTATTAAACAGAGGACATGCACTTAATGTATCTTCTGAAGCGCAAGCTTTCCACAAAAGCAACGCACAACACCAAAACCAAATAATACAGCAAACACATGATGCAAAACTTAAGTTTTAACTTACCTCCAGCCAGCACAGTGTTGCACTCAGCTTCCTGACATTCCAAGCCGATTCAACCTGGTTTTAAGAGAAGACCGTAAAACAAGTATTATGTAATTCAACATTCAAGACTGCCAGCAAACTATTTAAGATAACATTCTGGCAGTAATTTAAGAACCTTTGTGAATATGAAGCAGTAATTATATTATGTGCATAGAAATGGGCACAGGACAGGATTAAAAATTATATTGCAATGCAGATGTTAAATAACTGAATTGTTTTCCATATTGGGATTATGTAGCCCATGCACAGAGGCTTCAAAATACAACAGCAATCACAGAAAACCAGTATCTTAGTGGAATTCTGTCCCTTTTCACCAAGCAACAGAAACTTGAATCAACAAAGCTCAAGCTAAAATGCTTTGTTTTGTGAAAATGGCTCAAGACTTTTGGCTTTCAGAGAGGGTCCTAAAGCCAGCGGTACATGTGAAATATCATTGTTTTTAACATGTGACAGATTCAGACTATTTGTGTGGTAGTGTGGTCTAGTGAGGTGATTAGGGTTAAAAGCCAGGAAGCCTTGATATATAATCCTGGCTCTCGTAAAGATCTGCATGGCCTGAAAATCTTGGTCTTTCTATTAAAAAGGAGAAAAAACCTAGTGTGTTTTCCACATGTACCATCTGGTTATTGTGAATATCAGTAACAAACTGTACAACTGTGTTCATCACCTATTTGCAATTTTGTGCAACACTAACTCATGATACAACAACCATCCTAGATGATTCTGTCAAATAAGTGGGTCTCGAAATTTCTGCCTACCATTCTAAAACCCATGCCCTCATTTTAGTCTATGGTCAGAATGGTTTCAATTATGTGATCCAATAGTTTGATTAAAAGCCTTGAGAGAACATCTAATTGGTTAACACCAGCCAAGGAGATGCTAGGCACAGAGCTGTATCTGGGAAGCATGTCTATTTCAAAACAGCAACCTAACCACAGAACAACATGGCATCCATTCTAAACTTCTGCTATTTTCTTAATTCTTTATATCCTGTGAAAAAACTAGGATACAGAACACAAAATCAAGGTAGCTGCTGCTTGTGTAAGACATGGACAAACACCAGAATCTTGAAAACTGACACTTGCCTTCCTACTTCCATTCAGTGACTGACTACTAGAGAAACCTCTGCATTAGGATTTTTTTTGGTTTTACATACGTATTACTTGTTAAAATTTTAAATGCCTCACTTTAGGTTCTAGCATGCTTCAGAAAACACCTTCCATTCACTTTAGGTTCTAGCATGCTTCAGAATACACCTTCCATACTCAGTGCATAAGCTTAAAACCACCCTAAAACCCAAGAAAAACACCCAAAAACCCAAATCCACAACAAAACCCCCAAAAATCAGTTTTTTAAAAAGCATGTAATGGTAGCCTATATAAAACACTACAGTTTCAGTCCTACAGACTAAATTATTTCCCATGCTTTCTCAGAATCCAAAAAAGTAGTGGTATTATCATAGTCAAACATGGTGGTTTTGTACAGTTCCATCAACATAAAATAATAATTATTTGTGAATTCTGCATTTACAAGAATCAAGACACATCACAACACAGAACAAATCACAAACAGACAGAATTGTCTGGAGTCTCTTGCAACTCCACTTCTCACCTACAGCTAAAAAGCTGCTCCAGAAGAGCAGCAATACTTAGAAGTCTTATTAATTCCCACATGCATCCTAACAGCTCAATCTAGACATATAAAGCCTTTAATTTTAAATGACTCAATTATGTATTTTTAATGCACAGAAGCAAGTTCATTTTAAAAGGTAAGTTTGCTAAATGACAGTACAGGGTCCAACACTAGGTCCCTAAAACATACAGCTTTTTTTTAAACTTACATTCTTTTCTCCTTCATTGACATAGACTTCATAGCAATACGCCAGAAGGATATCGATTAAACCAAGATATACAAGGTAACGACTTCTTTTATCCAGAAGATAAGATTTATTTGTGAATCTTCTCAGCTGCTCTCTCTCTTCCTCAGACAAGACAACTATAAAAAGTAAAAGAATAATTGATAACAAACTTAAAGCTGGCACATTCATTTTAATAGGTGGCAATACTACTGCAATAGTCGCTTTAAAACGAAGCATGTAACTAATCATGTATCACTCACTCAAGAAAAAGCCTAAATCATTCTTACTTTCATTTTTGACTTTAACTAAACTCTTATTAAACTCTTGATTTCAAATTCAAATTCCAGCCGTGCAGTGTACTACACGTACATACTAGCAATTCTGAACTGCTCTGAACGTGCCAAGGATTTCTGTGGATGCCCGAGTATCTTAAAGATAAATGCACAATCAGGATCTGAGTAAACTGAAGTTTAAGTCCACATTGTATGAGACAAAACTAAAAACAGGATAACAAAAAAATATTTTCTCATTGTAGAAAAGGGTAAGAACTAAAGAAATAGGGAAGGAAAAAAAAAAAGATACAGTTCTGTATTTCCAAGCTTCACCAGTTTCAACTCATGACCTAGGTGTGATTTAGGAGCTTTTCTTGTGCTGTCTGATAACAGCCTTCCAGTGTTTGAGGAAGATCAAACATCAAAACCTTACCCCACCAACGCTGGTATGAAAACTGCATCTCCTTCCAAAGAGCTATGGTATCTACCATCAGTGCCTGTCATATTTCGCTCTTTATATCTTCAGTGTACCTCATTTAGTTAAGAATGGTTACACTGAGCCAACCCCAAGAATCTTCTTACCCAGTACTTTCTCTTTGGGATGCATAATGAAGACAACAACACTGCAGGCATACTGTGACAATCCATCAAAGTATTTCTCAAAGAAACAGTGATACAGACATGGATAGCTAAGACTGAATATTGAATAGTAATCCTTCTGAAGGGCACTTAAAACATTTCAGAAAGCATGGCAGAATTGCCTTGAAGTAACAGTAGAGATTAAGAAGATGGCTTCTTGATTTACTTTTGAACTTGTTCAGAGATGGCTTCTAGTTGGCTATTTAGTACAATTAAAACAGCCAGAAACCAGAGCTAAGAGACTTTCATCCAGGCTGCCCAGAGCACAGGCATTTCATGTCAACAGGCTCCAGTTTACTGAATAGGATAGATGTAGCGCGCACATTTTGGTCACACCACAGAAGGAAATACTACTACCTTGACAGCTAATGCTTTGCTACGCTGAGGAAGTCCAACCCCATGATTTGTTCAAGCACCAATTACACTGGAACCAAGTTTAAAATACCACTCATTGAAAGAGATTTCTCTGAGGACAGGAACAAGCCTAATGCAGCACTCTTGTTACTCTTTCAAAATAAACCCTAAGTGCCAGGGTAGATACACGATGTACCCCTTAACTCATTGAATTTCAATTATTTTTTTGTAGGGGAAGGGGAGGGGGAACAAAACCCGAAATGCTACAAATAAAAGAATAAATGATGAGAGATTCTGCTATCACCCCATTTTCGAGTCACTATGTTCTGGCATACTTACCTGGGGGCAGAGAAAAGCTGTAGGCAAGATTAACAAACTTTAAAATGTAAAACAGTTAACACTAAGATGAGGATGTGATACTGGTTAAGCGTTACTATGTTCATAACCCCTGACTGAGTACCCAAAGAGTCCTTGCTGTCCGACAGGCAGCTGTAGAGTCAGCCTTTGTAGCTCCCCGACACAGATCCTTGAATATTGCTCTGAAGTCAAGCAAGTCTCCCTTTATTTACAAGCTCTCACAAAAAGAAACTCCTGCTTTTTTAACCTCTGGAGAAAGCAAGTGTCTTCCACTTGCTATGATCTCATAACAAAGTGACAATTTAGCCAGACCAAGGCAGCTTAACTCTGGTTTTCTGTTAATACAATGCAGTTTAGCATCACCCCTTAAATCACAAATACAGATGATGTATCTACAGTATACAGCAAATTTCTTTACGAAGCTCTTAAATTGCATTGATTCTTCAGCGAGTCACCTCTATCATTAATATTAAAATTAACCAGAAACCCATACATGCAACCTTGTAGCACATTTGAAAGAAACAGCTTCTGAAAAACATAAAACCACTTTGTAAGTTGCTACAGTAGGGTGGGTTTAATGAGGTATCACAACAGGGTGTTTACAGTTAGACGGTCCAACTGGAAATAAAAAAGGCATTTCCAATTTCAGCTAGCTTCTACTAGAAAACCCTCTCCTGGAGTACAATACAATTTATTATAAAGTAATACACAAATAGCAGCTTCACCCTGAAGAGCAGCACAAAACAGTAGAGCTGAAACTAAAGCTAAAGATGGAAAAGCAATTCTGAACAGCAAACAGCCAAAAGTTTGTTAGCGAAGACCACTACAGCAGATCACATTTATAAATGTTAAGATCACTTCTGATGATTACAGTAATAAAGATTTATTAAAAAGAGGCAAAATAATTCCTTCAAAGCACATGAGACTATCACAGACAGAATACCTGTTAAATAGTTATGCCAGCACTCTTGTATTTCTAAGCCTACCTCAATGTGCTTGCTACAGTTCGCAGTCAAGATGCACATGCATCAAGAATGCAACTGCCCTCCTTCAGAAACTCAGTATATTCAGTACTGGGCCCACCTCTGAGAATGCACTCTTCTTAATCAGCAACCACAACCTGAAGTTTGCTTCTGCCTCATAGCTGATCAAAATTAAATGACTTTCTTCAGAGAGAAGATGCAGTCCAACACAGAACAAAAAATTCACTTTATAGTTTTACTAGCAAGTATTTGTTAGATTCTCTAAAATCCACATTCCAGAGGAATATGTAAATGTGAGCCATACTTCTAAGCAGCAAGCAAAGAAACACTTGATGAAGTTCATGAAATCCAAGAGATAGTTTTCTTCTGCTAAAATTCAAACTTTCTGAAGCATCATAACACATACAACTGGACCATAAACACAGAAACTGCAAGTCTACTAGACAACAGCAAACAAGACAGACCAGATAGTTCACAAAGCTAAGTGTTACAAGATGTTCATTAACTCACCGCGAAGTACCAGGTGTTCTAAATAAAATTTCTCCCTCTGGAGAGAATACTTCAATTTTACAAATAAAAATCTACGCATTCCTTAAAGTTCTTGATTAATAAATGATCCAGGCCTGAAACTCATTATTAACGTGTCAAAACCACCACCTACTTTGTTTTTCCAATTCAAAAGTACATAGTATAAGATTAACAGAACAAGTGAAATTGTAATTACATTTTCTGTTATATTGCCAGTACACTTTTGCACCATTGCGTTACCAGTGTTCCATCTAAAAATCTGTACAACAATTAACCTAATGCAATGCAATATCTGCTACTTATCAAGTATTAACTTCGCAATTTTTCCTGAAGTTTGATTTTAAAATGTTTTCTATATTTGTTAGCGCCAAAATCATGTTTCTTCTAGCCACAGTATTAACTGTGTATTAACATATGTCTAAAGGAACCAGAGAAACTAACCACATACAAAATTACTGATAGATGAGACTACAAAGGCTACCCTTACTTGTTAATCACGTTAAAATGCTTATTTCAAATTGCCTTCAGTCAATGAAGTACAGCTTAACCTCTAAAGGGGAGAGTGAAGTCTGACAGCTAGAGAGTGTTTTGTTATGGTCTTACTGATATTTTATGCTGCTGACCATATCACTTAAATCAAGCCAGTGTAAGATCTCTATCTCAAGACTACTATGACACTTACAATTCTACGTGTTTTAGAACTTAGATAAACCATGCTATCTAGATAGATCCCTGACTCAGTGGTCAGACTCAGAAAATTACAGAAAGTATAGGTCAGGAAGGGCCTCTAATAATGAGATAGTCTGGCCTTCCAGTGAAAGCAGAGCCTTGGCTTATGGTCCATCAAGCCAAGTCTTTCCTTCGAGATGGCTGTGGAATTAAAGTAACTGAGCAGAACTGATCCCCCTGCCTGTCCGCCCCCCACCACCCCACCCCCCTTTTTAAATGTTAACTAAAATATCCTGCTACAATACCAAGTTTTTAAATGTGTCATTCTGTCCCTGTAAATTAAGGAATTGGCAACACCAGATAAAGGAGGACATCAGCCAGCAGAGAGTAATTTGAAGTAGAATAAAAATGAATTTTTAATTAAGTTGAATGTGATTGTTACAAAATACAAAACCTTTTGTCTGGAATCTGCAGAAGCAAGACTCTAATGTAAACTTCAGCAGCAGCAACCGAGCTTTCCAAAAGTTTTATTCCCTCATGGGAAAGTCTGTGTAATTAGTTAGGCTTCACGGAGTATTACTTGACTTCCATTAGATATTTTAAGTGTGAACAAAAACTGGGCCTTTCAGCTTTAGAAAATGACCACTCCAAAAATGGTATTTTGATACAAACATGACAGTGAAACCTGCTCTCTAGTATTTCTTCTGTTCCTCAGCCATACTGCAAAAGCAATCATCTTAGCTGCCTGGTGATTGACCAGCCTATGAAGAAAATAAACAAAAAACCCCACAAAGGGCAAGAAGAGACAATACACAGTGAAATACTCTCCTTCCCACATGGTAACTTGAGGAGTCAGTTCCCAGTGACATTCCCGATTCCACAGACACCATGTAGGTGGGAACTTCCCTAACAAGAGCAGTAACAGAGCACAAAATACAGGGACTCTAAAGGTACCAGGTGTCAAATTCTAGTGCCGACACTCCAATACTGTGGTAGCCTGTACTGTAAGGTACCATCAGCTTTAACATTACTATTCCTACCTTCTTGTCTTACCAGTCATCTACCTTCCATAAACAACCCTCTAAAAGGATACACCATGTCATGTTTGAGGGTAGCAGACTTCTCCAGTACGAGCTGCTGCACATTGGACATCTTGCAACTTCCATTCCGTCTCTCTGTTTCTATGTTCTTGTGTAACAGCTTTGGACAGCACAGGTTTGATCAAGAATATCACTTTTCTTCAAACAGGACAGACAAGTGTTTCTGCAAACTGGTCATGGCAGTCCACCTACCACTAGTTGTACACATTTTAGACACCCCAATATTTGAAGTCTCTTTACAAGCTGTATACTTGGAAGTTCTCATCATGGAAGATTATGGAAATGACCTTATTTCTGATGCTTTCCTTAGCACAAGACATGAATTTCTAACTCAGGAAGAGTACAAAATCTGGGTACTGTTTTATGCCTTTTTTCCCTAAGCAATGAAAAGAAACTGCATGAAGGTTTCAACCCCTCCTATATACCCTTAAACAGGTTCAAAAGTGCACAGGGGAAATTTGTATCTGATTTTTATAATGAAATGGTTTGAGTTTACACCTACCTGCAGCAGGATACATGCACACACAGGCTCAAAGAATCACTGCACATCACTTCATAAAACACCCCGAAACATACTGCAACACATGTAACTTTTGTGCCCCTAAAGCTTCTGTGCTCAAGTACACTTTGGCTTTTTATAGCTAAGCACTAGTGTTCAAAGGCTTTTTACTACAAGCACACTCTAGTACCAACAACAGCCTACTTACCCTTCTAGCCGTATAGCACACCTTGGCTTAACGCAGTCAGAACTCTACCCAGTTCTAGTGAAAATAACATAAAAATTCTCAAGTAGTAAAGAAGGTCCTTCACCTAGCACAGTCCATCTTTCTTTAATGTGCCTTTTCTATGTCACTTTGATTTACTAAGCGTGCATACTGGAATATATATTAAAGCAGATAATGCAGTCAAATTGCATTCAGCTTGTAAAAATTCCTCAATCTGTAACTGAGATTAGCTGCACCATCCCCTTTGATTGAATAAGGCACAAAACCAATGGAAAACCACAGGGAACTCATCCTACTGATGATCAGATTCCAAGTCCAACAGCCTGGACCCATCTCCTGCCCTTTTGCACTTCCATTCATAAAAGATCTTCAAGTAGAACCTGTACTCCCTCTCATGGTGGTTTCTTTCACCACAACTCACACAGGTTAAAGAACCTCCAATGGTTTCAGATCTTCAGCCACTTGCCATCCCCAGTCCCTGTTGCCAGTCAAACAGCACTAACAATGCTACCAGAACAATGGCCTTTCTTGGGGAAAGGGGGAGGCGTTGTCATTAACTTCACCCAAACACCGTTCGCCCTCTTACATTACTTATTTCCTCACGATCGAGAAAACTACATGAGCCTCCTCACTCAGCCATATGAAGGTCAGGCTGAATTTTTTGCTCATTCTTATTAAATATATGTTTTATAACAAATGATTTGGAAAAAATCATTTACGTAGCCCCACTTTCTGCACAACTTGGTTTGCAGCAGGCCTGTCAGGCTTTCAAGGAGTTTGTCTGTTGTTGTTGTTGCCCCTAAAACCCACCAATATATTTGGGTTTTCTTCAGAAATTCAATTTAGAGTAAAAACATACTTTTATCAAATGAAATCATCCAGCAGCTATTCATTTTCATTATATTCCTTAACACAGGCAAACATTAGCTTGTTTCATTTACTAAGGAGTGAATGGATAAAAATGAACAAAGGAACCCTTCATTATTCTATTTTCAAGCCTCTTGCACCTTTGTCCAATGCTTTTTAAATCAAATGCTTATGATAGATGTAATTAACAATTTCTGACTTCAGAGGCTGAAAAGAAACCAATAATGAAGATCAGATTATATTCACAGTAAAATATGCAACATTTACCCTAATTCCATTGTTCTCCTGTAGGAGATGTGAAAGTGCAGGTATTATGAGTGGACTAGTATTTGTTAAGGACCTCTGGTGAAGGGATTATCATTACCTATTTTAGTAATATTGGATTTTCATACTATGTAGAAATGAACAAAAAACAATAAAAGAATATACATAATAGTAACTTGTAATGCTCTCTGCAACCACTGCGTACAGATCTGTGTACAGCAAGTTCTCTCTTACCAATACTATTACAAAGTCATCTACTCAACCTAAAACCATCCCTTTTACTTTCTAAAAGGACACAAAGATTTTCCTTTGAAAGAAGTCCAAGACCCATAAAAGTAACAGTAGAGTAATAAATACTATGAAATTCTGTGGTACTGTGTAAATGAAATAAAACATCCTGCAGAAGACATGCTCATCAGAAATAGCACAATCTTCCACAGCTGATCCTTGGAAAAGCTGCTGTGAATTGTCAGCACCATATTTGGAAGTGGGCACAACAAACAGTTTTAACTATTTTTTCCATTGAAAGTACAACTAGGAAAGGGAGAACAGTTACTCAAAAAATCTGGAGGGGAGAAAAAGAAAAAAAAAAAGATGCAAAGGACCCCTTTTCTAGCTACTACAACCAATGCACGAAGATAAGTTTGATTTGATTTCAGATGCCATGACTTACTGACACTAGCAGCTCCTTTGAAATCCTAAAGATTACAACATGTCCTTGAAAGTAAACTTTTTCTTCATTGATACCCGAGTTTCTAGAATGGCCTTGATGACCAGTTAACTCCAAAATTTGTTATGCAGATGAAAAAAATATTAAGAAATCACACACTACACTACATAATTGACAGAAATGCTTAAGATTAAATGACCACTTTACAATATACTGTCAACTGCTCCACACAACTGCCTCAAAGATTTCAGTATATAACCGTCCCTCAGAAAAAAAACCCCAACTTTGCAGACAGGAGATGTAACAGAATATTCCTCTATTAAGAATGGTTAAGACTGCAGATTGTAGGATAAAACCATCCTTATTCCTGTAAGAACAGCCACCTAGAACGTAACAGGCATCACGACAAGTACCATTCAAGCAACAAGTGGTTTTGTGTGTGTATATATATATAAATATATGTATGTTCTCACCAAATTTATCAGTGTTATGCTCCTGATGACTTTCTCCCTGCAAGGCTGTCATTTTTTTATGAGCATCAACCCACCATGGTTTGTACTTTAAAACATGCTGAATAGCTTCATCTTCAAACAAATCAGCTCTGGGAAAAAAAAAAAAAAATCATGTGCTATTTATTTCAGTTTATAGTGTATGTGGGTATATTTTAAGCCATACATTTAGTATACACGACCTAGCTCCAGGACATTTTCCATACATTAGAAATAAGTTCTTTGACTTAAAACCAGAAATAATAAAAGCATAAACAATATTCTCTTATCTTACAGTACCCCTTCCTTTATTTTTCCAGCTTTCCTGAGCTGGATAAGAAGCCTAGGAAATTACTGACCTTGCAGCATAACATGAAGGTGAAGAAACCTGAATTGTTGTGGATATATCTGAAAGAAACCATTCCAAAGAGAAGACTTCTCATACAATATCACTAGCAGCAAACTTGGTTTTACTGAGAACTTCTCCCACTTTAAGTCTGTATACTTTGGGAAGGAAGGGAATGTAGCTAAAAGACAACAATGAAATAGGCATGGGGGTTGACTTTTAGGTAAACAAGGGCATGCTGTAGCAAGGTGGAAAAATGAGGAGTTGTACATAAATTCTGGAAGAGAAATTACCTCCATCTCAGCACATCTCAGCCGCTGTGGTAAAAATCTCAATATAGTAATTCTGGGAGGATTTATACTAAAGGATTCGATTTCTAAGCCTCCTCTTACCATTTCAGCTTTTTCTTCACACCGAACAATAGTGTAAATAGTGAGAATTGAGAAAAACCACAGAAATGTAATACATTCTTAATCACGATAAAAAAACTGCCAAATCTACTGAACACAATGTAATTTGCTTTACTCACACTGACAGATTTTTTGTTGCCTTCCTTCAGTGTCTTTATCAAGTAACTTACATATCAGCCAGCATACATTTCTCTCAAAAGCAACAGAACACTTGTTTGCCACCATTTCCCCCAGAGATGTCCTTACCAGGGTACACAGGAAAACAATCTTTGTTGAAGAAAGGTTGGTATCATCTGTTCTGAAGCAACTGAAACAGCCATTAAACTAAACTGTTTGTAGCTCACCTACCAGGCCAGAATACAGGGTCTAAGATGGAAACTTACAATTACCATCATTTGCATCACATTATAGGTTAGGAACTACCTCAATTCTAGTGATATGTGCTTCCAACTGAAGTTTCAAGAAAGTGTTTCTAATTTTTATGTGCTACAGAAAGACATACAGCTGCCTCTGAAACACCTGCCTGGGGAAAAAGGCCAAGTTTGCAAAGATATCTTCTGAAACAACTCAAAATGGGTTAAGCCTACCTCTCCCTGAACAAAACATACCACAAGTACTAATTGTCCCTACTAGGGACTAGACTCTTGTCCCACCAAATCAATCTTGCAGCAATCACCGTATAATTAACAGATCTCATGGCTTCAATTTACTTTATTGAAGTTTCTGAACCTAACTTGACCTGAAATACTCCGCAACTTGAAAGGTACAAAGAATCATTTACACCTTCATTACATAGAATGTAGAAGGCACAAATAAACACAAAGTCTTGGTTTGAAACTTTTCCTTGTTCTGCTGTAAAACAGGTTTCACATGATGGGAGGCAAAAACCATGGTGGCCTAGACAAAGTCTTCATAACTTCAAAACTCAAGTTTTTCTTCCTCAGACCAGGCCATTTCAGTAATCTTTGTTTCACAGAGCAAAACAACGTCCTGACATCTACAAGCCAATACGCTGGCAGAGACTGGCTACTCAGCTGCTGAACAGACAAACTACAAAACAACGTTCAACAGTTCATCGCAGCCCCTGCTTGAACACAGCCTTAAGCAGTAATTAAACAGTCGAGTTACCCCCAAACAGATGAGCAGTATGTTGTGTCAGTGTCACACTTAAGAATACCCTTTTATGGCCTGCTGTGATGAGACAAAGAAACAGGCAAATAAAGTAAAGCTATTACTTCTGAAAGCGATCTTAAAACCAATCATTATGAAAAGAAAAAGTGAATGTATTCAATACTCACAAGTAATGATCAGAGTCAAACTTGGCAGCCTCAGCTGCCAGGCGTTTCTTCCTGCGTTCATCTACAGGAGTCTGGTCTGGATGCTTAATGTCAACAACATCACTGAATTCATCCTGTAAATGCAACGAAAATTATAGGACCCAGCCACAGGTATAACAAGCAACATTTATTAAATAAGAGTTTAGGAAGAAAGCTCATCAGCATTACACTGAAATCCCTAGATGCTCTTCAGTCTCCCTTTTAAATCTTCCAAATTCAGGCTCCATTGTACAAATACAGCATAAGAATTCCAAGGAAATTCAATTATTTGAAGCTCCTTAGAATTCCATGATATTATGAAGTCTATTCAGGTTGTTTTATCATAAGACAAGCCCATTATTTTGCATTATGCTAAAATTTGCAGTCTTTAACAAAAGCAAGCAACCACAACAATGACAAGGTAAAAATCATAGCTATGGTTCTTGTGTCTTGAGATTCTCACACTCTGAAGTGGCCATACATTCATTAATGGGCAACTGCATTGTCATTTTATGCATCATTAAGCGGCAGTACGTTAATGCTGATGGGAAACTTCATTAATTTCATAGTAATAAAACAGTGTATATACCCTAACAGAATGTAAATACTTTCTCCTGAATAGCAACCCTTCTGCTCCAAACTCCAAAAACACAATTCATGCAATTATGAGTTACAGAGTTACATAATTGCTTTTAACAGCTACATCTTCAATTGCTCTAAGAACACCACAAAAAATTAAGTTACCATCTGCAATTAGAAGTTGTGTATACTATTACTGCAAACTGCAGCATGCTAGGTAGTACAGATAAGCTTCAATCTATTTGTGAATTAAAGAAGCTGCTGAACGCACAAAAACGAAGTAACTTCATTTTAAAGCTCCTATCCTACCAAGTAATCCACAGAAGCAATTTCAGCACATCAGCATAACCCTAGTAAATCTCACAGATAACAGGTGAGCAGACATCTTGAAAAGTACACACTTCAAAAGTTACTGCCTTGCGAGAAAAATCAAGTCTAAAATAAAAAGTACAATCATATAGTTACCATGAATTTCACAGTGAAAAAAAATGTAGTGCCACAACAATAACAGGACCTATAGATTAGCCAGCTTTATGTGTTTTTTTAATTGTGTAATTTCTTTGTAATTCAAAAGTATATTGAAATATACTCTACACCAATGTTAAGTATGTTTGAAGTCTGAATAGAAGACAATAACAAATATAAAGCAGAAGTGTTAACAGCACACTGTTAACAGCCTGTAGACTGTTTGCAGCTTGCCAGAACTATTCACCTGGCACGTGGCCTACTTCATACAGGCCTTTTCCTCCGTGTCTTCACAGGCTAGCTGAACCATGTTGGTGACAGCAGCCCACTTCCTGAGGCCATTTGTACTAAGGACCCCACTCAACCCTTTCCTCCAACACCGCAATCACTGCAGAAACAGATCAGCCTGTTGACTCTGCTACAAGATGAACTCTGTCTCAACTACCTGCTACCTCTGCAAGAACAAGGATTTGTCTTGACTACCACAGGCAAAAGCAGAATATTCTCAGTCACAGAACGCGCTAATGGAAAAGTTACCTAATGATCCTCTCTCGACTATGAAGTGAGCCAGGAAGCCCACCTAATGAGAAAGTTATCCAGAACTTTTATGATAGGACAAATATGCATCTACCTGCAGACGCTGGAACACCCCTGACCGCATATTCCCAAATCCGTAACAGTACTGTACTAGTAGAGTGTTTTCTGTGCTTGCTTTGTAAGGTGTCTGCTCTATTTCCCAGTCAAATTCTTCTTCCTCCTCTTCCTCCTCAGACAACTCGGCAGAGGCACCTTAATAAAATCACACAGTCAGAGAAAGATAATGACATAGAAAATATATATGATCTAATAGAAAGGAAAACACTGATAACACAATAAGCCTTTCTCATTTTAGTTTATCTTTTAAGAAGTCTTAGACAACACTGGGTCATACAGGCAAATGCTTCCATCAGTAATTCATCGGTCCTGCTCCCAGTTCTCCTGCTTTCAAAAATGAAGACCAGGAACACTAAATTTTTTAAGTATACTCCCTCAAAGACTGAGGTAATTGTTCCACTGATTTCAACAAGATCACCATTTCTACTAAGAGAACCCTGACAGGAGTAAAGTGACATTATCAATTATTTAAGACAGATATTAAAAAATTTAATACAGGTAGTCAAACATTTTTGTCTGTTAAATACTGATGTTAAGCAAGTCATCCACTGGAACCTGCGGTTTTAATCAGCTTCTACCATTCGAGCTGAAAGTCCAGTTTTACTAGCTTGTAGAAAGCACAAGAGTCAAATGTGTGTGCATTATGCAGCCACTAGAGGGGCACAGAGATCTACAGAGGATTAGCATCTTGGGCACATTTCTGAAAATGTAAACATAACTATGCCTAGAAAGATGATGCGTATATAACATACAACACATTAGTTCTCTGCTCATCCGTATTTTCAGATTCATTCACACCATTCCTGTACCTTGGACTAGACAATAACCGAAGTAATGTATTTTTTCACATCTCACTATGAAGTTCTATAATTATTTCACTATGTACATGTACCACTAGGTTAGACAAGATTTATTTTGTCATACCTATCTCTTCCACTAAATGTTTTGCTGTTCTTAATTTCTTTGGTGCTAAAAGAGATGTCAGCATGTCCAGTCCCTCAAAATATTGACCAGGAATCTCCTTAGGTAACCGAAGTGTAAAAATTCCTTAAAGGAAAATAAAAATACAATTATTACATTAAAATATCCCAGAAAAAAACGTGCATTTTCCCTCTGATGAAAAGCTCACAGAAACTGGGTCACATGCAGGTAGCATGTTGTTAAGCATCAATCTCTGTGCATGTTTTTAACCTTACTTCACAAACTTCTCAGAAATAAAAGATTCTGATAATAGAGCATTAAAGAAAATATTTAACCAGCTGTAGTCTCTTGACTCACATGGCATAAACACAAACCAACAAAATACAAGCTTTATTTCATTTCTAATCCTTCCACCAATCAGGCAATCAACAGAAGTTCATAGAAACCTAACTACATTCAACAATCTGATTGTCTTAAGTCAAGCACATAATAAAGGCTTTGCAAGTACCAATTATAGGTTTATCATTGTGTTATTTTATAAATAATACATTAATTCCAGAAGGTATATATTTTATTCCAGACATATCTTCCACGAAGGTGCTGAGAAAGGCTAATGTCTTCTCTCCTAAGAGGTATCCAAGAGACTGCCTTAGAATTCTCTGATTTCTACTCAGCCCTACCTGACTTCTTTGTAGATTTACTAGACTAACAATCTTGGTACAGTAACACATCTAGCCCCCACAGGGCTCAAAGAGGACTTGTACTTGTTGTTTTCATTATTAGGACAGCTCTGAACACATCCTTGGTGCTTAAGGATGGCCTAAGTACATACAATAAATCCTGTGCAAGATATTTTTTTTTATACTACATAACATAGGAGAAACTTGACATTTATGGTATCATACACTTCACTGAAGTTCTATGCAATTCCAGTGCAGCAAAGAAAAATGCTACTAACTTTCCAGTAATTTATAAATTATACACATACTAATAACATTAACTAATACCTTTGTCTGTATTGTAAGATGCTTTTTCTCTGCCATCTTCTACAACTCTTCCAGGAAGTGTCAATCTGTGGGTAAAAAATGAGGCACCTCATTGAATGTCTGACTAATTCCATAACTTTACATTTCAGCCTATAAAAACATATGGCACATTCCAAGAGCAGCACAAAGGACTTAACCACATGACTCCTTCCAATAGTAATGGGAGACATGCAGCTGATTTCCCATGTACTTCAAAATCTTTTTCCCTAACTTGGCAGAAGAGATCAGCACCCGAAGTTGTGACTCCTGGTTTCCCAGGTTGGATGAGGTCACAGCCACCACAGACGTGACACTCTCGGCACTACATGCAACACCGAAAATGCTGCAATTTAAGAACTGTAAGATAACCCACAGTGACAGAATATGAGAAGTCATCCAAAGTTCTTTTATTTCTTATTCAGAACACCTAGGTCACTGCATTCTATCAGTCCACTAAAACCCCTTGCAGCTGGTCTACTAATGCATATTATGGAACCATGTGCAAGAATACAGGGAACAAAAAATAATGAAGGTTAATAGCTTGTCAGCTCTTGCACACCTTAGGTTCCCTTAACACTTTTAACACCGAGATTGTCTCTTCCTTTTCTACAGAGTAGTAGGAAACTTGCTATCTAGAAAAAATATACAGCACAGAACCTCACTTCCTACTGCCTCCACCCACATGACTTTGCTCCCTTTATATTATTACAAGTTTATCAAAATCCATTCTTTACCAAATATACTGTATCTGGCTCTCAACAAGGAAGAGGCACACATATATCCAGAGAATTGTCTTGCCATTTTACAATTAACAATCTATTCTAAATTTATAAAATTTTCTTTAAACTCCCTTAAATGTGATTTAATGACTAGAAACAAAGAGGCCAGATCCATAAAAACAACTCTTTGCATGAAACAGGCTGTCTGCAGAACACAGTGTAAAAGCTGCAGATGAGGAGCGTTCTGAAGAGACCAAAATGAAGTTCATTCTCTACGGACTTATTTTAAGTTATTTTTTTTAACTCTTCCACTACTTACCTGAGAAAGTATGGTTTAACATGAAATTTAAAATCTTCCCCTTCAACATACACATCAAACTCTGAAGGTCTGGCATAAGGTACTTTGATTATTATTGTAAGAAAATCCGGATCCTGGGTAAGTTCAAAAGCTGGAGTTATCATGATGAATCCAGCAGAAGCAACCACTGGCTGTGTGGCCCTATCAAAACAGGAAAACAAGAGAAGATTATTGTAGTTTCTGATGTATGACAGCAAATAGAGGCTCTTCAAAATTCTTTAAGAACAACGTATCAGATTCTCACGGAATTATCTTCCACATGCTCAAGAAGAACACTCACGACAACAGCAATTAAACAAACAAAAAAGCGTTATCATTAATTTGAAGGTACCACCTCTCTGCACCTTAATGAAACAGTTGAACATGCATCAAGGCAAAACATTTGGAGCACAGGAAAGTGCCTATTCAATTCCGTACAAACAACACACTAAATTCAGTCCTAGAACGCAGCACCTTTTTGCAACTGTTGTTTACAGTTTCATACATAGTGGATGTTAGATCTTTACAGTTCATTACTGACCTGATCACAAACCACTACTAAAAATTACTGAAAAACAGTAACATTTCAAAAAAATTAAGAGCTGTATTTTATAATTCACACACATATTAGTCCTAACACAAGCAATAGATTCAGTACACCCTAGATTATTAAATTTGAAGAGCAGTATGCTTAGTGTGTATGCTCAGATACACAAGCCACCGGAATAGTACATGCACAGTAAGAGAAAGATGCTCCTTTGTGGTGGGCTTGTGACACAAGAGCCATCTGAACCGTTTAAACATGAGCAGCTGACACATTCAGGATGTCCAATGCAAACATGCTTACTGTTTTGATCAGTTTGCAGGCTTTTCACAAATCTTGAAGTATCCTAAAAACCTCACATTCCTTCTGAGGATTCAGTCAGAGAAAACATAACTAATACAGTAGTTGTAACTGAACTAAATTACCTAGAGGATTAGAGCATATCTGGCATCTCCTTCACCAGGTGTTTTTAAGGGCAATTTAGATAAACATCCATCAGAACCATATGTACATGGGCATGTGTATATATTTAGCATGAGAGAAGGAATTTATACAGTACCATTCACCTTATATATAAATTGTCGGACTCTTCAATAGCTTCTAAATGCAAGATAATTCCTCAAGTTTAACTTAGAATACAGTTGGGGGGGGGGGGGGGTCGTGCAGGTAGGAAGGATCACACTCTTTTAAAATTATCTTTTTAAGATAAAAATATTTTTATCAAAACCTGCAAAACAGAGCTATTATCTGGAAAAGAGCTACTTTTGACTTTCGCAGTTATCTTTATTAAGCTTATACCCATTCTGACAATTTCATGAACACACACAGGAAATCAACCATAGAGGTGACTTAGCAGTCCTGAGTTAACAGTTGCCCTTTATCTCTTCGTCTTGAAAGTCTTTTCCAACCTAAATATTTCTGCGACAAACCAATTACCCTTTTTTTAAAATACAGATCTACCTCATTCAACAGGTATGAAAAAAATTTAAACTCCCCATTTCACCGCATCACTTGATTCCAGGGCAACATTCCCATCCATTCCAAGCTGAGAACCTGCCACGTGTTTATTGAGTTCTAACTAGATAGGAAATACCTGGCTTAAAGAACACCTGCACAGTGATTTACATTGCTGCGGGCTTTCTCCATTTAAGCACCACACGCTGTGCAACAACACAGGATAGAAGGTAACAAAAACCCACTAGCTCATTTAGACCCTTCAAAACAATATGCCAACCTGTATTTTTATCCTCTCAAATCAGAGGTCTGTTTTTGTTTTGGTTTTTTTTTTTTTTATTATTTTAACAGTAGCCCCAAAGCCAGGCCCAGCTGTTCCTGCTCTGAGCTTCTCAGCGCTGCTGCACTTGTGGAAGCCGTAACACAAATAACCCCAAAACAACCTGGAAGCTCGCACACAAATCCCTGTTATTTCCCAGACCACAATCTCAGAACCACCGAGTTCCAATCCCCAGCAGCGCCTGCCACAAGCTAAAGTCAGGTACTCCAAAATAATTAAGCTTCCCTGCGTTTTCTGTAAAAGAGACAGCTATGCACCACAGAAAACAAAACATCAAAATTAAAGAACCACACACACACACACACAAAACCCAAACAGCAAGTAGAACTGAACCGTTTCCCTTGCAGCAGGAGCTGGCAGGAAAAGGGACGTCGAACGCTTTGCCCTGCTTTCCCTCAGAGTCAGTACAGTAGGGCACAATTCCCCCCCCCGCTGCCCGTTAAACCGGCTCAAACCGGACTCTCAAGCCGCGCCGCGGGGCACACAAGAGGGAAGCCCCTCGGCCGTACTCCCGTCGGCCCCGGGACAGGCGGAGAAGCCGCTAAGACAGCGGGGACGCAAGGAAGGAAGGCAGGCAGGCACGCGCGGACTCCCCGCAACAGACCCGCACCCTGGCTGAGGGCCGCGAACCGCCGCCGCCCGCCCCAAGACCTGCTGAGGTGACGGAGCCCTCCGAAGTTGCGGCTGCCGGCGGGGACAGGACAGCGCCGCGCCGCTGCCCTCAGGCCAGGCCCACCCGCCGCCGCTCCGCCGCCGCCGCCACTCACCGCGCCCGGGCGGCTCCCGCCGCTGCCCGCCCTCACCGCGCGCGCGTGGCTTTGCGACAGGGAACGCGCATGCGTCAGGCGGCTCCGGAGCGCGGGAAACGGCGCCGCCCCGCCGGGCTGCCCCGCCCCGGTCCTCCCGCCTCCCTGAGGGGCCGCCCTTCTCGCCGCTCCCCGCCTTTGGAAGAAAACAAAAATGGAAGGGACGGGGTAGAGTGGCGGCGATAAGTGAGCGATGTAAGGCCTGGGGAGGGTCCCCTACCACACACCAGGCCTGGCCTTCCCTTACGCTCCCTCACGGGTCTCACCGTCGTCGGGGGCGCCAGCGAACAGGGCCGTTCCCGGCAGGCTTTACGTTAAAGCAAAAGTGATGATTTGGTGGGCCTGATGTCCTGGTTTAAGGGAGGTCTAAGGGTCTCCAGAGAGAAAAGCAGTATTTGAGCAGATCCTAACCCTCAAATTACTGTCATTCTGATACATCTATGGAATGCTAGTCAGAGACCGGGCTGCTGCAGTGTGAGGATTGCCTGCCTAACCTCAGCTCTTCTCTCCTTCATGATAGCTGCAGCCATACCTAAAACTGGTTTCTAACGTGGTCAGATACTGCTGAAAGTAAATTGTCTCACAACTAAGTATATAAGAAATACCTGTATGTGTGTAAGTAAAGCGTGCAGTGAGAACAAATACCTCTGGAGAGGACAGAATGAAGTTAAGAACTGAGTAAATAGGAATAGAAGGTTTGGACCTAATGTAAGGTGAGGTGGTAAGGATAAAATGATTTCAAGAACCAAAATGCATCAAAGTGGAGGACTGCAGAAATAAATGGAAGAGTGACCTCGCCAGCACATCAGAATAGGAATTCCCAGTTACATAAGTCTGTTCTAAGACAGCGGATAAATGCAAACAAGACAGACAATGTAAATGAAAGTCAATCCTGATGAATCAAAAGAAATACAGCATCAAGGAGAAAATACAACAGGCAGCTCAAAAAATTGCTAAAAGCAGAAAAATTGGTTTAAAAGCCATAATTTACTTATCTTTAAATATAGCACCTAATGTAGGATTAATCTGATTTTTCTGTCATTAGACCATGAAAGGTATTCTGGTTCCAGATAATCTTCTACATTTTTAAATTCCTCTGACTCTTCCTCTCCCGGCCTCCTCTGAAATGCATTCAAACATTTTTCCTGACGGGAAAAAAACATAATTATGTAACCTCTGCTAATGAAGGTTTTTTATTAAAAAAAAAGACAAACAATCTTTCAAGCTAATAAAGATTGATTCTTCTTGGGGGAAATCCACTGAATATACCATCTTTTCACGAGAAAACATCTTCACTCTTGTAAAGAACTGAACCAGCAGTTTAAATACTGCACAAAAATTAAATAGTTGCTTCAAAATAGATCATTCTCCCCATTGATCTAAAATTGATGGATGTTTTTAATATTCAGCCTAAATTTTCTTATGTCCCAGTTTTTTACATGCAGAAATTGAAGATGCATGGCATATAAAATGCATTTTTTTATATTAAGATGTTAATGACATCTAATTTCAGATGCTGGTTTGACTTGGACCAAGGCCTTGATCAAGTCCTCAGAAACTTTTGACGCATTTCCAGAGAACAGCGCTATTTAACCTCTGGACCTTGCCAATGCAATCTATAGTAAGAATATTGGACAGGAAGCTGAGTTATGAACCAGTAGGCGCCATCTACTCTGGGTATATTTAAATTTGCATGACAAGTCTATGAAAGATAAAGATGATGTTTCATCAGAGAGTTTATTCTTGCCTAACTGACACTTTTCAAGACTGCCTCAGAATTATATTTTTAGAGTCTAAGAACTCCCAGCCTTTTTTGTCTGATAATACTTTCCTTGTAAGAGGAATATTTATATGCTGATTTCAGTGACAAAGCTGGTGCATCAGCGACCCGGCTTTTCCATCCCAAATTAAGTATGAAGAAGCATCTCTAAGAAATTTACATTGCTTTCTTCCATAGAAAGCATACTGAGTTTTTTAGAACTATAATGAAAAAGCCTTATCTAGAAATGTAAAAAGACTACCTCTTCCGGCGCATCTTTCTAATGAAGTGAATTTGGCTGCTATATATTTAATGGAACACTGAAGAATGAAAATGCCAGTATCTACAATTACCTACAATGTCTTGGGCAAGTAGTTAGCAAGACTTGCTATCCCTTTGAAAAAAAGAAACATGAAGCTTTGCAATTTACAAGCGCGATTGACTCTACATGGCTAATAATAACAAGTAAATCTCGCATAATCCCACAGACACAATACATGCTATATTCTAGATATATAATTGGCATGTACATAAAAATGGTAATCAGATACAAAATGTGCGTTTAGTTTAACATGTAAAAAGAGGAATAAAAGTGTTTCTCTACCCAGGAAACAAATGGAAATGCAGTAGGTGTATGTTTCAATCAGAAATATATTCCTCCATGAAATACATTATAAAATACAATATAATACATAACTATTTCCATTGTCTGAATTGCCAGTGCTATAATTGTTATAAACAACTAGAAGTAGTTCTTTAATTGTCAGACTTACACTTGGCAAAAAATCAGTGTAGATGAACAATGTAAATTATAATTGAGGGCCTTTCCCGAGATGGAAATAGAAAATATAATTGTACACTTGAGTAAAATGCATATTATTCTTCCCTTTAATTTGAAAAGAAGTGAAAAACAAGTATTTTGGCTTCTTTTGTCTAAGTGGACTGAAGCATTCCTCCAAATCTAACGCATTTTAATCTGAGTTTTCTTTCCCCATAGATTTGATTTTCCAGGAGTTTATAATCCTTAGCAATTTCACTTACAGAAGTACTGTGTTCATAATACAATGTTATCTTCATAGTTTTATTGTCCCTCTTTCCTCTTGCAGTCTCCATTCTACAAAGATAATGAAGCTTCTCATTTTATTTCTCCAGAGGAGGTAAGGATCCTAGATCATGAAGACCTTCTGTCCTTTTTCAGATGAGGATAACAGCATGGGTCTCTAGAGGCAGGATGGTGGTCTTTATAAATTCAGGATCAAACTTGCAATAGTCTTTACAAGAATAAGATTGTAACAGGCAGGGATGTAAATACGTAATGTGTTTCTTGGTGTTACCTTTTGTGGTGTTACCTGCTTGGCAGATGTCCAACTTGCTTTGCAGGAGGTATATGTAAAACTTGCATGGGAGAGATCAATTCACAGTTTAGCTTCTTAGTGACTGAAGGACATTGAGTGTAATATCAGTACCTAAGAGCCTGACCTGCCACTGCTAAGCAGGAGAGTTCTTAGATCAGTGGCCCATGGAGTAGTCCAGAGGCAGGCACATTGCATATGGCTCTATGTGTGGCAAACGTGGGTTTTTTTGTGCTGAAGCTGCTTTCAGGTTTTGAACAGCTTCCTAGGGATCTGCTGGGGTTAAGAGCCCTTGGAGTTGTTCAATTTACACTCCAGAAGTAGCATATAAAAACCTTCATCTGGGTTTTTAGATCAGCTGTAGGACAGTGAATTTTTAAAATTTATTACTCACTAGATAGCATGCGTATAATTTTCTTACTGTGTCTAATCTGTAGAGAGTGTACTTCCATTACAGCCCTGTTCCCAGGAACCTGGCTCTTTTAATGCTTGAATCTTTGGCTGCTGCAGAAAATAGCACCTCTGACACAACCTTAGAAATTGTCATAAAAAAAATTACTAAGAAAGCTTCATTTTTAAGATTTTCTCAAAATACAACTATACTTTAAATTAGTTCCTTACAGAGTTACATTATAGTACAGGCCTCTGAATGATTTGCCTTTTGATACAAACAACAATGCCACATTACTGTGTTTGCAATACAAAATATGCCAAACACACTTGATATTGATAAATTTAAGTCTAAAATATGTGAAGTTTTACTTAAGCTGGTTGTCACTATTGTTTTAGATCTAAGCCACGAGTTTAACTGAATATCTCCGTAGCCACTATCAACGTATAGACACTGACATCGTGGCCAGTCCACACCTTTGCTGCCAAAGTTGAACAGTGTATTCAGCAATGCTGGTCTGAAGCTGTGCAATGGAATTCTGTTTCAGTCCAGCAGTGGAACTGATTCTGGGTGAGTGTGCATGCTGGTGGCATGGAAGAGTGGATATTTGCACAACTCAGTTTGAAAGAAAATGGCGCAAGGAGGCAGGTAAGCAGTATACTACAGCATGTCACAGAAACAAGGGGAAAAGTCTGTAAAAATCTCTTAGAATGTTTTTCAGATTTCATAATGTTTACCTTAGTATTTTTATGCAGACACTGCTGACACATCTCCTGCATATGAAATAGGTTTTATTGACAGTATAAAATCACACATTTGTACAGGTTGAGGATTTTAGGAGGTTGCTACTGGTACTCTTTTTTTTAATGTTTGGTAGGGTTTTATTGTAGTATGTATATTCTCAGAAAAGAGCATATGTTCATGCATTGTGGTTTTTCTGTAGTTTCTCATTTGGTATTGCTATTTTCTCATACCATGAAGTAATTTATATTTTGCATCTGCTCAGAATCTGAGTTGGATGAAATCCTGAAACAGTAATCATTCATTGCATTTTCACTGATACTAAGGCAAAGGACTTTTTGGGACACCACTAGTGAAGGCATGTGGTGACAGCAGCATAAAATGGCCAGGCTGCATAGTTTCACTGCCAAGTGAATGCCATTTAAGTAGCAAAGGACCAGCTCTAGGAAGATTTATCCTAAAAGTAAACCTGCCCTTACAGAGTAAGCTGTGCAGCTGGAGGTTCACCCCTTTTGCAGGACATCCATCATTTACAGTATTGATATAGTGAAAAACCTAGAACTCTGCTGCAGACTGAAGCTACATAGATAACAGAAACATTAACACCCGAGAAAGAGCGAAGCTTAGCACTTCGCATTTCGAGAAGGGACAATTAGTACCGATGTAGATGAGCTCAACAAGAATGTCAATAAGGAGCCTTCTGACAAGGACGTGCTAACTGCTAAAAGAAAATAAAACAAGGTAAAATAATGGAGGTAGTAGGAGATCAGCAACTTCCTACTCAAAAGGCCCCCACCCCAATGAAGATGGATCCCCCCGCCTGGGGATCATGCTGATACAGATAAAAAACAGCCCAGTGGGCATGTATTAGCTTGACTGTTTAGAGTGGACAATAAGGAAGGACTAATCGTTAGTTAGCAGATGTTTTAAGATAACAGAAACTAAATAACAAAGACTGCTAATGTGTGCAAAGATAAAAACTTCAGGTAACTGTCCAAGGAGATGAAAAGTACATCTTGTAGAGGCGTCAGACGGAGGACGGAGGAGATGCTGACTGTTCGGAAACCTTATGTATATGCATGAGTTTGTGTAATAAATATCGGACTGCTTGTTGAAACGGTGTGCAAGTTAGGAGGAGCGATCCCCCTTGCACGCGGCGCCGTAATAAACAAACATACCCACATTATGACTCTCCTCGAGTTGTAGAGTTCGATTCCACACGTCAGTATGTCGATCTCTTGTTCAGGAGACTTTGTCCTCGCAGCCTGTGTAGTTACTTGTCTGAAATGTAACACTTTCTCTCAGCACTGTGACTTCAGCCTTCACAGGACAGTTGTAGAACTGAGCATTTATTTGTTTAAAACAGATGAAATAGCCCTGCGGAGAGCACACTTCCACAGAGGTGAGGGACATGCTGAGAGCTACGCTGGGCATCTCAGCTCCATGGCCTTTCTCCAGTGTGGGTCAGCAGTGTGAGGTCACCGCTCTGCAGGGCAGTCCTTGGGGCTGAGACCGCCACGCAGTCTAGCTCGCTTCCAGTACTGACACCATGAGGGACCTGGGGGGCTCTGCTTTCCCAGTTCCCAGGTTGGTGTCTCCATTCTTCTCACCGTTTCTGCTCCAGCTCCATGGAGCAGCAATATGGCTTGTATTTCTGTCATGCTGTACGTTTAAAGGTCATAAATCAGGTTATGGATCTAAGCAGGACTTATTTCTGTGAAATTCACAGCGTTGCAGTCTCTGTTGATGAGGCACAGAAGACAGGCTAAGGCCAGTCATTTGAGGACAAGTTCAAAGCCCCCCAGGGTAAGTGAGCGGCTCTGTTCCCTCACTGCTCTTACAAGTGATGCTCTTTACCGCGGTGCAGTAGCAGGTGTGACCGGGCTGGTGTGTAGGCAGGTGATGGCCAGAGGCTGCGCGGTGGGGGGATGCACAGCCGTGTGCCTGTGGCACCGTCAGGTGAAACACGCTGCGGAGACCAGCCTCTTGGCTCACCGCTCCCTGAGCACCCCTCCGCACACACTCGCGCTCTCCCAGCCCCGCACATCGCATCAGGCCGGGGTCTCCGCGGGGCGCGGAAAGGGAGGGTACCCGTGAGTCGCGCAGCCTGCCGGCAGCGTTCCTTCCTGCAACGCGGAAACGCTGTTTGACCGGCGTTATTTAGCAGCGAGACTCGTTCTGAGCCTCCGCGGCCCCGTAACCTCTGCCTGCGGGCCGTCTCCCAGAGGTTCTGCGGCCAGCGGGCGAGCGCTGCGGCGAGCTGGGCGTCCCGGCGCGGCGCCCCGGGCCCGTGCGGCGGCAGGCTGGCCCCCCCTGGCGGGGGGCCGCTAGTCCAGAGAGTACGGTAGGGCGCGCCCCGCCCCCGCTGCCGGGAGCCGGGCCGGGGCTCGGCGGCCACGTCCCCGCGCCGGGCCGCGGGCGATGTCGGCGGCGGGCGGGCTGAGCGGCGGGCGGGCGGCGCGCCCCGCGCCCTGACCTCCCGCACTATGCGGCTCTCCTGCAAGGTGGCGGCGGCGCTGCTGTGCCTCGGCAGCCTGCTGCTGCTCTATCTGCTGGCGGGCAGCGCCGCCGCGCCCCCGCGCCCGCCGCCCGCGCCCTCCGCGCCCGCCCGCCCCGCCGCGCCGCTCGCCCGCCGCCAGCCGCGGCCCAGCCGCAGCCCGCCGCGGAGGAGCCCTGCCCGGGGGAAACTCGCCAGCGCCAGGTAACGGTGCCGGCTGCGGGACGCGGAAGTTCGCCCGGCCCACGCGTGACCGGCCGGCGCCCCACGCGCGACCGCCCCCCCGGTCTTTGCCCTCGGCGGGGGAGCCCGACGGGTCCCTCCTGCCAACCTCCGGCCCGGCCGCTGGAGCCTGCCCGCTGTCAGGCGTGCCTCAGCCCCACGCGTGCCCGGGCTCTCCCGCCCCGTGGGTCCCCTCGGCTGTGGCCGCTCCCCGGTGTCCCTTTGCCACCTCGTCCTTCCCTTTCCCAGATCTCCTTCCCCTCGTCTCCGCGTGTGGCTGGTGATCAGAAACCCTCGTGCAAACTGCTCTGGCTTGAGAAGGACAAACTTTCCTGTGTGTTTTCACTTGGAGCATGGTTGCCAGAGATGCCATGAAAGTGCGTGGAGGTCTTACCTCCGCTTCTGGTCCCCACGTCCGAGCAGGATGATACCTCCTCTGCGTGCCTGTGTGAGGGCGGCCTCTGAAATAGCTGCATTTCCATTAGTTTTGGCCTTGTTTTGGAGGCTGACGTGGGGAGTGTGGTACTCGCTGGCTGGAGTCCGTGAGGAGCTGCTGTCAGCCTCGGAAGCTGTGCTTCAGCGAATTTTTCGTTAATGTTGCAGGGAAGGTGCCTGGCTATTTCTGTGCGGAACTACCATGTTCCGAACTGCAAGGCACCAGTGGATTTAAAGCTCTTGATCTTTTTGTTTTGAATGCTTTTTATATGTAAATTAATTTAGCAGAACTTTAAAAAAAGAGTTTAAAATCGTGGTGTGGTGTGTTTCCTCTTTCAGTGCCTTACGGGCAGAATATTTTTTGAAAACTAATTGCTTCAGAAAAAGATAGGGCAGGGTGCTTTTGGTGGGTGGAGGGCTGTTTTCCCCTTTGCATTCCAACTATATTATGGTCAGTGTGACCTCATATATCTAATTAACTTGGTATGTCTTTGTGCCTTTGGTTCATGATTTCACAGAGATGTTCTGAATGAAAGACTATTCCTGGGTTTTGAGCTCTTATTCCTTAACTTATTAAAGCAGTTGGTTTCTTATGAGCATTGTTACCCTACTGAATGCAAGAGATGTTTACTGTGGCTGAGAATGGATCATGGACAGAATTCAAATGCATGTATTAAAGCAGGATTATTTCCACTAGCAACTGTACCTCCTGAAGTCATTTTTCTTTAAGGCATATCTCTGCGATTATCATGGAAATCAAGAAGAACACTGAAGGAAGGAGCCCAGAAAGTATGAAATTGCTAGAGAGTGTAAACAACTGTTCCATTTCAATGAGCATCTTCATGTTCCAAAATTTGACGTTATCTAACTTTTCTATTATTTGTTGACTTTGCAAGTACTTTTTACAAGGTCTACAACACAACAACAACAACAACAAAAAACCCAAAAGAGAGGAATGCTGTATTTAAACCATGCCTTTTCTTCAATTTTTTTTTGTTTGTTTTTGTGAGGTTTGGTGGTTGGTTTTTTTTCCCCCCCTCACATCTGCTGGCACGGCATGATCCCACACTGTTGGCACTAGCAGGAGTTTGTATAACTGAGAAGCACGATTCTGTGGATCCAGTTCTGTCCCTTGCTGAAAGATTCTAGTAAAATAAAATTTATGTAGGTGAGGGCATCCATAAAAAAAAACTGGGGGGGAGTGGGGGGGTGGCAGTGTGACATAATGTGGTCAAAGTCAAGCAGATGCCAGTCTTCTTGGAAGGGCAGAAATACCCACCAACGTGTGCCATTCTGGAATGAATTGCATCCACACTCGCACAGTGAAGGCATCAGGTGGTGGAATCTGCTTAAAAAGCCTAATCCAAGATACACTGAAAGCAGTGTGAGGCTGTTTCTGTGGGGCTGGAATCTGGAGTGGAAGAAACAATGATTTAACAAGTTATTAACTCAAGGAGTGAGTGTTCCCATTGATTTGATAGGCTTTGTGTATGCATATGCTCACAGTAAAGCACATCCAATGTGTAACATGCTGAATCAGGGTTGTTACTGTCTATTCATTCCTATAATACAAATAATGATTATTTTAGTTACTCCTCATGAGCAAAGGAAGATTATTTTCTTTATTTGATGTGAGAGATCATATATGATCTCTTCATATTCCTTCAGGATAATAAAAAATCTGATTATGACTGTGTAAGAACTTCTGAACTGATCGTGGTATATGTACTTATATGTAGACTGCACAATTGATTCAGATAACCTCAGTAAAGTTTTCTCTATGTGAATGTAAAAAGTTTTCAGTTTTGCCAAGTTGATTTGTGTAGTTTTGTCAGAAGGATGCAGACTTTGGGCTGAACTCAGAAGTAATCAGAAGCATTATCTAGGATATGTATTCGCTTTATAAGAATTAGTCATGTTGGAGGCAAGGTGAATGGTATTTTAAGTGGGATTTTGCAATACCACTTTTTGTAGTCACATGATAATGATAGAAGACATTAGTTTTTAAGTTTTAAGAAGTGCAGGTTTCTTTTAATGTGAGTATTAATACATGATAAAACCTTAATTTAGTTGCAATTCAGCTGGCTGGTACCTAGCAATTATTAGTAAATACATTCATGTGTCCTGCTTTGGTCATTAGATAATTTTGACAAACATAGATGAGCATTGCATTTGAGTTTCTGGTTAGCAGTGAAAACTGATTTTTGACGGTGGTTTTACTGATCCTTCCTCTTGGAAGTGGCGAGTCCTATGCCTTCAGTAAGATTTTTTTAATATGAAGAATTCTAAGTACATGCCGAACCAATGTGTACAGAGTATCAAAAAGCAAAAGGGTTATTTTACATTTGAAGGGCAGATGTGGCCACACTTTCTATTAAACCAGCGTGGCAAGGCTCGGGAAGTGAACCATTGCCAGCACATTTAGTTCCCTGGAAGTAACTTTTCCAAAGCAAAACATGTCTTATATGGCAACCTGTCAAGATACTTCTTTCTTTGCAGCCTGTGTGCACATGAGTTTGGATTGAGTTTGATGGCCTATAATAACATGCTGAAGGCCTGAAGAGCTCATAACTTGTCTAACAAAGAACTCACTTGATAAAAGGAAAAGATAGAAACATTCATTCTAGTTTTCAGTGGTTTTCTCCCCTTTCACTGAGCAGTAGAAGGAGGCTGAAACTTCAAGTTTTTGATGGTCAGCAGCCACAGTCAGTTTTGTGCAACTGCATTGAAGTGAGAAAACTTTGTTTAGAAACATGTAATTTATATTTTAAAGTGTGTGAGATAATGTGTTTCATATAATTGAGTGACTGTTGGGACATTGACTCAGTGTTGACTGTCGGGAAAGGAGTCTATTTAGTGAATCACCAGTTCTGATACAATGTCTAAATCTAACCTTGTTTAGGCTGCAAGAGTAAATGAGATCATAATATGAAGAAGGTTTTAAAAACTAACAACTATATTGCATTTTGTAAGAATCTGCATGCATTACCTTTCTCTCAGGAATAAATTTGAACACTTGAATAGATTAGCAGGCTCTGTAATGAGATGGGAATGCATTATTTTGAATGGATCCAGATTGATGTAGACAGGTTTTGGGTTAATTACGTTTGAGACACTTTGGCTGTGACTAATAAGAAAATTGCATGTAATCTAAACTTTAAGACCTAGAAATGTACACTATTGTGCTTGAGCAATCAGGCTTCTTCTGCTGTGTCAATACCCATGCCTGTCAGGAAAAAAGCGTATGGAGTAAACAAAATACCACTGGGCAACTGGGTGGGAGTTGGTCTGTATTGTTGGAAGGCCTTTGCTATAAACATTTTAATGTGCTACGTATTATCAAGTCTGCCTTCAGCTGTTTCATAAGGATGTATTCTGCAAGGATTTCCTGATGCTTTCTGTAGCTCTTAATCTTAGGCAACAGTGCTTAATTTTAAAGACACATAATAATAGAACAACAGCAGGTAAGGGACAGCAGGAAGCAATTTTCTCTGAACAAATAGGTAAAACAGGGAACAGAGCACAGAGTTGGACATGTTATGTAAGATAGGTGTATAATATACCAACAAGCTACATTTCTGTACTGAAATTAGAAGACGGATAACAAGGCAACAAAGACCTTGTGTATATAGTTTCTTTATTTGTTCTTGTCAAACACATTAAACTTTAAAGCCCAGGTCACTATTGTTTTACATGCATTTGAACATTTAATTTAGGTTATGAAATCCAATTATAGACTCGATCCATAACCAATAAGTTGAACTATAAATGAATGCATGCACATATGAATGTTAGCAAGAACAGGTTACTATTAATGATTGTAGTACACTGTGTGGACCTATGTACTTTTTAATGTGCTTGGAAGTCTCTTGAGGTAGGTAACTATTACTACTGTAACAGCTGTTTCCATTTTACAGGTAGGACAACTAAAGCATAAAGAATTACTGACTCACCCAAAGCTTTTCAGGGGCTGACTTGCTGAAATAGAGCCAAAAATGGTGCTCACCCGCCTTTCAACTACTGCCTGAAATCTTTTCTATGTCAAAAGCCTATCGATATCTTAGGTTGATAACCTAGCAGTATGTTCTTTCTTGCTTGCCAGCTGTTTTTTATTCTATGTTACAAATTGTATCCTTTGTACAGTTTACCAGTTATTAATGTACTCCAGCCTTTAAAACAAAGTATGAACCTTTAAAAACCAAGTACACACCTTTCATCTTCCTTTTGTATTGTCTAGGAACATCTGAGCAGGCAGTGTTTCAGAGAAGTCCTAGTTTCCCAGTATGCTTGCTCAGCCACTGGTAACTGCAGGATAAACAAACGTTTACTATTAGAGGAGATACATTGTATCGATGCATAGTTCAGTGTGTACCTTAACTTTATCTGAAACCTCAGGTTAAAGAAGGCCTTTCATTAAGCTGCAAGTTTGTTTGAATGAGAAGGGTCCTGGTGCCCAGCCCGACCTACTCCAGTAGAAATGAAGTAGCTGCTTCACAGGTATAAGCCAAGTTCTAACCTCCACTTTGTCTCTGATGACACGTGGTGGAGGCCCTCTTATTTTCAAGAGGGGATCCAGATAAGCCAGCATAGCCATGTATTCTGTGTGAGGGTGAAGCATCCTAGATGGTGTTGGTCAAATTGGAACTGTTTTGGTTGGATGCTGCAGATCTTTAAGGAATAACCTTTCATCCCAATGTTATTTCTCCCAGTCCCTTCCTTTCTTCTTTGCACTGTATGTACCAGCATGTATTAGCAGAGGAGGGAAGGGGAATTGTGATGTTCTTTGCTGTAATCTGCTCGTTTGCCTTCCTAGCAGTTTGCCGTTGCCTTTACACCTACCACTTTTCAGACTTCTGGATAATAGTAGTGATCTTGTAAAAGCTAACTGAAATAGCTGTGAAATGTATCCTGCTGTGGCACACTTTTATCTCCCTTTCCAGCTTGCCTTTGTTTTCACAGCCCTTTAGTTTTCCTACTTAAAAAAAAATGCCAAATATTGTGTCCCAACATTCTTCTGTACCTCGTTGCTGCTTCCCTCACTAACTTGCCTTCAGTGTCCTGGACTACTACTGAGGTAGTTCAAATACACCTCATGCTCCTTTCCTCAGAATTTCTTATTCCTACTTAGGGCATTGCAGGCTCCTGAACTCGTTTCAGCCTAGGCCTTCACAACTCATAATTCTTTATCTCCAAGGCTCAGCTTTCTCCTCCACACTCTGGGGCTGGGGGTGTGTGTGTCTGTGTTGGCAGACAGCATGTCTCTTGTTCATCTGTAGCTGTCATGGGCTTGCAGGGCATTCTGCTTTCATGGACAGTTGCTTCCGCTAAGGCTGTTCGTTGGTAGTGGTTGTCTGCATATACTGGATTTTTCACTACAAAATAGCTGCATAATGGAGAGTTCACTGTAGCTAAAATTGCAAAGAAAAGCTTAGTGCTTTGGTGTTGAGTTTTGAAGTGTTTCAATAAAAGCTTAGAGTTTAGTCCCTCTCCCAGTGAATTCCATTGCCACAAGCTGTATCAAAGCAGTTCTCATCCTGCATATGGCTTGATTTAGAGACTCAATTAAGAGGAAACATTAAACAGATAGGGAGAAGGGGGGAAAGGGGATCTGTGTGAGCAGCTAATTATTCACTTCAATAATTCAGTGGTTTTTACACTAATAGGTTGGAAAGTAAATACCATTTCACATAGATGTAGTATTCCATTATTTATACACCGATGAAATTGGAGTTTAATTAAGGCTAAAGCCTAAGACTTTAAACCCTTAATGAAACATGTTGCATTTTATAGTTAGTAAAGTATCATTGGCTGGTATTCCTTAATACAGAGGTGGGTTACTCCGTAGTATAGAATGCTGCTGTTACACAGAGCAGCATTTTAATGTCTGGAAAAAAGATGGCAGCTTTATAACTCATTTTTCTCTCTATTTAGAACTTTTGTTTCTAGTATTAACTTTACTGAGTAATTGTATGTGTGTAATTGTGTGCACTGTGAATTGAGAAGAGGCAAGGATTGATGTCCTCTGTTCAGTGACATGTCAAGAACCGGTAGTGATCTATGATTAGCCCTTTGAACTCTCCAATACTGATTATGATGCTTGTACTTTTAGTTGCTTTGACAGCACACATCCATGTAATGGAGTAGAAATGTTATTTGTGTTGGAATGTCAATGCAATACGGAGGAAGCATTCCTGGAGGTTGTGATTTTTACCCCCATACTGATGGGGACACACACACAAACCCAAAAGGCCATATTTTCAAAATGTTTTCAACTCCCCAAGAGAACCCTGATTTTTCTGGCAAGCAAGTAGCTTCAGTGTGCCTTTTACATGCAGATTCCCTTGTAGTCTAGCTGGAATTTATTTAAAGCCCGCACAGATGGGTGCTAAGTGAAAAAGTTATAGTTTATATTCCACAAGCAGACAAGGGCCAGTCTGATCCGTCTGGGACATGTGAATATGTTTGGTTTTAAAAATCTCTGTTTTAGGAAAATCTCAGGGATTCCATCAAGTGAAATGGAGAGCAGTCCTTTGAAACTATGCCAACACCTTCAGGCCAGGATTAAGGCATGCACTTTTAATAGCAAAATTAATTAACTGTTAGAATAATTTACATATGGATGGAATAGATATTTTTTTTAAGGTATGGATGTCTTCTTCCCGCCTAACCATTAGGAGCCTAGTAATGAAGTTACTGGATGTAGTTCTGTGATCTGCATTGTGTTAGAAAGTTGGCTAGGTTGTAATAAGTCCGTTCTGGCTTCATAACCTCTAAGCTGGAAAAAAAAGCTTGTCATTTGCACAGAGAAAGCTGCTGTCTGGTTTGAGGTGCTTTTGAATTAGTTTCATCTGTGTATGTAGTGCAGTGGTTTATGCAAATCCAAAAACATAGGAGTAACCAGAAAACTTCTGAAAATGGCATATTTCATTGTGTTGTAATTTTAACGCTCCTGATTTGTATCATTGACAAAAATTGGCATGCCACTTGCATGTTCTGTGGATACCTAGTCAGAAAAAAACTTTTGAACCCTTAGAAAATGAAGGGGAAGAAAAAAGCCATGGAATCTGCTAATGCAGGATTCTCTTAATGTCTACCTCAGTATTTTTTATATGCCTGTTGATGAATTTTCAGGAAGCCTGGAGACCAGAAACATTCAAAAGAGCCTTCATCTTTGCAATGCATGCATCTGGCAGTGGTGGCATGTGGGGACCGGCTGGAAGAGACGCTAATCATGCTGAAATCAGCAGTTCTCTTTAGCAACAGGAGGCTCTGTTTTCACATTTTTTCTGAGGACTCCCTTAAGCCTGAATTTGAGAAGAAGGTGAGTTTCATTGTCATTTGCTAAATGAATGAGTTGTAAGTCACAAATCTCTGAGAAAAATTACATTGATGTCAACAAGTAGCAACTTAAGCACTTTTTCTGCTGCACATTGTTTGTAAATTCCTTATGCATGTTTTTTTTCCCTAGAAAAAGCTATATAACATGTAGTGTCTAATTCCTTCCCCCATGTCTTTCAGTTAAAGGAATGGCCTTCCTCATATACAAAGAAGTTTCAACACAACATTTACCCAATAACCTTCTCTGTAGGAAATGCTCAGGAATGGAAAAAGTTATTCAAACCATGTGCTGCCCAGCGCCTTTTTCTTCCGGTAAGGCACCTGGATTTCTGAGTACGTTGCTTCAAGAAAAGGTTAATTCCACAGAAAGGAAACTTTACTGGTATAACATTAAAACTATTTTCAGGCTGAAACATCTGCTTAAAGATAATTTAGTCTGTGCTTTAGCCACTTAAAAAAAACCCAACCAAACAAAACCAGAAATCCAGCCTTGCTTTTTTCTCCTGCTAACAAAGGATGTGTGTTTCTTATTTGTCTCTAGTTCCATTAGCCTCTTGGACTCCTAAGAGTCGGTGCGAGAACTCTTTTCAGGGTAGATGCTGCATGCCTTCCATAAATAACATTCCTCTCGGTGTGCAGTCATCATATTGTCTGTACCTGGTATCTCCCTTTCCATATGTTAGCCCTTAGACTGATGCTTTCAGCAGTCCCTTTTCCTTGAGTTTTATTTCTTTCTCCAACACTGTCAGATTTGCCCTTAAGGTGAGAATTCCAATGTGCTCCAAGTCAGATTTCATACAAGAGCCCCGTGTGTGATGGGATCTTCAGATTCACTGAAAAGTTGTATTCTTTGCTGTATAATACTTAGTGTCATAAACTTGGAAGATATTTAAGGTTGCTGGAGAGAAGGAAGGTGTTGATAACAATGTTGCATATGCAGAAATATCAGAAATTGAATGAACTTTTGCATAAAGCGATTTCTGTGGAATTGAGATCATCTATCAAAAATATCTTGTGTGTTGCTGTTGATTGGGGGTGGCTCCAATAAAGTGACATGCTCTTCACATGATCCAGATTTCTTCATTGCTGTCTTATGAGAAATGGGGGGACACACAAAGAAATCTTTACTTTCTCAGATGGAAACAATCAGGAGACAGCTGCACATCCAGATACGTAGACTATGAATACATATGTGAGAAAATATGTGCTGTCAGCAGTTCTGTTTATCTGCCTTTTAGGGTTAGACTATCAAATGCACAGAGGCCAGATGGGCTGAAAGTAACTCCAGCTTCAGCAGGGATCCTCTCTTCCCTGAGTAAATATTTGTATCACCTGGAAAATAATCTCTAAGCATTAGCTTGTTCAGTACAGATTGTTTGTAAGTATGTACTCAGATGGGCTTGTTTTCACTGGGTAAACACAATTCTCTGTTCGTATTTCGGTAGTATTTTTTGTCATTTTGGTAGACTGTCATTCACAGAAACAGTTTCACTTTTATTTGTCAGCACCCTTCTGATGACAGAAAATGGTTATGTATTCATGCTGATTCCTTTAGGCTGGGCAGTGCTTTTTTGCTTCCTTTTTTGTCACTTGCACGTTGCCATGACAGTTCTCCAGTTACTTCTTGTAAAGAATATTAGACTGCTGCATGTTGTCTTAGCAAAACTAGGAGGCAGCCTGAACTGTAAATGTTTGTTTCTCTTGGGGCAGTTGCAAAATGTTGTGTGTGGTCAGGCTGAGGTTTATGGCTTCGAGTAGGAGTGGTTGTCTGAGAGTAGTTGCAGCTGACACTAATGTGATGTGGATAAGTAAACAAGTTGTAGTAATGGCTGAAGTGGCAAGTGTCCAGTTGGACTTTGGTACTCAAGTTTGAAGGCTGACAGAACCATGGGCTGTTTCTGGGTGATTTCAGCCACCATTATTTTTCTCAGTGCTTAATAACTAGGATTTGATATCCCATTTCAACGAGACAATGCTGTAGAAATCTGGTCCACACACAGTGGGAGCAGAGGATTTCTAGTGTTAACTGTTTAGAGAACTATTTTGACTTTTATTTTAAATAAATACCAGCAGGATATCTATCCTTTTTTTCTTATCCTTCCCTGTACTAAGCATTTTCCCTTACCGTGGCATAAAGTGTGACTGGATATGGGGAGGACCCCAGGAGAGCAGTAGTTGAGTTTATCAGCTGTTTAGCTCTCAGTTGTGCAAATTGTCTTGCTCCTGATAATGCTAAGCCTGAGTGGAATGCGAGTCTTTGATTCACAAGTGCCTCTCCTGCCAAAGAAATCTGTCTTCTGCAGCACCAGCAGGCATGTGAAAGTGGACAGGAGGGTATGAGGAATGTGTTAAGGGAAAATTGAAGAATCTTTTGATGGTTTTACTCACTGATAAAGCTTAGCTCTGGGATGTGATCCTGCAGCTTGTAGTAGGGTTCTGTTTTGTCCTGGGTAACAGGTTGATGTACACATTCCCAGTTTGATCAATCTATTTGGGTTGCTAAAATATTAAGGACAGATCATGTGGCATCCTGCATTTTGTAGAGGCATTCAGTGACATCTGATCGTGTTTGCCACTTATATGCAGGGAAAGTACATTGAGCCTCCATGTAATCTCACAAGTCTAAACCTCTTGCTGCAGTCTACTATGATAAAACCATCAATGGGATTTGCAAAGACATAATAAGAGAGATGTGGATCTCAACATGAGCACAAAATGAAACTTTAAAAATAAAGTAGGAAGGTAATGCTCTCAGCAATCCCTTGAAACTGTTCTGTAACACTAACATGGTTGTTAAGACACCAGGTGAAAAACTCTTCTGTTCTCACGAATGTTGCATACCAGAGAGCTGGCTTGCAGCTGTCTCTATATTGCTGTTTTGGAGCTATATGAAATGCTTAAGGGATTTTTGGATTATTTTAGTTCTAATAGTAACTAACATATAGAGCCCTTCTCAAAACACTTAATCTACTGAAGAGCTTTTAAGGTAGATTAGCAATATCCCTGTATTATAGCTGTCCTCTGGAGTACACTGAAGTATCCAACCCAGTGGATCAGTGGCAGCACTGGGAATAGATGCCAGGACCTTATCTAGATAAAAGTCTCCATCTCTGTTGTAAATTGAGTTAATTGCTTGCTACAATTGACTTTAGTAATTTGACTTCTTGGTACTGCTACGTTAGCATCAAGATTTGTGATTTGTCACTGATTTTGGATAAAGCTCTGATAAACTGCCACACTAGCCGTTACAAACCATTAGGTAGCACAGCTTCACAATACACCAATATGTGTTTACACAATAGTGTGTTATTACTTGCCAACCTTGCTAACACAGGGAGAATCTATGGAGACAGAAGTTGTGAAATCAAATTATAGATAATTGAGTATTTAAGTGAAGTGTCAGGCTAAATATAGTCAGTTCTGTGCAGAACTTTTTGACAGATTTGCTAAGAATACTTTATGTAGCTGCAAAAAAAAGATCACACTTCTAGCTGTAAGCGCCTGTCGAGGGAGGAGGAACACAAGTACAGACAAGCCATATTCCTGACCATTCTTTTCAAAAATCACAGTCTGTCAGGTATGTCTACATGGTTTGTGCTAGTAAGCATGAACTCGGACTACCAGACACAGTCTTGCATTGCTTATGCTCCAGGTCAGATGCATGTCATTTTTAACCTGCAGTCATGTCCCTATGGTTAGCCCTGCTGGCGGGCTCGGTGCACTCCCAGAATGAGCTGTGCAGCATCTGGTTCAGGCAGAGCAAGCTGGAGCAAGGTCCCTTGGACCACAAGCTTGCCTTGCGCCCATGCTCACCTGGTTTTGACATTGAAAATCAGCAGAGTCAAAAATTCATTGTCTCTTCTTGTATGCTTTTGAATAAGTAAAAGCTAAATATTGTTTTAAGGGCTGCGTAAAGTCAAATGTATTATTTTGAAAACTTTTATTTAGTTTAGGAACAGAGCTACCTGAAAGCTATGGGACACTGGGAATGCCGGAGTTATTTAAATGAAGTTTATCCCCAGTGTGTAACTCCATTGAAATCCTGGGAGTTATGCACAGAACTCTTGCAGACACAGTTTCTGAAATTAAATTCTCCTACCCAAGGTGAAGTTAAATGCATTGCCAGAAGGGGATG